>NC_140592.1:876931479-877622379 GCF_964204655.1 Triturus cristatus | reverse complement strand
ATTTATAAACCCTGTTGTGGGCTATGGCGAATATCCTTTACATTGCAAAAATGGCCCAGACCTTTTGTAAAGGTGTTTAACTTTAGGGGGAGAGGTGAATGTCCAGGTACTTTATCAGGTTCACAGGTCAAATGAAGCCTGATAGTTGTAACCCCGGATTGTGACTTTAGTACGGGGTTCATCACTCCCATTCTTTGGGATTTTCTATCATTTGAAACCGTGAGACCTCTGTGAATCTGGATAATTCTAATTGGAGGGTGCACAAAGAGAATTCGGGGTCTGTGGCGAAGCAGAAAATGTAATCCAAAGTAAGGTATTTTTAATGCAGTGGTTCACATGTAAGGGTGCAGTCTAACTGTACGCACAGTGTTCCAATGACAAACCATTGGTAAATATGCCTATTTTGGTTGGATTACTGAGCCAGTATGCATTTAGTAGGAGGTTCGGAATGTTCATCTTTCTTACTTACAGTCTTGTATAGGATACAGCACAATCAGGACTACATAATTTGCCTTTTGCACGTCTAATTTCATTTTTGTTTATGTTATGGTTAAAAAATGGTCGCCGTTCTTTGGTTTATTATGAAGAGGATCCATATGTTGTAAAATTAATAATCAGAAATAGAAAACTAGCTCTTGCTTTGCTTTTCAGGGCATCAGTTCCAAAGCCAGTAAACCATAACAAATTAAGCTTTCACACCTTGTTGAGGGATCCCTTAGGGAATCTTAAACTCTCAATGGAACCAGCGTTCCGGTCTTTGAAGCGTGCACTCCTTCTAACTGTGCTGACTTAACGCCCTTTGAGGCATCATTGCATCGAAGACCACGCCTTTCTCTGTTTTTCCGTGATATCCTTTGGAGTGTGCACTTGGATTGCGTTTCACAGCCATCTCGTGTTACCCCACATGAGGTTTCTTGTGACAGAGAGTCTGACTCCTCCCACAACCTCCCTCAAAGATCAGAAAGTGGCACCACAGACTATATTACCTCAGAACTAAAGGATCTCCATTCTGGCAATGGATTACCCTCGTTTGCAGCAGTGGCTTGTTTACTAATCATGTTGCAAAGTCAAATGGCAGCAAAATGTCCCACATGTACTTTTCTCTGCTAGTGTTCCTCTGCCTCTTATATACCTAAACTTTTCAACTTTTACGTCACACTCTGACACAACAGGTAGATCCAGATTACACAGGGCCAGTGTTACCGGGTCGTCAGCCAGAAGAGCTGGCCATGTACAGAACAGTTCTCAAGAGTTATGCACTGCTCAGCCTAAGGAGGTAAGAATTTTGGAGAGATGACTTGACAGTCTTCAGTACAGACAAAATCTGCTTCAGTACCTCCATTTGGTTTTGTGCTTCATATTGCTCCACATTACAAAACAGTGAGAAGTTGAAATATTACTTAGGGTGTGTGGTAGTCCACAACTAATATTGTCACCATTCTTGTTAGCTTTAATAAAGGTTTCAGTAATTTAATCCTGAGCTCTCCCCTGGTAGCTATGGCACAGAGCACACTGGCATAACTTAGGAAAATATGTAAAGCATTTAGAAGTACCCAAAATGTTAAAAAGTCAACATCACAACACAATAAACGCTCATTCCAATTTATAAAAATAGAGAATATTTGAATGAACTAAATGGCACTAAAATGACAAAATCCAAAAAGGTGAACCGGGTATATGACTTTTTAAAGTTTTAAAGAAAATAGCACCAAAAAGCACAAAGCACCTACTGCAGGTAACTGGTCATGTGGGACCATGACAAAGGTAATGTATAAGGACGACCACAATGGAGTGCGGCTTGGGTAAGAGTACCAGGTTGGTCTTAGTCAAAGAGTTACCTTCTGACTTGGAAATCTTCTGTGAGCCAGTTCACGATTCATCTAGGAGCTATTCAGCTTCTGAGTGAAGGTTGGAAGCTCAGGCAAATGAGCTTCCCTCGAGGGTTTAGGCAGGTTAAAGGTGATATTTTAAAAGTACCTTTTGTAAAATATTTATTATTAATCTGACTTTACCAATGAAATAGACTTAATATTTAAAAAAAATGAGGAAGTTCCTGGACTGAGATAGAATATTAAGTTTTAATATTAAATGCCAATGCCTTCCCTGCTACAGTGAAAATAGCTTTTGGGGCCTTGTCGCTGTAAGGACATGTTTTACATTAAACTTGTACATGTCCTACTTTTAAATACAATGCACCCCACCTTTCTGGGCATCAAGGCCTACTTAGGAGTGACGTAATAATATTTCAAAAGGAGAGTTTACACCTGTCAAATGGGTTATTTTGAGGTGTTGAATTTGCAGTTTAAACCTGCACAGCTAGGTTACTGTTCATAGGCCTGCAGTAATGTTTTGCATTGTTACTTACGTGGTGGCACAATATGTGCTGCAGTCCACTAGTAACATTTAATTTACAGGCCCTGGTTACATTTTGTACCATATACTCGGGACTTATAGGTAAGTTAAATTTGCCTGTTAGTATAGCCTTAGGGGTCGGAGCGCATGCTCAGCGTCTGGTTAGCAGAATCTCAGTGCACAACGCCAAAAAATCAGCAGCATTAATCCAAAACAAATGGGGATGATCATGCACAATTAGGCATTTTCTTAGAAGTGCATTTCATTTCGTTAATAAAACCTGAAGTAATAAATGAGCTACTGACAATTTCTTCTCTCTAAAAAAAAAAGTCATCACATTAAGGCGTATGCTTCATGCCTGGGTCTAAAAGCTGATGAAGTTAATCACTCTGTAGGTCATGTTTTTCAGCCTAATTCCTGTGTCATATTTGTATGTAGTCTTATGCAGTTGGTTTCCTGTTTTTTTTTTTTGTTGAATATTTTTATTGGCATTTAAACACTCAGAAAACAATACAATCAACGACTATCCCCCGCCTCGGCATGTCAAAATACAATTTCCATCGCATAAATTTCCCAGCTATGAGTCCACAGTACATGGGTAAATCGTTGCTCCCCCCAGTCACCCTGCAGGATAATCCTTAGAGGCCCGCCCCCTGGCGGCCCCCCGTAGGCATAGTATAGACTCGCAGGGCGCGGGGTCCCCACACAGATAGTACCCCCGTGAAATTGGAGCAGCCAAACAAAGTTCAAACTTCAAACAACCACCCCCTACTATGACCCTTCCCCCAACCGCCCCCCCTACACCCACCCCCCCCCCTCCGGCATGACTGCTTGACAGGATACCTGATGATACATCAAAGTTGAGAACTCTATATCCCTGACCTTCCCAATCCAGGCCCGCCGACCCCCCAGTTGTGCTATGTCCCAATCGCTACTCTCTGCCCTAAGCAGATGCAGGAGAGGCCGGGATCTGCCCGACCTCCGCCTCAGAGGCCTCATCCACAGTAGGGTCAGCCACTTTCAGCAGATCCACCAGCACACCCCAAGCTCGGGCCGACTCCATCGCCCTATCACTATGCACCCGGGCAGCCGACTGCGTTCGAAGGACCGCCTCGCAGTCCGCCCATCGAGTAAATTCCGCCCTCCACTTCTGCAAACGTGGTCCCCGCTGCAACTTCCAGTTAGCTGTTATTTCCCGCTTAGCTAACACCAGCCCCAGATCAATAAATTTGCTAGTCAGTTTATTCCGGGAGGTGTGGGGGAACCAGTGTAATAAGCTCGAGCTGATGCCAAAATCTATCTCCCTGTCCGTGATAGTGCACAGCAATGTCCACACCTCCCGCCAGTACTCCCTAATCTGGGGGCAACCCCACAGCATGTGGCAGAGGTCGGCACCCTCCGCCCGACAGCGAGGGCAGAGCGCCGTGAGAGTATAATAAAAAATTGAATCTGCTGAAAACAAGCATTCCTAGAGCATTTTCCAAGGACGCTCTAGCAACTCAGCCCACACCTTATCAGGAATTTCCCTTTCAATATCCTCCTCCCAGTGCTGCTTTAACCTGTCAAGGGGGGTCAGTCGCTCCATCGTCATCCGCCCATATAAACATGTAACCGCCTTTAGTGTGCCTGCCGCTAAAACCACATATTGGCAAGATGCGGAGGTCTGTGGCTCCGATAAACCGGTCCGCCACCGACGTTGAATGGCCGACACCAGAGCCGTGTGAAGCAAGTAATCTCCGCACGGCAGCTCATAACGCCCACGGACTGAGTCGTACGGCAGGAGCACACCATCTTCGTATAAGTCCCCTATCGTCGTCAGCCCCGCGTCGCTCCACCCCGATAACGCCGCCCAGTCGCCCCCGTGCACATCAAGAGCGGTATCTCGGGCGCATAGGGACGAACGACCCGCGCTCTCTGCTGACTACGAGACCAACACCGCCGAAAAGTCTGCACTTCAGCAGGCAAATCCCCCACTCGAAGCGGCTGCTGCAGGATTATCTTTGCCAGAATTGAGGCCGGTATCCGCCCTCCCGCACCCTCGCCAATTCCCCGGAACTCTCGGGCCACAGCCTGGGTCAGCCACTGCAATTGAGCAGCCAAATAATAAGTCTCCAGATCGGGTACCGCCAGACCACCCTCCCCCCGCGGCCTCATCAGCTTGTGCAGGGCTACTCGACGCCGGCCCGAATTCCATAAGAACCCCGTGATCATCTGCTGGAGCCGTTTGAATGTCGACGCCGGAACCCAGATTGGCAGCGTCCTAAAGTAATACAGCAGCCGAGGGAGTGCCACCATCTTAAGTAGAGCCACTCGTCCAATCAGGGAAAGTGACAGCGTCTACCAGAAGTCCATTGTGCCTTGTAGACCCCGCACCGCCCTGCCGATGTTGCCCTCCACCAAGGCCGCGCGGTCATGGTAAATGCGGGTCCCCAAGTATGTGACGCAGCTATATTCCCAGCTGACCCCCTCCGTAGTACTAGGGCCTCCAGTCGTCCGGGAAGCGGGGAAGAGGCACGACTTAGTCCAGTTTACCTTCAGACCTGCCAAGTCCTCCAGACAACCCAGCAATCTCTTGGCTCCCTCCAGATCGCCCCGGGTATTACTTAAAAACAGGAGGAGGTCATCCGCGTACAACGCGATGTAGTGGGTATCGTCGGCCACCTGGAGGCCCTTGAACCAACTGCCCGTACGGGCTTGAGCCGCCAGCGGCTCTATGGCGAGGGCAAACAGCAGCGGCGAGAGGGGACATCCTTGGCGTGTGCCCCTGCCCACCACGCACGGGGGAGACACCAGTCCCCCCGTTCGAGTACGGGCCGTGGAGCCCCTGTACAACAGCTCTGTCCATGACACAAAGCGATCACCCAGGCCGAAGGCGCGCAGGACCCGGTACAAATACGGCCATTCCAAGCTGTCGAAGGCTTTTTCCATGTCGACCGAGAAGATGGTAGCAGTTTGGGAGCTATGCGAAACCGCCTCTAGTACCCGAAGGAGACGCCGGACATTGCCGGCTGTCTCGCGTTTGGGGATGAACCCTGCTTGATCTTTGTGCACCAGTCGAGCCATATAGGGCAGGAGTCTGGAGGCCAATATCCGACTTAGGATTTTATAATCGGCGGTGAGCATTGCCAACGGGCGGTAAGCGGCCACCTCAGAGGGGGACTTCCCCGGCTTCAGCAAGGGCACGATCAACGCCTCCCGCATCGTGGCAGGGAGCCTGCCCTCAGCCCGTGACTGATTGTAAAGGGATACCAGCCTAGGCGCCAAGACCTCGGCATAAGCCGCGTAAAATTCAATAGGGAGCCCATCCACCCCGGGGGACTTTTTCCGTGCCATGTGCTTAATCGCCCCTCGGACCTCCCCAAGCGTGACCTCCTGGCCCAAGACGTCCGCCTCCCCTCTAGTGAGAGCTGGTAAATCGCCACCTGCCAAAAAAAGGTCCAGCCGGACGGGTTCTAAGTCCACTCGGCTGGTATACAGCGACTCGTAATAGCCAGCGAATATGGAGTTAATACCTTGCTGGGTATGACACAATCCCCCTGCTGGGTCCATCAACGCCAATGTAGGGCTCGATTGTTTCAAGGGGTTCGCAAGCCATGCCAACAACGCACCAGCCTTATCCCGCTCCGCATGAGCTCTAGTCAGGTAGCGCCTATGGTCATAAGAGCGTAATCTCTCCACCCCCACCGCCACCGCTTCGCGGGCCTCCAATAGGTCCCCCTGCCTCTCCGGATGTTCCGGGCGGTCGCGCTCTAGGACGCGGAGACGCTGATCAGCAGCGTCAATGTCCTTAAGGAGGTCCCTCCGCACCCCTATCTTCTGCGCGATACAGAGCCCCCTCACCACCACCTTGAAGGCGTCCCATTCCACCGCCAGCGTGGAGGCTGTGCCCTCATTCTCTCGGAAGTACTGAGAGACCCCCTCACCAATCGCAGCACGGTAGACCGGATCGTCCAAGAGTTCCGGGTTGAGCCGCCACGCAGATACGGGCGGGCGCCGTGGAGCCCAGCACAGTCGCAACAACAGGGGATTATGATCTGACAGGGTTCTGGACAAATATTCGCTGCTCTGGACTGCCACATGTAGATCAGGGGAACAAAGCACTGCATCCAACCGCACATGCAAGTCATGAATCACGGAGAAAAAAGAGTAATCCCTCTCATCCGGGTGGTGCACTCTCCAAGTATCTACCAACCCCCAATTGGTCTGCCATGCACCACGGGCCCTGGCCGCCCCAACAGACGGCGCTATCAAAAGCGGCGGGTGGGACCTGTCAAGCACTATATCTGTCACAGAATTAAAATCACCCCCAAGCATAAGCGGGCCAGTTAAGAACGAGGAAAGATTACTGGACAGTGATTCAAAGAAGGCCTGTTGCCCAACGTTTGGGGCGTAAACACTACCCAGGGTAAGGTCCCGCCCGTCCAGCCTGCCCTGCACTAGTACATACCGCCCCTCTGGGTCCACAACCTGTCGCACCATCTGAAAACGGACACCAGCCCTGATCCACACCAGCACCCCCCGAGCAAATGCCGAAAAGGAGGTATGGTACACTTGCCCCCTCCATCTGCGGCGGAGCGCCACTCCCTCGCCACCCGCAATATGCGTCTCCTGAAGAAACGCCACATGCACCCCCTGTCTGACCAGGTAGGCATGAATCTTGTGCCGTCTGCTCATGGTGTGTAAGCCCCGTACATTCCACGTTATGCACTTCAGGTCATTCAGTGTACCCATGGTCTGTTATACATCCAGTGTCTCAAGTTCAGCTCGCCGCAGTCATGCCGGAATCCCCGTAAAACATCCCACAACTCCCCAACCCCCCTCCCAAGGACAGTTACCTCCAAACTAGTACCCATCCAAACACCCCGTAACAGAATGCGCATCCCTCCGACTACTCCAGAGGCAGGGGTGAGCGAAGTTGGCCCAGGGTGATATCCCGGTCAGCAAGCCAGCATCACCCGCCTAGAGAAGGAGAACCCCCCTCCCAAAAGCCTCCCATCTCGCACGTGAGCCAGTGCGTCGCAGCGAGGGGCCCAACCCACATCGAACCTGATCCTGCCCTAAATCAAACTAAATCATCCACACTCTGCGGCGTGACCACCGGAAGTCTTGTGCTGCTGGTGGTTGAAGAGTCATCCGTGCCACTCTCTGCTGATTCCTCCGCAGAAGTCTCCTCCGCAGCCCGTATCAGCGGACCAGGCGGGCCAGAGACCGACTCAACCGCCCGCAGGGCCGCCGCCCTTTCCCTTTCCGCCTGCTCCGTCGAGGGTCCCTGCCGGGCACTTCGTCGTCGTCGTCTCAGTCCAGACCTTCCAGACCGGCCACCTCGGGGCGCCGTCCCTCCGCCGTGGGCCGCAGCCGATAGTCCTCCCGTATGCTTTTCCATCCACTCCCAGGCCTCCGCAGGCGTGTCAAAGAAGTGGGATGTGCCCTCAAGGACCACGCGGAGTCGCGCCGGGAACAAGAGAGAGTATTGTAGGTTCGCCGCCCTCATAGCTTTCTTGACCTCTAAATATGACGCCCTCCGCCGTTGGACCTCCAGTGCATAGTCAGGAAACAGCGTCACGTTGCTGTTCCCTCCCACAAAAGGTCCCGCTGTTCTTGCCCTCTGCAGCAGTAGGTCCCGGTCGCGGTAGTGGAGCAGGCGGGCAATCACTGGCCTCGGCGGGCGCCCCGGCGCCGGGGGACGAGCCGGGACCCTATGGGCTCGCTCCAGGGTGTAAAAGCCAGACAACCCCTCCGGGGCCACCACCGTTTTGAACCATGATTCGAGGTACCCCACCGTGTCATTCTCCTCCGTACCTTCCGGCAGCCCCACCACCCGGACGTTGTTCCTTCTATTGCGTCCTTCCGCGTCCTCCGCTCGTCGTTCCAGGGTAGTCACCCTCGTCGTAAGCTCGTGCAACTGCTGGGCCATCTCCGTCTTAGCCGGCACCAATCCCTCTAAGTGTGTTTCAGTGTCTTTGACCCGTCCTGCCAGTTTCTTGTGTTTATCGCGCAGCAGGCCGAGCCCGACAGACACCGTCGCGATGTCTTGATGGAGGGTGGTCTTCAGGTCCGATATAGCCGCTAGGATCTCCTGCAGCTGCTGCTGCACAGGGTCCCCGCTCGCCCCCTGCGGCAAGCCAGAGGGCGCCCCCGCCGGCCCACAGCCCGAGACCGCCCTGGCCTTGGGCTTACCTATGTTTCCAGGCCCAAGCGTAGCACCCCAATCCACGGGCAGAGCAAGTGGTCTAGGACTCTCGTGAAGTGCCAGCCAGGGGGGCGAGCGGTAGCAGGGCACAGGCAGTCCCAGAGGGCCAACAGTTTCAGCCGATTCCCCCCAGCGACTTCTGGGCCGTCGCGCTCACCTTCTATCAACAGTCTGCACCAGCGTAGCCGGGCCCCCGACAGGCCAGGTCCCTCGCCTCCGTCCACTGTGATGATGGCCAGACAGCGCCTCAGCAGCCCCGGTCCGCCCCCTCCGCAGGCCCGTCAGGCGGAGAGGCGTTCAGCCAGGGCAGCGCCAGGGATCCCCAGCAGATAGCCCCTCACAGGCAGGCCGCCTCTGAGCTCGCGCTCCGCTCAGGCATCCGCAGCAGTCGCCTTTCTCACCTATCAGGGTTTACCGGCTCACGTGGCTGCAGCGCCTCCCTCAGGCCAAACACCATGCCAGCAGCCGCCGTCCCTCTCCGCCAGTGGTCCCAGGCAGGGTGGCCTCTCACCGCACAACGGTGGCGCAGTCCTCCCGGGGTAATCCTCCAAGCCGGCCACCTCTCATCACCAGCCGCAGCTCGTTGAGCGCGTCCCCGCTGGCCACGGCCCTCTCACCACGTGGGATCCGCGGGCTCGCGCCAGCCCGCGCACCGCCGCACAGCTCCAGGCAGTTAGGGCAGCTCCCCGGTCAAAGCCCGACAGGGGCACAGCTCCGGCGCTCCGCGACTCTCAGCCCTGAAACTCCCAGCGAGGGTGCCTCACGCCGCCAGAATCTCACAGAGGCAGTTGGGAGGGGATGACATCCGTTAGTCAGGAGTTATCGGCGAGTCGATGGGCCGACCGATGGGAGCCTCACCTCGGTGCGGCCATCTTGCTCCAGCGCCACCTAGCGCCCCTTGCAGTTTGTTTACTGTTATAGCTGAACTGGTGTGTTTTGTGGGGTTGTTCAAAACTCAGATTCCAGCATGTACTTGTATTGTTCAGTATGCCTAATTGTAGATTCACATTAGCAGTGTGGCTCATGAGGAAAGGCTCACTATTATGATTGTGGAAATAAACACATCAATAACCCTTACAACATACCTATAGACCAGTAAAGAGTGACCTTGGTGATGCCAATTGTAAATAAGAATGGGGTTGGCGTGCATTTTGATGGCTATAAAAAAGTACTTCTCATGTAGAGACCTATGATGCTAGGTAGGTTTGTTAGCTAGTGTCAAAACGAACATTTGTGCCTATTTTGCGGACTCACACCGATCAACAATGTGTCAATAATTGTGCGTTTGTGAGGGCAAATACCCCCAGATTCTATCTGGCTGTATTTGTCCTTACAGTACCACTAGGACAAACTAGGAGTAATGGCGTGGGCAGACCAGCAGCAAATACAGTTTGTATATGATAGTATCCTTGTCTAGCCCAGATCTGTAAATTGGGTTCAAGGCACAGGGAACACCGAGCACAGTGCAATTTTTCCAAGAGTGTTTTGGTATTTGTTATTAGAGATAGGGTTTAAGGCCCCCTGTTAGACCCGGGATCCCTGGTTGGCTGAGGTAGGTGCCTTAGGCCAAATAGGGACCCTCGTTTCCACGTCAGGGAAAGGAAGGACACCTTCTCAGATAGCCCCCGCTCACCCCCTTCGTAGCTTGGCACGAGCAGCCAGGCTTATCTTCAAGGCAAATGTGTAAAGTATTTGCAACCACGCTCACAGCAACCCAATGATGACACCACAAATGGACTCCACACGAGTTTCATAAAGATGAGTATAAATGTATATAAAAACATATACGATAAGACCACACAATATATATCCATCATATGAGTATTTGTAATATTCCTCTTGGCCGGTTGTTAGGCCAGCCAGCCCTTGTAAGTTCTGGTGATATTAATGAACACTTCTAAACGTTCCACTGTAGTCCTAATACAATGTTATGCAGTTCATAATGCTAGAATCAGGCACTTTGCAATGGAAAAGTAATGCAATGCGTAACGCAACAACCAGGTACTTCGTTATGCAGAAATAATGCAATGCGTACTACACTAATCAGGTAGTTCGTTATGCAGAAACAATGCAATGCGTCATACGACAATCAGGTAGTTCGGTATGCAGAAATAATGCCATGTGTAATACACTAATCAGGTAGTTCGTTATGCAGGAATAATGCAATGTGTAATACAGTAATCAGGTAGTTTGTTATGCAGAAATGATGCAATGTGTAATACACTCCAGCACCGATCACGGTGCCTTAGGTGGTCTCTCCGCCACACGTGCTGACTCGTAGTCAGCCTCTGTCAACAGTTGCCCCCACACGGGTATGGTGTAAACAAAAAGGGCAGCTCCGCACTCCGACACTGCCACTCCCTTGGCAAGTACGGGCCGCGATACGAGCCGAAGCAGAGGCTCGCGCTGCCGGAATGAGAGAGGCCAAAAGCGTCTCCCTCCGAGCCCGCCCCAGGCGTCTTCAGACGTTACCTGGGGGGGTGCAACCTCACTCTCCTCTCCTCTTCCAGCGACTTGGGCCTCCGATGCAATCTTTGTGAATTCCGGGCAGTGGGACTCGGGCCCTCCCTCGACGAGGTAGGCGCGAGGTCCTGCTCTGGCAACGGCGGGCTCGGGCCGGCGGCTCAGCTTCTCCGGGGCTGCTGGTCTGGGCTGCTACACCGGGCACACGCACACAGCGTTGCTGAGACTCACTTGAGCTTCGGGTGCACGATCACCGGGCACTCCTCGTGAAGGTCTCAGGCTGCACGAAGAACACGCACACAGCATCGCTGAGACTCACTTGGATTCCGGGTGTGCACGATAGCAAGGCAATCCTCACGAAGGTCCCAGGCTGCACAAAGCACACGCACAGCATCGCTGAGACTCAGTTGGATTCCGGGTGTGCACGATAACAAGGCAATCCTCACGAAGGTCCCAGGCTGCACAAAGCACACACACACAGCGCCGCTGAAACTCACTTGGATTCTGGTGCACACGATAACAGGACAATCTCCACCAAGGACTCAGGCTGCAAAAAAGCACACACACACAGCGTTGCTGAGCCTCGCGGTGCCCACGATCACAGGGCACTTCTTACGAGGGTCTCAGGCTGCAAACAGCACACTCACACAGCGTCGCTGAGACTCTCCTGGAAACGTTTGTGTTCCTGAGCTTTTGCAACAGGGTGCCAGCACACCTCGGGCCCTTAGGGATAAGTTACTTCAGGACACAGCACAGGAAAGTCCTTTCAAGCAGGGGGACTCAGCACACAGCAAAGTCTTTTCAGCCTCTCCTTTGTTAAAACAGCAAACTGCAGGCCAGCCCCAGAACACACAACAATGGTCAGTCCTTTCCTTCAGTCTCTTCAGTTGTTTCTTCCTTGGCAAAGGTTCATCTTGACCACGAAGTAGCTTCAGTCTTGTTCAATCTTGATCAAGCCATTCTCCACAGTTCAGGGGCTTCAGCTCTCATAGTTATACCCCTAAATGTCTTTGAAGTCTTTGTGTTCAGGGGGGCACTGACCCCTGTTCAAACCAGTTCTGGGTGGCTCCCTGCCAGTGACACCTTCTTCCTTTGATTAGTGGGGGTCTGGATTCTCAATCACTCAGCAGGAGATGGTAAAATTGTTTTATGGCAGCAACCCAGGCATCTTCACCTCTAGGGGCTACTCTTTCCCCTACGCTCCAGATGCAGGTCAGCCTGTTGCTGTCTCACCTCCTCCCCTGGGTCAAGACATTCCCCAGATCCTATCGCTTTCAAATCCAGACAGTCAATCCACAACCAGGCAGAGACACACAGAAATGTTAAAGCACAAAAACCCAGCCACTTCTAAAAGAGTGGCTTCTAAACACACAATGCAAAAACCACCTTCATAAAAAGATGTGTTATTACATTGTGAGTTCAGGCACACAAAACCTCACCTCTCCATCTTAAGCCTTTGGGAAGATAGGCTGGAAAACATATTACACAGCCTCCCCATTCTATCCTATGGGCAAGATGGCCTTTCCACAGTGGAAAAACGAAATGGAGATTATTTCACTGTCAGGACATGGTACATACCTTAGTACATGTCCTACCTTTAACATGCACTGCACCCTGCCCAGGGGGAACCCTGGGCCTACCATAGGGGTGTCTGATGTGCATAGAAAGGGAAGGGTAAAGTCTGGCAAGTGGGTGCACTTGTCAGAACAAAACAACATGGTAGTTTGACAAACTGCGCGCAGGCCCTGCAATGGCAGGCCTGAGTTCCCTCTTTAAGGCTACTGGTGTGGGTGGCACAATTAGTGCTGCAGGCCCATTAGTGGTACAAAAGGGGGTGGTGATGGACGGAGTATCAGAACCAATCAAACACTCACACCCAGTCAACAGATCCGGGTTTGATCCATCACCGTTCTTTAGCCCACTCTGCCACCCCAGTTCAGACATGGCCATATGCAAATCAGTCTGACCCTGTGCTGATAGAGATCAGGGTGTGTACAATATTCCCACTACCACGGATAAAGTAATCTCACAGTTACACGCACATGCATACATCATACGCTAGGGCCCATTTCACTAACATACGCTCAAATACTCTACCAGCAATAAACCTGTGGAAGGAAAACACTCCTAAACACCCTGCATCTATACCGAGGTCGATAAGACCTGGTTTTTGTGACTGTCCCTAAGCATAACCTATACAATATATACAACAATAATCAATAATGCAAACCCAATAATTGACAAAAAAGAATATCCAACACCATGTTTAAAATTATATTGCTTTATCTAAAATTAGTCAAAGGAAATCAATCAGAGTAAATCATTTCTCATAGTTACCTATTCTAGCTAAATGTCAGAACGGGTCAGGACAAGTCTCTCAGTAAATGTCTCTCAAGACGAAGTCCCTTCAGCATCAATCCTCAGCAACGCAGATTCGGTACGCGGCAAAGGCAAAATGGCAAGTGGCAAAAACCCTCTCTAGGCTAACATCTCTTATAGTTTCTAAACAATAGAAAGATACATTGGGAACATAGAAAAAACTATAATGTCCGCCGGACTTGCTGAGCAGAGCGAGAAGGAAAGGATGTAACATCGCTACATTTGAGAATCTCCGCTCAGGAAAAGTACACATAACGAAAACTACGGAACAGGAACCAAGAAAATAAAACATGTATCACAATAATCCTGCTTCTCCTCGGCCATCGAGCCACAGTTCAGAGCTTCTCTCTAAGGCTCCTTTGTTTCCCAAGGCTGCCAAGGACACTTTCACTTCTCTTGGAGACTTCCCAAAAACTGCTGCTGTCCTCATGGAAAGTTTTTCAACAAGGACCATGGTCAGTTAGCTTCAGGACCATTTCCAGCAGGGGTCTCCCTCGTCACAGTTTTCATATTATAAATCACAGCCAGGCTCACAATTCGGCCATCTTTTCTTAGGCCAACATAGGCCTCAATAGACCATCTTAATTAAAAGAGACAAAAACAACGTTACTACAGCATAGTGATTAAACAGTGTTAACCCCACTAATACCCTTATGTGTATGCATTTATCTAGCACTTGCAACATAGAAAAGCATTAATTCGGAAAGCGTTTTGTGCTCAAAAATAAAACAGCACATAGCAACGTTTAAACATGAAAATACGCACGTTATTTTTAAACAGCATATTTATGCACACCCACGTGTAACTCTCTCTTCTCTTGTTAGGACAAACGGATTGATTAATATAAACGCACTTGCACAAGACAAATAATTAATTATTAATTATTAATAAATCAGTACAACGAATAGACATGCCAGAGCTTCAAAAAGCCCCAGAATTTTCAAACTGAAAACTCTGCTCCAGCAGTGCCTCATGGGAACAGTCCAGCCCAAACTGCCAAGCCATGCCTTCCCTGGACCGGAAACAAGCTTCCTAGGACCGGTTTCTGGCATTTCAGCCGTCTTCAGCCAGGCTTGCTTGAATCCAGTGGCAAAGTGAGCAAAGGACTCACGTCTGAGCATACCCTGCCAACTTATGGCGAACAAAGCGGTACAAAAGAGGGTGGTGATGGACGGAGTATCAGAACCAATCAAACACTCACACCCAGTCAACAGATCCGGGTTTGATCCATCACCGTTCTTTAGCCCACTCTGCCACCCCAGTTCAGACATGGCCATATGCAAATCAGTCTGACCCTGTGCCTCATGGGAACAGTCCAGCCCAAACTGCCAAGCCATGCCTTCCCTGGACCGGAAACAAGCTTCCTAGGACCGGTTTCTGGCATTTCAGCCGTCTTCAGCCAGGCTTGCTTGAATCCAGTGGCAAAGTGAGCAAGGGACTCACGTCTGAGCATACCCTGCCAACTTATGGCGAACAAAGCGGTACAAAAGGGGGGTGGTGATGGACGGAGTATCAGAACCAATCAAACACTCACACCTAGTCAACAGATCCGGGTTTGATCCATCACCGTTCTTTAGCCCACTCTGCCACCCCAGTTCAGACATGGCCATATGCAAATCAGTCTGACCCTGTGCCTCATGGGAACAGTCCAGCCCAAACTGCCAAGCCATGCCTTCCCTGGACCGGAAACAAGCTTCCTAGGACCGGTTTCTGGCATTTCAGCCGTCTTCAGCCAGGCTTGCTTGAATCCAGTGGCAAAGTGAGCAAGGGACTCACGTCCTAGCATACCCTGCCAACTTATGGCGAACAAAGCGGTACAAAAGGGGGTGGTGATGGACGGAGTATCAGAACCAATCAAACACTCACACCCAGTCAACAGATCCGGGTTTGATCCATCACCGTTCTTTAGCCCACTCTGCCACCCCAGTTCAGACATGGCCATATGCAAATCAGTCTGACCCTGTGCCTCATGGGAACAGTCCAGCCCAAACTGCCAAGCCATGCCTTCCCTGGACCGGAAACAAGCTTCCTAGGACCGGTTTCTGGCATTTCAGCCGTCTTCAGCCAGGCTTGCTTGAATCCAGTGGCAAAGTGAGCAAGGGACTCACGTCTGAGCATACCCTGCCAACTTATGGCGAACAACGCGGTACAAAAGGGGGGTGGTGATGGACGGAGTATCAGAACCAATCAAACACTCACACCCAGTCAACAGATCCGGGTTTGATCCATCACCGTTCTTTAGCCCACTCTGCCACCCCAGTTCAGACATGGCCATATGCAAATCAGTCTGACTCTGTGCCTCATGGGAACAGTCCAGCCCAAACTGCCAAGCCATGCCTTCCCTGGACCGGAAACAAGCTTCCTAGGACCGGTTTCTGGCATTTCAGCCGTCTTCAGCCAGGCTTGCTTGAATCCAGTGGCAAAGTGAGCAAGGGACTCACGTCTGAGCATACCCTGCCAACTTATGGCGAACAAAGCGGTACAAAAGGGGGTGGTGATGGACGGAGTATCAGAACCAATCAAACACTCACACCCAGTCAACAGATCCGGGTTTGATCCATCACCGTTCTTTAGCCCTCTCTCTGCCACCCCAGTTCAGACATGGCCATATGCAAATCAGTCTGACCCTGTGCCTCATGGGAACAGTCCAGCCCAAACTGCCAAGCCATGCCTTCCCTGGACCGGAAACAAGCTTCCTAGGACCGGTTTCTGGCATTTCAGCCGTCTTCAGCCCGGCTTGCTTGAATCCAGTGGCAAAGTGAGCAAGGGACTCACGTCTGAGCATACCCTGCCAACTTATGGCGAACAAAGCGGTACAAAAGGGGGTGGTGATGGACGGAGTATCAGAACCAATCAAACACTCACACCCAGTCAACAGATCCGGGTTTGATCCATCACCGTTCTTTAGCCCACTCTGCCACCCCAGTCCAGACATGGCCATATGCAAATCAGTCTGACCCTGTGCCTCATGGGAACAGTCCAGCCCAAACTGCCAAGCCATGCCTTCCCTGGACCGGAAACAAGCTTCCTAGGACCGGTTTCTGGCATTTCAGCCGTCTTCAGCCAGGCTTGCTTGAATCCAGTGGCAAAGTGAGCAAGGGACTCACGTCTGAGCATACCCTGCCAACTTATGGCGAACAAAGCGGTACAAAAGGGGGTGGTGATGGACGGAGTATCAGAACCAATCAAACACTCACACCCAGTCAACAGATCCGGGTTTGATCCATCACTGTTCTTTAGCCCACTCTGCCACCCCAGTTCAGATATGGCCATATGCAAATCAGTCTGACCCTGTGCCTCATGGGAACAGTCCAGCCCAAACTGCCAAGCCATGCCTTCCCTGGACCGGAAACAAGCTTCCTAGGACCGGTTTCTGGCATTTCAGCCGTCTTCAGCCAGGCTTGCTTGAATCCAGTGGCAAAGTGAGCAAGGGACTCACGTCTGAGCATACCCTGCCAACTTATGGCGAACAAAGCGGTACAAAAGGGGGTGGTGATGGACGGAGTATCAGAACCAATCAAACACTCACTCCCAGTCAACAGATCCGGGTTTGATCCATCACCGTTCTTTAGCCCACTCTGCCACCCCAGTTCAGACATGGCCATATGCAAATCAGTCTGACCCTGTGCCTCATGGGAACAGTCCAGCCCAAACTGCCAAGCCATGCCTTCCCTGGACCGGAAACAAGCTTCCTAGGACCGGTTTCTGGCATTTCAGCCGTCTTCAGCCAGGCTTGCTTGAATCCAGTGGCAAAGTGAGCAAGGGACTCACGTCTGAGCATACCCTGCCAACTTATGGCGAACAAAGCGGTACAAAAGGGGGTGGTGATGGACGGAGTATCAGAACCAATCAAACACTCACACCCAGTCAACAGATCCGGGTTTGATCCATCACCGTTCTTTAGCCCACTCTGCCACCCCAGTTCAGACATGGCCATATGCAAATCAGTCTGACCCTGTGCCTCATGGGAACAGTCCAGCCTAAACTGCCAAGCCATGCCTTCCCTGGACCGGAAACAAGCTTCCTAGGACCGGTTTCTGGCATTTCAGCCGTCTTCAGCCAGGCTTGCTTGAATCCAGTGGCAAAGTGAGCAAGGGACTCACGTCTGAGCATACCCTGCCAACTTATGGCGAACAAAGCGGTACAAAAGGGGGTGGTGATGGACGGAGTATCAGAACCAATCAAACACTCACACCCAGTCAACAGATCCGGGTTTGATCCATCACCGTTCTTTAGCCCACTCTGCCACCCCAGTTCAGACATGGCCAAATGCAAATCAGTCTGACCCTGTGCCTCATGGGAACAGTCCAGCCCAAACTGCCAAGCCATGCCTTCCCTGGACCGGAAACCAGCTTCCTAGGACCGGTTTCTGGCATTTCAGCCGTCTTCAGCCAGGCTTGCTTGAATCCAGTGGCAAAGTGAGCAAGGGACTCACGTCTGAGCATACCCTGCCAACTTATGGCGAACAAAGCGGTACAAAAGGGGGTGGTGATGGACGGAGTATCAGAACCAATCAAACACTCACACCCAGTCAACAGATCCGGGTTTGATCCATCACCGTTCTTTAGCCCACTCTGCCACCCCAGTTCAGACATGGCCATATGCAAATCAGTCTGACCCTGTGCCTCATGGGAACAGTCCAGCCCAAACTGCCAAGCCATGCCTTCCCTGGACCGGAAACAAGCTTCCTAGGACCGGTTTCTGGCATTTCAGCCGTCTTCAGCCAGGCTTGCTTGAATCCAGTGGCAAAGTGAGCAAGGGACTCACGTCTGAGCATACCCTGCCAACTTATGGCGAACAAAGCGGTACAAAAGGGGGTGGTGATGGACGGAGTATCAGAACCAATCAAACACTCACACCCAGTCAACAGATCCGGGTTTGATCCATCACTGTTCTTTAGCCCACTCTGCCACCCCAGTTCAGATATGGCCATATGCAAATCAGTCTGACCCTGTGCCTCATGGGAACAGTCCAGCCCAAACTGCCAAGCCATGCCTTCCCTGGACCGGAAACAAGCTTCCTAGGACCGGTTTCTGGCATTTCAGCCGTCTTCAGCCAGGCTTGCTTGAATCCAGTGGCAAAGTGAGCAAGGGACTCACGTCTGAGCATACCCTGCCAACTTATGGCGAACAAAGCGGTACAAAAGGGGGTGGTGATGGACGGAGTATCAGAACCAATCAAACACTCACTCCCAGTCAACAGATCCGGGTTTGATCCATCACCGTTCTTTAGCCCACTCTGCCACCCCAGTTCAGACATGGCCATATGCAAATCAGTCTGACCCTGTGCCTCATGGGAACAGTCCAGCCCAAACTGCCAAGCCATGCCTTCCCTGGACCGGAAACAAGCTTCCTAGGACCGGTTTCTGGCATTTCAGCCGTCTTCAGCCAGGCTTGCTTGAATCCAGTGGCAAAGTGAGCAAGGGACTCACGTCTGAGCATACCCTGCCAACTTATGGCGAACAAAGCGGTACAAAAGGGGGTGGTGATGGACGGAGTATCAGAACCAATCAAACACTCACACCCAGTCAACAGATCCGGGTTTGATCCATCACCGTTCTTTAGCCCACTCTGCCACCCCAGTTCAGACATGGCCATATGCAAATCAGTCTGACCCTGTGCCTCATGGGAACAGTCCAGCCTAAACTGCCAAGCCATGCCTTCCCTGGACCGGAAACAAGCTTCCTAGGACCGGTTTCTGGCATTTCAGCCGTCTTCAGCCAGGCTTGCTTGAATCCAGTGGCAAAGTGAGCAAGGGACTCACGTCTGAGCATACCCTGCCAACTTATGGCGAACAAAGCGGTACAAAAGGGGGTGGTGATGGACGGAGTATCAGAACCAATCAAACACTCACACCCAGTCAACAGATCCGGGTTTGATCCATCACCGTTCTTTAGCCCACTCTGCCACCCCAGTTCAGACATGGCCATATGCAAATCAGTCTGACCCTGTGCCTCATGGGAACAGTCCAGCCCAAACTGCCAAGCCATGCCTTCCCTGGACCGGAAACAAGCTTCCTAGGACCGGTTTCTGGCATTTCAGCCGTCTTCAGCCAGGCTTGCTTGAATCCAGTGGCAAAGTGAGCAAGGGACTCACGTCTGAGCATACCCTGCCAACTTATGGCGAACAAAGCGGTACAAAAGGGGGTGGTGATGGACGGAGTATCAGAACCAATCAAACACTCACACCCAGTCAACAGATCCGGGTTTGATCCATCACCGTTCTTTAGCCCACTCTGCCACCCCAGTTCAGACATGGCCAAATGCAAATCAGTCTGACCCTGTGCCTCATGGGAACAGTCCAGCCCAAACTGCCAAGCCATGCCTTCCCTGGACCAGAAACAAGCTTCCTAGGACCGGTTTCTGGCATTTCAGCCGTCTTCAGCCAGGCTTGCTTGAATCCAGTGGCAAAGTGAGCAAGGGGCTCACGTCTGAGCATACCCTGCCAACTTATGGCGAACAAAGTTGTACAAAAGGGGGTGGTGATGGACGGAGTATCAGAACCAATCAAACACTCACACCCAGTCAACAGATCCGGGTTTGATCCATCACCGTTCTTTAGCCCACTCTGCCACCCCAGTTCAGACATGGCCAAATGCAAATCAGTCTGACCCTGTGCCTCATGGGAACAGTCCAGCCCAAACTGCCAAGCCATGCCTTCCCTGGACCGGAAACCAGCTTCCTAGGACCGGTTTCTGGCATTTCAGCCGTCTTCAGCCAGGCTTGCTTGAATCCAGTGGCAAAGTGAGCAAGGGACTCACGTCTGAGCATACCCTGCCAACTTATGGCGAACAAAGCGGTACAAAAGGGGGTGGTGATGGACGGAGTATCAGAACCAATCAAACACTCACACCCAGTCAACAGATCCGGGTTTGATCCATCACCGTTCTTTAGCCCACTCTGCCACCCCAGTTCAGACATGGCCATATGCAAATCAGTCTGACCCTGTGCCTCATGGGAACAGTCCAGCCCAAACTGCCAAGCCATGCCTTCCCTGGACCGGAAACAAGCTTCCTAGGACCGGTTTCTGGCATTTCAGCCGTCTTCAGCCAGGCTTGCTTGAATCCAGTGGCAAAGTGAGCAAGGGACTCACGTCTGAGCATACCCTGCCAACTTATGGCGAACAAAGCGGTACAAAAGGGGGTGGTGATGGACAGAGTATCAGAACCAATCAAACACTCACACCCAGTCAACAGATCCGGGTTTGATCCATCACCGTTCTTTAGCCCACTCTGCCACCCCAGTTCAGACATGGCCATATGCAAATCAGTCTGACCCTGTGCCTCATGGGAACAGTCCAGCCCAAACTGCCAAGCCATGCCTTCCCTGGACCGGAAACAAGCTTCCTAGGACCGGTTTCTGGCATTTCAGCCGTCTTCAGCCAGGCTTGCTTGAATCCAGTGGCAAAGTGAGCAAGGGACTCACGTCTGAGCATACCCTGCCAACTTATGGCGCCCATTAGTAGCAGTTGTATTATCAGCCCTGGCACACATAGTGCACTTTACTAGGGACTTTACTAGTAAGGAAAACATACCAATCATTGTCAAGCAATTACCATTACTCTTTATACAGGGAGCACTTGCACTTTGACACTGACCAGCAGTGGCAATGTGCCCAAAGCATCTAAGCCAGTTAAAAATAACCCTCGGCGTAGTTTGCAAAGTAGCGCTACGCGTAGCTAAGCGAAGTGAAATTCGCACTACGCGAGCTACGCAAACTGCGTAGTGCACTGTGCAAGATGCTGTTCGCACTGATTGCACAGTGCCGGATGCTTGTCCGCACTGTGCAATCAGTGCAAACTGCATCTTGCACAGTGCAAGCGGTCGTTTTCTGCCGCTCGAGTAGATTTCTACTCGAGTGGCAGCTTTCTCAACGCGGACTGGTAGTTTCTCATTACGAGCGGTCGCGAGCATACGCAACCACTCGCAATGAGAAACCTGACCTCCCTGCGTTAAGAAGCTCGCCGGGAGGTTTATTTTCCATGCTCGCGATCGGCAACTTGAATTTGCTGATCGCGAATGAGGAAAAAGTCTCGCCTGGATGTAATTTTGCTTGCTCGCGGTCGCCAACTTGACATTGAGGACCGCGAGCAAGCAAAAATGACCGCTGCACTACGCATGTTTGCACTGTGCTACGTGCAATTCGCGTAGTGCGAAGTAGCGCAAACTTCGCTAGCGTAGTGCTTTGCCCAGGCTCAGTAAAAAATAGAGGAGGTAGAGGCAAAAAGTCAGAGGTAATCATGCCAAGAAATGTCAAGTCTAACACGTGTCCCTCCAGCTGAAAAGTGGGGGGAACTACCCACCCTCATGGAAGTTCTCATCGTTAAGGCGGAAAAATCGGGACAGACCGTCAGCATTGGCATGTATTGTTCCAGGGCGGTGTTCCACCGTGAAGTCCATTCCCTGTAGGGAGCTGGACCACATCAACAGTTTTGGGTTCTCATCCCTCATCTGCATCAACCATCTGAGGGGCCTGTGGTCGGTCTGAATCAGGAAGTAAGTTCCAAACAAGAAGGGCCTCAGCTTCTTCAGCGCCCAGACCACAGCAAAAGCTTCCCTTTCAATTGCACTCCACCTCTGTTTGCTGGGAAGTAGCCTCCGGCTAATGAAAGCTACTGGTTGGTCCAAGCCCTTGTCATTCAATTGTGAGAGTACTGCTCCCACACCATGCTTTGAAGCATCTGTCTGCACTATAAATTCCTCGGAGAAATCAGGTGCCTTGAGCACAGGCGCCGTGCATATGGCAGTTTTCAGGGCATCAAAAGCGGTCTGACAGTCCAGATCACCGACTTGGGCTGTTTCTTTGACGTCAGTTCTGTCAAGGGGCAACAATTGTGCCATACCCCTTCACAAACCGTCTGTAATACCCAGTGGGTCCTAGAAAGGCCCTCACTCCTGTCTGGGTCTTGGGGGGGGGGGGGGGGTTCCCAAACCAGAATGGTATCAATCTTTGCGTGTTTGGGCGCCACCTGGCCGCTCCCTACCTGGTGTCCTAGGTACACCCCTGAACCCTGCCCTATCTGGCACTTGCTTGCCTTGATAGTTAGGCCCGCCCTCTGCAAGGCCTTCAACACTTAACAGAGGTGTCGCAAATGTTCCTCCCAACTGGACCTGAATACAGCAATGACGTCCAGGTAGGCGGCGCTGAATTCCTCCACCCACTTAGCACCTGGTTAACTAGTCTCTGAAAGGTGGCAGGGGCGTTCTTCAACCCAAAGTGCATAACTCTGAACTGATAGTGCCCCTCCGGCGTTGAGAACACTGACCTCTCCTTGGCTCCCTCGGTCAAGGCAATCTGCCATTACCCCAAAGTTAAGTCAAATGTACTGATGTACCGGGCAGCTCCCAGCCAATCCACAAGCTCATCAGCTCTGGGGATGGGGTGAGCATCAGTCTTAGTAAACACATTGAGCCCACGGTAATCCAAAAAGAACCGAAGTTCTGGGGTGGCACCAGGCGCAGTAGCTTTTGGCACACGGACCACCGGGCTAGCCCAGGGGCTGCTGGATTGCTCAATCACCCCTAGCGCCAGCATCTTGGAAACCTCCTCCTTGATGCTGGCCCTGACCTTATCAGCTACCCTGTAAAATTGTTGCTTTACAGGCAGACTGTCTCCAGTGTCCACATCATGGACGCACCAATGGGTGACTCCTGGGGTCAGGGAGAACAGGGAGGCGAACTGACCCAATACCTGATGACAGTCCCTCTGCTGTTCCGGGGTCAGGGTAGGTGAGAGGTTCACTCCATCCACTGACCCATCCTTCTCCTTGGCTGACAGGAGGTCAGGAAGAGGTTCACTTTCCTCTTCCGCCCCGTCATCTGTAGCCAAGAGCATGGTCACCTCAGACCTCTCGAAGTGTGGTTTGAGGCGTTTCACATGGAGGACCCTCAGAGGGTTCCTAGGAGACCATAAGTTAACCAAGTAGGTCACTTTGCTCCTGCGCTTCACCACCTCATAAGGCCAAGTCCACTTGTCCTGGAGCGCTCAAGGCTCCACTGGCGCCATCACCCACACGTTTTGCCCCGGTTGAAATTCGACCAGAGTGGCATTCTGGTCATACCACCGTTTCATTTCTTCCTCACTGGCTTCCAGGTTCGCCTGAGCGAGTTGCCTGAAATGCCTAGTTTGGTTCCTGAAGGCCAGCATGTAGCTGTATACATCCTGGGGGGGTTTACTGGGATGTATGTAACAAAAAGAGAGGGACCCCAATACCAAGGGAGAGGGGTACCAAACAAGACCTTAGTCAGAAAATAGATATCCCTTGAATCAATATGTTTAAACAGTCACTCAGACACACAAATCTCTTAGTCACAGGGTGAGAATGGACACCAAAAGTGCAATCAAAAAATACTTCTCAACAAGTTTATTACACTTAATCACATATGTCACAGAATATATATAATGTTACACAAATATTTTTGCTAAAAAAGGAAAAACAGTTTTCCAAAAGTAAAAACATAAAAGATTTTTCTGTTATAGTTCATAGACCGGTAATGAAACCAGTCAACATCAGTATTTATATAAAACAATACATTGAAAAATTGGGAAAACAGAAAAAAAGAAAAGGACAAATCAATCCTAATCTAAAAATAAGGAATCGCCAAATCAAAGATTAATCGGTTTTGACCACAGTAAGACTCAATCATAATTTACATGTCACAGAACCATTGTTATCATATATTTTCTACGATTTCCTTGTATTAAGAGCATCGACGCGTTTCGGTAGGCCCTAGTATACAGCCAACACCTTCCTCAGGATTAATTGTAGATCCCAATTTCTATATGTTTAAAATCTGGAAAAAAAATTGTATGACAAAACAATAATATAAGTGACTTTCTACGTGAAATGTTTCCAACAATACATACTTTAAACAATTATTATACATTTTGATGTCCCAAACTCATCCCATACTATAGCTCATATAAAGCAAACACACATACACATACAAGGATTTGTCAGTACTAATACCGTCCATCAGTCAAATCAATATTGGAAAAATGTTTAAAAACATTTTATATCTTAGGATATATTTGATCAACTCCTTATAATTGACGTAAACAGTCTGACACATAGTTCTCTCTTTATAATAGGCTCTGAGAATTACATGTATATTAGACGGTGGTTTTTGTTAATAGTTAGACTCACAATTCTTAAAAGCAGAATCCTTGGCACATGGTTATTATCGTTTTCCTCTTGTGTGGACCCAGTCAACTTTTTCAGCACACCAGTACCATCAAAGGTCTAATAGGGTAAGAAGAGCCTGTTTAGGTAGTGTTCTGCTTGGGTTTTCGGATCAGATAGAACCCGCTCATCAGAGCCTCTCTAACCCAGCCAGAACGTTACCCTCTCCCTAGGGCCTATTCACAACAAGTAACCACCGATAAATACATATATACCACCTAAGGACAGGGAATTCCTACTACATACACACATATATATATATATATACATACACACATATATATATATATATATATATATATATATATATATATATATATATACACACATGTATCTAGACCTCTTATAATACAAGTGGCGGCCTCGCGATCCCAGACGGACCCAGGACTTCCTACCCAGACGGCAGCCTCAGCCTCGCGGTCCCAGACGGACCCAGGACTTCCTACCCAGACGGCAGCCTCAGCCTCGCGGTCCCAGACGGACCCAGGACTTCCTACCCAGACGGCAGCCTTAGCCTCGCGGTCCCAGACGGACCCAGGACTTCCTACCCAGACGGCAGCCTCAGCCTCGCGGTCCCAGACGGACCCAGGACTTCCTACCCAGACGACAGCCTTAGCCTCGCGGTCCCAGGCGGACCCAGGACTTCCTACCCAGACGGCAGCCTTAGCCTCGCGGTCCCAGACGGACCCAGGACTTTAGTTTAGTTTAGTTTAAAGGAGTTTGTAGAGCGCTTGGTAACACCTCCCGGTGTGTCCCCGCGCTATGGAGAAAGAATGCAGCAGTAGAGGAAAAAAAAGAGGAAGGAACCAATTCACACAGCAAAGAGGCAAGTTTTCAGTTTCTTCCTGAATACGATTTCATTACTCTCCAGCCTGATATCTAGAGGCAGGAGGTTCCATTGCTTGGCAGCTAAGGTGCGGAATGATCTGCCACCCATTTTAGCTTTTTTGGGGCAGGTAGTTTTGAGTAGACCCATTCCTTTGGATCTAAGAGATCTGTTAGGTTCGTACACAGACACCAAATCAGACATATATACCGGAGCTCTGTGATGAATTATTTTATGGCACCAGAGCATAGCTTTAAAAACAATCCTCTTACTGATCGGTAGCCAGTGGAGGGCTGCTAGAGTGGGACGTGAAGGAGCTCGACGGGGAAGCCTAAGCACCAGGCGAGCTGCCGAGTTTTGTAGAACCTGTAGCTTTTTTATGTTTTTCACTGATGTCCCCATGAGTAGTACATTGCCGTAATCAATACGGGACGTTATTAATGCCTGCGTCATGGTACGCCTGGAGTTAATGGGTAACAGGTCGAGGGTGCGGTTGAGGGTTTTCATCACCCCAAAACACTTGCCAACAGTCTTCTTTACGTGGCTGTCAAAGGACAGTTTATTGTCCACCCATACACCTAGGTTCTTCGCCTCTCGTGTAGGCGAGGGCAGAGGACCCAGACAGCTGGGCCACCACTCTGTCGTCCATTTAACCTCATTGCCTCCCATAATGAGGACCTCTGTTTTTGTCCCATTAAGTTTCAGACAGTGTTCATTCATCCACATAGCCAGTTTGGACATACAGGCGTTGAAGTTATCAGCTTCCTTAGAAGGAGCATGGGTCAGCGATATGAGGAGTTGCGTGTCGTCGGCGTAGGAGACAAGCTCCACGCCGAACGACTGCACCACTTCTGCCAGAGGGGCCATGTAAAGATTGAACAGGGTGGGACTCAGGGCGGAGCCCTGAGGAACCCCCTGTTCCAGCATCACCCTGTCAGAGAGGAAAGTTCCTCTTTGGACTTGGAAGGTCCTGTTAATCAAGAAAGACCTCAGCCACCCCAGTGCCTTGTTGGTAACTCCCGCTTTATTTAGACACTGTAGCAGGATGGAGTGTGCTACAGTGTCAAAAGCGGCACTGAGATCAAGCATGATGAGGGCCATTGTCTTTCCCTTATCTGCTCCCTCACGTAAGGTTTCAGTGGCCCTCAGGAGAGCTGTCTCCGTAGAGAAGCCAGTTCTAAAACCCGACTGAGATTTATGGAGAACATTATGGGTCTCAAGATGTTCCATAAGTTGACTGTTAGCGATTTTCTCTGCTAACTTGGCCACATAAGGTAGCAGGGATATAGGTCGCAGGTTGTCCATTATGTCCATGCTGATGTTTGATTTTTTCTTAATGGGTAATGACTTCCTACCCAGACGGCAGCCTCAGCCTCGCGGTCCCAGACGGACCCAGGACTTCCTACCCAGACAGCAGCCTTAGCCTCGCGGTCCCAGACGGACCCAGGACTTCCTACCCAGACGGCAGCCTTAGCCTCGCGGTCCCAGACGGACCCAGGACTTCCTACCCAGACGGCAGCCTCAGCCTCGCGGTCCCAGACGGACCCAGGACTTCCTACCCAGACGGCAGCCTCAACAAGTTCATCCTATGATTACCATAACATACAACAGGGGAATCAGTTTTACTATTTATCAGATCACACAAGAACTGCCAGTTTGAGCACAACCTGTTCTCTGGTTCGAGAGGCTCCTCTCTCCCTTGTTCAGTTACCACTTACCTGATCAGGGTTAACATCTGTTCATGTCAAGTCACAGCTGACTAGAAGAATAGGCTACCCTCTTATACAAGAACACGCAGCACATGTTGATTCACTACAAACTGGATACTTTATTATTTATTATATACGCAATCACATAACATTACTGTGTAACACATAACCTGCAAAGAAAAGTGAAAGATTAGGTTGTACACTCTAATAAGAAAGGGGTCGACATCACCTTAGTCGTGTGTAGCCTGCACTCAATGGTCATCTAGGTTCCCCTCTCGTCTGTGTCTCGGCTCGCCTGGAGGTCACACCTCCGTAGTCTCCCTTCTCCGAGTCACTGGGACCTCTTCCTCATCGGCTACTCTCTCCTCTCTGGCAATTCTGCTAGAAGAGTATCTGTCTCTCGGTTTTTCTCCGCCTTCAAGTTTGTCATCTGTCTTCCCTGGAATAAGTAGTAGCTTTACTGCTAACGGCTAGATGCCGCCTACGGACAGAAGTAAGTGTGCGTCGTAACTGCCTCAGACTTTCACTAATATAGAGGTGCATTTCCTCATGGAAAATTCCGGCCCGTAACCTGCCGCCCACCAAATTCTTGTACCTCCCCGTACCAAGGACACTTTCCCAGCCGGCCGGCCTGATGTAGTGTCTTCGGCATGAAGAAAAATACTATCCTTCGATAAGGGCCGGTCTGAACCGGTTCTCTCCAAGCGAATAACACCTCATAACTAAAACATCCCCTTTAACCTAGAAGCATCTCAAGCTGCCGGAGCAGAAAGAAAGATGGAGTCTCTCCCGTTTGAGGCCTACCAGGCCTGAATTCAGCACGGCTCCATGAAATACCCTCACTACAGGGCAGGTTATCCCTAATACTAACGAATCTATCCCCTAGGATATGTGTGCAAGCCCTAATCTATGGGGAAGAACACAGGATCATGTCGAAGTGCCTATTAAATAGACTTCATTCACTACTCTAACCCTTAGGCTTGAATGGTAATAGACTGAAGTCACCCTAATCACCCATCAACACAATAGGGCCAGGAAAATCGAGCAGTACATTTCACCCTTGACTTCAGTCTATTATACATTCATTAAACAGAACTAACATCTGTGGAAGAATAATATGAAACAAAGCTAACTGATCTATGTCTAGTACCAAATGTGCAAAATTGAAGTAGTGAAGGAATACACTGAATAAAGCAACAGATAGAAATCAAAACAGCGATGGTAATCAGAATACCTCCTAATATTTGACGTAACAGATACAAATCAGGTAACCAATTAAAGAGCCAGTCAAACCAGCCCTGGTCAATGTGTTTTCTAACTTCCTCCGTCAAGTCATGTAGCCTGTCAATGTGAGCGCGAATGGATTGTGTATGATCAGACAAGTTAAAACAACAAAGACCCTCGAAATCAGAACAATCGTGCCCATGTTTAAGCAAAAGATAATCAATGGCCGCTCGATTTTGCAAGATGGCTCTCCGTTCACCCTGGGCGTCTAACAGCATGTCAGACAGGACTGTAGAAGTATGATTAATGGATTTTACCATCCAGCAGGCCATTTTCTCAATAGATTTAGCATTATAAACCGCCAAAGCAGGAACACCAATAATTGAAATAGCCAGGCTAAGGTATTCAGACTTGGAATATAAATGCAAAGATGAGTCACAATCCTCCTGTAACATCACTGTATCTCGAATCACACGAGAATTGGCATTCGGATGTGACGAGAACATCAGTAAACTGAGTCTCGTAATGGCACAAGGGCCACCAGAAATATTTGCGGGGACATATGGCCAGGAAGTATTACCACATGAGAAAAGCCATCCGGCAGGTAGTAACATTGTGCGATAATGACTAGGGGTAACTACCAAACTCTTGCAAGTCATATTGTTGTGGACCGAAGCACATGTTTTCGGTGTCCTTTGAAAGCACAAAGTTCGCTCATGAAGGGTGAAGGAAGTAGCACCTTTCAATTTTAGACGCAGACATTCAGAAATTGCACCAGGATTACACGTAAGGAAAAAACACATATCTCCTTGTGTGATATTATAGGTAACTATTTGGGACTGGACGGGGGGTATCTGGTCTGGTAGTTCAGTACATAAGGGGCAATACGCATGGGTGGCAAAATCGCCCAGAAGAACATTGGGGCGAGCCTTTGAAATGTTAAAAATATTAGTCAAAGTTTCCAGCGAAGCAGGGACAGCAACCAGACAGGTCGCTAAGATGTCCTGTACAGATCTCATCGGCGTCAAACAAAAGTGAGGGGCATCGGTCACCCTTTTCGCCAGTAAGGTCCAAAAGTTCGATGACGAATCCCACGCAGCGAGGGAACGCGACACTCGGGTGCGTAGCTCATCCCGGGTCGACGGGATTCCTCCTCTCTCGTCGAACCAACCCGAAAATAGTCCGACGACGACACATCCTGTAGCAACAGTCCAAAGAATGATCTGAAAGAGAATCAAATACAGGCATTAATCATTCTCGTAAGTAACATTTGTCAGCCGGGACTGCTTCCCAGCTATCTTTCCCTGGTCTCATAACTAAAATGGTGTTGTCATGACCGGTGGCGATGACCTCTGCTTGTTCAGGGGGATTCTTAGGCGACTGCACCCAAACCCTGGCCCCAGGGTTATCTGTGGAGCCAAAACCTTTCTGGCCTCGTACAGTTAGCAAAGTTGGGGCAGTGCCTTTTACCATCCCACCACTGAAGACAGGCATTATGAGTAATTGAGCCACTCGGTCAGTTCGATGGATCAGCAAGTCAGCCTCACTGCTATTCAGCAGGAGCACCTTAATCTCTCCCTGATAATCACTGTCAATGACCCCTCCAAGTACCTGAATGCCTTTTACAGCCAGCCCCGATCTAGGGGCGATTAATCCAAAATTCCCGGGTGGTATATGAACACCAACACCGGTCGCAATGATGACCCGATCTTTACCTTTAATAACGGTGTCATCCATGGCATGCAAGTCTAAACCTGCCGACCCTGGGGTCGCTCTACATGGAGCCAAAGCTCCGGGAGTAATTACCCAGTACATCAGTCTCTCTGATTTCATTTGGCTGAGCATTAACATTCGGAGGGAACAAACGCATAAGTGGAGATTCAGCATTTAGAAAAGGACGATTATTCAAAATTAATAACGCTTGGGGCAAAAAGTCTCGCCAATTCTTATATTTGTCATCTGTCAATTTACGCAGCTGCTCCTTCAGCAGACCATTCAATCTCTCCACAAGACCCGAGGCCTGCGGATAGTATGGGATATGAAATACCCAGTCAATATTGTTTTCCACACAGAATTCCTGTACCAATCTTCCGCGAAAATGGGATGCATTATCAGATTGAATTTGGAATGGCACACCATAATACATCATAATCAATTCCAATGTTTTAATGGTATTCAATTGGGTAGCTTGCTTACAGGGAAGGGCTACCAACAGGCCACTGTATGTATCGACAATAGTGCAAACATAATGACAATTCCTACTCATGGGAAGTGGACCGATGTAATCAATAAGCCAAATTTGAGCGGGCAGTTTCCCGCGATGTAAATGACCTTTAACAATTTGGGGCACTTTGCGCTGTCTGATATGCTGACAAATGGGACAATGTAAAATAACATTCTTAATCAAATCTAGGGGAATATAAATTCCTCGATCAGCAGCCCACCTGCTAGTGGCTTTCTCTCCAAAATGTCCTGCCTTCTGGTGGGCCCATTTCGCCAATCCCGCAATATCAGGATCTTGCCTGTCCACCACTGCCTCAGCAATTTTAGATTTCTCATCTGCAATGTCATGAAAAAATTTGTCAAGAGAATCTATCGGGGTGTGAGCATCCACATGGAAGATTGTAACAGTACTCTGTGGGAGCATCTCCCAAATCTCCTGCCATAATTCTTTTCCCCACAATTGCTTTGAATGCAATTCCCAATTATGGGAATGCCAAGTCGGTAACCAAACTGCCAGTCCATTGGCAGTAGACCCAGAATCGGTGAAAATATGACATGTGCCAGGTAACTCTTGTTTCAGAACTTGATAAACAGCATAAAGTTCAGCAAATTGACTGCTCTTACCTTCACCAGTTGTGCTCAGCAGTTTTTGTGTGATCGGATTATAGGACACCGCTTTCCAGTGCCGTTTCGTCCCTATGAACCTTGCTGAACCATCCGTAAACCAGGCATGGTTTCTGTCCTCTGCGGACAAATCATCAAAAGGTCTACCCCACTTGACAGGAGACTCCTGTACTAAAGGTACGGAACATTCACTCTCAGTCTCAGTCGATGGCGCTCGCGCCACCTGCTCATGTAAAGATGCAACTCCTTTCTGCCCCACACGTGCCCTGTCTTGTATATACCATTTCCATTTAATCACACTCGCCTCTTGAGCATGTCCAATTCGGTGAGTTTTCGGTGAACTCATAACCCACTGCATGATAGGAATTTCGGGTCGCAAAACTATATCATGACCCAAAGTCAGTTGCTCGGTATCCACCAGAGCCCAATAACATGCAAGTAACTGTTTCTCAAAAGGTGTATAACGCTCACCAGCATCAGGTAACTTTTTGGTCCAGAAACCCAACGGCACTCTACTCCTGCCTTGCTTCTGCCACAAACTCCAATTCGCATAAAGGCCCTGTACAGACACATTCAAATCCACCTCACCATCACGTACGGGCCATAAATCCAAAGCATGTTGAATTGCCTCTTTTGCTAGGTTGAACGCATCTTGTTGTGGTTTATCCCATTCAAATGCATTCTTTTTACGAGTGACACGGTACAAGGGGGCCAATATTTGACTCAAATGAGGAATATGCTGACGCCAAAAACCAAATAAACCAATGAAGCTTTGGGCTTCTTTCCTATTCCTCGGAACTGCAAAATCAAGAATTTTCTGTTTAACCTGAGGGATAACTTCACGGTGTCCTGCATGCCAATTAATACCCAAAAACTTTACAGCCTGGGACGGGCCTTGTAATTTATCCGGATTGATTTCCCAACCTTTCTCACGCAGGCACTCAATGACTCTGTCCAAGTGGGTCTGAACTTCCTCTTGTGTTTCGCCTTGGATCAAAACATCATCAATATAATGACACATCTGAATTTGTGGATGAACCGGTACCTCAGCCAAATGCTCTGCCACCAGCCAGTGACATATCGTAGGGCTATGTACATAGCCCTGAGGAAGACTTCTAAACGTCATCTGACGCCCATTCCACGTAAAACTGAACTGTTCCTGACACTCAGGGGCAATCGGAATCGAAAAGAAAGCATTAGCAATATCAATGGACGCATACCATGTACCTGGATGTTTTTGGATTCTTTCAATTAGAGTAATGACATCCGGTACCGCAACGGTCAAGGAGGGTGTGTGTTTGTTCAATTCTCGATAATCAACAGTCATACGCCAAGAATTATCACTCTTACGTACAGGCCAAACAGGATTATTCCAAGCAGACGTAACCGGGGCTATAACACCTGCATCCACCAACTCCTGAATAGTGGTACTAATCTCCTCATGACCACCTGGAATACGATACTGCTTCTGACAAACCACTTTTGTCGCCTGAGGAACTTTTATGGGGGGCATTCGTAAACGACCAACCCGTATAGGCCTGGACGATATATAATGCGTAGTTCCAAATTGGTAACATCCATCATCTAAATGCAAAGTCATTCCTCTCAAAATATCAATTCCAATTATGAATTCCAAGAGTGGCACCACTAGTACAGAGTATTCTTTTCTAGGGATTATACCTATTCTCATTTCAAGTAAAGTTTGAACGGCAGGAGTTTCCTTTCCACCCAGTCCAGTAATTGTAAAAGACTGACCTGTAAACCTCTTTGATTTTCCATGAATAAGAGTGGCCTCCGCTCCTGTATCCACCAATGCTCGGGCCCTTTGGATATTACGATGTCTCCAATAAATTTCAATATCTACATAGGGTCTATTATCTCTGTGAGCCCATCTGTGTACTGGAGCTTGACCTATTTCCTAGTCATGCTTACTGCATTCCGTGTACCAGGATAAATCAGGATAAAGACTCTCACGTTTCTTAGGTATCGGTACCTCCTGTTCATATCCATTCCCAGTACGAAATGGATTCGTGTCATCTGCATTGCAGTGCTGGTTTCGATCGGCCAAACTATGACGATCCTCTCTCCTCCTCAACTCAGGGGATTGATCCCTATCATCTCTACGTCTGCTGTAAACATAATCATTTTTTCCCCTCTCTCTTTCCTCTTCTCTCTCCCTATCCCTCTCACGACGGGGGGACATATCACGTACATAACGTCGATCATCACGACGAACAGAGCGCCCACGGCGGTCGTCATCACCGCTACCGTCAGAACCACCACGATCACACTCAGTCATCCGAACACGCCGGGCACCCTCCTTCCGATCCAAGCCACGTTTGCGAAACAACTCCCACAAACGAGCAGTAGTCTCACCGTCAATGTCCTCCCTCCGCACACCATCGGCCAGAAGACCAGAAAAGATATCACGTCTAGTAAGTTTATTGTCACCAGGACTACGAGTGTCAGAACGGGACTGACGTTCAGGTTTAAACCACTCACCCAACTCACCGAGTTGGCGTACCGATTCCAGTACCGTAGATAACACGTTACCAGTCTGATTAATCAATAAAGTCATCATGACCTGCTTATAAGCAACAGGGGAAGAACGAATAATACGATTCCGCACAGAAGATGTCAATGAACCATCAAGCAACCTGTCAGCAGTACCCAGAAAAATTGCTGTTTTCATCACCTCCTCTTTGAGACGTTGTGCAGCGTCGCGCAAAGTATACCACGGTTTGTCATTCACAGGCCAATCAGACTCAGTAGGATACTTTATATTACAACCCTCAGTCGCTAATTGAAGTAAAGAAATTTGACCACCACCATTATAGTTACGAAAATGATCCTGTACAGTAGAATCCGAACTCAAGGAACAAAACTTCAAACAATCGCCATTATCTAACATAATACCAGCAGCGCCCAGTTCATACAGGCGCACCATCCATGAGAGCAAGGTCTCACCAGCTCGCTGCCGAAATCGCTGCAAAATATCACTAATTTCCTGTTGAGTAAAGTCCTCTAAAGAGTCTAAAGAAACACCCTGCGGAGCAGCGGGAGACTGCTGCAACTTCCGACGAAAAACTGGATGCACCGAGACCGCGGGATGAGCATCACAAGGAGCTCGACCAGCACACGTAGAGGAACAATCAGCGGAAGAAGCATCAACCCCGCTCGAAGGACGAGCGCAATCACGGGGTGCACCATCAGAGGTGCGAGAAGCAGGCTTACAATCATGGCGGGAGCGAGAGGACTCGCGCTTGACAGATTCCTCACCCGAGGAACAAGAATCACTCGAATACCAGATATTACCATCCCATTCATCAGGATTCCAATCCAGTCCGGCTTTCGCCACGACCAGACGCACCTTTCGCGTCGAAACCCGACCGCGCCGATTCTTGTATTTATAACGAGCAATTCGCACAGCCGCCCTCTCGGCAATAGTCTGGTAAGTCTCAAGTTTGTCAGCAAGTAACTTATTTTGACACCGCAACAAAGTATGAGAATTCTGAATCTCAACAAAGTGCGCTTCCACATCCTTAAGAGATATCTGTAGCTTCAACAATCTCTCATGCAGAATCCTGTACGCAGACAGAACAATCCAACCTCTGCGCCCCAAAATGGGAATCTCCTCACCCTTCGAGATGGGTGCCTTCTGTAAACAAGTAATCACATTAGCCGGCTCCGCCAGCTCCAAAGAAGAATTCCAATTCTCACTCAAACCAGTAGAATCAGCCCACTCACGGGCTAAGGCTTCATAAGGCGTTGAATCCCATCCGGGAATATCAACGGGCAACTTAAAAGTAGATTTTGACTTTCTAGAAAACATCGTGAAAAAGAAAGAAGAAAAGAAAGAAGAAGAAAAAACTATACACACAAGTATACCACAAATAATATACAAACAAAACCGCACACACGCCGAAAGCAAACACGAAACAACACGACGCACACAGGTTTCGAAAACGGTTCGTGACGCCAAATGTTCTGCTTGGGTTTTCGGATCAGATAGAACCCGCTCATCAGAGCCTCTCTAACCCAGCCAGAACGTTACCCTCTCCCTAGGGCCTATTCACAACAAGTAACCACCGATAAATACATATATACCACCTAAGGACAGGGAATTCCTACTACATACACACATATATATATATATATACATACACACACACATATATATATATATATATATATATATATATATATATATATATATTACCTACTGGCGGTCGCCAGTAGGTAGTTATAGTTAGGACCACATTTCCATAGGAAATCCGCAACATTCTATTTTGAATAACTTTGGCGCCGGTCGACGAATCCTCGCGAATTTTTCAAAATAAGTGGGGCGCTACGCTCCGCTCCTACCCTGAAAGTCTCGGGGGGATTCGTGAAGCGGGGGCTGAGATAAAAGGGGGGTCCCAAAACGGGTTTTTCCCATGCATTTTTCCATAGGACCTTTAGACACAGCTACAGCCCGAACGGCTGAACAGAATTACTTGAAATTTGGCAGAGAGGTAGTCCTCAGGTCAAGGAAGTGCCTTTTGTAGGTTTGGTGTAAATCTGTTCAGTAGATTCTGAGAAAATAGCCTTTAAATCAATATATATATCTGAGCCAGCGTACGGTGCGCTTACGGTGCGCTTACCGTACGCGTACGGTGGCGTGCGCGAGCGCGATTTTGATTGGCTCTTAGCTCTTAGTAAACATTCGAATCGGTCGAAACCAGGAAGCGGCGGCCGCCATTTTCTCTCTCGCTCCCTGAGTTGCGCAGCAAAAACGAACCCCAAAAATGTGTAAAGAGGCAGTTTCATGAGATCCTAACCACCCAGCATTGATACAGGGGTCCCCAAACCACCCCCAAGCCCCAAAAAAAAAAAAAATTTTTTTCGGAAAATCGCCGATTACGCTTACCGTACGCGTACGGTAAAAATTTATTAAAAAAAAAATTATCCACATTCTCCCCACCCCGTGTGCAAATGGTGCCTGAAGGGCACCATTTGTGCATGGCATATTACAGCTATGAATTTAACAAAGAATACATTTCACAAAGATGCGCATAATATGTCCCCCATGTGCGCACGGTGCGCGAAGCGCATCGTGCGTACATGGCCCATCCCGCTTAACGTGGGCACACGGTGCGCGCAGCGCACCGCGTGACCACCGTGCGTGCACGGCACTAACTGCGTAAAGTGGGCGCGCGGTGCGCGAAGCGCACCGTGTGCTCACTGTGCGCGCACGGTGCGCGAAGCGCACCGTGCGCGCGCGGAATGAACTGCGTTAACTGGGCGCGCACGCCACGAATGGCGTAAAGTAACTTAGCATTTAAAAAACCGTACAAATTCACTGAAAAAACCATAGGTTTCACACACGTTATAGTTAGGAATTAGCATTAAAAAAACCTTGCAAATTCACTGAAAAAACCATAGGTTTCACACATGTTATAGTTAGCTGTACATTTCACTCGTAAAAAACCAATGAAATTCCCGCGTTATAGTTAGTGCAGGCAACTATAACTTACGCGACCGCAATCTTCTGCTGATGACATATGTGCCTTTATGAAAAAAAAATATTTGTAATATATGTATAGCTAAAATTTAATGGAAGAAGACATGGGCGAATAAGTGTCGAAATACAGTATGAGCATCAGCAGAGGATTGCGGTCGCGTGAGTTATAGTTGCCTGCACTAACTATAACGCGGGAATTTCATTGGTTTTTTACGAGTGAAATGTACAGCTAACTATAACATGTGTGAAACCTATGGTTTTTTCAGTGAATATATATATATATACACAAATGTATCTAGACCTCTTATAATACAAGTGGCGGCCTCGCGATCCCAGACGGACCCAGGACTTCCTACCCAGACGGCAGCCTCAGCCTCGCGGTCCCAGACGGACCCAGGACTTCCTACCCAGACGGCAGCCTCAGCCTCGCGGTCCCAGACGGACCCAGGACTTCCTACCCAGACGGCAGCCTTATCCTCGCGGTCCCAGACGGACCCAGGACTTCCTACCCAGACGGCAGCCTCAGCCTCGCGGTCCCAGACGGACCCAGGACTTCCTACCCAGACGGCAGCCTTAGCCTCGCGGTCCCAGACGGACCCAGGACTTCCTACCCAGACGGCAGCCTTAGCCTTGCGGTCCCAGACGGACCCAGGACTTCCTACCCAGACGGCAGCCTTAGCCTCGCGGTCCCAGACGGACCCAGGACTTCCTACCCAGACGGCAGCCTCAGCCTCGCGGTCCCAGACGGACCCAGGACTTCCTACCCAGACGGCAGCCTTAGCCTCGCGGTCCCAGACGGACCCAGGACTTCCTACCCAGACGGCAGCCTTAGCCTCGCGGTCCCAGACGGACCCAGGACTTCCTACCCAGACGGCAGCCTCAGCCTCGCGGTCCCAGACGGACCCAGGACTTCCTACCCAGACGGCAGCCTCAACAAGTTCATCCTATGATTACCATAACATACAACAGGGGAATCAGTTTTACTATTTATCAGATCACACAAGAACTGCCAGTTTGAGCACAACCTGTTCTCTGGTTCGAGAGGCTCCTCTCTCCCTTGTTCAGTTACCACTTACCTGATCAGGGTTAACATCTGTTCATGTCAAGTCACAGCTGACTAGAAGAATAGGCTACCCTCTTATACAAGAACACGCAGCACATGTTGATTCACTACAAACTGGATACTTTATTATTTATTATATACGCAATCACATAACATTACTGTGTAACACATAACCTGCAAAGAAAAGTGAAAGATTAGGTTGTACACTCTAATAAGAAAGGGGTCGACATCACCTTAGTCGTGTGTAGCCTGCACTCAATGGTCATCTAGGTTCCCCTCTCGTCTGTGTCTCGGCTCGCCTGGAGGTCACACCTCCGTAGTCTCCCTTCTCCGAGTCACTGGGACCTCTTCCTCATCGGCTACTCTCTCCTCTCTGGCAATTCTGCTAGAAGAGTATCTGTCTCTCGGTTTTTCTCCGCCTTCAAGTTTGTCATCTGTCTTCCCTGGAATAAGTAGTAGCTTTACTGCTAACGGCTAGATGCCGCCTACGGACAGAAGTAAGTGTGCGTCGTAACTGCCTCAGACTTTCACTAATATAGAGGTGCATTTCCTCATGGAAAATTCCGGCCCGTAACCTGCCGCCCACCAAATTCTTGTACCTCCCCGTACCAAGGACACTTTCCCAGCCGGCCGGCCTGATGTAGTGTCTTCGGCATGAAGAAAAATACAATCCTTCGATAAGGGCCGGTCTGAACCGGTTCTCTCCAAGCGAATAACACCTCATAACTAAAACATCCCCTTTAACCTAGAAGCATCTCAAGCTGCCGGAGCAGAAAGAAAGATGGAGTCTCTCCCGTTTGAGGCCTACCAGGCCTAAATTCAGCACGGCTCCATGAAATACCCTCACTACAGGGCAGGTTATCCCTAATACTAACGAATCTATCCCCTAGGATATGTGTGCAAGACCTAATCTATGGGGAAGAACACAGGATCATGTTGAAGTGCCTATTAAATAGACTTCATTCACTACTCTAACCCTTAGGCTTGAATGGTAATAGACTGAAGTCACCCTAAGCACCCATCAACACAATAGGGCCGGGAAAATCGAGCAGTACAGGTAGAGACCTAACATTATATTCTACTGTTAATTAGGTTTATGATTAATTCACATAACCTAAAGGCATTCCTGAATTTACCTCATCAACGTCTTGAAGTCGTTTAATTTATCGCGCCTCAGGGGCAGTAATTCATATAGTCTCCTATTACACACGCCTGGTCCCCAGATCAGTGCATAAATGTCTCCAAGGATCTAATAAAAGTAAGGGAAGTCTATATTAAACAACGGCATTCAGCTCCACTAATAGTGTATTACGTAGATAATTCGTGTCATCTACAGGTGTTCATGAATTTACTATTCACTATAAATGACGCTGCTCAGACCAATTTCTCAAAGATAGGCTAAAATAATCACTGCATTGAGAACCTGCTCAGATGGTGGTTTAACTGTAAATATCTAGTCTATCCATTGAAAGACTCCCTTCATTCAGGTGGTACTCGCGAATATTCTTTTATGTCACGCAGAAAGCGGACAGCGGCTCTATAAGAAATCGCTGCTTAGAATAACTGCTAAGTGGTAGATTAGCTATACGTATCAAGACATTCCCTTGATCAACTCTTTTGATTACGGTGGTAATCACAGGTATTCATATTGTCACACATGAGGCAAGCAACGGCTCTCTGTGCTCAATAGACGATATATGACTACCATCAAAATCGACAATTACCTTAAATGAGTGCTTTTCCACACACAACGGGTAAAGGAGATAAGAAACGTCCCAGGCATAGGATCAAAGACGCTCACTGCAACGAGAGAATAGCGGACATCACATAGATGGAATAAGATATCTAGCTCCCTTCTCTGACCTTATATCCTAAATATACTGTGGGCACACATATACTTGCGCAGGGGACAAACACCAACTCGTTAAGCTGTATTACCAATATTTGCAACAATCATAAGGATCACCAATTACCTTAAATCGGTTCTTTTACATACACCGAGGATAAAGGAGATACGAAGCGTCCCAAACCTGGGATCAAATCACTCCCTGCAGCGGGGGAAACGAAAAAACCAACATAAATCAAAATAAAATGAGGCCACTAACTCCCACCTCAGTAACAGTATAATAAGCGTACTATCTGCCAACATACCTAAATAGGGTCCGGTAGTGTCCATACTCTGGTTTCCTCTGATTCAGTTGAACGCGGTACATTGAAACAGGCGCGTTTAAATATCTTCCGGCATGTAATGGATAACCCGGAACTGTGGAGGTCCTTCCGGGGCAAACAATGAGCACTCGCAAAGCACCGGGGGAACTAATCTACAGCGCGGCCGCCATCATAGCGTGGTGATTTAAACGTTAAGACCCGCAAAAAATACTATCGAAGTGCTAGTTTCTCCATTTCTTATTCTTTTTGAATCCAGAGCTGCTTTTATTCATTTATGATTTTTTAAGCCCGTTATTAGCCAATCTCAGTTAATGCATTATCATGTTGAGAGAGCTTCTACCACAAAGTGACAATCATCATTTGAATATAATGAAAATGTCACAGAATACCTACTAAATTGACACATGATTCAGATATTGATTAATGGACTGTTAAGTCGCTACTGTCCCTATACCTTTGTATGCCAAAGGTCTGTATCTAACTACTGAAAGCAGTTTTAAACAAGCCCGGCTTACACCATGGGAGGGTCCACCCTGGAGAACAGGATAAGGTCCACCATCTCAATGGAGACATTGGGATATATTGGTAGTATCAAATGGGACCCAATCTCAAATACCTAATAGATGGACATATAATTTGGATATTGATTAATTAATATAATGTTAAATCACTAATATCCCTTTGTATGCCCATTGTCTATATCTAACTGCTGAGAGCAGATTTTGACAAGCCTGACTATCACCCTTGGAGATTCCACCCTGGAGAAGAATATACAGATAGATATGGTCCACAATCTCAATCGAGACAGGCTATTGAGGGAGTACCCAACTTCACCTGAACTCATCAATTGCGAGATAACCTATTACAGTACAATCAAATCACTAGTAGGCGTTCCCACTCTTCTCTTGAGTTCAAACCTTTCCGTATTGTATTCAGATGAGAAATATACCATTGCTCCCGTGCTTTTCGTTTATTGATAATATTGCCACCTCTTCTATCTAATCTGATTTTTTCCAAGATGAACCAAGAGAAGTCATTTTCTCCATGTCCAGCTTCAAGAAAATGCGATACAAGCGGTGCCGTCAGTTTTTTCATCTTAATAGCTGATCTATGCTCTTGTAATCTGACTCGAATCTCTCTCCCTGTTTCCCCTACATATCCCAGATCACAGGGGCAACGTAGAAAATAGATGACGTTCTTACTCCTGCAGTTGTTGAGAGTTCTAGGTCGAAAAGTACAGCCATTATACGAGATTTCTTTAGTTTGTATGCATTGTGGACATATATTGCAAGTACCACATCTGACATTACCTACTGCTGGGGTGTTAGTAATTGTTCTTTGTGTGTAGGTACTGTCCTCACGATATGTATGTACTAGCATATCTCTTAAATTGCTGTTTTTCTTGAACGCATATAGAGGTCTTTCCAATTTCAATTCCTCATCATAATTAACAATATGCCAGTTTTTATTGACAATATTTTTAATCTGGTTGCTCAGATTGGAAAATTTGCTAACAAATACCACCTTTTTGGGTAGTTCCTTTTTAGCAGCAGGTTTATTCACCAAAGCTTCACGGTCATAAAACCTAGCACGTTTGAAGGAATGTGTCAGAAGTTTTTTAGGATATCCTCTGTCTTTGAACTTGCGTTTTAGATCATCCGCGTGTCTATAGAAATCCTGTAGATCTGAGCAGTTCCCTTCGCAAACGAAGGAACTGGCTAAAAGGAATACTCTCTCTTTGAGACTTAGGATGGAAACTCGAAAAATGGAGGAGAGTGTTCTTAGCCATAGGTTTAGTAAACAACTCAACCTCCAGAAAACCATTGGAATTCTTAATGGTAATGTCTAAAAAATCAACCTTTGTTTTGCTCTGATAGAATGTAAACCTTAAGTTTGGATCACCCAAATTAAGCCAATCTAGAAATTCTGTTAGTTTTTCTGTATCGCCCTCCCAGATGAAAAAAATGTCATCTATGTAGCGATACCAGCCCGCTACATTTTCAAAGAACGGGGCCACCTCGTTGTAAATGTGCTTAGTTTCGAACTGGCCTACATAAAGGCAGGCCAGACTAGGAGCACAGGTAGCCCCCATGCTGGTTCCTTTCAATTGTTTAAAGTATTCATCCTTGAACAGAAAAACATTATTTTTCAAAATTAGGTTCACACAACTAACAATAAAATCGGCATTGGCTCCACCCAAATCCTGATCAACAAGAATATCTCGAATGACTTCCACTGTATCACTTTGTGGAATGTTCGTGTAGAGAGACTCAATGTCCAGAGTAACTAGACACTGAGTCTCTCCACAGAACGGTCTACCCTCAACAAGGGAGATAATATGAGCAGAATCTCTCATACTGGGAACCTTCTCCCAGCCCTCCTTCACCAAACTCAAGGGTCCTCTTACAGGGTGCCCATACAGGAGCTCAAAGGGGCTGAACCCTAAGGACTTCTGTGGCACCTCTCTGTAAGCAAACAGCAAGCATGGTAAGAGGACATCCCACTTACGCCTCATGGACTCCTCAAGACCCATAATCATGCCCTTCAGGGTCCAGTTAAATCTCTCAACCAAACCATTACCCTGGGGGTGGTAAGGCGTGGTGAACTTGTAGGTTACATCGCACTCCTTCCACGGAGATTTCATATACCTAGATATGAGATTAGTACCCCTGTCGGACACCACCTCTCTGGGGAACTCCATGCGGGAGAAAATCCCCATCAGTGCACGGCCCACCACGGGGGCTGTCACCGTTCAGAGAGGGATGGCTTCCGGGTACCGGGTGGCATCAGGATGAACCTTTTGCCCATGGTGGTCTTGGGATCCAGAGGCCCCACAATGTCAATGCCCACCCTCACAAAGGGGGTGCTGACTACAGGGAAAGGTTGGAGGAGATCCTTGCGCTTCCTTCCTTTCTTACCACTTGCCTGGCAAGTCTGACAGGTCCTGCAATGAGTATCTTGCGCATTTGAGGCCAATAAAAGTGGGTGACAAGCCTCTCCAGGGTCTTGTCCGGCCCCAAATGTCCCACTAAAGGTACATCATGAGCCAACCACAGTAGGAAGGCTCTGAAGCGCTGGGGTACCACCAGCGCACTGGCTGACCCAGGCTCAGCAACCTTAGGCTCACTATACAGGAGATCATTCTCCCAGTAAATCAAGTGTGATCCAGACTGATCACCTGCTGCCTGGTTTCCTGCTGAAGGGCACTTCTTCTACTCCTCACAGAATTCCTCCCTGGAGGGCCCTCCTTCCTGCTGCCATTCGGTCAGCTCAGGTAGGTCCCCCAGTTCAGCTACTTGCTCCGCCATAGGCGCAAGGGCATCCCCCTCAAAGGGTGCCTCCTCCTGGACCGTGGGAACTATGGGGGCCGGTTCCCCGCGCCCCATGCCTCTTCTCTTTACGGCAGGCACCTGGGCCACTGTTTCAGGCTCCAGGTTCTCTTGAACACCTTTACTGGCTGCCATAGACCGAGTGGTCACACAAGCCCACTCAGGCAGACGCAACATCTCCAAATGCGCCTGGTGCTCCACCTCCTTCCAGGGGGACCTCTCCAGATCATTCCCCAACAGGCCGTCTACAGGCATGGACGGACTTACAACGACCTTCAAGGAATCTGAGACCCCCCACTCAAAGGGAACTATTGCCACCTTGCAGAGATGCTCTGAGTTGTCTGCTGCAACTACAGTGTGAAGCACATTGGGAACTACCTGCTCTTCAGACACCCACTGACACCTGACAGATGTCAAACTGGCTCTGGTGTCCCTAAGAGCCTCCATCCTCCTTCCATTGATGGTCACCCACTGCCTGTATTTCTTAGTATTCTCAGGCAAAGAGATTTCCTGGACCATCTCTCGATCTCCTAATGAGACCAGGGTCATAACTGCTTGCTCCTCCCCATTCCAAGGACTCAATTCCTCCCCCAACGCAACACTCACTAATCCTGGTGTTGGAGCAAAAGTGGGTGCAGATGACTTCTTGGGGCATTTAGGGGAAATATGACCCACTTCTTTATAGAAGTAACAAGTAGGAGGACCTCGGTTGTCCCCCTTGCCCTTATGGGGCCAGGACCTCTTAGCCTTGTGGGGACTGGGACCCTTTCCCCTGGGAACTACTTTGGGGCCCCTTAGTGAACCCCTTGTGGTAACCCTTGTCCACCCCCACCTTCTGCGGGGGACCCTGTACAATTTTGGTAGCGGTACCTCCAATCCCCTTGTGGACCCGGGTACTGGTCCAGCGGTCTGCCTCTTCGACAAGCTTACTGGGATCAGTCAGTTTACTGTCCAAAAGATGCTGGCGCAGCTCTGGAACACACAGACTACTCAAGTACTCCCAACCAATTAAATCACATAAGCTCTTAAAAACAGTTGCCTTGCTGCCCTTCATCCAACCATCCAGTGCACGCATGTATGCATTCACACACTCAACCCAAGTACTGGATTCCAGTTTCTTGAAGTTCCTGAATTTCTGCCTGTACTGCTCAGAAGTGAGCCCATACCTGAGGCATAAAGCCTCCTTCATATTGGCGTAGGTCAGGGTTCCCGCCCTCTCTAAAAGGGGTTAAACATCCCTCCCAGAAGCCTCAAAGTGTTTCCATATGCCCGCCACCCAATGCTTCTCAGGCACCGCATTAATCCTCAGTGTGATCTCATATGCCGTGAACCACGCATAAATGTCATCACCCCTTTGGTAATCTCGCACTAAGTCTTTGGGAATGTACACCTTCCCCACTGGCACTGGTTGTGTGCTGCCAACATTTGAACTGGACTCGGCCTGTTTAACCTTAATTTCCAGTTCCCTCATGCTTAACTCGTGAGCTAAGAGAATCTTTTTCTCTTCCAAGGCGAGAGCATGCCTGCTTTCCTCTGCTCGCTTTTTACTTTCAATGAGCAGCTTCTTCTCTTCTGCTTGAGTTTTAAGTTTTAAAACCTCCAACTCATGCTCTCTGACCCTTTGGTTTTCCTCCAGCTCCTCTGGTGAAAAACTCCTCCCTGAATGGCTACTACCAGCCCCGGAGGCTTGTCCCTCCACTGGCAAATGCCGTGGACCAAATCCATTCCCTGGATCATCCTCGTCCACCCCAACATCACCCGCCTCCGGAGTCCCTTCGGCTTCCCACCAGGCACTCAAGGCCATTTGCAGCTCCTCGTTCTTGGTGCTACTTTTCATGGGACAGCCCAAACTCTGCAGAATTGCCTCAATTGATCAACTTTGTAGGTAAGCAATGCCTCAATGTCGATCTCTAATTCTGCAGCCTCACTGGCTACTTGACTCCTCTCAGACATGATGTGTGGCTTAAAGTTCGCTCAAAAATAGAACCAACAAATCAAGAACACTATATGTGGTTGCGTCGTGGTCTGCGCTAAACTTGTAATATACACCAATCACTGTGAGTGAATTTGCAAATACACATTCAAATCCCAACCGCTGACCACCAAATGATAGACCCAGGATCCCTGGTTGGCTGAGGTAGGTACCTTAGGCCATATAGGGACCCTCATTTCTACATCAGGGAAAGGATGGACACCTTCTCAGATAGCCCCCGCTCACCCTCTTGGAAGCTTGGCACGAGCAGCCAGGCTTATCTTCAAGGCAAATGTGTAAAGTATTTGCAACCACGCTCATAGCAACCCAATGATGACACCACAAATGGACTCCACATGAGTTTCATAAAAACGAGTATAAATTGATATAAAAAGATATACGATAAGACCACACAATATAAATCCAACATATGAGTTTCTGTAATATTCCTCCTGGCCGGTTGTTAGGCCAGCCAGCCCTTGTAAGTTCTGGCGATATTAACGAGCACTTCTAAACGTTCCACTGCAGTTCTAATACAATGTTATGCAGTTCGTAATGCTAGAATCAGGCACTTTGCAATGGAAAAGTAATGCAATGCGTAACGCAACAATCAGACACTGTGCAGTGTAAAAATAATGCAATGCGTAACGCAACAACCAGGTACTTCGTTATGCAGAAATAATGCAATGCGTAATACACTAATCAGGTAGTTCGTTATGCAGGAATAATGCAATGCGTAATATGCTAATCATGTAGCTCGTTATGCAGAAACAATGCAATGCATCATACGATAATGAGGTAGTTCGTTATGCAGAAATAATTCCATGCATAATACGACAATCAGGTACTCCGTTATGCAGAAATAATGTAATGGGTAATACACTCCTGCACCGAGCACTGTGCCTTAGGTGGTCTCTCCGCCACTCGTGCTGACTCGCACTCAGCCTCTGTCAACAGTTGCCCCCAGACGGGTATGGTGTAAACAAAAAGTACAGCTCTGCACTCCGGCCCCGCTACTGCCACTCCCCAGGCAAGTACGGGCCGTGATACGAGCCGAAGCAGAGGCTCGCGCTGCCGAAATTAGAGAGGCCGAGAGCGTCTCCCTCCAAGCCCGCCTCCCGCCCCAGGCATCAACACACATTACCTGGGGGGTGCAACCTCACTCTCCTCTCCTCTTCCAGCGACTTGGGCCTCCGATGCAATCTTTGTGATTTCCGGGCAGTAGGACTCGGAGCACTCCCTCAACGAGGTTGGCTCGAGGTCCCGCTCTGGCAACGGCGGGCTTGGTCCGGCGGCTCAGCTCCTCCGGGGCTTCTGGTCCGGGCCACTACTGCTACGAATATCTCAGGCTGCCACAGGGCACATGCACACAGCGTCGCTGAAACTCACTTGAGCTTCGGGTGCACGATCACCGGGCACTCCTCACAAAGGTCTAAGGCTGCACGAAGTACACGCACACAGCGTCACTGAGACTCACTTTAACTCTGGGTGCATGATAACAAGGCAATCCTCACGAAGGTCCCAGACTGCACAAAGCACACGCATACAGCGTCGCTGAAGCTCACTTGGATTCCGGGTGTGCACGATAACAAGGCAATTCTCACCAAGGTCCCAGGCTGCACAAAGCACACGCACACAGCATCGCTGAGACTCACTTGGATTCCGGTGCACACGATAACAGGACAATCCCCACGAAGGACTCAGACTGCAAAAAGCACACGCACACAGCGTCGCTGAGCCTCTCTTGGACTCCAGGTGCCCACGATCACAGGGCACTTCTTACGAGGCTCTCAGGCTGCAAAAAGCACATGCCCAGTGTCCCTGAGACTCTCCTGGAAACATTTGTGTTCCTGAGTTTCCGCAACAGGGAGCCAGCTCACCTCGGGCCCTTGGGGATAAGTTACTTCAGGACACAGCACAGCAAAGTCCTTTCAAGCAGGGGGACACAGCACACAGCAAAGTCCCTTCAGCCTCTCCTTGGTTAAAACAGCAAACTGCAAGCCAGCCCCAGAACACACAGCAAGTATCAGTCCTTTCCTTCAGTCTCTTCAGTTGTTTCTTCCTTGGCAAAGGTTCATCTCGACCACGAAGTAGCTTCAGTCTTGTTCAATCTTGATCAAGCCATTCTCCAAAGTTCAGGGGCTTCAGCTCTCATAGTTATACCCCTAAATGTATTTGAAGTCTTTGTGTTCAGGGGGGCACTGACTTCTGTTCAAACCAGTTCTGGGTGCCTCCCTGCCAGTGACACCTTCCTTTGATTAGTGGGGGTCTGGATTCTCAATCACTCAGTAGGAAATGGGACAATTATTTTATGGCAGCAACCGAGGCCTCTTCACCTCTAGGGGCTACTCCTCCACCTACACTCCAGATGCAGGTCAGCCTGTTGCTGTCTCACCTCCTCCCCTGGGTCAAGACATTCCCCAGATCCTATCGCTTTCAAATCCAGACAGTCAATCCACAACCAGGCAGAGACACACAGAAATGTTAGAGCACAAAAACCCAGCCACTTCTAAATGAGTGGCTTCTAAACACACAATGCAAAAACCACCTTTGTAAAAGGATGTGTTATTACATTGTGAGTTCAGGCACACTAAACTTCACCTCTCCATCTTAAGCCTTTGGGAAGATAGGCTGGAAAACATATTACACAGCCTCCCCATTCTATCCTACGGGCAAGGTGGCCTTTCCACAGTGAAAAACGAAATGGAGATTATTTCACTGTCAGGACATGGTACACACCTTAGTACATGTCCTACCTTTCACATGCACTGCACCCTGCCCAGGGGGTACCCTGGACCTACCATAGGGGTGTCTGAAGTGCATAGAAAGGGAAGGGTAAGGTCTGGCAAGTGGGTGCACTTGTCAGAACAACATGGCAGTTTAACAAACTGCGCGCAGGCACTGCAATGGCAGGCCTGAGTTCCCTCTTTAAGGCTACTGGTTAGTTAGTGCTGCAGGACCACTAGTAGCAGTTGCATTACCAGCCCTGGCACACATAGTGCACTTTACTTGGGACTTTACTAGTAAGGCAAACATACCAATCATGGACAACAAATTACCATTACTCTTTACACAGGGAGCACTTGCACTTTGACACTGATCAGCAGTAGCAAGTTCCCAAAGCATCTAAGCCAGTCAATAATAGAGGAGGTAGGGGCAAAAAGTCTGGGGTAATCACACCAAGAAATGCCAGGTCTAACACCCCCATATAGGTAACCCTTAGGCCTCAATCTTTATCCATCATCAGAATTTGCGGAATTTGACCAATGATGCAGCAGTTGGTGCAGATAAATATTTGCTCTTTAAATTCCCAAATTTCTCCCGAAAATTAATGATTTTTTTTTTGCTGGGAATTTCAGATTTTGAGCAGGATTTTTTCCTATTTGGCAATTTCAAGCAAAACATCGTTTTTTCACCTTACTGTACTGATTTTCAGTCAAATCTGAATCATTTTCATCGAGTTTAAAAATGAATGCATGTTCACTGCGGTTTTTTTTTGCGCACGTTACTGGTGTTACACAATGTGAAATGCCATCCTTTATCAGTGAAACAAAAATTCCTGTGCCTTAATCTTTGTTTTGTTATCGTACAAGACACTTACTTCTGTGTTTAATACAAACCTTTGTTTTCATAACATACCTAAAAGCTTCAAACAGACCTATTGGTAACATCCTCTTTATTCACCAGCAATTTATCACGGAGATTTTAGCACCTATTTTAACCTGTTACACCACTAGAGGGCATACATAGACAAGAAATAATCATTACACACCTCTCAAGCATAGATACTTCTGTCCAATTGCAAGTAATGTTTTTTTTAGCCAAATATTTCTTTTTTCTTTCATCATCCCATCCCTTACAAGGCTTGCCCAGGACAATATAAACAACATCATTTTAAAAATACAGTTTTCGCTGTTGTGATGTCAGTGAGTTTACTGGGCTCTGCTTTTTAAAAGCACAGGTCGCCTCGGCAAGGAAAAACAAAAACACATTTTGTACAAAGCAGAACTGAAATAAACAGAGTTTGAAAAACTGTGTTCTGATAAACAAAAAGGGCCAAGATCATTCCGAAGAAAAAAAGGATTTTAAGCAGCAAACGAGAAAAATAAGTTGACATTACAAAATTGCGAAGAATTAACAACTAAAATGCACCATGCAGTATATAAAAAATAAATATATGTTACTTGAGATACATCCTTTTTACCTTCAACAATAAAGAAACGTTTTGTTGATTATAACTGGCAGAGCAGTATCGGACCCGTACATGGAATAAAACCGCGTTGTTAACAAATAATCAACCATTTTATTAATGATTCAATAATTAATGCAGTTGTTGATTTCTCTTCATGTTAGGAAGCCAGAATGCCAAAGGCCGGGTGGCTTATAAATGTCACCAGAAGCACGAAGTGGAATTATTGGGCTATAATACACGCCTCCCTCTGTATTATTTTGTCTACAATTGCTTAGTTTGTTATTAGTAAACAGGAACTAGATATTTTTTCCAATACAAATGAGATTGTTGAAAGTAGACCATTGGTATCAGTTAATGAACTATGACGGTCTCTATTTAAAATGTTTCATTTAGGTATGATTGACTTTAGAAAGTTGTTTTGGTTGTTTGAAAACAATTTTGTATCCACTTTGGTGAGGAGTTTGTTTTGCCGGTGTTCTTTGCAGTATCCAGCTAACAATACACCCCTCGACGATGAGTTACAGAAAAGTAATGGTTAAAAATACCTTTGCTGAAAAGTTGGAGACGTTTGGTGTTGTGAGGTATTTCATTGTCTTTAACAAATGCCCATTATCGATAAAACCCAGAATAAGAAATGCCCAACTATAGTGCATAGAAATTTGTCAAGAAATTCCAGGTCCTGTGTGCGAGAATGGATAAACATTCAAAAGCTCGGACTCTTTATCACCCGCTGTCATTTCCGTAGCTTGTTCTTAGACCTGTTCTGGCCTGATGAAGCCATCAGGATAAACAGCTATTTACATCCAGTTTGCACGACATGCATTTTTCACTGTATTGAATCCTTGTGGACCTTTCTGACGCGTACCGCCAGCATGAGATCGATGAACAATCCAAGACATGTTTTGTGTTGGTGACTCCAGAAGGGTTTGTTCAATAGACGAGGATCAAGGATGCCTCTTGGGCTCACAACCATAGCTTCTCTGTTTCATTGACCAATGATGTACATCTGACAGAAATTGTCTGGTGCGATGGCATTCCAAGATGATATTTTGGTGTTCGGGTGAGATCAGGCTAGGCATGATCGCAACCCAATGAATGTACTGTGTGTGCGCTTATGTCTTGGAGAATATGGTCAAACTTTTCTGTGTAGTCTGCTTACATTTGCTGAGCCAAAGCAGTAGTGTTTTGGCCATTGCATTTCAGAAGAAGAAATTAGGCCAAAGAAGAAACTTGTTCAGTCGATCTTAGAAGGACCTTGTTCGTCCTCGAAAGAACAATTGAGATTCCTGTTGGGTTCTGCTGAGCGGCACAGACAGACGCAGGTACTTACTTGATTGATGGTTGAAAAATGTTTATTATTCACAAAACCACACAGAACAACAACAATCCCACCAACAGCTCCAGGCATCACTCCTCAAATGACTCTACTAGAAGTTGGAGTCAGAATACACCCTACCCACATTCCAGTTACCACATTCCACCTCTAGTCGCCATTCCACTGTGCTGTAAACCCAACACTTCCTGTTTGAAATTAACAGAATTCTTTTTATAAAACATGGAGGCATTTAAAGATCTGTTGTAAAAAGATATCTTTGTGTGGGATAGATCAAAAGGCAGCTTTTAACCTAATCAAGAAATTGTTTGAAATGGTTTGCAGTGCGGAGAGAGTGCATTTTGGTGGTGGAATCTGGTAGTTTTGGTTAGTTGCAGTCAGTGCTTAATTTGAGCCGGTGGTTTCCGGTGCTCACCGGCACCTAATTGCCTACACCGGGACTTATGACAGTCTGCCACATCGTGGTGCTGTCTGACTAATTTAGGCATCAGCACAATAACAGCTGTGGGTGACTGTTAGTAGCTGTGTTTGTACTGTCAGTGCCAGCTGGCAGGAGCAGTGTGTGGTGCAAGCTGCAGTGGCCTCCCGACTAGAGCCCCAGCACTTATTGATTTACAAATTAAGCACTGGTTTCAGTACTGATGCAAAGACATGGTAAAGACAAATGAATTGTTTCATCTGGTTCGAGGGCTTTAAAGGAGGCAGAAAGTAATTGTTCTGCCATAGAAAGAGAACTGTTAATGTGTACATGAGCATGGAGCACTAATGACTGTATTTTTTGAGGCACAAGTCTTGTAATCAGGACTAATTACAAGAGTCGGGAAATATGTTATTTTCTGAAGGAGAGAGAAAACTCACTGTCAGGTGAGTGTGGATGTCAGCCAAGTGACAGGTTGATCAGTATACCATAGACCACGTTTCGCAGAAAAACAACTGTCTAGCACATTTCATGTCAATGTTACTGTTGTCTCAAGGGGACATTTCATTTTTGAACAAGAAGCACAGGTTGCGTGTGAGGCGGCTTACCTGTGTAAAGATGAGATTTATAGAGTTATTGGAGATCTGCAGGAAGATTCTTCTGAAGATAGATGTCCGTTCGAGCTAGAGAACGATTGTTGTTTGAAAGAGGTCATTGACCCTTGGAGTTATTGGTGAAGAATGGAATTCTAAAGTATGGAAACAAAATTGTGCCACTGTATGATATGATGAAAAACATATCTTGCTGAACCACTCGTGTCATTGAGGAATATCTGTGACAAAAATCAGAATATGTGAACAATGTTGGTGGCTGAGTGTGGATGCTGTAATTGACAAGTAGATCCAGCATTGTGTGCCAAGCTGCAAAGTTGTCAAATCTGACAAGGTGTATGCTGCACCTTCTTGTGCTTTTGAGTTACCATGAAAGAAAATTTACCATTCATAAAATGGGTCTCTCTTCAGTATTTCTTCAATGCTAGTAGTATGCTCTTGATAACTATTCTAAATGGATGGAGCAGCGTATGGTAGGGAGTGTATCCATTAAATTGCTGTCGAATTTGTGGAAGATGCCATCTGCAAAGGTCTTCGGAAAGAGCTGGTATTGGATAATACTGTACAATTCACCAGTAAAAAGATGCAGACATTTTTAAATAAAGGTGAGATTACATACGAAAGGATAGTGTTATACAAAGCAGAGGCTAATGGACAATTCGAGAGGCTAAATCGGGTGAAGGAATCCATTCAGTTGTCAATCAGCTCATGTGTGAGATGGCAGAAATTGTTGCAGGCCACACTGTTAGCCTATATTGAATGTTAGATCTAATGGTTTCTGGCTGGGACGCATCAAAGCCAGACAGAATCCACTGTCCCAGATAGGATGAGTAAGATACGATTGTAAGGTAACCTGTGCTCACCCTTTGGTAGCTTGGCGCAGAACAGTCAGGCTTAACCTAAGGGTCAAAGTGTAAAGTATTGGCACAGCACCGCCCTCACAGCACACTGATTACACTACAAAAAGACTTCACACTGGTCTTTCTATTATAAACACATTGAAATCAAAATGACATAAACATCTTAAATATGCTTTACAGTTATATGCAATTGTCGAACTCGCCCATTAGCAGCAGGACACCATGAACATATATGTTCCAGTCATAGGTATTCACTTGCCCCGTTATCCCCTCAGCCTTGAAAGCGACATAAACCCATGTGCATATTTTCCAGAGATAGTCTTGATCCAAGCTATCCCTCCCACATCAAAACAACAAAACATATATGCAGGCTTGGTCAGAGGTATTCCACTTCGCCGCTTACACATTAGCATAAAACAGAACATATCCCAAAATTGGATGCCCCTCACAACTTGTAAATGATCAAGAAATTACAGTTCTCCCCTCCGCCTCATGCCCTAGCCCAGCAGTCACTCAAACTACACCAGCCAATGATACACCTGTACCCGCTGGCGACAGTTTTATTAGATTGTCGGGACCACCAAAGCGGAAGAAAAGGATTACTTGGTTTTGTCTGTCCGGATTAGGCCGTCAAGGCATTCTGCAGTACCTTCACGAGTGCAGGATCACTATCCTTCCCCATAGGCAAAAGACTGTGACACCGGCGGTTGGCACACTTCCAATTTGGAGAAATGTTCCCCCCAGGCGGAGGTGCTAGCCGCAGTTGCTCCAGGCAGCCAGCCATGGGTCCACACAAGACACAACAAGACCACTCGAGTCCAGTCACTATGTTACCAACAACAGAGTATCTTGTGGCGTGGGTTCTCTGTGGGGGAACTGGCGACCTCGGACTGAGGCCGCGATGTCAGGCACTGTCATCCTCCCAATTTGGAGGTCAGAGACAGTCCAGGCTTATTTTTAGGTCCAGCAGACTCGGCAAATGTTCCCTAACACCCCTCAGACACCACACACTACAAAGTGCGAGCTAGCGCAGGTTTCTGGTTGTAAGATCAGGTCCCTCAAATTCAGCAAACTTCCCCAGCACTCCTTGAACTCCTCACGTTACGGCACCCAAGGTGGGCCGCTGATCTTTACTAGCACACTCCTCTGCACAGTGTGATTACTGCATATGTTAGGATGGTCATTGTCCTTACTGACTATAACTTCCACCCGTTTCCGCCTCACCGTGGCCGGTCCTTACAATCTTGTGTAAACGGGGAGATCCATTCCGTCCCTGGGATCTTGTGGACAGGAGGCCAGCCAGCTGGCCCTTGGAGAATGCTTAGAGCCCCAGAGCCCAATCTCTGGAGACCTGAGGGAGTCAAGGGACACAGCTGATTCTCATTCTTTATTTTGCAGCTTCACATGAGTATCTGAAGACCTTGGCGGGATAGTGGGAGACTGGGAGGAAAGTGTCAGCTTCCTCAGTGACATCACAGGAGTTAAAACCACTTTGTGTTTTTTACTGTGTGATAAATTGGATTGTTGGTTGACTGAGATGTGAGCCCTAGTCAGGCAGCAACCACAAACCTTGTCAGGGTGAGGCACAAGCCAACCCTAAATGAACCTGTGCTCAACCCTCTCGTAGTTTGGCACAGAGCAGTTAGGCTTAACTTAGAGGCAATGTGTAAAGTGTCTGTGCAACACTTCAAATAGTAATAAAGTGGAAAACACCACCCAATGTATCCAACAACAAGTTAGAAAAATAGAACTGTCTTTAATAAATGGAACAAGGCCAAAGCAACAAAAATCCAGTTAGTAGAACCAGAGCTATTTAAGTTTAAAGATTTTAGTAAAAATAGTGCCATAAAGCGCAAAGCACCAACTGTGGATATCTGGTCGCACCAGCCCAGGACAGAGTCACAAATTCAGGCTGACCGCGATGAAGCATGGGCCGGCTACAGGAATCCAGCTAGGCCCCCTGAACAAAAGTACCTTAAATCCTGGTTTGCGTAGCATTGTGAGGATTCGCGTTGAATATGTGCCACGCAGCCAAAGCAATGCATTGGTTCTGAGATGTAGCGAGGCTGCACTGCGAGAGACTGCTTCATTGTCGGGGTCCCATCAACGGGGCTTGCGATGCGAAGGCCAGCATCAAGGATGCACTGCACGGTACAGGCTATGTGTTAGTTTTGGGAAGCAGAGGCCAGTGCCAATGAGGAATGCAAATGCCTGTGCTGAGGATGAATCACGCGCAAAAAGAACAGCTGATGGACGAAATGCTGAATCAATCGAACATTCACCCCCAGTTACAGATCTGGGTTTAATCCATCATATTTTTGCACGTCACACCATTACAGTTTAGACCCAGCCATATTCAAATCAGTCTTGACCATCTTCCTCATGGGAACAGTCCAGCCTCAACTGCCAGGCCAGGTCCTCCCTGGACCAGAAACAAGCATCCTAGGACCTGTTTCAGGGTTTCACCCCTCTTCAGCGAGGATAGCTTGAATCTGGTGGCGTAGTGAGCATGAGGATGCATCACGCAGCAGTGGCAGTCAGGCTTTGCAGTCTGCGTTGCCTGCAGCAGCACTCATGGCCCCGCCCGTGACCTCAGCGGTGAGCCCTGCCGGCTGATTTCTATCAGCTGACGAAGGTGGCGCCTGAGGCTTACAAAAGGTAGGGGTCCGCGGGGAAACGCGCTTTGCGTTCCATTCCAGACCCCACCAGGCCTCCCGTGCATTTCCCTGCTACATTGCTTCCTTACCTGTGTTTCTACGCCGGGGAGTTCTTGAAGTCCTTACGTTCCTCTCTGGCCGTCTGTTTGGTTCTTTCCATTTCTGGGTTGCACAGTATCTTTCCAGGGCTCAGATTAACTTCGGAGTTTCCCTCGTCGACTGGCAATGTTGTTTCTCTTGGATTCTGCTGCTCGGTTTTAACTCTTTGTTTCCAAGCATTCAGCCACTGTTTAAAAAGGAAAATAAGGCATTTAAAGAACCTTTGTTTAGAGAGCTTGTAGGATACGTTATTTCTCAGTATCCTTTAGCACTCTCATACTTATCTGATAGTTGTGCTCCTTTGATTGTTGAGTAATGTGTTTCCAGTTCGGTACTTGTTTTGTTTTCATGATTGCTTCACATCTCTCCTCACTAAAATATAAAGAGACAGTTTCAGAACCACATCTTGCTCACATTATTTTCTTAGTTGACTTAGCACCTTTTTGCCATTTTTTTTATCTTAGTTTTCTCTTGACTTGAGTTCTTTGGTTTTTCCCTAGTTCAGGCGAAATAGAAGATTTTTTATAGGTCTATTGATCTCCGAAGGAAGTTCCTATTAAGGTCGGTTTGTTTCATACTTATCCTTTGTTGTGGTTAAACTCCTGCAGTCCTTATGAATGATAAGTGTGTGTTTATTCTTTAGATGCCTTGTGTGGGTTCTGCTTTCTAGTTGTGTATATCCTCTACATATGAATAGCGGAATCTTTCAACAGGTAACATAACAGACTAGTTATATATCTATACAACAGGCCACTAGTAGAATATGAACGTACTTACCTTGTGTCTTTTCCATTAGGATCCCTGGCGATAATTCATCGGACAATCCCCTTCTTCCCCACCTTCCCTCTTTTGCTTTGACCTTGTTAGGTGAAGGAGGTGGATGAGGGAAGTTGGGACCTAGCATCTGTTCCGTCCATTTCGCTCCTGCAGAAAACCCAGGTGAGCCTCAGAGAGGCGATGTGGGTCTTTGCGACAAGTCCAATCCACTCAGCAGTGGAGACGTGTCAGTTCTGCTCGGGGTTTTGCCATACAGCAGAGGAGATGTGTCGATTCTACGTGATCCACAGATGCTGACAGAGCACATTAAGCCCACTTCCAAGGGTCCAGGACTGGGGTAGCACCACTTGGCAGGGAAGATTCACAGATGGCAGGGTCCTGGTGCAATTGCAACGTTGTTAGAAGCCTGTTATGTCACTGAGGCTTCAGATCAGGAGGCTAGCCAACTAGCCCTTGGGATCACTCTGGGATCTGGGTTCATGAGATACAGGTTGTGGTGCGGTGGAGAAAGAGACAGAGAGAGAGGGAGGTGTGGATGAACACTCTTTTATTTCCCAGTTCAATCTTATAGCTAAAGGTTTTCCAGGTAAACAATAAGCATCTTTTTCCAGGATATTGTCTTCGCTCTCTTACATCAGAGGAGCTTATCCCGGGGTTTCCGGAGGCGGGAGACTGAAGGGGTGCTTCCATCAGGTAGACGCCGCAACTCCGGAAGAAAACAAAGCAAAGAAAAGAAAACAAGACCTGGTAAGGGGAACGTTTCCGTGTTCTAATCGGTGCAGGGAAAGGGAGTGAGGGACTAGGCACCCGACCAACACCAGTCAGTTTTTCTATTCTGCTCCTCTAAGAGTCAATACGCTCTTCACAGCTTGGCCTCTGACTATCGGGCTCAGCGTGTGTGTATACGCAGACCTGCCCGCACTCTCTGCCCGGTTTTCCTTTTCCCCACAAGGCCCCCAGTTAGCCCCGTACCTTCTGAAGCCACGATCCTCCTGAGTCATGGCTGGATTCAACACGTTGCCGGAGAGGGTCCGGCTCCCTCTTTTCCTTGTCTCCGTCCAGCGGCCTCTCGACATGCTGGGCTTCCGCTCCCGTGTCCGCGACGGAGTCACTCTGCAGTGTGCCGAGTCCGGGTTTCACAAAGGTCTGGACTCCGTAATCTTCTCGGTGTGACTCCGTTGCTCCCTTCACTGGACTCCTGAATGAGAACGCCATTCCCTCTATCTCTTCCTCTTTGAAGGGGAGATCAGGTGACCAAGCCACATGAACGGCTTGAGAAGTCGGTTGCAGAGGAAATTTAAAGGGACAGCGTCCATCAATAGTCGGAGCCGGGGTCTGAAAATAAAGGAGGGGACAGGGGGAGAGATAAGGAGGCAATTATTCCTGGACTGAGTCCGAGGAGGAGGCGAGGTCCATGGGCAGCTCTTCGCCACACAGGTCCAGTCCTTCTCACCCTGGTAAGATGGCAGCAGGGCAGTAGTTCCTTCAGGGCAGTAGTCCAACAGAGTGGCAGTCCGTGTAGCAGCACAGCAGTCCTTCTTCCTGGCAGCGTATCTATCCACAGGCTCAGAAGTGTACTGAATTGATGGTGTCTGAGCTCCAGTATATAAACACCCAGTTGTGCCTTTGAAATGTAGAGAAGCTTCTAGAGGCATGCCTTTGAAATTCACAGATACCCTGCCTTCCTGGCTCCGGAATAACTACAGGGGGCACGCAGCCCTTTTGTGTGGAGACAGGACACAGCCTATTCAAATGTAAGTGAGACTGGGCCAAGTTCCTCCCTCCCGTCCTGCCAGTGATGGCCGATCCAGCCACACCTAAGGTCCCCATTGTGTGTGGCTGTCTAGGAAGAATACACAAAGCCCAACTGTCACCCACACCTAGTCTCCACTGTTTAGCTGTGGTAAAGTGCACAGAGTCCTAAAAGCCAACAAAAACCGGTTCATAACAATTAGAAGGTGAAGGCCAAAACATTGGGGATGACCCTGCAGGAAGTCCAACACACTGCTATAACACAGTATCAATGATTAAGTAGATTTTGAAGCTGTTTTTTCCGTTCATTGCTTCTTAGGTAAACCATGCACCACATTGTATTTTGTAATGATTTAACGAGGCTGAAATGCAATTTCACATTCCTTAACATTCCCACATAAATAAGAAATGTTGATTCACACCGTGCTACAGACTGCTTTTTGTTTTAAAATCACTTGTATAACTGGTTGGGACTACGAACCATCCTATGTCTACTGTTCTTAATACAACGTATATTTAATTTCTTTCCTTGGCACATTATCAGATTATCTCATAGCAGGTTTTTCACGTTTTTTTCTTTTAATTCAAGTTATTGAGATAGCCTCTACTCCTTGCTCCATTTTATTTGTCTTAAGAAATCTTTGGTCTGCTTGTTGTTTAATCTGCTGGGTCCCCCACCTGCAGATTTGGTTTGGGGGTGTTGTTGGTACAGAGACATTATCTTGTAGCTTTGAGCTTCCAGGTTAATAGCATTCTCATCTAAACGTTTGTGTAATGTTTTGTGAGGCATGAGCACTGCGAGCCCAAAAACCCACCTTACTGTATTCATTATCAGCCTGGCATTTATTTCAGACACTAATTTAACAGTATCGCAGAACAGCGTGAATTCCACAGCCAGTAATCCATACACAATCCCAGAGAGAGTGGCAGCGGAGAGCTACAAAGAGCGGGCCTCGGGCCTTATCAAGAAGACGAATGGAGGGTGTCACTGAAGGCGGCCACACACTCGCATTACACTTTCCCCCTAGATCCCCCGTTGTCTTTGGCTTTTGCGGTGAATAAACATAGAGAATAGTACACGGGGAACTCTGTCGAGTTACCGAGTGATTCCGTGACAAGCTGCAGGGGCATTTTTCTGTGATGTCTCGTGGTCTGCGAGGTGATTTTCTGCAGCCTTTAATACTCATGGTCGGTGCCCTATGATATTCGCTTTATAAACTGTGGTTTCTACTAAGTCATTTATTCGAAGCCCTCAAATATACCACGAATAATAAATAAAAGCAAGCAAAAGTAATGAAGCGAAAACACTTGGCTTTGTTGATCAGTCATATTTATTTATGTGACATAAATAGTTATGTTATGTTTGGTAAATTGTATTTTGATGATTGGTAAAAGTTTGCCTCTAACATACGCAAAATAATTAATTTTTAATTTACCTGAACTGTAAACGACAGATGTGTAGACCATTTCATCTGTCGATTAGTCGTTTTGCAAGTACATCAATAAGTACTACAGCACATTTTTACAACTGCGCTTTACGTCTCTGGTGCGTACCATGATGCATCCCTTTAGAGGGGCAAGCAGCGAATAGTTTTGATGTCATGTTAAGTCAATGTCTGTGTACAGTGGTGGTTACTAGAAAGTACACCCTGTTAGCATTCTATGGTTTTACATATTAAGACATATCTAACTTTTATCTATTCCTCAGAAAGTTCTAACAGGAGGTACATCTAATCTCACCTGAGAAGCAAGCACTCGTTTAATTCATTATTGACTTTAGACCATAGCAAGGATAAAGTCTAAAGTCCGAGACATCTGGGCTGCTTTCACGACGACTGACCGCTAACGACGGGCTGTCAAGGAGGGCCCTTCCCCTGCCACTGCCAGCGACGCACTGCCATGTTGCTCTGCCTGCACCACACCTTGGAGTCGTGCTAGCTGTTCAAAGGAAGTTATCAGGACGATGCAAAGCAGGAAAGGCAGGTGCACATAATTGGGTCAGTCGTCGTGAAAGCAGGCCAGATGTCTCAGACTTTGGACTTTATCCTTATTTTATCTTGAAGCAATCTGGGATATATGCAACCTTTGTCAGAATATAAGACTGTTTGTACATGATGATTAGCCTTGAGAAAGCCCTGGCCCAACTTGCCACATAGGCTGAAACACGTGTCGGCTGTTCCCTTCTATAAAATCTGTCTATACAAAAGGTCAAGAGTAAAATGGATCTATAAATAAATAAATGAAAATAAAAGAACTACGTTCACTCAAATCAACCTGGACCATTATGTTGTGTCTTAGAAAAGGAATTATCCTTCTGTTAAAAAAAAGACCGTCTTGGAAGAGAGAAACACATGCTTATACCTTCTCTTTTAGTATGCTCAAAGGTTCAGATATTTACATATGATTGGGGAAACACCTTCGTTTTTTGTCACTTTTGGAGTTAGAGGTGTTTTTCGTATACTGCTACATATGCCGGGAGCTCATTACACAATCTGCCATATGTGGAATCCAAGATCTATAGACCTGATCTAGTCCTCTTAAATGTAAGTAGTTTTATTGTGCAGGCAGTGCTTGATTGGATATTACTGGTTGCCTTTAGTATTGGTGTTAATTCTTTGATATTTAATGGTCAATCTCTCCGCACACCTTTATAAATGTTGAATATTTATGGCAACTTCTTGACTGTCTCCCCATTTCATATTTAAAAAAAAGAATCATTAGGTTTCAATTATTCATCGAGAAATAGCTTAAAGGTTGTAATGCAAACCTATAACACTACAGCACATTCAATTGGACAAAGCTCCAGACAAGACAGGCATCTATATTACACACCATAAAGTTGGGAAACAGCAAAACATTACCCTATTGAAAAAAAGATAAGGCACTGAGAATAAATACTGCATTGATGATTGACTTTGAAGAGGACAGAAGCGCGTTGATGCCCACATAGACAAATTTCAAGGGACTGTGGCCACAAGCCAAATTCCATAGAAGGGTCTACCATTCCTCTAGTCCCTGAGGAACATTTTGACCCTCGAACATACCTTCATTTTTGGGGCCATCTGTGTCACTTGGGTCAGCTAGATCCCTGGACCACAGGTGTCGGTGAATGTCCTGGTAACACAAGTATTCCCTCTTCCTTTATGTTAATAAACTTTATAGCAGAAAGAAACTGATGGTGTAAAGTCGAGTTGGGCCCCTGGATCCGCATGGCAAACAAAGTAGTCCTGGCTAGACATATGTATTAAAGATAACTTGGCTCCCCTAAGTAATGCAGCAGGAGATTCGACCTGTAAATAGAGACGTGTCTGCAGTGACAGATAGTTCTATTAAAAATCCAAGACAACACAATAATATAACAATACTGTTCACGCTGTACCTGTTACGAATAAACTATCTCTGTATCTGGGGTATGCTTTTTTTTAACCTAATGCCACAATTAATTATTGATTGATTTATCTGCTCTCGAGTGAGCGGTAAATTAGCAGTTTCTGAAGTAATCTTTTCTTATGGGAAGCTTTCAACGCACAATAATATCCATAACAACCGTTCTCAAGCTCCGTCTTCTCATACTACAACAAACTTTTAATAGGAAAAAATAAATTGACTCCTAGGCCCTGGGACTAAACAAGCATCTACTGTTCAAGAGTTCACAAAACTGAAGTATTTTAAACAGACTCACGCATACCTCTCTCTTTATTTCATATTGTGTTGCTGCTTCATAAAGTAATATAGCCTGTTTTGTCCTAGACGCTGATATTTTCAGTCAAACTATGAGGGTTAGCACAATTTTCTTACTTGAAATCTTTTTTAAAATGAAACTGCGTTCAATATTATCTTATTATTCAAATTGATTCACTTTATTTTAGGTCTTGTCTTTGAAGTATCTTTGGCTTTTTTTGCCAGTCTTTTTTAGGCCTGGACTTTGAGGTAGCTTTGTTGTCTCACCAGACTTTTTAAGGTCTGGTCTTTAAGTTAGCTTTAGTAGCCTTTTCTAAAAAACACCTACTTAACGTACATACATAGAGGGGCCTTTGGTTAGTCGCCTTCATCTATTAGTCTTTTAGATTGGCATTCACAAATTTTCTTTCTCCCACCACAACATACAGCTTGAGGCATGTTGTGTCAGCCCCCCTTTATCCAATGCAAAAGACACACAATTGAGGGACAGAACGCAGAACAAATCAAAACATTCACCCCCAGTCAAGAGATCTGGGTTAAATCCATCATTCTTTTGCTCACCATGCCATCCCAGTTTAGACCTGGCCATATGCAAATCAGTCTTGACCCTGAGCCTCATGGGAACGGTCCTGCCCGAACTGCCAAGCCAGGTCCTCCCTGGACCGGAAACAAGTATCCTAGGGCCAGTTTCGGAGTTTCACCCCTCATCAGCCAGGATAGCTTGAATCCAGTGGCACAGTGAGCCCGGGACCCACGTCTGGGCATACCCGGCGCACTTAATGGGAGGAAGCAAAAGACACACAATTGATGGACGGAATGCAGAACAAATCAAAACATTCATCCCCGGTCAATTGATCTGGGTTAACTCCATCATTCTTTTGCTCACCATGCCATCCCAGTTTACACCTGGCCATATGCAAATCAGTCTTGACCCTATGCCTCATGGGAACAATCCAGCCCGAACTGCCAAGCCAGGTCCTCCCTGCACCGAACAAGCATCCTAGGACCGGTTGTGGGGTTTCACTCCTCATCAGCCAGGATAGCTTGAATCCAGGGGCATCTCACCTGTGGTGAAAAGTGCTGCTCAAACAAATGATGGGCGGACTGGGGTGGCATGGTGAGCAAAAGAACAATGGTTTTAACCCAGATCTCTTGACTGGGGGTGAATGCATGATTCATTCAGCATTCCGTCTATCATATGTTTATATGGCACTTTTCACCCTAAGTGGGATGGGTATGCCCAGACATGGGCCCTTGCTCTCTGTGCCACTGGATTCAAGCTAGCCTGGCTGATGAGGGGTTATACCCCGAAAGCGGTCCCAGGATGCTTGAGTCCGGTTCAGTGAAGACCTGACTTGGCAGTTTGGGCTGGACTGTTCTCATGAGGAACAGGGTCAAGACTGATTTGTATATGGCTGGGTCTAAACTGGGGTAGCATAGTGAGCAAAAGAACAATGGACTTAACCCAGATCTCTTGACTGAGAGTGAATGCATGATGTATTCAGCATTCCGTCCATCTTTTGCTTGCCTAGCAACTTTATGGAAGTGGCATTTTCAGAATAGTAACTTAAAATCTGACTTTGCCATTAAAGATGATTTTAAAAATACAATTGATTTGAGTGTAAACAGCATTTCTCTATCTGCGCCCAATCTGAAGTTAGCATGTATTAAATGCAATGAAGAAACCCATTGTTACTCTATGGGAGAGATAGGCCTTGCCAACAGTGAACAAAGTCTTTAGGAGTTTTTTCACCAATAGGACATTTAAATCCTAAACCCACATGTCCTACTTTTTAAATATCATGCCCTGTGAACCTTTAGGGCCTACCTTATGAGTGACTGCCACATCCAGAGGAGTGCCAGTGAGCACTGTAAGGCAAGTGAAAACAAATAAATCTCAAGTATTTCCTCAATAAGGAAGTGTAAAGAAGCCAATCATCTCCACTGGCGTTCATATGTGAGGGTCCTAAACAAGGCATGCCACATTTTTTCAAATCAACGTCCTACTGAGTTAGAATGAAGCAGTTACATGAACTGATGCTCAAAATGCTTCCTGTAACATGTTAACAAGAAATTACAATCGAAATCATACTCTAAAACTCCAAGTTCTACGTCTATTGAACAAAAGCTTTCAGAATTTTACAAAATGTCCTATCCATATGGGCCACATCATGTGTAAGTTTCCCTACAGCGAGATTCTGGCATAGTTTGTATAGACAGTACAAAATATTTTGAGATCCCTAAATCTCCCAGTGTAGGGCTACGAGACTTTTTTCCACTCCCAAAATGTGATGTTAAAAGTTTTATGCAAATGAAAATCGATCTTAAATTTTTCATCCGCTGTCCAAGCCAACCAATGTCGAAAGAAGGTTTTCCACCCACTAATACGTTTTTTGGGATGTACATAATCAGAAAATATATAGTTTTCATAGTGTCCAAACATCCCTTGGGATAATACATCTCATGAATTTAACAGTGCATCATAACCAGTAATTGTACCATGGTTTAATGACCTGGCAAATAATAAAATAATGCCTATGAAGACCATAGCCCTAATAGGCCAGACTACATTTTTCTGCTGTGTGCATTCTGGAATTGTATTTGCGATGTGTACTTTATAAGCCACTTTGAGGTCCAGTGACTTTTTTTTACCTAATATTAGAGTCTCCTAGCACAACACTTGCATAATCAGTTGGCTGTCACGCTATTATTACCGCCCACTCTGATCTGTTATGTAGGTAGCTTTTTATTTGCAGCACTTACATTTTCAAATGAGATGACTAACATGTCAATTATCTGTTTGTATCTCTTGTATTAAATAATACATTCTCTTTGGTTTGATTTTAGATGGAATTTTTGTTCGTATATTTTTGTTGTAGGTAATTCTTTGAATTACTTTTCTAATCACTGTACAATTTATTTTTTGGGAAAATAACAGGTTTCAAGATGTTTCTAACGTACCAGTGGTAAAGTTTGTAACTGTTTTGCGTTATTAATGTGATTGTGTGTTTTAATGCTGGTTTTGTGGTTCCCTGATTGAAACCCAATACATGAAATTATTAATTAATTTATTGATTGATTGATTAGCTGCCAAACTGTAATGAGGGGCTCTTTCCTATGTGATATAATGCAGCCAAGGGATTTGTGAAAAAGAAGATGATTTAAAACAATCCCTTCTGACCTCATTATTTAGTATAGTATCATCGGAAATCCAGATCTTCTACCAAAGGAGGATTGGCTGAATTCTGGCTATGTCTACTAAAAAGGAGCCCGAAGTTTGGAGTGGCAGACAAAGGAGGAACTGAGAGGAAAATTCCCCCCAAAAATAGCATTTTTCACCAATTGGAGAGATTGACTGTTGCTGTACCACCAGACACCTGCTCCATATAATGCTGTTCACAGACACTTGGCTTTGTAGATGGTTAACATCTCATTGGTGGGCTTCTTGCCAAGTTTCATCGCAAAATTAGAATGCGCTGTGATAGCTTTCATAAAATACAATTTCCTGATACTGATGGCCTTTTTCAAAAAATCATGCTTATCAAATAAAATGCCCAAAAAAGGAAAAGATTTAGTAGAATTAATCTTTCTGCCACCAATCATTAGGTCGCGACATTTCGGGGATCCCCTCCCATATTTCATTACATAAATTTTACCAGAGGTGCAACTAGAGCCACATTTCGGGGTGGGAGGGGGCTACAAAACATTTCGGGGGGGGGGGCTTATTCTTTCAACGATAGTCAGAGCGGAGATGCAGGGGCTCAAGAAGGGGTGAAAAAACAACAAAGTCTCATTAACAAGCAAATGGTCTTTTAAAGACCTGTGAAGTACTCGGGTACGGCTGTGTGTGTGACCGGGAAGATGTCTCAGCCCAGCCTGCCACACACGACGGGGGGACTGAAGCCCTTTGAGCCCAATGGGCGTTGCGCGCCTGTGTTTTACCAAGATTGACTAAAAAATACCTAAGTCCTGCATGTAATCAACAAAACAAGTGAGTAGCTGTTGCAGACCTAGGTCAGTTCAGGCCATGAGTACGGCATTGTCTGCATAGAGGAGGGCCGGAATAAGCTGATGGTCGATTTGTGGGAGATCACTACAGCTTTCTTATAGTACTTTTCCCAAACTATTAATGTAAAGGGTGAACAGAAAGGGAGCGAGAACGCACCCCTGTCTGACACCCCTCACTATGTTAAAAGGGTGAGTGCACTCTCCCTTGAGGCTATACCATACCCTGGCACTACTCCCCGAATATAACTCCATTACGAACTGTATTATTCTTGGGTCCACACCAAGCTCTGTCATGATGGTCCACAAATTATCATGCAGGACGCAGTCAAATGCTTTGGATAAGTCGACGAAAGCTAAAAACATGTGACTGTCCTTAATCAAGGTGTACTTCCCAACTAAACGGTTGATATTAAATCCCTGTTCTAGTGTCCCTAGACCACTGTGAAAGCTATATTGTAGAGCAGAAAGAATCTCATTACTTTCAGCCCACTCTTCACTCTTCTAATCCATACAAAATAAATCAATCAACAACGTTTACCAACGGAAGAATCAAGTAATGAAATAGGGCGATAGCAGGCTAGTATAGAATGATCGCCGTTCATGTAAATAGGAAAAATAAGGGACTTTGACCATGTGTTCAGAAATCCTGAGCTACAGGATGCTATCAGCACCAGGGTCAGTATGGCGCCCCAGAGGGAGACATTTTCTTAAAAATGGTCGACAAGGAATACCGCCGGGACCTGGTGCTTTCCCACCCTTGCTAGCCATAAGAGCTCTTTTAAACTCCTCATAAGAGAATGTGAGGCTGACAGTATTACAAGGGGATTCCACTATTGCAACTTCTGAATCCTGGGATACTGTCCCTGCCAGCATCTTGTTGGGGTTTGAATACATTTTTGTAAAATGAGTCACCCATTCAGTATCTGTGATGGCAGCCTCCAATCTTGGGCCACTCTCTTCTCTCAGATAGGGTCTGTTTAACACATGCCACAATGTTGCACTATCTTTTTCAAGGAGGGACTCTCATACTTAATCCTTTAAGTCTTTTTTTCCTCCCTTTCACAGCTAATCTATATTCACGTCTACACGCCTGTACTTCCTGTGTGCACCTTAGAGTTTTATATAAGGCTTTCTTGAGGTGTTTATGAGCCTTGGAGCAGATGGAATCAAACCAGCCATGTCTACCACAGCTAGGCCGTCGACTTGTAGCAAATAAACTTTCCTTAATCCCCTTTGCAATATTAAACATGACTGTATCATCCAGGCATGTTTCAAAAGCTGCTCTGTGATTGGTAACCAATCTCAACAGAAAATCATTGGAGTTAATATGCAACTTACATAGTGTAAAACCATTTTGTGTAGCTATCTCAATATTGTCAACTAGACTTGGTATGTCAGTCTTTGCTCGATTGGTTGAATGGCTGAGATTAAGAACTACACTCTGTCGTGTGATCAATCAAAGACTTACTGCGTGTAGTAAAGTTAGATACCAATAAAGAGTGCCTATAGGTAGATTTTATATAATCTGTGACGATCTTATCACCTCTTCCATTAAAAGTGCACTTAAATGGGACAGGGGGCACTAAGTTTGTTACGAAAGGCAAGATCATATTTAAACACCAGTTCATTTAGTTTGTCACCATATCCGTTGTGGGTGATGTGGGATAAATCACAATCATAGATGTCTGTCAGACTACAAATCTTTTTTGACTATGAAGGACACTGATAAATATTGAAATCACCACCCCAAAGTATGGCAACATCCTTCGTACCACTCTTACAGATGGACTCAAGATCTCGATCAAGCTGCCCAAAAACAGTTGATAACTCACTGAACAATGCGTTGTTATAAAAATGAACCAACACATGATAGAAAAGAGACAAGATTTCAATAGCAATAATTTAGAAATACAATGAGGTAATCACAATAGATCCATTACGGAAAGGCAAATAGTTGGAAATATACACGCCTAAACTACCCTTAGCTCTACCAATTTTCATAGGCACTGCTGGTACGTTCTGTAGCCATTAATATGTACCGAGTCAACAGACCAGGTCTCCTGGAGACGTAGGATCTCGTAATTAGTTACAAAACCCAACCATTCTATTGTGTTAACCTTGACACTAAACCTGCCACATTCCAAAATAGGACTCTATAAAGTGCTTTAAATGGGCCGGTACTCACCGGTACGGAGTACCGGCACTTCCAAACTGTTCCACCTTCGGTACCGGAACTTCTCCTTGGCCAGGGAGAGTACCGGTACTCTGGGGCAGTAGCCAGGCTTACATTACGAACGTGTAGCAACGTTGTTTGGACAGGCATAGCCAGTCTCATCAGAAACAGCAATCAGGCGCGCAACGTCCATAGAGCTCAAAGTGCTTCAGCACCATCCCCCCCCCCCCAGGCCCCCTCCCCCCTCGTGTCTCATCCTGGGCTGAGGCAGCTTCTGGCGACTGTCTTATTGCAGCCGCACCCGAGTACCTCACAGATCTTTAAAAGACCATTCACTTGCTAACGAGGCTTTGTTGTGTTTTAACCCCTTCTTAGAGCCCCTGCATCTCCACACATATTGTTGGAAGAATCAGCATCCCCCCCCCTGAAATTATTAGTGGGCCCCCCACTGAAATTTATCTCTCGTTGCGCCTCTGCTGGCTACGAAAGGAGCTGTGAATGTGTGCATTGACAGACGATCCTAGATGGCGGCCAGTGCCGATAAAGCCTCGATTGAAACAAAACCTGCTGAGATTTGCTATTTACACAGCTTCTCTCACTCTTCTGCTTCGCCAGTCGCCACCTAGAGATCCGGGTGATTACAGCACAAACCACCAGGTGAAACAGGCGTCCTGTCGTAGTTTGGCAATCATGGGAACAGCAGTTTCAGAACATTCGCTAGTGAAACAAAATAATAGCTCAAGTAACTTTCTGGTCAGGACTCCTTTTACTTTTGGGCAGTCAGCAGGTAGCGCTACCCACACAATCCCAATGTAGTGCCACACGCTAAATCCCAAATTAGTATGAATTCGAGAAACGTTTGTGCACCTTTCTCTTGCAGTCATAAAGGGGCTGTATGAAACATGAGAAATGATGACATTGGGTGCTGAGTGCCTGTTGTCAGGCTGAGAGTGGAGGGGGATGCCACTAATCATCAGGGTAAACACATACATTTAAAGTACAGCTTGGATATTGCATTTGTAAAAATCAGTTTTAGCGAATGATGTGCGTGTTAGTGTCTGTGTGAGAACCTACGGGTATGTGTGTCACAGATGTGCACTATGAGCTGATATGGAAAAAAGTTATTCTATTTCAGCAGATTACGCTGATAACTTTTCAGTGCAATAGAGTTCTGTGCTGTATTGGATGCTCATCAACACATAATGAACAGGGCATGCCCAGGAAATGAGAATACGACTTCATATATTGGCACGGTGAAGTCTTTTTTTTTTTTGCATATTTATATAGCGGGAACTCGACCCGAAGGTATTGGAGCGCTTTACATAGCACCGTATTTACATTACACATTCAGGAACGGGGAGATTAAGTGATTTTCCCAGAATGTGGACGCGACCTCGAGGCTCGAACTCTGGTTTCCAGCACCAAAGTCGGCAGCGTAGCCGACGGACCACATCCTCTCCCCGTTATAGTGCCACTATGCACAGCGCTACATAAAACACCTACATAAATAATTCAATACTTACCATGAAAATGCAACCTTATATCTTATATCAACTATGCAGTTTATATCATTTGTATTTCAGTGCCAGTGTCGATGAAGTAAAATACACACAAACAATATCTATTTCTTCATCAACATTCCCAGATGTACTCTGAGAATATCTTGATCTCATTGGATGCTGGCACCTTGCCCCGCCCCCCACCCAAAGTCCCGCCCATGTCCACAGCTCAATTTTATGAGTACCTGCACTTATTTTTTCCCATTTAAAGCACTGACTCTATAGGTCATTTGTTGGAGGGCTCCCTCCGAACCTAAACCTGAAGTAGAACAATTAACTGGTCTTGGTCTAAGTAATTGCTGTTGGCCCAGTTGGAGAATTAGTATCTGTATGTTTAAAGCAAGCCCCAGGTGTCTTCATACGTTTTAAGGGTGGTTGGGATGCTGGGCCAGGCGGAGAGATACAAGCTGCAATGTCTTGAACACAACCATTTGCTCGGGCCTAGGGGATGTGCTAAGATCAGTCAGTAACTTGTGAGAAGTCCCGAGTTAAAGTGTCTGTCAAAACTTGACTACATATAGTCAGTCAGTCATCATCATCATAACTTTATTCGGTTATAAGATACAATAACCATCAAAGTACAGTATAAAAAGGGTATTTTTAAAACAATAAATTCCTGGTCAGCACGTTAGTGTTTTGCAAATCACATAATCATTGATTTCTGGCATCTAAAAACATTTTTAAGAAATACAGTAACAGATGCAATAACAAATTCATTCTCTAAAAATTGCAATGCTAAAAAGGCCGGGCGGCAACGTCTCAAACCAAAGCTCTTTAAAACTGGAGCAATCCATCTCTTTCTTAGTACATCATAGAATTTACAGAAGAACATAATGTGGATGGTGGATTGCAGTGAAATACTGTCACAAGGACATTTGCACAAGTCTCTAGACCAATCATTCATCACTGGAAAACTTAGGAGTCTGAATAAAATATTAAATCTAAAACGGGTCAACAGGAGACGATCGAAGTCATAAACAGTTAAAGATAGATGTAACTGAATAGTGGGTGACGGCAGGGTTAAATAGTGGGCTTGGACAGTAGGTCTTCTCATCTCAATAGCTGTTCTATTTTCATCCAAATAGTCCATACAGCAGGCCTTAAGATCTTTCCTGGATATAATGCACATTGAGCTTGGGTCTGTGTAGAATTCGGGATGACCTATGTCTGACATGAACCTTTTCACGTACTCCAGCCACCTGATGGATTTGACGCCATCAGACTTCAATGCGTCAGTCAGTAATTAAAGGTTAAAACCAGTTTCATCAGACAGCCAGATTGTATGCCACAAAAGAACAGGTTGAATCTTAATAATATCTTCCAGATATGGAATACCCAATTCCATGTGGACAATATGCGTTGAGGTGCTTTGGGGTACTACTAGAAGGAACTTCAAAAACATATTTTCCGCAATCTGCATGATCTTTGTATCTGCGTAGCCCCATACATCCACTCCATATGTAGCAATAGGCACACATTTAGCCTTATAGATATGTAGTAGTTCTGCTGGTGGGCGATTACCTAGTTTACGACTGAAATTTGAGAGGGCCGCTAATGCCCTAGCAAACAACAGACGCCTGCTCTTGATCGCCTCAGTCCAGCTTCCTGACCTATCAAATAAAATTCCTAAATAGGAAAATGTTCTTGTGTGCTCTATTGGACTGTCGTTCATATATACGGTTTTGACCCTCTTATTTGTCCCTGCCCCACAGTTCATTGTGTACGTTTTAGAACAGTTTACTGACAGTCCCAAGTTAGACATAAAACTATTAAAAGAGTTAACCACCCCTTGAAGTGCAAGTGGTGTACGAGCCATTAAAACTGTGTCATCTGCATACAGAAGTGCAGGTATAAATCGCTTGCCCGCTTTGGGTAGATCTCGACATTCTTTAATTAAAATAGATTCCAAGCCATTTATATATAGTGTGAAAAGAAATGGGGGAAGGACACAGCCCTGCCGCACCCCTTTCCCAATTCCAAAGTGGCTTGTGCATTCTCCATCCCTCCCATATCTCACCTTAGCCCTTGCTCCAGAATAAAGTTCCCTTAAAAATGCAATAATTAATAAATCTACACCTAACCCTTCTAAAATCACCCACAGCTTATCATGTATAACACAGTCAAATGCTGCCGACAGATCCACGAAAGTCATAAAAAGTCTGCCCTTTTTTGCCTTTATATACATATCCATTAAAATGTGCAGGTTTAATCCCTGTTCAACTGTACCCAGACCCTCACGGAACCCAAATTAGGGGTCGCTAATAATATCTTGTTCGTCAGCCCAGGTCTGTAGTCTATTCAGTAAAACCCGGCCGATGATCTTAGCAGTGGAGTCCAGCAGCGATATCGGACGGTAGCAAGCTGGATTCAATCTGTCTCCCTTTTTAAAAATTGGTACGATCACAGATTCGTACCAAGTTGTTAAAAAGCCACTTTTATTACATGCGTTAGAGACCTGGGTTAAAAGTGGTCCCCATAATGCTACATTTGACTTAAAAAGGTCCGTGGGAATACCATCTGGACCTGGGGCTTTACCGGCAGGACTAGAATGTATTGCTACGATAATCTCATTTAGGGTAAAATTCATTCTAAAATCATGTACTGTGTCCGCTGTATTGGGTGTGCAATCTTGTTCCTCTAAAATCGGGTTTTTGTATAAATTAGAATAGTGTTTTACCCATTCAGGTTCCGAGATGGCAATCTCCATTACTGCCGTTTCCTTGTTTACCATAAACGGTGAGTTCACCACTTTCCAGAAAGCAGAAAAATCGCGGCTATCTGCAGCATCGCGTAGCGCCCGCCAAGTATTTTGTTTTAAGGTAGACTTAGTATCTTTAAGGACAGTTTTATAGTTACGTCTTGCCTCCCTAATATGTTCAATGTTTTTGACGGGGGCGTGAATACAATTTATAAGATTAGTGTATGCTTTTGTGCATTCAGCATTAAACCAGCCTTGTTTTCTTGTCGAGGTCCTGGTGTTTTTAACAAAAAGTGACTCTTTTATATATTTTGAAATTGCCAGGAAGTTGTCCCTAATCTCATTGCTGGATATAGTTTTGTCTAAACATGTCAAGAGCATGGTTTTACAGTTGAGAGCAATTTTTAAAATGAGTTCATTAGTGTCTACATTAGCCCATTTGAGTGCAAAACCATTTTGCCTAATCCCAGCAATATGTTCAACATTGTCAGCGGCTATAATTCTAGCATTTGTGCTCTGTTTAAGTATGGTGACGTCGACACTAAGGGGGAAGTGATCACTTAGGGCTATCTCATGTGTCATAACAATTTTGATACAAGGGGAGTGTCTACACGAGGACAAAATGAAGTCTATTGTAGATGTTAAGCCTCGCGCATGAAAAGTAGGTGTAAAAGGAATCATGGGAGAACATAAACTATTAACAAACCCTAAATCAAAAGTGAACATAATGTCATTTAGAGCATCCCCTATATAATGTGTGCGGAAAATGAACAAAACTTTCCCCATTTCCGTACGTTAGTCCACATACATCTTCAGTGTATTTACAGAGAGGAGAATTCAATTTTCCCAGGAATAAGATAATTTGAAACATATGTGCACAGCCCCCCCTTGGCTCTACCGGATGTTGTTGCAATGGCTGGCATGTGGAATGTTTTTGTAACCGCTGATGTGTAGGGGGTCTTTCACCCAAGTTTCTTGTACATTAATTATATTGAATTTATTAATAAACTCAATCCACAATGTGTTATCTTCCTTTGATTTTAGCCCGCAATATTCCAGAATAGTCAGTCAGTCTGTCTTCAATGCTTGTAATTTCTTTATCAGTGGCTCCCATAGCCCCAGCTATTTAGTTCATTATTGAGGTGCGCGACTTGACTGGCAATTTAGGCTTGACCAGAGTGGAAGGATGTTTTCTCTTTGCCAAGTTAAAAATAACGTAAAAAGTATAAAACAAAAACGTAAAAAATAATTAAAATAATAAACCAAGGCAACAGTGAGTGGCACGAAACCCGATGAATACAAGCAACAAAGTAGCGAACAAAATCTCGAGTGAGCTGGAGACCTGTTCCTGCAAAAATCCGTAGAAGCGTTGCAGCAGAGCAGGGAGGTGACACAGAACAATAGCACATAAAACCTGGGAAAGCATCAATAGTAATGGATCTACTCACAGTTTTCCATATACCCAAACTAGTCAAGGAAGTCAGTCATGGGGCACAATTAGATCATTGTAAAGGGGGTGCCCAAGCCCTGCCTCCTACGGTCGATGACGGGCGCAAGATGGCCCCGCCCTTGGCCCGCGCACGTCCTGCGCCGCGGGAGGTGGTAGGCGCTTTAATAGAAGGCAGGAACTGAAAGAGTCCCACGTCTCCTCTCCTGAAGCAACACTGCACACAAACACCCCCCTGCCTAGTTAACTGTGGTTTGCCTACGCCCTTCCTTATTTTAGTCCAATCTTTTGTCTTGCTTGAATTGTTCCCACTTTCTTTACTAACAGTCCGTTTTTCAGAATAGATGATCATGGGAAATGAAGCGCTGACGGCACACTTTATAGATATTTAACGCTCCATGGTATCCCAACTTATCACCCGAAGAAAGTGAATGCCATACCATTAGTAGTCACTGATGAAATTCAACCTATTTACCCCGCTAATTGAAAATCATTGGCCCCTGTCAATTTCTCTGTTCAAAAAGCACCCGACACTGAGCATTTGTTTATGGGGGTGGTGCACGCTCAGTTACTGGTGCAAAACTGTGAAACGCGGTTGCCTAGCAGCTTATCTATTTCTGCCTTATAAAAGTCTATTTCATGCACCATTTAGTTGATTTTTCAGAATGGGCATCTGTGTTTTATTCGCCACTGGCAAGATGCTCGGGACTTGTACAAACATATAGAGCGGTTGAGGCCTTAATGGCATAACAAAAAAGTGACAATGCACAATTCGCGTTCTTATAGGACACAAATTCGTAGATTGCTTATCCTGTGCTATCATTTTCTAGTTCGCTCATTTATCTGAACTTGGAATAGATTCGAGTTTGCTTTAACTAGACTGCACGTACAGGGTTTCATCAGAACTTTTCTATCATGGTTGACGGGGTCGCTGAGACAATAATTGCAGGTTTTGATAGCCTCCCATCACCGTCGTATAAACATCGAATCTGTGAATATTAAAGCACACATATACATGTGCCTTATTTGTTTGACCTTAACTGAGGAAACAAAGAGACCAGATATCATCTTCCAGGGATGTGAAAAATGCATGTAGTGTAGCAGTTTCAACCAATTTACAGGCAAGCAGGTTTGAAAACTGCTTTGAATTGCTTTTCTGTGGGAAAATTAGAGGTTCATTAACGCCGCTTTGCATTTTGAGCTGGCTAATTTGCATAAGTGACACTAATATCGAAAATACAGATCAGCACTTAAAGTTACCCCTTCAAAATGTTTGCACACCACGGCTTAATTGCACTCCGTAGTAAAATCAGCAAAATACCTTCCATGGACTGTAACTAACATCTGTGTTGTAAGTAATGACACATTATGCTAATAAACCATAAGGATCCGTGAGGTGACTATTTAGACCTGGTAAAAAATATCACAGTTTACACACAATTGGGACATAACGCCTTCACAGAAATATATCATTCTTAAAACATACGAGCTCTAAAATATGTTTAGTGTGTCTTTTATTTATCTGTCTGAATTCCGTATAAAGTGCCTAAATGTTGCGAATAGGCACTTAAAGCCTTGGATTCTTCACCAACCAGGCAGCAAAAGAAGCATGCCATCACTTGCCTCAAGTTGGACCAGCAGTTGGTACACTTACGTCCACGCCTTGAAGGCCTAGTTACAATTCCAAGTAATACTTTGTCAGTGGCAAGTATTTATTCATTTTTTTTTTTTTTTTGGGCAGAGTTTTATATAGCACGAACTTGACCCGAATCCAATCAGGTATCAGAGCGCTTTACATAGCACCAGTTACGTTACATGAGGACACACATTTTTTTTTTGTTAGGCACGGTGAGATTAAGTGACTTGCCCAGAATCACGGCATGTTCAGCGTCATTACCGAGACTCCAACCCAGGTCCGAGGTCGATCGCCCTAGCCGTTAGGCCAACTCCTCTCCCCATTTTACCAGTAATAACTAATGCCAAATAATTCCCCCAAAAATTTTTGCACATTGGCCAGTGGTAATCATTGCCCACAGCAAGTAATAGCTAATATCAATGCCATATAGTGTCCATTATAGGCCAAATAATGGCCATCATTCCTGCCAAGATTATGAGACCAGCTTTTCTAAAAGGGCATTCTGCTTGGCGAGAAATTGCTTTACACGATGAGTAGCGAAAGGGGCTTTGGCTGGCATCTATGTTTGGGTTCATACCTAGCCTGCTAGACAAACTTATTCCATAGTTGCCAAGATTTCGGATTGCTATGTGTGACATTTTCATAATTTCAGTGTAATTATGAGTGACATTTCAACGACTATGAGTGACACTTTCCCTCGAGTAAAACCAAGTAATGAAGTGCATGGCAAGAGATACATATCAGAAATTAAACCCTTTTGAGCAATGAGAAGCTCTGAAAACTACTTGAAACTGCCACAAAACTCCTGAAATGGAAGGTTAGCACTAGGTTTATAATGAACACAATATTTCTACACATTTTGCACCAGCCTATCTTATACTGTATGCAATTCCAGTTTAAATCATTGTGGATATTCACAGTGCTTTCTGTCGCAGGCTGGGACCTCATAGCACTGTAATACACATGCCACTATTTATCACTGCGCCAACCAGTACTGAATTCTGTTTCTCTCTGGTTACACACAAAACATTTGCAGTGATTGCATTAAAATCGAGAAGCGCCATTTCATATTTCATGAGATGTTGACAGCTTGGATTTTACATTCTAGAGCAGCTGGGAATCACCACACATCATTCATCACACATACATAACATTCATTCTAAGGGGCCGATTCCGATGTCGGACCGAATGGTTTCGACCGATGGTCGGAGCCCTTTCGTCTGCATCGGAAGGTGCCGTTGGGATTCCTTTCCGACCGAGCCATTCCGATGGGCTCGGTCAGAAAGGAATGCGCCTCCAGACGGCTTCCGACGGGCTAGGAGAACACATCCGCCGTCCGGAACTCCTTCAGTACTCCCCCGGCCGCCTCTTTAAGACCGAGGGAGTACGATGGCAGTTTTCCACTGCCTTTTCATGCCGGTCTTTCCGGCACGAAAAGGCAATCGGAAACTGTCTTTGGGGGCTCCCAGTAGGGCCCCCATGGGTGCGAGGCCTTTCGGCGGCCTGGGGGCAGCTATGGTGCCCCTCTGTTGATCCCTGCACCCGGTAGCAGGCACCTTGGGGTGCCGGCCACAGGGTGCAGGGATGAACTGCACCTCTCCATTTCACAATGCAGGCATGCATTCTGCTCGGAATGCATGCTCCTATTGTGGAACATACATGTGCGACCAAACAGGGTTCGGTCGCATGGTACTTGCAGGGCTGTGACCCACGAGAGTGGGTCGGTCGGTCACGCTTTCTGACCGATGTCGGACGGACTCAGGTCCATCCAACATCGGAATCGGCCCCTAAGTGAGAAACAAGTTAACCCCTGGCATTTTAGAAAAAAACATGCCTCTTGTGTAAACTAACTGGAGTAATTGCAGTGCCTTAATAAGATTAAAGCACATGCTGCAGACTTCAGATGAGTGAACTGTGCAGAGTCTAAGACAGAGTGTGTGACTCACCTGGGCTGGTAGCACCATGCTCTCTGCTGTGCTCTGTTGATGTACAGCTTGGTTAGAGTTTTAACACACACATGTAGCCTTGTGGCTAAAGCTGCCAACCCTGGAACTAGGGAACCAGGTATAAATAACCAGCCTCAGTGCAACGTCCTGTGATTTTGGGCAATTCCCTTGCCTAAAAAATATGTGTAACATGTTCTGGTGCTCATGTAAAGCACTCTACTGCCCTGGGCCACCTTTGCGCTATATAAAACTGCAAAAATAACCTGTAGTCATTTCATTCTCACTGGAAGGGGATGGTGGGAGGAGGTGTCCCCTTTGCACAAAAAAAGAGCATAAAGTTAAAAGGGTTAGAAGATTGAGAGTCAAAGTAGGATGTGTCTGATCACATCTGCCAAGAACTTCTTAGATATATATTTTTCAGTTCTTTCCAGTGGAGGTTGGTAGTGATGCTAGGTGTCACCAGCCTAGGGAAACTTGGGTCAGAGTTTGTTCTAGTGAATGCCTGGAAGTTTCAGGCCTAGGGGCTCTAAAAAGTGCTGCTTAGGCCCACGCGTGTTCAACAAAATGGCCCGTGAGCTCATACCGGATCAAACTAGAATCACAAAGGCCCAAAGAAAATCTGAGAGGACCCAGACTAATATCACATGGGCACTTTGAGAGCAGGTGTCTGTTAGTCCCATTGCTGTTGTTTATAAATGGTGCCATTGAAATGTGCCAGACGCATCGGTAGGGCATGGGATAGTGGCTGACATGAGGTTAGTGCCCCTCACCAAGGCCAGTAAATGAGCAAAAGCAGGTGGGTACATTACCACCGAACCTCACGATCAGCTGGATACTAAAACACAAATTCTTTGTCTTCATTTTTGTAAGTGTCACACACTTCACATCTGCAGCATGTTTCCTACAGTCCATGAATAAATAGGCATAAAAGAAAACCATCACGTTTGAGAATTCTCCAGCTGACCCATATAGGTCACAGCCAGCCAGTGCGCTGCATTATTTAAACAATTACTCGACTCAAATCAAAATACACTGAGCGGTCCGTTTCCGGTCAGTACTTTGCTGCCTGCGCAGCCCCTCAGCCAGTGGCACAGATAACACAAGCAGGCGGTAACAGAGCTATTCCAGGCTCTTCTGACTTTAAGTGATGCTGTTGTGGTGCTATGAATGTAATTTGTTGGATCGGCACACAGAGTCCGTCCCAGTGGCTCACCCTGACTGTCCCAAAAGTTTAGTGCTGCGGCTAGTATGTTGCGCGTCTTGTCACTGAAAACTACTAGACAGACTCTGAGACTATGTGTGTGACACACTGCAGAACTTCAGAGGCAGCTGAAAATGACCACTCGCTAAGCGCTTACATTTTTTTTTAAAGCAAATTGTTATTAGAAGCTGCAGCAGAGTGAGAGATAACTTACTCCAGGCCCTGACTGTCTTGCTTTGCAAACACCGGCCACCAGGGCACGATTCAGACTCTCACACTCAGCAGCAGCTGCACAGTGATGTGCTCTGAGCTCATCTGCAGCCACGGTCCATGTTGTTGGGTCCGGTCCGCTCGCAGGGATCATTCTAATTTTTTTAGGCAAAATTTACCGCAGTGGGAGCAGCTCTGCCATTGCCACTAGCTACAGCCACTCACAATTTTATTTCATGGACTGCAGCCACCTGCTCGAGCCGCCGTTCTCTCTCCTGACGTTAGTCATCATAATGTAATCAATCAGTAATTCTGCGCGAATCCTTTTGTTACATTGTAGCAACTAGACCTGCAGAGCAGCTCAGCCAGCCCCCAAGCCTGCCAGGAGCAGCGCGCGCTGCTACTCCAGCTTTAGTTTCAGTCAGCAATATTGGTGCATGATTAGCAATGCTAAGACTTCACAGCCGAGGAGGCGCTATGCCTATTATGCATTACTTTGCATTTCAGTGCAGTGATGCAGGCCCCCTCACTGAAATGCGTTAGTCTAACGCCTGATGCGTGATACTTGGCAGGGCAGTTAGTCGATTTTATTGTCCTTATTGCTCTGTTATGTGTTTGAATTGTTTAAAACCTCTTTGCCACATCAACTTCCTAAATGCCAAGCCATCCACAGTCAGTCAAGTTGATGATGAAAACTCTCATCCTACAATTACCAATATAGTAACCTTAATCATCAGCCAATGCTAAGTTACCTACACACCTTTTGCCTTTATTGAGTGTTCTGACCTGGTGCCTGTATCATCAGGTCCAATACTCTTGACCTGCTGTAAGAAATTGGAGTAATAGTTGATGTGGGTGAGAACCCAGCTCAAATAATCATCACAATCCTTGTCACGTTGAACCACTAAAGTTACTAAATAAACCTGTGCTTAACCCTCTGGTAGTTTGGAACAAAGTAGTCAGGCTTAACGTAGAGGCAATGTGTAAAGTATTTGTACTATACTCAAACAGTAATAAAGTGATAACACAATAAAAGAAGAATCCTGAACCTAAATTAAAAACACTGAGTACATGTTAATGAATAAAATGACCCCAAAACAATAAAAATCCAATATGTACAGCCGGAGCTATGAATCTTTAAATTTTGAATTAAAAATAGAGCCAAAAAGCACAAAGCGTCAACCGCAGATAACTGGTCATACCAGACGAGGGCAAAGTCAGAAGTAATGGTCAACCATAATGGAGTGCGTGTCGTATTGAGGGACCTGGTTTGTCCCAGTGGAAAGTTTACCGGCAGACTTAGAAACGTTTATGGAGAAAAAGTGATTGCCGGCGAGTTTTCAGTGAGGCGCACTTCAAGTTAGATCCAAATCATGACTGAAGATGACAGCTTACTGAAGAGAAGGATACCAGAATCGTCATTGATGAAGGTGAGAAAGCTCTGAGTTTGCAAAGTCAGAAGTCTTTCCCAAGTACGGCCTCAACGTTGACAGGTTGCTGCTTCACGTTGTTCTCGATGAAGCCTTCTACATTCGGGTGTAAAAACGTTTCTACAAGTCAGATCTCCTTCAGTGGAGCAAACCAGCAAGCTATGGCTGACTTGCAGTTCATCGTCAACTGTTGCGGCTTCAATGGCGACCCCGGTATCCGTTGCTTATCAAGGCAGAAAGTTGGCAATACATTTCTAAGTTCCAGATCTTGCAGTTTGTGGTCAGGATGATTACACACTAACACCAGCCAGGGGTCCAGGACCTTAGGGGCACCACTTAGGGGTTAGGACTTACTATAACAGAGGCTAGCAGGAGGGTCCAGAGCAGGACCAGTAGGCACTGGTTTGCTCGGTAGTTGCAAGAAAAGGGCCTCTGGATGCTTGCTGTATCCCTGTAGCTAAAATAGGAGGTTAGCCATTTGTCCTTTGGAGCCACTTCTGGGGTCCTGGTTTCAAGGCATGCAAGCCCAGGCTTCCTTCAGGTGTCCGACAGCAGGGCAGTCTTTATTCTGTCCATCGCTCCCCACCTGCACAAAATCATCAACCTCTCCTTCGAGACCGCCACCTTCCCTGAGAGCTGGAAGCACGCAGAGATCAACGCCCTACTGAAGAAACCCAAGGCGGACCCGAGCGACCTCAAGAACTTCCGGCCCATCTCCTTACTTCCGTTCCCAGCAAAGGTCATCGAGAAGATAGTAAACACCCAGCTCACCCAGCACCTAGAAGACAACAACATCCTAGACCCGTCCCAATCAGGATTCCGCAGCAACCACAGCACCGAGACCGCCCTCATCGCTGCCACAGACATCAGGATCCTGCTGGACAACAGCGAGACGGTGGCCTTCATCCTCCTGGACCCCTCCACCGCCTTCGACACCGTCTGCCACCGCACACTACGCACACGCCTCCACGACGCAGGGATCCGTAACAAAGCCCTGGACTGGACCACCTCCTTCCTCTCCGGCAGAACTCAGAGAGTCCGCCTTCCCCGTTCCGATCCGAGGTCTCCAAGATCATCAGTGGCGTCCCGCAAGGATCCTCCCTCCGCCCAACACTGTTCAACGTCTACATGGCACCTCTAGCACTCATCGCCCGACAGCAACATAATCTCCTACGCCGACGACACTCAGCTGATCCTCTACCTCACAAAGGACGCCCTCACTGCCAAATCCCACCTCCACCAGGGAATGAAGGCCGTCGCCGACTGGATGGAGGACAGCCGCCTGAAACTGAACACAGACAAGACGGAAATCCTCAACCTCGGATCCAACCCCTCCGCACGGGACGAATCCTGGTGTCCCACATCACTGGGGTCCCCCCCGGCCCCCACCGACCACGCACGCAACCTGGGTGTCATCTTCGACTCAAAACTCTCCATGACCAAACAAGTCAACGCAGTCTCCTCCACCTGTTTCAACACCCTCCGCATGCTCCGCAAGATCTACAGATGGATTCCGACTAACACGATAAAAACAGTCACCCAGGCCCTAGTCAGCAGCAGACTCGACTACGGAAACGCCCTCTACGCCGGAGCCCCGTCCAAGCTCATCAGCAAACTACAGAGAGTCCAGAATGCCTCCGCATGCCTGATCCTCGACGTCCCGCGCCGCTACCACATCACCCCCCCACCTGAGGAACCTGCACTGGCTCCCAGTCGACAAAAGAATCTCCTTCAAGCTCCTGATCCACGCACACAAGGCACTCCACAAAACCGGCCCAGCCTATCTCAACAGTTGACTCGCCTTCTACGTACCCAACAGGAATCTCCGCTCCGCTGACCACGCCCTGGCCACAGTCCCACGCATCCCGAGAACCACTTCCGGAGGCAGGTCCTTCTCCCATCGCGCCGCCAAGACCTGGAACACCCACCCTTTGACCTGCGACAAACCGAAGACCTGCTGACTTTCAGGAGACAACTCAAGACCTGGCTCTTCGAACAGTAACAGCACCCCCCCCCCCCCACCCCCTGCCTTGAAACCCTACTGGGTATGTAGTGTGCTTTACAAATAATGTGATTGATTGATTGATTGATCTTTACAGATCAAGGAATGTTCTGAGGAGATGTCTGTGAGGTTCACTTTTTATGCCCAGTGCTAGCCTGTGGGTGGAGGGCAAGCCTTTGTCCCCCCTAAGCCAGTTCTGGTCATTCACCTCCACTTCTCTTGGTTTGGTACCATCCTAAGTAGAGAAATCAAGGAGAGGCAGGCTTAGATGTGATCTTCACCTACCAGTCACAAGGTAGACATCCTTTGAAGCTCAGGAAGGGGCTGGGCACAGCCCCCTAACCTTCCTTTCAAAAGAGGAGTCCCCCACCCCACACCCAGAGCCCTTTGTCCACCATCTGGTAGCAATAGACATCTCATCACAAGGGAGCCATTAGGGATCAGGGGAGAGTGGGACACTGGCAGTAAAGTCTTTTGATTTTAGGCAGGAAAATGAAAACGTTCTAAAAGTGCCATTTCTAAAATAGTAATATAAAATTTGAACTGACCATTACGTTGAATTTAAATTACTATTAATATGAGTCCTTGAACCATTTTTCTAGCAACTCCAAACTGCATTTAGCACTTATTAAATGTAGTAGTGTAAACCAGTGTTGCCTATGAGAGAGCCAGCCTTGCCATAGTGAGAAATGACGTAGGAGGTTTTTCGCTGCTAGGACAATGAAAACATTAAATGTAAAAAAGATAATATAGATGTCCTACTTTTCAAACACTATGCACCCTGCCCTATGGGAATTTGGGGCCTGTCCTAGGGTAACTTATAAGTATTAAAGAGAGAGGTTTAGACCTGGCAAAAGAATTGTTGCCAGGCAGGCACCGCTCCAAAACAGCACATTCTCATAGTTTATTTTGATGGCATTGATTACAACTAGTGAATATTGAGTGCACAGTATCATCACAGTTTTTCTTAAAAGAATTGTTTTGCCAGTTCGACATGGCAGTCAAACTAAGCTGCAATGACTAGCCTGGAGACCTGTTTTACATTGCTACTTTAGTGGGTGGCACAATGAGTGATGCAGCCTGCTAGTAGCACTTAATTTATGGGCCCTGGGTGCAGATAGTACCATATACTAGGGATGTATGAGCAAATTAAAGGTGCCAATCAGGTGTATACCACTTTTAACATGTTTGAGAGGGAGGGCACAAGCCCTTTACCACTGGTTAGCACTCTCACATGCAGCTCACACACGCATGTGCAAACATGTTCTCATGTAACCAGCCCTTATTCTAGCTGCGCTGCAGCGCCTTGTCTTAAAAGACGGACACTGACAGGAAACATGCTCAGTCCAAATTACCATAAAATTACAGTGATTGAGAGTCAGGTAGTGAGACTCACCTACAGTGAAAGTTTAAAAACAGTGTGATCAATAGCAAAAAAATCCTAGCGACTAAACGGGTGGAACCCATTTACAACAATTTCCATGAAGAAACATCTCAAGAAATCAATTTCTGTGGCTGTACTGATAGGTTTACAATCATTATCATGTTGTTTCCTTAGTACTTTGCTGCCACCAGAGATGCTTTAATGCAAGGGCAAAGAGGGCATTTGCCCCTGGCCCCTCCTTCCTAGGGGCCCTCTGAAATAGTAAACATTCTCATTATTTAGCTCACCTATGTCTATCTCCATAAATCAGTCTCCCTCTTCTCTTTCTAATTTTACCTCTGAGTCTCTTGCTTTTCCTGGTGGCAACATAAGGATATTTGGGGCCCGGTAAACACATATTTCAACTGTTTTTGTGTGAACCCCATTTCTGAAAGTTAGTTTGGAATCATGTGGGCTTCAGTTAGCAGGAAATGGGCACTAAAATTACGAACACTGGCTCCAAAATATGTCTTGCCAGGGGCCCCAAAAATCCTTCAGACAACACTGGCTGCTACGTGTGGCCTGGAAGTGCTGTTACCTTAATCTCAAAGGCAAGCAGGTACATACATAAGGTGATGAGAAGTACAGTAGCGGCTGGCAAGGCTCGCGGGGAGGGGGGACTGAGGGGGGGTGGCACGGGAAGGTGGGGGGTCGCACTTGAGGGCGGTCATAATGTTAAAAAAAAAATTAAAACCTACCTTTCCGCCAGGTCCCGTATCTTCACTGCTCCTGCTCTCCTGCCTCCGACAGGAAGCAGGCAGACAGGCTCCCTTTCCTAAGCCAGTCACAGCGCTGCATGGTGCTTCACCAGGGGCTAGAGGGGTGTGCATATTCTCCATGCAGGCTGCAATGCAGCCTACATGGAGAAGGGCAAAGTGCGCATGGCTGGTATGGGGGGCCGATTGGGCCGACCAAACAGTCTGTGCGCACTCAGGAGTGGGCAAAGCACTCCTGCCCTGCTCGGAGAGCAGAGGAGCCCGCCCCTCCCACCCCCGCAAAGCAAACATAAAATGGTAATAAGTAAAAGTTATTACCATTTTATGTTTTGGCTTCTTGTGCTGCGAGAATGCAGTGGGGCGACACTCCTCTGCCATAGCAGAGTAGCCACCCCTGGAGAAGTATGTTGATTCAATGAGGTCTTAGTTATACTTTCTTGGTAAGTGCCCCAGAAGTATTGGTGATGGATTACCAAATCACAATGTGTATAATGTATGTGCAGAGGCTGTTCATGGTATTCCCAGCTTAGCCATCGCACAGTGGTAAGAACTAATGGAGTGTGTGTGTGTGTGTGTGTGCGCGTGTGAGCGTGCATGTGTGTGTGTGTGTGTGTGTGTGTGCGTGTATATGAAAGATATATTCCACTTGTGGCTAAGCAAGTGATACACACATCAAAATCACTAAGGAGTATATAGTGCATACAAGGGTGTTTACCAAAAGTCCATTTCTTTTCTTTAAGTGCTTAATTGCTTTTGTTGATCTCATTGCATTGCTCAGGTGTATGGGAATAGCCAGTGCTTTGGGAAAGGATTTTGTTTGTGAAGATTGTTTTTATATCTGTTTAAAAGTTTTGTGGTCTGTGCTGAGACAATAGATCGCTCAATTTGAGATGATTTTAAATTGGTATTTTGTTTTGGTTGCATCTTTGAGTAGAGACTTTACCTGGGAAGAGTTGTGCAGGTCGTCCTTTGGCAGAAGGAGTGTTCTATTCCGTCTTAGGCATGAGCAAACCTCCTTTAAAGGAGACCCTTCTTACAATTTTTAAGCCATTCTAGGGATTACTAGCCTTTGCAAATGTGGTCCTGAGGTCGCAGATGCTTCAGTGTTTTGAATCTGTCGCTGGTTGATAAGAAAATGTTTAGGCACACCAAGATAAATTGCATTAGCACAGTCTAAACCTGAGAGCACGAGAGTGTTTGTCACCTGCAACAAGACAATGAACGGAAAGATCCTATTTAGGGTTCTGAGTTAATGGAAAATGTTTTTGACCATCCTGTTGGTCCACGGTCTGGGGCTGAGGACAGAATCCAAGGTCACTCCAAGGCTTATCTCTGTGGGTGCTCTTGAGGGTAGAGTGGCAATCTCATTCTGCCACCAGTTTCTAGACATTGTGTAAGTCAATGATCTTCAGATTAAAATCTCTATCTTTTTGACATTTAGTTTAAGATGGTTCCTGATCTTTCAGCTGAAGAAGCCAGAGAGACAGGATTATAATGCAAAGGAGTCAGTGGATGAATGGATTTCTGTTTTTAGAACAATCTGAGTGACATCTGATGACTTGTAGCAGAATAAGTCAAAGGATTTGATGAGATTGAGCAGTGGTCTGAGAGAAACCTTGATGAAGATTGCAGAAATCACACCATTGTTTTAACCACCAGTTGATTCTATGAGGAGAAAAGGTAAAATGTGGGGTTGAGGTGATCTCATTGTAGTTCGGGAAAAAGGAACAGATTACTTCAGAGGTTTTATCCTTAAACCAATTGACACAGTGAAACTAGAGGCAAGTCGAACAAAGAACTGTTTGGCTATATTGTGATCCAGGTTTATAAGAGTTGCAGCTATGTTCTTGTTTACTTGGGACTTGAGGTAACCCCATGTTGCAATGTTGGATGATTTTGTCTCACATTGTGGATGAAAGCGCACTTGGGAGTTAGTCACGAGTTTCTGGTCATCACTGTAACTGTTGATTAGGTGAACAAAGCGCTTTCAATCACCTTTCCCATGATTAGCTCATCGGTGCTCAAGTCCCCCATAGTCATGGTTGTTTGGATCAAACATAGGCTTCGTCAACAGTGGTTTAATATAAGAGGTCTTCAAATTGTATGAGTGAATTCCCTTAAAGAAGGTTAAATGGTTAGAAACAATGAAGACACTGGGGGAAATGATTTGCGCTTCTTCCAACGCCACAGGAAAGGGTTAGCTGGAGATCCTCATTTGCAGTTGAACATTCCAAGTAATCATGACAGAGAGCTGTTAAATTATACAATTGTTGTAAAATAACCATTTTGTTGTATTTTAAAATTCTGTTTACATTCTTGGAAGGGTTGTTTTGTAATTGTAATTGCCAGTTGTATAGTAGTTTACCTACTGGTTCCGTGCTGTCTTTCCATTCACCTTCTTAGATGTGATTCTTTTATTTGTTGTTTTTAAACCGTTCTATGCCTTGGTGGTTCAGGCAATGTGGCCATAGTTGGAGTGTGTATAAAATAGTTCAGCTTACCTAAGATTTAGTGGTTGTGGTGTGAGCTTGAGCATTGCATTGCAGTAAGAACGCTAATGCGGAGGCCATCGGGAGGTCTTGTAGTCTGAAGTAGTCCAGAATCTTACATTGGCAAATAAGGCTGTAAGATCATCAGTGTGGAGTGACAAAGCATTAAGTGTAAAATTAAATTTAGAAGGAATCTGGGAACATAGGGTTGGTGGGTTGATAGATTAAATGAAGCATTAAGAATGAAATGAAATGTAGAAGGAAACGGCAAATGTAGGATTAGTGGGTTAGTATATTAGTAGTAGGAGAGTGATAATGGTCGTGAAAAGTGGCACCTTTGAGAAGCAATGCACATTCTTGTGTTGAGGAACCTCTGGCATATATTTTCAGGAAAAACAGATTTTACAGTTCACATAACCAGAACCTGGACCCCATTTACCTGTACTGTTTGGCCCATTTAAAATCCTCCTTGATGTCATAGAAAAAGTTAATTAACAGAAATTACTTCTAACTATTATTATCATAGCAACACATCTCGATAACCCAATTCACACCCAGAATGCTCCTTCCCACAGAGGGCTTTTAGATTGATACATTAATTATAACTTCCACAGCTAAGATTTCTAATATGACGCCCAATCTGTGAATCTGTTGTGGAATATTTCTAGATAAACGTTCAAATTAATCTGCTCTAATGGTCACACAAAATACCCAGATTCCTCCAGTGCAACTCTGAGTAGTATAAGACAGTCTTTAAACATTACTGCTGTTCAACACGTGTGAAGGGAGAAAGATACATTCTACCATTTATTTTCACAATTACCACTGATAAAAACGCTCTCCTCCCCTAATAAATAGCAGAAAATACGCAAGCTTGCCCAGTGGTATTCTTGCCGCAATGTTTAAAAGTCTTGCATATCTCCCCAGTGTCAGTCAGTTAAGATCAGTGAATACTTACTTGCTGATATTTGTGGTTTTGTGTTCCATCTTTGGAGCAGCCTCAATGTCTCCTCTCTGTAAATAGGTTCTCTTTGCAGAGCCTTTAGTGCTGCTGTCTATGCATTTTTTTTCTTTCGTCCATACTCAATCGCAGCACTCATTCATGAAGTCTGAGTTCAATTTTACAAGTAACGTTTGCTGTTTAGTCTGTCCTGATTAACAGCGCCCAACAGATCCAAAGTTCGGAATTGTCTTGCAAAGATTTATCAAGCATTTTATGAAAATAGCCTGAAGACAAATCTGACAATGTCAGAGATTTTTAAATGTTTCTGCAGCATGAGGCGTGGCTTAAGTTTATCTGATGTACTCCTTCACTGTTATGATATAGGTGAGGGTGATAGTGAGCACAACATTGTGATGGTGTGCCAAGTTTGCATCGTTTTGTACAGTGGGTAGAAGCATGGCTTGCATGAGCAGACCCTCTGCAGGAATGCCAGGAGTGGCTCAGGTTGTGAAGGCTATATCTGAGCATTGCTAAGGCTGGGCAGTTTCTGGCCAATGGTGAATAGTGTCAGTCCTTTAAATGGGAAAACAATAGCGCAGGTACTCATTTGAATGTGGCGAGTGGGCGGGGCTAGGGGCGGGGCTAAAGGCAAGACATGTGAAGTTTATTGGCTTATATACTAGTTGCAGCACACACGAGAAATGCCTTTCTATAAACAAATCAGGTTAATTAGTTATACAAAATGAAAGTCAAAGTGATATTTTAATATTTCCTTATTTTGGAATATTTCTCACAAAAACACGCACACACAAGCAGGCAAACAGACACACATAAGCAGACAAACAGACACACATAAGCAGACATAAACACAAAAGAATCAGGTGGGATTAAAGCCCTTTTAACCTCCCATGGCTTTCTTCATTGTTCTCTCGCTGGGCTGCCTCATTCCTTGCAACACAGCATGAGGGAAAATGCCCGGATATCATGCAAATGAGCCCACGCTGAATTGTTCAGCAGGGGCTCAGCTCAGGGCTATAAAAGTGATTTGGCAGTCAAATAGACAGGCTACTACCACTAGAGGCCAATACCCCTATCTTCCATGAGTATCGGTACTCCCTACGGCCGTAGAGAAGTGTCGGTACTCCAGGTGATAAAAATAAGAAGTGCCGGTACTCCGTACCGGTAAGTACCGGCCCATTTAAAGCACTGTATAGTGTAGTTGAGTGTGGTAGAGGTTGTGCCTACCCAGCTGAAGGCACACAGTGTGCTGACATGGATTGAGGTTCTTTTTTTCAGAAGAATATTATTTTTTGATTTCTTGATGTTGATGCCACTTCCTAAACACATAGCCTAAAGGAGACTGGTAGTTTCCGAGAAAAAATATCTTTCAAACATTAATTTAAAATGATATTTACCTAGGTATTCATTATGTTGCTGGAGGACTACAATTAATTGCGCTACGCTGGATGTGCAAAACTATCAAATGTATTTGCTTGTGTTCTTTTTTAGTCTTACTCGTCACAGTTTATCCCCATAGTCATTTGGAGATGCATAAACCCAGACAAACATTTTAATATTTCTGTTTTCTTCTGGAAAGGATTTTTGGACGTACTTGACAGTAAAAGAAACCTTGAGCAGTGAATCATCTTTCCATTGTGTAGCCAACCGAAGAAAAAGAGTGGCAATTTATTTATCACATTTCAAACTCACGAAATGTCATTGACAGCTGTGGGAGTTGGCATCAATTATCCTACTAAATTCATCTGCATTTTATTTGTGAAAATATCTAAGCTGTGACTTTATTGAGTCATTGTAAGGAACCTTTCAAGGTAACAGCTCTATTGTATATATTTAGGTATTTCTTGACACTGGAGCTGTCTGCAGATCTATTGTTACCAATTCTTTACACTATACATATAGTGGGCTTTGTCTTCGTTCCGAGCAATGTATATTTTACCTCAACTCATATAATTGGCTGTTTGATATATCTCTCCACCTTCTATGGAGTACTTGCATTGAAATGCAGGAGGAACTATATACTATTATATAGCTAAAAAAATACACTGAATCCTCAAATATTTTAGTTTTTATCTCAAACATTAACTATACAGAAAACAATAATCTTTAGATGTGCCGTAAATGAGTACCTTTTGATTGTACTAAGATATCTGTAATATATTACTTATAGAAGCTTTCAGCCATCTCTCTTCATCAAATGGTCTGTTATTGTGCCAGTCGCATTTTTGTTCTGCCCACTACCTCATACAGCCTTGGGCAGTGAGTCAACCCACTTTTTTTTTTGTGAAAAATATTTTTATTGGCATTTTCTGTATTCACGTACAGCACAATAGTAACAATGGCATTGGTAGATACAAGAAATCTCACATTTATTTTACATCTTGGCATGAGTGTAGGTAACATCGCGGTTTATATTCTCTCGCATAGCCTCAGAGTCGATGATGGGTCTAAGGGATAAGTGGTGGGGAGTGTCAGCACCCACGCGAGGCAGCCTTTGGTGTACGCTGGGATATGAGGCGTGCTCTCTCTGCTAGCACTATATCGTAGTGGTGGTGATATGCCAGTATTAATATAAACTTGAACAAACTCGGGGTGTAGAACTGGGGTACACTGTGTCGCACACTGCTGCAGTTTGGGGGTAATCACCTGGTTGGTGCATTGTGGCAGGCGGCTGGGCAGGCATGCACGGGGGGGAGGAGGGGGGGAGAATACCAGAGGTCACCTTCATGGAGACATAGTTATGGTCTGCTTTCGGCTGCCAGCTGCGACCCGCCGGGCGACCTGGCCCTCCGCAAGTCGCCCCGGGCAGCCGGAGGGGCCACAAGCGCCCCCGGAGAACCGGTAGACTGGGATCCCGGTGTCGGCAGTGTTTCTTGTGTGTAGGAGTGGAGTAACATGGCCCAAGGCATAGAAATTGGATGTTTACTAATCTTTTTAACCTCTTCCGCATGGAGTATTCCTTCTTCAGCTGCGCCCCATTTCTTAACAGCACCCACCCATGCCGGCAGGGGAGGGCCTCCTGGTGCTTTCCAATGCATAGTGATGCACCGTTTCGCCAGGAGGAGCACCAAGGACGCAAAGCGCATTTCTACTTTCATGTTTTTGCAGCGTTTGCAGATTCCAAGGGCACCAGCTTCCCTTGCGTATAGGTCTGGGAGTCCCGTGACCGTCCTAAGTGTGGTATGGACTTTGTCCCAGTAGCTGTGAAGTGTCGGGCATTCCCATAGCATGTGCTGAAATGAGGCATTAGGCTCCGGGCACCTAGGACAGGTGAAGGAGTTGGCAGTGAGTCAACCCACTTCAACCATTCCCTAGCTTCACTTTAAGTGACAGCATTCTGAACTTTCACAAAAGGCATATCCATACTCAAAATAGGCATCTAATATGCTAGGAACAACTATGGTAATGTGTTCATCTTTAGCCAAAAATACTTCCGCTTTTAGCCCTTTTTTCATTTTATTGTAGTGGGCCCAGCAACTCTGCCTACAATAAAGTTTAACAAAAGCCATGACAAAACAGAATAAGCATTACCAAAGACTGTAGGCAGTCAGCCAATATCAGACTTGCTGGCTTTGCCAATGCTTGTTTGTTTTATTCCAAAGTCTCAGTTGAAGCATAGCTGTCACCATACCTTATGTAATCAACAGAAAAAAGAGCTTTAAGAAGCACGACTGAGAAGGGGCTTTGGCTCTCCCACATATTGGTCCTCTTACCCACAGGATTTGATTAGGCAGAGGTTGTGCGCTTCCAATGAAAACGGGTGCCTGTATTGCACAGATTATGCTCAATAAGGTAAGACCTTCTAGTTTATGATGACACGCCCAAGATCAGGGCAGTAGGCCTAATTTGGTTCATTTCAAAAAGTTATGTAAGGTGGAGAAGTGTGGCTCAATGGTTAGAGCGGCAGACCCTGATGCAGAGGTCTGGCCTGGGACCAGGGTTCAATTCCCCACCTCGGCGGGTCTTGGGCTCAAAATTCCACAGACCTGACAATTCTCGCCTCGGTGCCTATTCCAATCATGGAGTCCCACTCTGCAACTCTGGGCAATAGCTTGCCTAATCTCCACAACGGCCCCCACAACGCTAAGGATGCCTGGGGGTGCCCTTGGGGGGGGGATACCTTGGGGGTGCCCAGGAGTGGACACCTCACAGGGAAAGCCAAGATGGGTTCCACAGCGGTATTCGTACAAGCGCCTTGAGACCCTTGCGGGTGAGTAGTGCGCTATACAAGTATCAATTTACATTTTACATAGATCTGAACAGTTCATTAAGAAAAGTTATGAAAAAGGCTGTGGGATTGAATTAATGATTCTAAAAAGCCTATGTTAAATCCTTTGTGGCTGTATTATTATTATTTTCTAACATGGCTTCCTACATATAATTGTAGTAGGTAGGAGATTTGGTTCTCCACTACTGGCCCGATTTGTGATTTTTGATGTGACAAAAATAAATTAACAGAAAAATGTGTTTTGTAATGAAGTTTTTACAAAAGTCATTAAAAAACAAAAATACATTGTAAAAATCAAAAATTGGGCAGCCAACACCAAACCTGTTCCTTTCCAATCCTTGTTTTGGAATGTCATTCTTTTTAACTCTGGCTTGACAGCACAGCTGTCAGCTAGGGCTCATGTGATAACCAGAAAAAGACCTCTAAAAATGTGCACTAAGAGCCAGACTGTTGCTCTGCCACTGCTGATCTCAACGATATGCATTTTGTTGAACGTTGTGTAAGTTCACCTAAGAAGTCGTTACGTTTCTCATAACTGATAAGGACATGTTTAACACAGACCCCAGGTCAAATACAGTAAGAAGGGAATTCAGTTCATTTTGGGAGCTATGACGAATAGTATAGGAAAAAGGTTTTCATTAAACTGCGTGACAAGTTTTCATGTAAAGTGGCATTTTTAAAAACGTCCCTGTCGAGACTCGAACCGCAGCTCCAAGGTCGAACCCCCTAGCCGTTAGGCCAACTCCTCTCCCCATGTTGTGTATGGCAGGTGCAATTGGAAGGGGTTTTACGTTGTGCGCTCCTTGCCAAACACCAAGGGCAGGGGCTTTACATTTTCAACCCTCTGGCATATGTAACAGAAAGGGGTTTTACATTGTGAGCTCTTTGACAAATACAATAGGAAGGAATCTTACATTGTGAACCCCATGTAAACATCATTGGAAGAGGCTTTACATTTTGAACTGATACAATGGGAATGCTTTTACCATCGCCATTTCTTTAACAACTGCAATCGTGAATTGTTTTCTACGTGTATATCCCTTGTTAGGTCCAGATACAGTGAATGCTTTGTATCTCCAGAAGAGGAGATAATGTTCACGTCAATATATAATGTGGGTCTGTGTAATTTGTTTAATGGATCTCTCTATGCATCAGCAAGGCCTAGTTTATGTTCAAGTTAAGGAGACTTGCTTTATTGACTATTAAATCTGGTGATAAAAGTAGTAGTACTCACATGTTACACTGTGAATGACTTGCCAATGCTTCCTTATGTAACCTTTTTTTTTCTCTTGCATATTTTATTGAGTTTCTGCCATGACAGTGCCGCACTGGACATTCATATACATATATAAAAATATTATCGGAAATTGGCATTATATCACAAAATAATATTACGAGAACTAAACAGTGTAACTGACTTAACCGTTTTGATTGTGAAAAGCCTAATCTTTTCCAGTAGGCTCATATTGGATTATTGTTTTTTATGATTAAACTCACTTTGGACTCAAGTTGTCACATGGTTGCTCACAGATAATGAAAGCAGAACTACATGTACAGGGTTAGTTGCCCGAATTTGATATTTCTGTAAGGTATGTCTTTTGCACTCCGATTAATCAGAAGGGGCCCTATAAAAGGGGGTTTCCATTATGTAATTCCACCTGAAATATTGTAAATATTTATCAGTGTAATTATAGTATTTATTTGCATTTCCTTGAAGTACTTTTTTCTTTTTAAAGAAAAAAGCACTGGCTGGACAGTGATTCAATGAGTGTTAATGTTTACGTTCTTTTGCTCTGAGTTTCTAGCCCACAGTCCCTCTCTGAGTCAGCCTTGGACTACTCTACCCATAGAGACACGTGTCAAAGGGGGTCCTTGCTTCCTCATTTTAGGATCTAGGTTATGGAGGCCCCAGGGAACCACAGGCGAAGCACCCTATTCACACAGTTGAGGCTCGTTAGTTCCAATTGTCCTGACACCACCTTAACAAGGTTTCTCAAATACTATAGGAATTTCATTAGGAACTATCTGACAAATACAATAGGAAGGGATTTCTCATTGAGAGTCCTTGCCAAACACATCAGAAAAGAGCTTTACATTGCAAGCCCTCTGACAAATGTAATAGGAAAGGATTTTACATTGTGAACTCTTTGACAAAATTAATAGCAAGGGGCTTTACATTGTGCAGTCTCTGTTAAATACATTAGGAATGGATTATACACTGTGAGTGCCATGACAAACCCCATATGAAGGACCTTTATATTTTGAACTATGTGACAAATACAAATAGGAAGGTATTTTATATTGTGAATTCTCTGCCAACATGCAATAGGAATGGGTTTATTACATATTTCCATCTTTAGGTCTGACCAGAGTAAATGCTTGCTGTTCCACAGGGAAATGCACACTTTGGATCTGCCAAAAATGTTTGATGGGTCTCTTTAGTCAGAGACCATATGGTCATATATAAGTTCCTGTTAAAGCCAATAGGCGCACTTTATTGATTTTCAAATGCTGTGAGAAGGGAAGTCATTTTAAATTGTGAATGACTTGACAAAGACTATGCCTAGCCTTGTTGATTCTGAAAACCTTTATGTGGTGTTGTAGTAGGCCAATAAAGCTGCATTGCTCTTTTTTAGGTTTAGAGGATGGTGTTACACAAATTGTGATGTAGTACCGCACACTGGTAATGGGAACAGACTAGATGCACCAGGTAGTTGCACTTCCGTAATTTTTCCCTGGGGTATGTGATTAGCTCAATGAGAATCTAAGAGGGGTTTCGGTTTGCAGTTCTATTTGAAATCTTGTAAGTAGTTTCAATTGCGTGTGCACTATTTAGGTGTGTGTTTTTTAGAATACTTTTCCTTTTCAAAAAAGCATAGGTTGGACATAGATTTCTTGTTATTTTTGTGCATTATTAAGGATTGATTTTGGAACCCACATCCCAGCCCAAGTCAGCCTTGGACTGCTCCTTCTCATTATCCTGAAACTCAGGTGTTAAATACTTGGCCCCCAGGTTGAGAAACCGAGATGTAGAGTCTCCAGGACACCAAATGAGAAAGAGGCTTCATTGTTACCGAACAGCGGCTCAGTAACTATGACTGCAATTGGGATATCTTGAACTAAATTTATCAAATGCATTAGGGGTTTATATTGTTAACTCTCTGTTAAATGTAATGGGAAACGGTTTTATAGTGTGAATTCCTTGCCAAACACAAAACGAAGGAGTTTTATTTTGTGAACATTGTCACAAACACAATAGAAAAAGGTTAAACATGGTGAACTTTCTACAAAAGGAAGGGTTTTTGCATTGTGAAATCTCTGACAAATGCAATAAGAAGGGGGTTGTCAACTCTAGGTAATACAAAAGGAAAGATGTTTATAATTTGAACCCTTGAACAACTTCAATAGGAGGAAATATTACATTGTGAACCCACTGACAAATACATCAGGAAGGGCTTATGCATTGTAAACTGTATACCAGAGTCCAAAGGAAAGTGCTTTCCATTGTGAACTCTTTGACAAATACAGTAGGAAAGAATACAGGTTACTACCACAAAGTCAAACACTTTGTGCATCCACTACCATGGCTATGCTTGCAACACATACAGGTTCACTGTAAGTGACATTTACCTAAACAATGTGTATCACAATACCTGAAAGCACTTTTACAACACATTTATTCACATACGATAACGCGTGTTTGTATATATATATTTAATATTGTATTTAAATACATTTATACTTCTAAATATGTATGCATGTATGGGTACCAAAAAATATGTATGTTTTTAAAAACATATATATGTTTAAATACATACATATATTTATGTATTTGTGTGTGTGTATACATACAACACTGCAATCCTTCATTAACTGAGCAAAGGGTGCCGACACTCTTGAAATTCTGGTAATCTTTTTCATTCAAATGCCTTCTGCCATGATTCATTTCATAATCTTTCAAAAACCGATACTCATCTTGGATAAACAGACCAGTGTTTCCGCCATTCGACAAGTTCAGCATTGTACTTCATTTTTGTCTTACTTATGTCTTGATTTGTTATCCTCCCATAGCATATACAATCATTTAGGTTTCTATACGGTTCAGTTTTACATTTTTCCAAGCGCCACAAAAGTATGTGTCCACCTTTATCAGAATACCTTGTTGTGTTTTATGTGCTTTGTGTTAGTGTGATAAGCAATTTTTAGAAAAGGTATATAGTAGAGCTCTGTACAGAGACCTCAAGTGGATTGAATATGAAAGAAGATCTCAATATTCATTTATATTTTCTTTGACTTTCTTTCTTTGAGTATCAGCAGCTTTTTTGGTTTCACCTACAGGCAGAACAAACTCTAGAAAGGGGCTTTTAGCCTGCCCATTACTTACGATTCGTTGGCATCCTTATCACTGTTCTTTGCTGCCTTCCATTTCGGCAGTGCATGCAAGGCGACATTTCCTGGGTCACTTCCTTCTCTTTGTGTGGTGCATGGAACATGTACAGATTGATATCCTAAAATTAGTGTCCATTTTTATAAAGCACAAACTCGACCCGATCCAAAGGTATTGGAGTGCTTTACATGAGCACCAGTTACATTACACAAGTTCAAATTCATTAAGTGAGTTGCTCAGAATCACAGGATATTGAGCCAATGAAGATACTTGAACCTGGTTTCCCAGTCCAGAGTTGGCAGCTCTGGCTGTTACACTACACCCAGCACGTTTTAGAGATCATATTTCTCCTCTGTTAGAAAGAAAATAAACAATGGCCTGAGCCCTTAAAAAGGGAGACCATAAAAGCTGAAACTAAGATGAGACATATAGCATGGGGATACATGGCAGCAATGCCTCCAAACCGCCCTCCCAACCCAAGGACCAACACCTCTATGTGTGATGCAACTGCAGCTCACTGTGGCCACTGGAAAAGAGGCTTTTTGCTGCTGCACTGTATGCTGAAGTGGTGAGAACATCCAGATCACAGATGCGCCAGGATGTTTATTTTAATGTCCATGGAACAGTGCCTGGGTGTAGCGCTATTTTTGAAGCATTTCAAAAAGGCTACAAACTCCACTTTAGAGACCCAGTTAATACTAGTTAATTAAATCAAATAACTGCATAATTAGAAGACAATGAGAGTAACCTGTGTGCTGCTGTAAAACATATCTGTGCACATCCATATTATATGATAATATTGACTTATTGTTAGATATATCACCCTGAACACACAAACACTATAATAAAATTGTTATTGCTCGGCCCACCTAATAACTGCAAGGGAGTATCTTGCTAGGAAAGATGAACGCTGAGTCTCCATGGAGAGGGGAGATTTGAACCTGTTACCTAATTCATGATGTGCATTAAACATCTGAGATTTCTTAACAAAGATGGGAGATAAAACACTAAGAGAACGGTCAACAAAAAACCTTTCTGTTCCTTTCCATTTAGTTTACTTAAATAACGATCTCAACCTCCCTTATTGCTCAGATAATTCATTTGATCCATATGCAATATGTGACACAACCACGTTTTTCTCTTCACATTGTAAATAATGATAGGTGTTATTAACTAGTTAAAAGGTGTGAGGATTGTTGCGCATTATATGGTATGCTTGTGTAACCTTACTGTTTAATACACTTACGAAATTGTCTTGGGTCCAGTCAGGCTTGCTGGTAAAACCTCTAGCTCAGTCCTGGGTAGCTGTGGCTTTGAGCAGCAAGGCTTAATAAAAGAAACTACTGAAAATCATTTAGGACAAGGAAATATGAAAGTCATTCAACAGTAAAGAATTCTGATACAAATTTATAAAAATAGATTATATTTTATGAACTTTTAGACACCAAGATAAGCAAAATCCACCAGAGGGTTCTGGAGATATAGATTTTTAAATAAAACATACATCTCAGCTTTTCACTCCAACACGTAAACAAGCATTAGTAACTGCAAAGGTTATAAACGTTTGAAAAGTCATGAGAGACTTGTGCCGCGTGGATAGAAAAATCGAGTTTGTGTGCTCAATATGCAATGCAGCGTGCTTGGTGTCATTTTGTGATGGCCCAGGGACTGTCACATTAATACTTGAGCCCTGAAGAAGTCCGAATAGGACGAAATGTGTTGGTTACCTTGATCACTGCTTAATGGGCATGCTTTTAAGAAGAAAATGAATACAGAATAAATGAACACAGACATCATCTCTTCATGTGTTAATTACATGCTATGTTTTGATGACAATCATTGGAACAAGTGACATAACATATGTGCCGAACTCATATGAGATATATCTAATCTAATTAACAGTGTGGGTGCTGAACCACTATCAACTGATGCAAATTTTGAAAGATGTTTTCAATTTGAAGTAGAGAGGGGCTGTACTTCAGGTTCTATTCACCACTAGAGAATATTTTTTTTCATTTTGACCTTTACATTTCTTTTCTTTTTTAAAACTGGTTTTATTTATATTTAGAGTAACAAAAAAGTAAAAGACAACAAAAACAAGAAGCAACAGATATACCCCCATACTTTGTTTGCATATGGAATCAATCTAAATTACAATTGGTGGGATCATGGACTAAATAACATTGCGCTTCACCATATCCAGGTCACTCCCCCGGTTCTCGCCCTCATGGTAACTAATACACCCCTCCCGCAATGGATTCCTGTTCCAAGACTCCAGGCTCCGCATCCAACCTTTCCCGTGAAATCAGTTGCATAATCTCCGTGTCCCCATCATCGAGCTCTAGCCTATAATATCGCAACAATGGTTGCCAAATCTTCCGAAATTTCTTGGGGCATCCCCTTCGTGGTATACTGTCCTTTCTGCCCCCATGTACATATCCATGCCAGCCCTCCAATCTTTCATAGATGGGGGGTCTGCTCTTCTCCAGTTCCTAGCTATGTCGCGTTTTGCTACTATGAGTCTAAGGTTACTTAACAAAAGTTTATATCGATGCAAGTCAACGTCTGTAGATATGCCGAACAGGACATATTAGGGATCTAACGGGATTTGCGTCTCAAGTATATTAGTTAATTTTTGTAGCACCCGCATCCAATAGCGGTGAATTATTTGGTACTCCCATAGCGTATGGATGTAGGAGCCCCTCTCGGTTTTACATCATAGACATTCGGGTGTTTCAGCTCGGCCCTTTGCATGGAGTCTCGCCCTATCATAGTATACTCTATGCAATATTTTAAATTGAATCAATCGTAGCCTGAGTTTTATTGCCGCTTCTCTAGGGTGCATTAGGGCCATCTCCCATCCATATGTCCTCAACTTCGCCCGTTGTAGCCTCCCATTTACATCTCAGTGCCAGTAGGTTATCGGGAATATTACTGATTAAGGTCTTATATGTCCACGAAACTGCCTTCTCAAAGATCTCCTCTTGGAGCAACCTGCCTTCCAATGGAGTATATTTGGGGAGATCAGCAATGTCGGGTTTCTATGCCACCCACGCATGCCGGAGCTGAAAATATTTATAATATTGCCTGTCTGACAAGTTATAATCTTCCTGCAGTTGTGAGAAGGGCATCAAATCCCCTTGACTAACAATGTCCCCCAGGCTAGTTATCCCGATAGTGTCCCATCCTTTGAACCCCCGCAGTGACCATTACATTTCTTGACAAGTGCGGTACGTTATTGCCTCAACCCCCCTGTGTATATTAGTCATGCATTTTGTAATGGATTAGAGCACTGGCACTGAGGTCTTGTTAGCAGGTTTCATTGCACTCTCAGAGTCGAAAAACCAGCAGCATCAGTCCAAACTGTTGTGGGTGATCATACAAAAAGAAGCATTTCCTTTAAAAATGTACTCATGTTATTGCCCTCAGAAGGGATGAAAGACCTAGTGGGCCCTGGTAGTGTTTGATTCTCTGAAGTGCAGGTCACGCACCCTGAACCTTTCAACAGATACTCAACCCACTGAGTTATCTACTTGTTAAATTATGTTGAAACTCATTGTAATACCGATCCGTGGTTGGATATGTGCATATTCCACAAGTGGTATGGTGGTGATAAAATTGCTAACTTATTCTTTCCAAAAGTGAGCCACTGAAAGTCAATGCAGCTGTCTAGGAAATTGAAAATACCTCCGCCACAAGTAGCATACTGATTTGGATCTGAAAGTCATATACTTAATAAACCATGTCATACACTAGTCCACCTACTGTGCAGCATGGCTGAAAGTAAAAAAAAAAAAAAAGAAGTGCTATTATGCAGTCAACGCTGGCCGCATCATAAAGCTTTTTTTGTTGCTTCTAGTCATGCTGTACAGCAGCCACACAACTGTACAACATGGCTTGACAACATTGAAAAGCCAACTACTAGAGCTATTTGGCTTTCTCAGTGTTTTCCTTCCCATTTTGTACAGCTGCATGGCTTCTGTGCAGCATGGTTGAAAGTAAAAAAAACGGTGTTATAAAATGGCCAGCGTCGACTTCGTCATAGCACTTTTTGCTTTTTCACTTTTAGCCATGCAGCACAGCATCTTTAAATACACCTTTAAATGTATTGTAAATGTAATGTGCTGTAACTTACTTGGTTACTTAACTCTTGTAGGGGTAAATGCATTGTTGTAAATGCTTGTTAGTGGTCCCTCATTGTAGCAGATGTGTTGAGTCCATAGCCTTCGTTCAGTCCAAAGCAGGCAGAGAGGTAACAAAAGTCTATTTTAGTTCTCCAGTGTTTGTAGACTTGGTATTAGAGGCAAAGGGTGTGTTGAATATATTAGGGCTAAGAATAGTGCAGGTAGCTAAGCCTGAAACTCCCCTCCCAAAGCCTCCCATGTTAGCAAACCATGCCAGCTTAAGTCATGAACAGCTAAACTTGGTGATTGGGGAGAGGCAAATCCCTCTTGGTGGTGGGGTTTGATTGTGGAACTCTAAGGGTAACTATTCCGTCCCAGCCAAGGGAGAGATTGACAGAACTGATCCCTCTACGCAATAGATTTGCGCGTCTAATCGTTGATAGGGAGAGTATTCTTTCATGGAGGGAACAGATAGACTAGGGAATTGCCACACCCGCTGGCTTGGGAGTTGTTTCCTGGAATGTACAAGGACTGAGGAATCTAATATGAAAAACAGATCTTTCACGCGTAAGGGAGGGAAATGAGATAATTTGTTTCCAGGAAACTTGGTTGGCGGGTAAGGAGTATCACCAAAATGGATTTATGCAGTTTGTAAAAGATAGAACCAAATTGGACCCCGGGTGGGTGAAAGGTAGATTAATGACATTGGTATCTACTAAATGGAGTAAGGGGGCAAAAATGATCGAGATAAGTAGTGATTGGCTATTAGCTTGTTCACTGTATCTCTATGAGGGTAGTCTATGGCAAAATAATTTGATAGTTGTTAATGTTTATATAACTCAAGAGTAGTCTCAGAAGGAGATGTGGGCGGTGTTCCAGAGGGATCTGGTAGAGCTAGCAGAGCTCTAGGGGGGACACCCGATTCTCCTCCTAGGGGACTTTAACCTACACCGCGATTCGGGGAAGGTTGATTTTGAGGTTTCAGATATGGTAGAGTGTTACGGTATCCCCGACGCAAATTTCCCAACATGTGATCAGTCCAAGTCTGAAAGGAAAATGGCATGTTATCTCCTTGTGTTAGGGTTTGTATGCCTAAATGGCTGCTTCAAAGAGGATGATCCAGCAGCCCAAACATTTTTGCATGGGAAGCAGCAGTGCTCTATTGATTATATGTTTAATCAGGCATGGTTTTCTGACCTCTGTGTAGAATTCAAGGTGTTAAGATTATGGGGAAGTGATCATTGGGGGCTAAAATTGGCCATAGAGACAGCACTAATATTGAGAGAGCAAGTTATTCCAATGGAAGTAAACTTCCCAAAATGTTTAACAACGAGAATAGATGACAAATACATTAACCAATTGATGCAGTATCAAATCCTTCATGAGATGGACCTTGATAGAGTAGTAGAGCAGCCAAATGTTGTATGGTATGCAAAGACCATTGCAGAGATTGTAAATCAACTGAGAGGTTATGTAATAAGAAAGTAAAAAGGATCTGCCTTGCCAGCAGCCTAAGCAGCAGTGATTAGTCAAAGAATGTGTACTCGCTAGAAAGGAGTAAAAGAAGGCAGGAAAGGCGAGGCGATCCTTCGGCCCGTAAATGCGAATGAGGTCTATAGCTGTAAGAAAAGAGAGTATGAGGCCTTGGTTGAGAGAAAGAAGCAGGCTTTCTTCCAGTCAAACTGGCATCTTATGATTAGTACATTACAAGGAAAGGACATGAGGAAGTTCTGGAAGTTGGTCCAGAGGGGATGAGGTATTCCATCCCCACTGACAAGATGCATGGTTCCAGAAACTGACTGGGTTTATAAGCCCAGGGAGATAGCTGTGACCTGTGGGGACGTGCTGGCCAAACGTGGGGGAGAAAGCATTGAAGTATTTCTCCATCCAATCTATTGCCAAGTTGATAACCTCCCTAAATTTAACTAAAGCAGCAGGACCAGACAATTTGCCAGCAATAATGATTAAGTCAAACCCATTATGGTGGGCAGGATTCTTCTCAAAAGTTATTATAGCCATAACCAGGACTGGTATAATACCTCCAAGCTGGAATGGGACAATAATTAAACCCATACACAAAAAAGGCGCAATGAATGTTCCAGGAAATTATAGTTTGATAAGCATGTTGAATGTAGGCGCAAAACTGTATTCTAAGGTTATACTAAGGGCTTTAAAGAATTGAATTGAGGGCAACAGAATTGTCCCTATGGAGCATAGGGTTTTAAAGCTGCACACTCAACTATAGACTATTGTTCAGCTTATAGGCCTTGGGGCAGAAGGGAAAGGAAACAGCTGGGAGTTTATTCTGCTATTTTGTGGATTTTAGTTTCAGCAAAGGAAGTTGACCAGATTCAACAATTATTGTGAGGCTAATACATTGAAGGTGAATCTGGAAAAAAATAAAACAATCTCTTTTGGAAAAAAGGGAAGCTGTATAAGTGGCTGTTAGGTAACAGCAGGGTTGTGGTTGTGTCACCATATAAGTACCGGGGTATGACGTTTACAAGACAGTTGAGTTGGGTCTTGCATAAAGAGTTGGTGGAGATGAACGCAGCAGCAACGATAGGGGACCTTGTTCGTTTTAAGAAGACTTTCAGTGGCCCTTCTTGGACTCCCTTTTGAAAGCTTACAGTGCAATGGTCCCCACTGAATGCCTCTACGGGGCCGACTTACTGTCCCTAAGTATGGAGGGAAGCTGGGAGAGATGTGAGAGTGAGTGCTTGAACAAAATGTTAGCTCTCCCAAAAGGTGCAATGACCCAAGCAATAAAATTGGAAGGAAACCTGCAGGCTTCAAATTTTTTAGCCTGTAAAGCAACCGTGGGATAAACTTTGGGTCTCAGAGGTACAGAAGATATCAGCCTTATGTGCTGCTGAAATAGGAAAGAGAGAATTAAAGTGGATGGTGAAGGTCAGGAAAAGGCTAGAAGCCATCGGAGGAGCCTTATAAATGGAATTAAAAACAACCAAGGCCCCACATCTTTCTAAAGAAGAATTAAAATGGTCTGTAGAAAAGAGTCCAGATTGGCTGATATGGAGTCTGCAAAGTATATGCTAGAATCTTGGGAACATAGGAAAGCATTTCTGTATTTTTTAGCACTTCCTGACACCATATTACGTTTAGCACTATTAAAATTTCTGGTAGCATTAAATGTGCGATATATAAGAGCTGAAAAATTAGAAGTTTTCTTAGATGCCGATAATAATTGCACATGTGGATTACGTTTTCAAAATTGTAACCTCTATTTATTAATTGATTGCTGTCATTTTTTGAGTTTAGAAAGCTTTATTAAATATCATAATCCAAGTAAAACATCAGTACAAGAAAAAGACCAAGGCAATGTAATAGAACAATAGAAAAAAAAACTAAATCGTACAATCTGAGAAAAGTGCCATAGGAAGGTAGAGAATATACATATGTAAAAAGCATTTTAAGGTTTTGAGTAAGGGGTAGGGAGGGTAGAGAAGAGAGGAGGAAAAAAGGAGGGGGAGGGGGGAAAAATGCAACCATTATACAGAATAAACATCATATAAGTACAGTAAGCTAATAAATGAATAAACATATTAGGAGAAGCTGTATCTATAACATGAACAAAAGAAAAACAAAAAGAAATAAAAACAGCTATTTAAGGAACAGTTTGGGAAAGAAAATTGGTTAATGGCAACCATAACAAATCCTTTTTGATCAAAAGAGGTACAGTGGTGGCAAAAGCACGATCCAATCGGTGATGATGACATAATAGATTCCACCATGCATTATATGAGATCTTGGAGGCATCTTTCCAATTGGTCGTAATTATCTGCAGAGTAATGGCTATATACAGGTCTATAAATTTACGTATATTAGCAGAAACATTCCATATAGGAGCCATACCACCTAGAAAGATATGAACAATCTCAAAAGTATGGTCAGTAGCTAAGATATCGTTCAGTGTAGACCAAATACGGGACCAGAGGGATTTAACCAACGGGCAGTGAAAAAACATATGCAAAAAGTCACTATTCTCAGAGGGGCAAGACCAACATTTTTTAGAGTCAATCAATTTAAAGCTATATAAATCAGAAGGAGTAAAAAAAAGTTTATTATAAAAAAAATACAAAGTCTGTGTGGTGCTAGCAGAACGTGAAGCAGTGTGCAACTTTAACCATAAAGAGTTCCAAACTTGAAGAGGAAACTCTTGGGCTAGATCCAATTCCCAGGAGAGTTCAAGTTTGGACTTGGTTCTTGCTACAGGAGAACAAGAAAGTAACTTGTAAATAGCAGCAGCTTTAAGGGGAATAGAGAAGTCCGGGAGGGGAAAAATGGTTGAGTCAGCAGTAGAAAGTGAAGCGCCCTGAGAAATAAAGAGATCTAAAGAGTTCTTGAGCAAGGGATACTGGGAGGAATGGACATTAGAGAGGTGAAAAGAATCGCGAATATCGGAGAAGTCGCGCAGGGAATTATTACTAAGTAAGGAATCGAAAGTAATGATGCCTTTATCTATCCATTCTTTCCAAAAAAGTGCTCTGTGATTAATCTTAATGGATTTGTTGTACCAAATTGGGATTGAGGAATGAAATTCCAACTGCGAGAGGGAAGAGCGAAAGACAGAGAGGGCGAGTGCCTTAGAGTGTCTAAAAATAGGAGTAAGAAAACGTTGCGGAGGATGAGATAACCGGGCAGCCGTAACGAATGAAAAAGGCGAGAGCTGCGCAAGTTCTATAGCACTCCAGGCTGTTAGAGGGGGGTCAGACAAGTCAGATAGAAAAGGCCAAATCTGTTTCAGAGTAAAAGCTGAGTGAAACCGAACAATGTTGGGGAAATTCACTCCACCCAGATCTTTAGGTTGTTGAAGACGAGAGAGAGAAATCCTTGCCTTGCGTTTATTCCATAAAAAGGAGGTAAAAATACGGTTTATAGTTTTAAAAAAATAGAGTGGAAGGGAGATTGGTAGCATTGAAAGGTAAAAATTGACTATAGGGAGAAGCATCATTTTAATAGTGGCGAGCCTCCCCCACCAGGATAAAAAAAGGGGGGACCAACGTTCTATAAGGGAAGAGAGTTTTTTAACAATAGCCTTCTGGTTAAGCTTAATCGTATCTTTAATGGTGCTGGCATACAGAATACCTAGACATTTAATATTACCTGAGTTCCATTCAAAACCCGAACCCTGAAACATATGAGGAAGGCAAAATTTATTAAGTGGCAAAACCTCAGATTTATCTATATTAAGTTTATACCCAGAAACCAGAGAGTATTCTTGTAACAGGGAAAAGAGTGCGGGCAAAGAGGTGGACGGGTTAGAAATATAAAGCAAAATATCGTCAGCATAGGCCGTAAACTTAATATCCATGTTTTGAAATACGAAGCCAGTATACAATGATGAACGTCGAATTTTTTCCAAAAAGGGCTCTAACGCAAGAATGAAAAGAAGAGGAGAGAGAGGACAACCCTGTCTAGTGCCTCTATGCAAAGAAAAATAAGTGGATTGAGACCCGTTAACCCAAATAGAAGTGGAGGGAGCAGAATATAATAACTTAACATAACGGATAAAGGGAGGACTAAAGCCATGCCACCCCAAAGCACCAAACATAAAATCCCAACAGACTCTATCGAACGCTTTCTCAGCACCTAAGGTAATGGCAGCGATTGGGGAGTCCATCTTTGAGGCCAGGTGAATAATATTAAGGAAGGTTCTCGAGTTATCAGTGATGGATCTACCTTTAACAAACCCAGATTGATAGATGTTGGTAAGATCAGGGATAACTTTGTTAATACGAGAGGCCAAGACTTTAGCATAAATTTTACAGTCCGTATTAATCAAGGAGATGGGTCGATAATTTTTGCAAAGGGAGGGATCTTTATCTTTTTTAGGGATTAAGCATAGCATGGCCTGAGTGAAAGAACCTTGGGACCTCCCTTGAGCCACAAAGGAAGTAATCAAAGAAAATAAATGAGGTAAAAGGATATCCTTAAAATGTAGATAAAAGCGAACCGTGAAACCGTCTGGGCCCGGAGTTTTATCTTTGGGAAGAAGAGTAATAGCATTAAGTAGCTCCTTTTCTGAAGGAGGAACCTCAGTGAAGAGAGATCCACAGACCTATCCGAGGACCATGGGAGGGATTGAAAGAAGGAGTCTATATGAGAAGGCGAGGGAACAGATTCGGGCGTATAAAGTGTGGAATAATATTGAACAAAACAATTGAGAATTTTGTCATCAGTATGCTGAGGAATTCCATGCGAGTCAGTAATTGTTATTATTTTAGATTTTTGTTTTTTAATTTTTAGATAAGTAGCGAGAGACTTACCAGCTTTATTGCGTCCGCCATACATTTTGGAGTGAAAATTAAGGAGGGTAGTACTCGCAGAATCCCAAGAGTGCTTGTTAAATTGCATTTTTGCTTTGATGAGGGAATAATAAAACCTCTGGCAGCAGCCTTGAAGGAGTCCCAAATAGAGTGAAAGTGAGGGGTAGAGTGAAGATTATTTATAAAAAAATCCCTTGCAAAAAATATAAATTGCTCGACAAACGGGGAATCTAGGAGGAGTGAATTATTGAAGCGCCACCGCCTAGAAGTGGGAGTAGGTGAGGGAAAGTCCAGATCAGTAATAACCGGAGCATGGTCAGATATAAGAATTGAGCCTATTTCTGAATTAGTCATAAATTGGAATGAATGCTGTGTGAGAAAAATATAGTCTATACAGGAATGTGAGGAGTGTACTGGAGAAAAAAAGGAAAATTCTAAAGTATCGGGATGGGAAAGTCTCCATGAGTCGATAAGACCTCTAGAGGAGATAGCATTAAAAAAGGACTTTTGCATTTTATTGGGGACATATCTGGTGTGTGATTTACGATCTAAAAATGGGTCCATTAGTTGGTTACAGTCACAACCTACAATCAAATTATCACTTGCATGAGAGGATAGAAGCTTAGAGAAATCCCTCCAAAAGGTTAAATCTACACCGTTAGGGCCATAAACATTGCAAAAGGAAAATTGTGTATTATTAACAGTAACATCTAAAAATAGCCATCTACCACAAGTGTCATGGAATTCATTGTGCAATTGAACAGATAATGACTTATGAAACAAAATAAGAACACCATTTTTAACATTTACTGCTGGAGAACAAAATGCCTCTCCAACCCATTGTCTACGCAACGAAGACAAATCTTGAGAATTAAGGTGGGTCTCTTGTAACAGTGCAACATGACATTTCAACCTTGCTAAATGAGATAGGACACGTTGTTTTTTTACAGGGTTGCGAACTCCTTTAACATTCCAAGAAATGACACGAAGACCATTCATTTGTGTAAAGAAAGTAAGGATAAGCAGAAAGGAGTATGGAATTTAAGACAGGGTAGAGAAAGAGAAGTAAACTGAAAATAAAAATAAAATGCACATGTGCCTGAATAAATAATAAGAGACAGAAAAATTAAAGCAGGCGACAGCCGCAAATACGTTGGTGAAGATATAAAAGAGAAGAAAAACAACGAAGTACCAAGAACAGAAAAAGAGAAAAAGGAAGTATGGTGTGTATCAGATAGTGAAGAGGTTGCCAAAAGAATAGAGATGACAGGGATAAAGAGGTATGAGGAAAGGAAGGACAAACAGCAAAAAGAGGGAAGAAGCGAAAAGAAGAAGGGGAAAGATAGAGAGAAGGGTACAGGGGTACAGAAACCCCCAAAAGGCATCCAAAGGAGGGTGACAAAAAGCCAATAGACTTTAGCCACGGAAAGCAATTGAACAAAAAACATTACTGTGAGAGGGGGGCGACGAAGACCAAAACAGCAGCGCTAAGAGGAGCATATAGGAGAACAAACCACCATAGAGATAGAAAAAGAAACTGAGAGACGAAAGACTATAAATCGGAAAACTAGAACAATATAAAAATCAAATAGGACAAGCGAAGGAACTTACCAAACATCTAGGGAAAGAGACGGCAACAGAAGGGGTAAACACTGTAAACAGCAGGATGGGACAAAAGGGTGACCTTGACAAGAACACCACAAAGGGGAATCCTGCAAAACAAAAGGAAAAACAAGGAATGAGCACAAGAAGTACAGGAACTATCCAACTTCTAACTAAACAATTAAGCAAAACAGGATAATCCTATAGTTTTAAGAAGAAAGAAAAACAACTAGGATTTGCTCAATTCCATAAGTTCTCCCTTGTGAGTATGAATGAACTTCTGCAGGTCAACAGGATCCTCAAAGCTATGAGTTCTTTCCTTATAGGTCACTTTGAAAAAACAAGGGTGTATTAAACCATAGCGTGCGTTCATAGATCTCAAAGCCGGTCTGAGGTCCAAAAATTCCTTTCGGCGGGAAGCCGTAGGCTTGGAGACATCCTGAGTGAAAAAGACCTTGTGCCCAGACCAGATCATTTGCTTATGTTGCTTGGCGGCCTGGAGAATCATCATAAGATCTGAGTAGAGGAGGAAATATGCTATGATTCCACGAGGTTTAGATACAGAAGATGCGTTTCTTGGCCCCAGACGATGAGCACGTTGTATATTAAAATCTGAGGATTTCGGGAGGCCAACAATTTGAAGAACTTGAGATTTAAGGAATTGAATCATGTCCGACCCCTCTGATCCTTCCGGAATACCATAAATGCGCAGATTGTTGCGCCTATTGCGGTTTTCCAAATCTTCCGCCACTTTCTTGAGCTGGCCAACTTCTTTAGTGAGAGCGTCAACTTTAGTGACAACATCCTGTGCATCACTGATCCTCTGCTCCACCTCAGACAGTCTCGTATCCATACTAGACCATTTATCATCTAACCTCTGAAGCGTGGCAACAGTGTCCGTGATAAAAGGACGAATAAGGCGCAACTCCTCCATAATATCCTCAAGAGTGAGAGGCAGTGGAGATTTATTTGGGGAAGGCGGGTCCTTTTTGGTGCGTTAGACAGAAGGGTTGCTTGAATCCTTCCTTCCCCCAGTAGAGCCTCCGTGAGATTTGGTAGAGTGTACGCCCTCCATACTGACGGTGCCGCAACCAATTATGGCAGAATAAACAATGGCGGAATACAGGCAGGACAGCAAAAAAATTGCGTAGTCAGCAGCAAGAGGAGGCGTAGCAGACGATGATAGTACCAAGATATAACACAGCGGAGGGTACTGGGACACCGGAAACACAACTGGCTCCCTCTTAAATAATTACTAGGAGAGACAATCTGAGGAATTCCACAGAAGCCACCAAAGAGACCAAGCGCCAACAGATAATTGCTCAGAAAGATGGCAAAAGGTGAGCTAACGCAGCCACCGCCGTAATACCACCAAAAAACATCAGGAAACTGGCATAAAGATTCAGTGGCAGCGAAAAAATAGAAGAAAAACGCTGAAGAAAAAACAAAATGGCGGCCGCCATCTGAGGGAAGCAGAAAATACGCAATTACGGTAACAAAAAGACCGCATTACGGTCAACAAAACTTGCCAAAGCAGTCTCTGCAATGTCCCAAAACCGAATCCATGCTCAAAGCGAAGCTTCGTTGCCTTAAAGAGGTGTCTTCATGCTCGAATCGGCATTGTTCGAGCGGAGCTCCTCACCCGGCGGCCATCTTGGATCGTCGCGCCGCGCGCTCCGATTGCTGTCATTTTAACAAGCTTCGTTGTTTGATTTTAAAATGATGCACTTGCACTTTTGTTAGATATTACATTTTTAGACTTGGCTTGTGCATTGGCAGAAAATTAAAAAATATGTTTGAACAAGCGATTCAAGTAATTATTTAACGCTGGGGTGCTAGGGGAAAGGAGATAATATGTATTAAATGGCGGTGTATTGGGTATTATTCTTGCTTACATTCTGTGGAGAGAGTTGGGTGTTCTCTTTTTTTAAAACAAGATTTTATCTAGTTTTAAAATGTATGTTTTAAAGACAAGTGTCTAAACATTAATAAGGTTTACTACTACTGTAGCAGATGTGTTGTAGTGGTGTAAAATCATCATAACAGGCATTGCAATGTGAACTCTGACTAATACAACAGAAATTGCCTTTACGTAGTGAACTCTGATAAAAACAGTAGGAAGTGGCCTTACTTTGGCAACTCCATGACAAACAACATAGGAAGAGTGGATTTACATTTGTAACTTTCTGGTATATACAGTAGAATTGGGATTTAGATTGTGATCTCTGACAAATGCATTGAGAAGGGATTTCATACATATGTTAATTTTCTTGATTTGGCAGCGGAAAATGCTTGACATCTCCAGAAGGGGATTTAAGTTCATGTCAGTGTATATTTTGAGTCTTCCTGAAATGTTTGATGGGTCTGTGCCAGCAGAGAATATATGGTTGTATTTATTTATTTTCAAGTTAAAGTCAACAGGCTTGCTTTATTGATTATAAAAGGTGGGAAAAGGTGGTATACCTCTTATTTTACACCAAGACCACTGACTTCTCCTTGGACAGCGAGGCAATTTCTCTGCCACTTTTTGGACCTTAGCGACCGGTGCTCTTTTCAACTACCTTAACCCAGTTTATTGACTTGTTCACATAATCTCCTGGGCATACCAATATTTTGTGCTACTTTGCCACTATCACAAACCTAATGTGGTTCCGTTGGTTTGCCTTCCTATTTGCGAATGGATTACCACCTCCTTCAAGGTGTTGGTAAAATATTACTGTTTTGCGACTGGAATTCGATTGCAAAACATTAATACATACCACTGCAAATCTGCATATGGAAGGGATGCCCTAAACACGCCCTTTCCAAATACTGATTCGCAAACCGAAAATGCGATTCTTTAACTTGTTGCGAATTGCAATTAGAGGTTTGTACATTAAAAAAAGCATTTTTGAGATCGCAGACGGTCCGAATCGGGTGGTTTGCAACGTCAAAAAATGCTCAATTATTTAAGTAAAAATTCTGATTGATTGTGTTTGTTATATATACTATTTAATGTATTCTTGATATTTTATAACCTATGCAATCAATCAATCAGGGAATTTTGAAGCGCGCTACTCACCCGTGGGGGTCTCGGGAGGGGGAAGCAGCTCCGGTCAGTCGAAGAACCAGGTCTTGAGGGTCTTCTTGAAGGTGTGCATAGAGGGGGCACATCTGATGTCGATTGGGAAACCGTTCCAGGTCTTAGCTGCGATGTAGGAGAAGGATCTTCTACCAGTTATTGCTCTGCGGATGCGCGGGGCTTCAGCCAGGTCAGCGGATCGGAGGTTTCTCCTGGGTAAGTGGAAGGAGATTCTTTCGTTGAGATATTGGGGTCCGGTGTCGTGGAGGCATTTGTAGGCGTGGATGAGTATGTTGAAGGTTACTCTCTTCTCGACGGGGAGCCAGTGGAGGTCTTGCAGGTGTTGGGTGATGTGTTCATGTTGAGGGATGCAGAGGACGAGTCTGGCTGCAGTGTTCTGTATGGTCTGGAGTTTGAGGAGCAGAGACTTGTTGATACCGGTGTAGAAGGCGTTTCAGTAGTCCAGTCAGCTGGTTAGAGTGCATGGGTGACGGTCTTTCTTGATTCGGGGGGATCCAATTGAAGGTCTTCCAAAGGATGCGGAGGGTGTTGAAACAGGTGGAGGCGACGGCGTTGATCTGTCGGGTCATGGAGAGGAGTCAAGTACGATGCCGAGGTTCCGGGCATGGTCCGTCAGGGTGTGTTGGCTGGCGATGGCAGAGTGCCCCCAGGTGTTGTCCAATGCAGAGGGGGAGGGTTCAAGGACGACGACCTCTGTCTTCTCCGAAGATCGTTGCTGCCTAGATCGTTGTGTTAACATATAAACAGATCATTGACTATACCTGCATTTTTCTATATCTACATTTTGATTTTTATCGGCCTAGGTGTGATATCCACATGTGGGAATAATTAACAATTCCAATTTCGATCCCAGGCTAGGGAGACCCTCCCCCACACCCCAATATTTACACTAAGCTTACTAAGATCAATTTGACAATGCCTCTTTAAATTTTGAAATGACACATTTTCCAGTAGGCCATGGAGGAAAATTAAAACATTTTTAGGATTAGAGCCTGCTGGTAAATAGATTATCGCATGCTACCTCACAAATAATGGGAGCAGACTACATTTACCTCTGTGATATTACTCTAAGATATGTGATGGGTAATCTGCGTGGCACCTAAATGATGGAATATAATTTGTAATTCCACCTGAAACCTTATACATATTTGTTGCTTTGAGTACAGTTTTTAGCTTTGTGTGCATTAAAATATTTTTCCTTTTTAAACAAACAGTATTAGTTGGACACGGATTTATTGTGTTATTTTTGTGTATTATTTTGTGTGTTTCTAGCCCTCAGCATATCCCTAATGTCACAGCATAAGAGCGTAGGGGTTAAAGTCTAGGGGGTCTATGCCAGCTTTGACAGGGCTCAATGTTGTGTTCAAAATGCGCCAACCTGTTGGTGGATTATACCCTTTAAATCCACAGTCCAATCATGATTAATAGTTAGAATATAGGTTGGTCCCTTGTATTATATATTTCCCAATTAAATTTGAGTATTGTAGTCCATAGGTAATCATTTTCTTGTATAATAATTTATTAAACTTGTGGTCTTTGATTATCTTAAAACTTAAATCTTACAAGGTGTCACAAATAGTTCTCAGCCAACATGTGGTTCGCCCCATGCAGCATGTACGCCTGGGGTTTTTTCAAGGCAAGAAAATGGTTATAATCTTCCATTTTGTCAGTATTTATTATGCCTTTTTCTGTAAATATTCTATAAGATATTTTTAAGTTTTGCCTTAATGGTATGTTCCACCCCTAAGACTCTGGGACCTTGGTTCCACCTTGGAACTCCTGTGTGAGTACACTGTAGAATGTTAGCAGAGAGGCTGACGAGTGTTGGGCTTGGCAGTTGGGGAACTGTTGTACAGCAATAAACTCACGTTTCTTCAACCTTATCATTGTCTCCTGGACTTCTTCACTTCAAAAATGTTACAGATGGGGGCGGAGCCAAGATGGCGGAGTGAGCAGACGTACTGCTCTCGAGCTCCCGCCAACGATCCCCAAAGCACCGGCCTGCGGGCCGTTACAGGCATAAACAGCGCACCTCAAGAAGTGGGAGCAGTCCCGAGATCGGTAGGCACCGTCTGAGGCGGATCCTTGATTGCGGACAGTGCGGCGCGGGACGGAGGCGCTGGTGAGGCGAGGCCGCGCTGAAGGGCCGAACGCCGAGTGGAGCAGCGGGACCTTGAGCTGCCCAGAGACGGGGCCCTGTGCTCACCGAGACGGCCAGTGGCGGTGGCAGGACTGCCGGTACGACGATCGCCGCTGGCGGGGTGAGCGGACAGCCGCGGGAGCCCGGCGCGGAGCCGTTGAAAGAGGCGGCCCGTCATCTGGGGAGTGTGCTGTGTCGGAGCTGGGGCTTTGGTGTCGGTGGACGCAGATCTGGTTAGTGGGTCTCGCGCCCCCTTTCTTCTTCTCCCCTTCCCAACCCACATCAGGACATTCTTCAGAGACCTGGCATTACCCTCCCGGGGGGAGATCGGACGGCCTGGTGTGCGGGGAGGCAGCGGTTGAACGCCTGACGAGGAGGAGCTAGGACTGGGCCTCGCCTCCACTGGGACCGGCCGGAGCTCACTGGACAGCGGAACTCTGAGAAGTTGGAGCCACATAACCCCCGGGCACGAGGGGCGCACTGGCACGTGGGATCTACTGCTGTTGAGGGGATGCTTGTCGACGGGGGGCCTGCACTGATTGGAGAGAGGGCCGGGTCAATGAACGACTGTGGGGCAGCGCAGTAGCACAACGCGACGGTCCCCGTAGAGACTCAGCGACGGGGCTGGCTGGTTAGCCTGGATTTCTGAGCAAGACTGGAGGTGGGCTCCGCATGGGCGTACGGGACTGATATGTCGGCGGGGCCCCCGGAATGACCCCTTGACATGGGGAACTGGGCCTAACATTTTGAGGCAGAGAGGTGGCTGACACTGATACCACGCGCCAAGGCGACTACTTTAGCGACGTAGCTGACCGCCGACGTGGTGCGCCTTGGGGTGCACCGGCGGTGGAGAGAGTGACACGGTTTGAACGGCCTCCTGGCCCCTCGGGTGCCCAGCAACCCTAATCCTGAGCAGGGGGCTTAGACTGGCGCTATCCTCCGTCGGGGGATCGGAGACGGCGACACCGAAACCCACGCACGGTTCCTGGGGCCCAGCTGGAGTGAGCTATGCCCACCTCCAGGAAACAAGACAGGACCCTTAAGGACTTATTTGCCAGAGCGCCGGCTGGACAGATGGCTTCCGGTGGGGATGCGGGTGCCCTGGGGGGGCATCGGCAGGAGGTGGTGGAGCGGAGCCCATTACTAAGGCATTCCTCGAATCCATGTTTGTCGCGCTGAGGGAAGACATCCGCACACTCAAGCAAGAGTTCACTTCGGAGATAAAGGAGGTCCGGCATGATATGGACTACATCGGAGAGCGGGTCGCTGATCTGGAGGGCAAGAGCGATGGGAGGGACGTGGAAATTTCGGCGCTACAACAAGAGATCATCGGCTCCATGATCAACAAGTTGACCTCCAAACCCACCTTGAAGACTTGGAAAACCGCTCCCGTCGCCATAATATCAGGATCAGAGGCGTAAAAGTGGATGACGCCTTGAAAGACCTTTTCGCTTACACGAGGGAGCTCTTTAATCACATTCTGGGCAGACCACCAGAGGCGGAGGTGCGGGTAGATCGTGCGCACAGAGTGGGGCCTCCTAGAGCACCAACTGCTCCTCCATCGGACATTTTAGTGTGTGCCCAAGACTATCGCACCAAAGAAACTATTCTCCAAAAAGCGCGTCAAATGCATCCCATAAAGTTTAGTGAACAGACGCCAGTGCTGTATCAGGACTTATCCGCTCTCACATTGCAAAAAAGGCGAATTTTCAAACCTGTCACTATGCACCTCCAGCAACATGGTATCCCCTACAGCTGGGGCCATCCATTCCGGTTGGTGTTTCGCAAAGACAACAAACTGTATCAATTACGCTCCTTGTCCGAAGCATGCACGATACTGGGTGTAGACCTCCCGGAAGAAGAGAATGGAGGGGAAGCACCCAAGGCAGGGTCCGAGGACTCCAGACCCCGCTGGCCTCAACAGGGCTGCAGGCGTCGCCCCAGAAAACCCCCGGCTGCAGAAATCACGGAGGGCCATAGGTCGGCTCTGGAGGCTGGTTCCACAGAACTATCTAGCTCCGATCCCGTCTGACTTTCATTGCTGTCCAATAGCAGATTGCCTGTTTTACTAATGTCCAGATCGTTGGCGGGATCCGGCTGCCTTTTCACCATTGGTGAACATACCCCAATGCTTTCCCACCGATCACTGACGAGTGATGGACTATGGGTTCCTAGTTATTGTTGCAGATTGTTTTTTATGTTGAGTTTTTGGGGGGTTATTTTTGGGGGGATCTCGATGCTCCACGTCCACCTATCCTCTAGCAATAGAAGGATCCTTGGCACCTGCGTGCACCCTATCCGACTGACTGTCACGCACGCCAGTGACGCCACATATGGCATCCCCTTGACGCAACAGCTCCCACCAGATCACACACATGCCTCCCACCACACTTAGGGTCCTAACCCTTAATGTACGGGGTCTCAATAACCCAGTGAAGCGCAGAGCAGTTTTGTCCTATCTAGAAAATTCCCAAGCAGACCTCTGACTTCTACAGGAAACACACCTTCTGCCAAGAGATTGCCACTGTCTCAGGTCCCGGAAATTTCCCACTCAATTCTTCTCTTCTGGCCCTACTAAGACTGCTGGGGTGGCGATATTGGTGGCCCAGAGGTTTCGGGGAGAGGTCCTCCACAGGGTGGCCGAGATTAAGGGGCGGCTCTTAGCATATCGCTTCACCTTGGGAGGCCTGACATTTACTATTGGTTCCCTGTATGCCCCGAATAAAGGCCAAGAACAGTTTTTGCACTCTGCTCTCGTAGAAGGCACTGCCACGACGGATCGCAATATCATTCTGGGGGGGCGACCTGAATCTCGTCTTTGATAATAATAGGGACAGATCCAGACAATGCACTCACCAATCGGGGGCACTCTCGACCGAGGGGCTTACACGCATACATGATCTGGGGCTGTGTGATCTCTGGCGTAGCTTTCATCCTCTTGCCAGGAAATACTCATTTTACTCTAATGCACACAAGACTTACGCAAGGTTGGACCATTTCTTAGCATCTGAATCAGTGCGAGCACTCACGGCGGCCGTTGAGATAGGGGTGGCTGCTCTGTCGGACCACACTCCAGTCCTCGCCACCCTCACCCTTCCGCCTATATCATGGCCGGCTAGGGTTTGGCGACTTAGGGACACTCTTCTGCACTGAGAGAATGTTGTTAAACGCATACAGCACTCTATTGATGACTACCTTTCACATAACGCAAACCCAGACACCACACTTGCTACGCAATGGGAGGCCTTGAAAGCAGTCATTAGAGGGAAAGAAGCAGGCTTTCTTCCAGTCAAACTGGCATCTTATGATTAGTACATTACAAGGAAAGGACATGAGGAAGTTCTGGAAGTTGGTCCAGAGGGGATGAGGTATTCCATCCCCACTGACAAGATGCATGGTTCCAGAAACTGACTGGGTTTATAAGCCCAGGGAGATAGCTGTGACCTGTGGGGACGTGCTGGCCAAACTTGGGGGAGAAAGCATTGAAGTATTTCTCCATCCAATCTATTGCCAAGTTGATAACCTCCCTAAATTTTAATAAAGCAGCAGGACCAGACAATTTGCCAGCAATAATGATTAAGTCAAACCCATTATGGTGGGCAGGATTCTTCTCAAAAGTTATTATAGCCATAACCAGGACTGGTATAATACCTCCAAGCTGGAATGGGACAATAATTAAACCCATACACAAAAAAGGCGCAATGAATGTTCCAGGAAATTATAGTTTGATAAGCATGTTGAATGTAGGCGCAAAACTGTATTCTAAGGTTATACTAAGGGCTTTAAGGAATTGAATTGAGGGCAACAGAATTATCCCTATGGAGCATAGGGTTTTAAAGCTGCACACTCAACAATAGACCATTGTTCAGCTTATAGGCCTTGGGGCAGAAGGGAAAGGAAACAGCTGGGAGTTTATTCTGCTATTTTGTGGATTTTAGTTTCAGCAAAGGAAGTTGACCAGATTCAACAATTATTGTGAGGCTAATACATTGAAGGTGAATCTGGAAAAAAATAAAACAATCTCTTTTGGAAAAAAGGGAAGCTGTATAAGTGGCTGTTAGGTAACAGCAGGGTTGTGGTTGTGTCACCATATAAGTACCGGGGTATGACGTTTACAAGACAGTTGATTTGGGTCTTGCATAACGAGTTGGTGGAGATGAACGCAGCAGCAACGATAGGGGGCCTTGTTCGTTTTAAGAAGACTTTCAGTGGCCCTTCTTGGACTCCCTTTTGACAGCTTACAGTGCAATGGTCCCCACTGAATGCCTCTACGGGGCCGACTTACTGTCCCTAAGTATGGAGGGAAGCTGGGAGAGATGTGAGAGTGAGTGCTTGAAAAAAATGTTAGCTCTCCCAAAAGGTGCAATGACCCAAGCAATAAAATTGGAAGGAAACCTGCAGGCTTCGAATTTTTTGGCCTGTAAAGCAACCTTGTGATTTTGGGATAAACTTTGGGTCTCAGAGGTACAGAAGATATCAGCCTTATGTGCTGCTGAAATAGGAAAGAGAGAATTAAAGTGGATGGTGAAGGTCAGGAAAAGGCTAGAAGCCATCGGAGGAGCCTTATAAATGGAATTAAAAACAACCAAGGCCCCACATCTTTCTAAAGAAGAATTAAAATGGTCTGTAGAAAAGAGTCCAGATTGGCTGATATGGAGTCTGCAAAGTATATGCTAGAATCTTGGGAACATAGGAAAGCATTTCTGTATTTTTTAGCACTTCCTGACACCATATTACGTTTAGCACTATTAAAATTTCTGGTAGCATTAAATGTGCGATATATAAGAGCTGAAAAATTAGAAGTTTTCTTAGATGCCGATAATAATTGCACATGTGGATTACGTTTTCAAAATTGTAACCTCTATTTATTAATTGATTGCTGTCATTTTAACAGGCTTCGTTGTTTGATTTTAAAATGATGCACTTGCACTTTTGTTAGATATTACATTTTTAGACTTGGCTTGTGCATTGGCAGAAAATTAAAAAATATGTTTGAACAAGCGATTCAAGTAATTATTTAACGCTGGGGTGCTAGGGGAAAGGAGATAATATGTATTAAATGGCGGTGTATTGGGTATTATTCTTGCTTACATTCTGTGGAGAGAGTTGGGGGTTCTCTTTTTTTAAAACAAGATTTTATCTAGTTTTAAAATGTATGTTTTAAAGACAAGTGTCTAAACATTAATAAGGTTTACTACTACTGTAGCAGATGTGTTGTAGTGGTGTAAAATCATCATAACAGGCATTGCAATGTGAACTCTGACTAATACAACAGAAATTGCCTTTACGTAGTGAACTCTGATAAAAACAGTAGGAAGTGGCCTTACTTTGGCAACTCCATGACAAACAACATAGGAAGAGTGGATTTACATTTGTAACTTTCTGGTATATACAGTAGAATTGGGATTTACATTGTGATCTCTGACAAATGCATTGAGAAGGGATTTCATACATATGTTAATTTTCTTGATTTGGCAGTGGAAAATGCTTGACATCTCCAGAAGGGGATTTAAGTTCATGTCAGTGTATATTTTGAGTCTTCCTGAAATGCTTGATGGGTCTGTGCCAGCAGAGAATATATGGTTGTATTTATTTATTTTCAAGTTAAAGTCAACAGGCTTGCTTTATTGATTATAAAAGGTGGGAAAAGGTGGTATGCCTCTTATTTTACACCAAGACCACTGACTTCTCCTTGGACAGCGAGGCAATTTCTCTGCCACTTTTTGGACCTTAGCGACCGGTGCTCTTTTCAACTACCTTAACCCAGTTTATTGACTTGTTCACATAATCTCCTGGGCATACCAATATTTTGTGCTACTTTGCCACTATCACAAACCTAATGTGGTTCCGTTGGTTTGCCTTCCTATTTGCGAATGGATTACCACCTCCTTCAAGGTGTTGGTAAAATATTACTGTTTTGCGACTGGAATTCGATTGCAAAACATTAATACATACCACTGCAAATCTGCATATGGAAGGGATGCCCTAAACACGCCCTTTCCAAATACTGATTCGCAAACCGAAAATGCGATTCTTTAACTTGTTGCGAATTGCAATTAGAGGTTTGTACATTAAAAGAAGCATTTTTGAGATCGCAGACGGTCCGAATCGGGTGGTTTGCAACCTCAAAAAATGCTCAATTATTTAAGTAAAAATTCTGATTGATTGTGTTTGTTATATATACTATTTAATGTATTCTTGATATTTTATAACCTATGCAATCAATCAATCAGGGAATTTTGAAGCGCGCTACTCACCCGTGGGGGTCTCGGGGGGGGGGGGGTGGGGAGGGGAGGGGGAAGCAGCTCCGGTCAGTCGAAGAACCAGGTCTTGAGGGTCTTCTTGAAGATGTGCATAGAGGGGGCACATCTGATGTCGATTGGGAAACCGTTCCAGGTCTTAGCTGCGATGTAGGAGAAGGATCTTCTACCAGTTATTGCTCTGCGGATGCGCGGGGCTTGAGCCAGGTCAGCGGATCGGAGGTTTCTCCTGGGTAAGTGGAAGGAGATTCTTTCGTTGAGATATTGGGGTCCGGTGTCGTGGAGGCATTTGTAGGCGTGGATGAGTATTTTGAAGGTTACTCTCTTCTCGACGGGGAGCCAGTGGAGGTCTTGCAGGTGTTGGGTGATGTGTTCATGTTGAGGGATGCAGAGGACGAGTCTGGCTGCAGTGTTCTGTATGGTCTGGAGTTTGAGGAGCAGAGACTTGTTGATACCGGTGTAGAAGGCGTTTCCGTAGTCCAGTCAGATGGTTAGAGTGCATGGGTGACGGTCTTTCTTGATTCGGGGGGATCCAATTGAAGGTCTTCCAAAGGATGCGGAGGGTGTTGAAACAGGTGGAGGCGACGGCGTTGATCTGTCGGGTCATGGAGAGGAGTCAAGTACGATGCCGAGGTTCCGGGCATGGTCCGTCAGGGTGTGTTGGCTGGCGATGGCAGAGGGCCACCAGGTGTTGTCCAATGCAGAGGGGGAGGGTTCAAGGACGACGACCTCTGTCTTCTCCGAAGATCGTTGCTGCCTAGATCGTTGTGTTAACATATAAACAGATCATTGACTATACCTGCATTTTTCTATATCTACATTTTGATTTTTATCGGCCTAGGTGTGATATCCACATGTGGGAATAATTAACAATTCCAATTTCGATCCCAGGCTAGGGAGACCCTCCCCCACACCCCAATATTTACACTAAGCTTACTAAGATCAATTTGACAATGCCTCTTTAAATTTTGAAATGACACATTTTCCAGTAGGCCATGGAGGAAAATTAAAACATTTTTAGGATTAGAGCCTGCTGGTAAATAGATTATCGCATGCTACCTCACAAATAATGGGAGCAGACTACATTTACCTCTGTGATATTACTCTAAGATATGTGATGGGTAATCTGCGTGGCACCTAAATGATGGAATATAATTTGTAATTCCACCTGAAACCTTGTACATATTTGTTGCTTTGAGTACAGTTTTTAGCTTTGTGTGCATTAAAATATTTTTCCTTTTTAAACAAACAGTATTAGTTGGACACGGATTTATTGTGTTATTTTTGTGTATTATTTTGTGTGTTTCTAGCCCTCAGCATATCCCTAATGTCACAGCATAAGAGCGTAGGGGTTATAGTCTAGGGGGTCTATGCCAGCTTTGACAGGGCTCAATGTTGTGTTCAAAATGCATCAACCTGTTGGTGGATTATACCCTTTAAATCCACAGTCCAATCATGATTAATAGTTAGAATATAGGTTGGTCCCTTGTATTATATATTTCCCAATTAAATTTGAGTATTGTAGTCCATAGGTAATCATTTTCTTGTATAATAATTTATTAAACTTGTGGTCTTTGATTATCTTAAAACTTAAATCTTACAAGGTGTCACAAATAGTTCTCAGCCAACATGTGGTTCGCCCCATGCAGCATGTACGCCTGGGGTTTTTTCAAGGCAAGAAAATGGTTATAATCTTCCATTTTGTCAGTATTTATTATGCCTTTTCCTGTAAATATTCTATAAGATATTTTTAAGTTTTGCCTTAATGGTATGTTCCACCCCTAAGACTCTGGGACCTTGGTTCCACCTTGGAACTCCTGTGTGAGTACACTGTAGAATGTTAGCAGAGAGGCTGACGAGTGTTGGGCTTGGCAGTTGGGGAACTGTTGTACAGCAATAAACTCACGTTTCTTCAACCTTATCATTGTCTCCTGGACTTCTTCACTTCAAAAATGTTACAGATGGGGGCGGAACCAAGATGGCGGAGTGAGCAGACGTACTGCTCTCGAGCTCCCGCCAACGATCCCCAAAGCACCGGCCTGCGGGCCGGTACAGGCATAAACAGCGCACCTCAAGAAGTGGGAGCAGTCCCGAGATCGGTAGGCACCGTCTGAGGCGGATCCTTGATTGCGGACAGTGCGGCGCGGGACGGAGGCGCTGGTGTGGCGAGGCCGCGTTGAAGGGCCGGAACACCGAGCCGAGCAGCGGGACCTTGAGCTGCCCAGAGACGGGGGCCTGTGCTCACTGAGACGGGCGGTGGCAGGACTGCCGGTACGACGATCGCCGCTGGCGGGGTGAGCGGACAGCCGCGGGAGCCCGGCGCGGAGCCGTTGAAAGAGGCGGCCCGTCATCTGGGGAGTGTGCTGTGTCGGAGCTGGGGCTTTGGTGTCGGCGGCCGCAGATCTGGTTAGTGGGTCTCGCGCCCCCTTTCTTCTTCTCCCCTTCCCAACCCACATCAGGACATTCTTCAGAGACCTGGCATTACCCTCCCGGGGGGAGATCGGACGGCCTGGTGTGCGGGGAGGCAGCGGCTGAACGCCTGACGAGGAGGAGCTAGGACTGGGCTTCGCCTCCACTGGGACCGGCCGGAGCTCACGGGACAGTGGAACTCTGAGAAGTTAGAGCCACATAACCCCCGGGCACAAGGGGCGCACTGGCACGTGGGATCTACTGCTGTTGAGGGGGTGCTTGTCGACGGGGGGCCTGCACTGATTGGAGAGAGGGCCGGGTCAATGAACGACTGTGGGGCAGCGCAGTAGCACAACGCGACGGTCCCCGTAGAGACTCAGCGACGGGGCTGGCTGGTTAGCCTGGATTTCTGAGCAAGACTGGAGGTGGGCTCCGCATGGGCGTACGGGACTATTATGTCGGCGGGGCCCCCGGAATGACCCCTTGACATGGGGAACTGGGCCTAACATTTTGAGGCAGAGAGGTGGCTGACACTGATACCACGCGCCAAGGCGACTACTTTAGCGACGTAGCTGACCACCGACGTGGTGCGCCTTGGGGTGCACCGGCGGTGGAGAGAGTGACACGGTTTGAACGGCCTCCTGGCCCCTCGGGTGCCCAGCAACCCTAATCCTGAGCAGGGGGCTTAGACTGGCGCTATCCTCCGTCGGGGGATCGGAGACGGCGACACCGAAACCCACGCACGGTTCCTGGGGCCCAGCTGGAGTGAGCTATGCCCACCTCCAGGAAACAAGACAGGACCCTTAAGGACTTATTTGCCAGAGCGCCGGCTGGACAGATGGCTTCCGGTGCGGATGCGGGTGCCCTGGGGGGGCATCGGCAGGAGGTGGTGGAGCGGAGCCCATTACTAAGGCATTCCTCGAATCCATGTTTGTCGCGCTGAGGGAAGACATCCGCACACTCAAGCAAGAGTTCACTTCGGAGATAAAGGAGGTCCGGCATGATATGGACAACATCGGAGAGCGGGTCGCTGATCTGGAGGGCAAGAGCGATGGGAGGGACGTGGAAATTTCGGCGCTACAACAAGAGATCATCGGCTCCATGATCAACAAGTTGACCTCCAAACCCACCTTGAAGACTTGGAAAACCGCTCCCGTCGCCATAATATCAGGATCAGAGGCGTAAAAGTGGATGACGCCTTGAAAGACCTTTTCGCTTACACGAGGGAGCTCTTTAATCACATTCTGGGCAGACCACCACAGGCGGAGGTGCGGGTAGATCGTGCGCACAGAGTGGGGCCTCCTAGAGCACCAACTGCTCCTCCATCGGACATTTTAGTGTGTGCCCAAGACTATCGCACCAAAGAAACTATTCTCCAAAAAGCGCGTCAAATGCATCCCATAAAGTTTAGTGAACAGACGCCAGTGCTGTATCAGGACTTATCCGCTCTCACGTTGCAAAAAAGGCGAATTTTCAAACCTGTCACTATGCACCTCCAGCAACATGGTATCCCCTACAGCTGGGGCCATCCATTCCGGTTGGTGTTTCGCAAAGACAACAAACTGTATCAATTACGCTCCTTGTCCGAAGCATGCACGATACTGGGTGTAAACCTCCCGGAAGAAGAGAATGGAGGGGAAGCACCCAAGGCAGGGTCCGAGGACTCCAGACCCCGCTGGCCTCAACAGGGCTGCAGGCGTCGCCCCAGAAACCCCCCAGCTGCAGAAATCATGGAGGGCCATAGGTCGGCTCTGGAGGCTGTTTCCACAGAACTATCTAGCTCCGATCCCGTCTGACTTTCATTGCTGTCCAATAGCAGATTGCCTCTTTTACTAATGTCCAGATCGTTGGCGGGAGGGAGGCTTCCTTTTCACCATTGGTGAACATACCCCAATGCTTTCCCACCGATCACTGACGAGTGATGGACTATGGATTCCTAGTTATTGTTGCAGATTGTTTTTTATGTTGAGTTTTTTGGGGGTTATTTTGGGGGGGATCTCGATGCTCCACGTCCACCTATCCTCTAGCAATAGAAGTATCCTTGGCACCTGCGTGCACCCTATCCGACTGACTGTCACGCACGCCAGTGACGCCACATATGGCATCCCCTTGACGCAACAGCTCCCACCAGATCACACACATGCCTCCCACCACACTTAGGGTCCTAACCCTTAATGTACGGGGTCTCAATAACCCAGTGAAGCGCAGAGCAGTTTTGTCCTATCTAGAAAATTCCCAAGCAGACCTCTGACTTCTACAGGAAACACACCTTCTGCCGAGAGATTGCCACTGTCTCAGGTCCCGGAAATTTCCCACTCAATTCTTCTCTTCTGGCCCTACTAAGACTGCTGGGGTGGCGATATTGGTGGCCCAGAGGTTTCGGGGAGAGGTCCTCCACAGGGTGGCCGAGATTAAGGGGCAGGTCTCATAGCATATCGCTTCACCTTGGGAGGCCTGACATTTACTATTGGTTCCCTGTATGCCCCGAATAAAGGCCAAGAACAGTTTTTGCACTCTGCTCTCGTAGAAGGCACTGCCACGACGGATCGCAATATCATTCTGGGGGGGCGACCTGAATCTCGTCTTTGATAATAATAGGGACAGATCCAGTCAATGCACTCACCAATCGGGGGCACTCTCGACCGAGGGGCTTACACGCATACATGATCTGGGGCTGTGTGATCTCTGGCGTAGCTTTCATCCTCTTGCCAGGAAATACTCATTTTACTCTAATGCACACAAGACTTACGCAAGGTTGGACCATTTCTTAGCATCTGAATCAGTGCGAGCACTCACGGCGGCCGTTGAGATAGGGGTGGCTGCTCTGTCGGACCACACTCCAGTCCTCGCCACCCTCACCCTTCCGCCTATATCATGGCCGGCTAGGGTTTGGCGACTTAGGGACACTCTTCTGCACTGAGAGAATGTTGTTAAACGCATACAGCACTCTATTGATGACTACCTTTCACATAACGCAAACCCGGACACCACACTTGCTACGCAATGGGAGGCCTTGAAAGCAGTCATTAGAGGGGAGTTCATTGCAGTATCAGTGGCTGACAATAGGGAGCGTGGACGCAAATGGGATGAACTCACACAACAGACCCGAGAACTGGAGCAGATGCACCAGAGAACGGGAGCCCCGAGAGTGTGGCGACAGCTTAAAGCTGTGCGCCACCTGCTTGCAGCGCTTGACCAGGATAGGGCGGAATTTGCGGCACTACGATTGAAGCATGCCTACTATGCCGGGAGGGGACAGATGTGGACGCCTCCTCGCTCACAAATTGAGGGAGGTCCATCAACAACACGGGGTCAAGGAGATCACCAGAGCGGATGGCACATGCGTGTCTGATGACGACGCTATAGCAGAAACATTTCGAGACTTTTACGCCACTCTTTACGCTGGGGCCTCGCTGGACGGTTCCGAGGGGATGGCCTTCCTGGATTCTGTTACTCTACCAGCTCTGACTAAGACCCAGGCAGACCACCTGGACAGGGACATCCAGACGGAGGAGGTCATAGCCGCCATATCTCGTCTTAAGCTGGGGAAAGCCCCCGGTCCGGACGACTTTTCCGCTATTTTTTACAAGACATTTTGCGCCTTGCTCGCCCGATCCTCACTCTGTTGTTTAACTCCTTTGCTGCTCAAGGGGCGATACCAAGTGATCTCTTAGAGGCCTCTATAGCGGTGATTCCCAAACCCAGGAAGGATAGATCTTGTTGCGGAGCGTACCGCCCAATATCCCTCCTCAACATAGATTTTAAATTATACACGGGATTCTAGCTTCTCGTCTTGGCCCCCATTTGCCCGACCTCATTGACCCAGACCAAGCAGGGTTCATCCCTGAACGGCAAACGTCGGATAATACTAAACGAGTTTTACATCTTATCGAGAAAGCTACCCGAGTTCCGGGAGAATTCATGATGCTAGCCATCGATGCTGAAAAAGCATTTGACCGTGTGCACTGGCCCTATTTAGAACAGGTGCTAGAAAGAGTGGGGTTGGGGGAACGATTCCGCACGTACATACTTAATTGCTATAGATTTCCCACAGCAACGGTCCGAGTGAATGGCTACACATCCTCCCGATTCCATATTGAAAGAAGCACGAGACAGGGGTGCCCGTTATCGCCCCTCCTCTTTGCCCTCTATATGGAGCCCGTAGCTCAAAGAATGTGGCAGAATCCGGAGGAACGGGGGATTAAATTTGGGGGCTATGTCCACACGATTAGCTTATACGCAGATGATGTGTTAATATCGCTTGCTGAACCGAGGAACGCACTGCCGGCTTGTATAGCAGAGATGGACGCCTTTGCCCAAGCTGCCGGATTTAAGGTGAATGCTGACAAATCCATGGCCCTAGCAGGGCTTGAAAAATGTACTCGCCCGCTCGCAAATGCGAGTCAATTTCTTTCAGGGCGAGACAGTTTTCAGGCCTACTTGACCGGCCTGGCGAGTGAGTTCTTCATTCCCAGCCAGCCGGCCGAATACCTACACACATTAACCTGCTAAGTGATATCAGTACGGGCGAAACGGGCAGAGAAGGAAAAAGACTCTGTCTTTTCCTTCGTGCCCAAAGAAGACAAAGACATTGTCTAGTTTCCCTGCCGCTGGCAGCTGCCCCCCACCCCCTTTTTGTTCCCTCTCTCTCTTCCCTCTCTTACTGTCGCCTCATGCTCATTTAGTAAAACCGAGACTTCAAGAAACGCGTATTACCTTCTCTTTCCTCCTTTCGTTTATTTGCTCCCTTGTGAAATGGATCCAAAAAAGAAAAACACTTGCTGGATACGTCGGCTTTTTCCGACATTTTTCAATTTCAAGTGCAGCCTCGGGGTGGAGAGAAATAAAACATTCAAAATATGAAAAAAAACTAACTAACTTAAGCAAGACAGAGTGGTTGCAAGGTGGCCAGATAATCCAGATTGAGTTATTCACCCCTAAACACATTAGCGCCACTTTACAGTGTTTGCCAGTGAAGCGCTACTTTCATTTTCTCCTAGCTCTTTGAACAACATTGTTTTTTCTGGGTGGGAAAGTGCACTATTCCTGGAGGTACTGAAATACCTGCTTGATGGTTGAATTGGAAAACAAAATGCATACTGTGGCTCTGTATTCACAAACGTGGTCTTTTTAAACCACACTGCTTACGTTTTGTAAGGATATAAGCAATGGGCATTGAAACGGGCCCCTTCTGGACCCTGTAGTCATGGACTTAACTTTTCAGGCAAAAGCACTCACTAATTTCTGAATAATGAGTGTAAAAAGAAAAAGGTAACCATGTTGTTCCTAGTTACATTTCACATGCTTTACTTAATATTGCATTCTCTAAGTGTTTGGTTTTTCTAGGATGTTGTTAATTTATTTTAGGCAGCATATTGCTCCTAATTAGTGTGTAATTTGAATTGAATCGCAGCCAGGTGTTTATAGCGGGTCAGTGCAGTGCAAGTTTCTCTCAATGGGGGCAGTATGGTGTTCAGTGGAGGAGAGGATGTGGCACTATGGTCAGAGCTGCTGAATTTGGAACTGGGGAACCAGGTTCAGTCTTCATGACCAGTCCACCAGACCACTCTCCCTGAGGGAGCATACTCCCATGCTAAACCTTAGAAGGCCCCACAAGATCTTAAAAGCCCTGGTATCTTAGCACCAGCAGGTGGAACCTAGCAGTGGCAAGTGTAGGTTAACCTTGAAGGCCTGTACACCACAATTAATTCTGAAGTTCTCCTCCAGTCTTGAAGGCAGGCCTATGAAGCAGCACACCATAGAGTGACAGTGACTCTGTCACTGAGGTCACAGGACCCTTGAGCATGTGTTTATCTGGGGCCGTACTCTAATATGTTTAAGGTACAGCAGTGTACCCGAGTACTGCTAAGTGTGTCTTTTTTTGCAGATTTATATAGCGCTTACTCGACCCGAAGGTATTGGAGTGCTTAACATGAGCACCAGTTATGGTACACAAGGACACACTCATTTTTGTTAGGCACGGGGAGATTAAGTGATTTGCCCAGAATGACAGGATGTTGAGTCGCCGGGGCCGTAATCTAGTATGTTAAGGTACAGCGTTGAACCTGAGAACTGTTAAGAGTATTCATCCGGGGCCACGCTCTAGTATGTTTAATGTACAGTAGTGTACCCGAGTACTGCTGAGAGTGTTTATCCAAGGCCGTGCTCGTAACTTTAAAAACATTTCAGTGAGAATAGTAATGAGGCTAAAAAATTCGATCATGTCTTAATGGTCATAGATCAACGGCGCTGCAAATGTTTTAAAGAAAATTTGTATGCAACCAATTTGTGGGTCAAGTGCATTGATGTTCGGTCGAGTAGAAAATTCTAGTCACTAGACCTGCAGGTCAAGAAATATTTTTAAGATTTGTCGAGCCCTGCCTAGATCTATCTTTGTCACGCCCCACCCGGGAATATCTGCAGACCCTGCTCCCCATTCAATGGGCGACGGACACAATCCCATACCTGGGGATTCAGCTGGCTCCCTCCCTTCCTGCAGTGGTTAATTCTAATTATCCGATACTGCGCCGGAAGATCATTCAAGAACTTGGCAGGTGGAAACACTACCCCTTATCATGGTTAGGCAAAGTTGCAGCGATAAAAATTACCATTCTACCGCAGATCCTCTATCTCTTCCGCACCATACCTCTGCAGCCGCCTGCCGGGTGGATTCGACAGACACAATCCGACTTAGCCCAGTTTATCTGGAATGGTCGGAAACTGCGAATGCGATGGGCATTGGCAACGCTTGCTCCGGAAGACGGAGGGCTAGGAGTCCCAGATCTCCAGCTATACTTCCAGGCGGCACAGTTTCGGTACCTGGTGGAATGGAGCAGATGGGAATCCGAAAAACACTGGCTGTTTCAGGACCAGGCAGTGGCGGCTCGACCCTTACAGGAAATTCCTTTCCTGCACAAGCCTCATAGGCTTCCTAATCTATACACTTCGTATATCACACGGGTCCCCCTGGAAGTGTGAGATGCCACTAACATCAAGCATGAACTCACAACCTTCCCGTCCCCGCTCACTCAGTTGGCTGATAACCCTGATTTTATTCCTGGGATGGATAAAGCAGCTTTTGCAGGCTGGAGGTCGGCTGGTTGCTGATTTCTGTACCACATCTATGGTGCTGATGGGGTCAACTCGTTTGCTCAGTTGAAGCAGGAATTTGGGCTCCCGGAGACAGAGAGACTCCGATACCTACAGGTGAGGCACTGGGCGCTCCAACCACAGGTCCGCTCCGAGGCAGACAGACACTTCTCCTCTTACGAAAGATGGCTCCTCACTCGCACATCAGACCAAAAACTCGTTTCCGACCTTTACAAGAGATTGCAGATTATAAACACATACAACCAAAATCCCAGTAGAGAACAGTGGGAACGAGAGTTGGGCAGAACACTCAACCACAAAGAGTGGGAGGGAATATATTATAGGGCCAGGCATTCTGCATATCACATGGGACTCACGGAGACGCTCACGAATATTGTGACATATTGGTACTACACTCCAGAACGCTTGCACGCAATGGATCACACCCGAGAGGCGAAGTGCTGGAGGGGCTGCGGCCAAGTAGGCAACCTAGTACATTTACTTTGGGAGTGTGAACACGTACAACCTTACTGGACTCAGGTGCTGGATGAGGTGGATAAGCACTTCGAGACTGAGATACCACGCTCTCCGGCCTATGTTCTACTGGGTCTCCCCAATCCTTTGACCTATCCACTAAAATCTCGCAGAGGTAGACAGATGGCTATTGCACTAGGGTCAGCGACACAAAACATACTTATACACTGGCGCACCCCCAACTCTTACGGGTTGGCTGCACCGTCTGTGGCATGTCCTTGGTATGGAGAAGTTGGCACTCACCATGGCAGGAGAGGGAACTAAATATGATGAGCTGTGGCAACCATTTCTGTCGTTATTAGCTGCCGAATTTTGAGAAGTCACATGCCCCCGGTATCTACGGTTGTTGCGTCTTACAGAGGTAGGACGGGCGGACTGCTGATGGGGTAGATGGGGAGATCACATAGCTTGAGTGAGGGACGTGGAGCACGAAGAGGGGAGGGGGCGGAGGGAAGGGACCGGAGATCCAGGGTTTTTTTTTTGTCCTTTTTTTTCTGCCTTTTCTTTTCTTTGCATTTAATTGTTAATTCCTGTCCGTACTATTTCACAACAGGACACATACAGTTGGGGCTGCGCTTTACAGTCACTGGGTCCAGTGGTACCATTATAGCACTATATTATGATAGCTGTATGTATGTGGTTATGCTTTTGAATTGCAAAATTAATAAAAACACTTAAACCATAAAAATGTTACAGATGTGGGTCTTCAAGTCTGGTCTTTATGTCCCAAAAAGTCAGGAGCAAAATTCTGTGTGATTCAGAGCTGGAGTATATTGTGCTGGTACCTGCGGTCTGTAACATTTCTTTGCCTTCTTCGCATTATATCACTAAGTCAGCATGGGACTGGACTCACTCATTACAATGAGAGTCACATTTTACTTTGTGACATATTTATTAGGAAGAGGTTTAGAGCATAGGTTCAATTTTTGGTCTATCCACAAAAAATGCAGGGTTGCTTGAAAGAAAGGCTTAATGTTCATGTTGTTGTATACTTTGGGTTTGCCTAAAATGTTTGATGCCTCTCTCTGTACAGTGTTTAAGTCTATAGGCTTACTTTATCGATTTTTAAATTGGCTGGCAAGGTTGTATGCTTCTCATTTTAGTTGTGTGAGTATTAAAGTTGTTTCATTTTTAAAGAAAAACCAGTGGCCGGACATTGATGTATTTATACGTCATTTTTGTGTGTTGCCCAATCTCAGTTCTTAGGCCAGGATTTGTGAGTTGCGAAACAGTTACAATATTCCAGATCAGCGATGGTCATTGAAAATGAAACTTCCATAACAAGGTCTGATTCCTGCTGCGTTCACTCTTTCTCACTATACCGGTCTAGAGAGAAGAAGTGAATGTGCCAGGAATCAGTGATCTGGATTATTGTAACCCTTTACACCTTACTAGCATACAATTGCACATGGTGACATTATTAGAAAAATCTTCTGTTCTTCTGGCAGTAACTCTGACATTCCCCTTAAAATTTGGGAAATGTCTTGCTTCAGTCTCCTGCTGGATGACCGATCACCCTTTGAATTTGAGTGCAGATAAATCAGAGATGTTGGTTGTAGAGAATCACCCATTTGGTAAGCAACTCTTGGCCCACCCTTAGTCCCTGCTACTTTGACCAAAAATGTTGATGCTACTGTCAGCACTGATCTTACCTTTTACCTATATGTAAGCAAGATTCCTAGTATGTTACTCACTTTTGAAGAGCTGGATGGAAATTCTTCTTAACATCAGATTTGTATGTGGAAGGTTGGTGAGAGTCTGTATTTCATTCCGTTTGGATTATACACATAAACTTCTGCTTCCCTTACCTAAATATCGTATGTGTCACCTTCAAATAGTGCAAACTACAGCTGGCAAATCTGTTACATATTTTACCTCAGCATATTTCCCATCCCAGGTGGGGACTCCACGTGTTACCGATGAAAACATAGATCTTGTTTAAGACTCTGTGCATGATGCACAGAACCCTTGCTCAAAAAGGGTTCAAGAGCTAATATAAAATGAAGAGGAGAAAGAAGGCAACCCTGTCTTACCACACAATGTAAAGGAAAAGAAGAAGATACAAAACTGTTAGCCAAAATGGAGGAAACAGGGGAGGAGTAGAGAAAAGAAACAAAATTTATAAATTTGTGCCCAAAACCAAACCAGGACAGAGTGGAAAAGATAAAGGACCAACCAACTCTATTGAAAGCTTTTTCAGCATCTAGAGATATAGCTGCTAAAGAGTCCGTACAGAGCTTGGCTTTAGTAAGAACATTAAAGAAGAGTCTAGTATTGTCTGAAAGATGTCTTCCTTTAATAAAACCACACTGTTCTCTTCCAATTAGTTAGGGTAAAAATGTCTCTAGACGAGAAAGCAAACATTTTGGCAAAAAATGTATTATCCAAGTTAATTAGAGAGATGGGTCTATAATTGTTACAAAGATTATGATCTTTACCCTCTTTCGGAAGAAGGCAAATCAGGGCTTCTTGAAAGGAACCACTAGACTTTTTGGAGGACCTGGCGCCATAAACTAAATAGCAGTAGGTAGTGGTCTGAGCAGGCTACAGGGACCGGCGGTACAGCAACTGTCTCTGTGCAATTTGTGAAAATGTTATCTAACGTATGACCTCTGTTATGTGTGGAAGTATGGACCAATTGGTTCAGGCCCAGAGCCTGAAGGCCTCATAAAAACTCAGCCGATTCTTTACAACCTTTATTTTTCTAAATGCAAATTAAAATCCCCCAGTAGCAGAAAGTTAGAGTAGCGGAGGGCATGTGGGGGAAGTATTTCCAGGAGTTCATCAATAAAGGTTCTCCACGGACCTGGAGGTCTATAAATGAGGAGCCCAGAAACAGATCTAGAGCTAGTGATATTCAGACTAAAAAAAGCAGCTTTGCAGCTAAAAAGCAAGAGTTTATCCAATTTAAGCTGAAGATCTCTCCTGAAAACCACAGCAATGCCCCCCCCCCCCTTTCTGGCCAGACCCGTCCACACTCAGAATCGCATAGCCTTCTGGTATAGCCTCCAAAATATCAGGGGCGGACGTTTCGTTAAGCCAGGTTTCAACTAGGAATAGTATAGCTGGTTCTTGGTCATTAAGAAGACCGCAAATTTCTGTCCTATGTTTATGAAGTAGGGACTTTGCAATATTTTGGCCCTGAATCATGTGCAATTCACTCACACATGTACAATATATGTTACCTCCCCATATACACACACACATGGATTAGAGCACATATTCATCTGCCTGAAGAAAAAAAGTAAGGGCAAAAGCCATAGATCTGGCTTTAATGTAATAAGACAAACAACAAGGGTGAAAAATGCTTTTTTCATGCAGTAACTCTTTTAAGTGAGACCTATTGGCTTTGCCAGTGCTTGCTTTATTTGTAATCTTAGACCAATCTGTGCCTTTTACCACTATAGTGAATTGAAACTGCAGAGGTATTGAAATCTAATGTTACAGACGCACCTGTAGAAACTGCTAGTGATTCCAGTCACATACTCGTGTTATATCAATTTTAGCAATCAGCATTCTCAATAGTTCAAATATTTCTTTCAGTGTTGTGTAAATTTAGACCATATTTCACAAATACAGAGAATAAATATAAGTGAAAAATCTGAAAAATGGTACTAGTCCTGCAGGTCTAGTACCTTGAAAAATCTCCTCGACCTAACAGTAACCTACTTGACCTCCGTCTCTGAAAGCAGAGCAAATGTGACAAGATAACAAGATTTAAAGTCATCGTTATTGCTCATTTGCTTTGTGAGCAATAAAAAGGCCTTTAAATCTTGTTATCTTGTCACATTTTCTCAGTTTTCAAAGACAGAGGACAAAGTTAGTATGTTTTCCTACTCACCAGAAAGGGCGAGTAGGACCTAAAAATAGCTCGACCTCATTAAATTTACCTCTCAAATGCTAGCGGTCGAGTGGATTTGTCGAGCCCTAGTGTAGAAATACAGATAGATAACCATATTTGTATTTATCATAAAACACTATGACCATTGCTTACCCTTTTACTGTTGGCCTTCTTAAAAATCCATGAAGATAATAATAGGAACATTAAGATGTGTGTCTGTCTTTGAAGTACACTGTCCGAGCGCATGTTTTCACTACGCTTCACAATATAACATAACCTGATCTATTATGGAATCTGCAGTATTTAAATTAGGTTGATGGGTACCCTTTGAAAGGATTCTCCAGTACAAATAAGACCCAATATGATGTAGTTTTATATGTATATTATGGAAGGTACTATCATAAGATATAGTGTTGACTGCCATCAAAAGTATGCACCCCAAGTCAAAGACATGTTACAAGGGTGCAGAACAATCAGCTCTTGGTAATGCTGCATGGAAAATTCATTATTGCTATTAAAAGTAACTAGGTAGGAGGACTAGTGGCTTTGGAAATTGATTCCAAGGCTTTATTTTCAGGGCTGAACGGGCCATAGTGGGCATCGGGCATTTACCCGGGAGACTGGAAGGGAGGGGGCTGGTTCTGGGGCGCTGGGGGCGGTTGTGGAGCGGTAGAGGCCGTTTTTTTAACTGGGGGCTGGCTTTTCAGAGATACTGCAATTTCAGCCCCCAGTAACAAAAGCAGCAGTGCTGGCGGCCAGTTTTGTTAAGGAGCAGTTCTACACGCTTGCCCCCTGCTGATCTGGCAAAATTGCTAGGGCTGCTTTGGGTTCCCAGTCCGGCCCTGTTTATTTAAAAAGAAACTTACATTCACTGTGCGCCGTTGCCAAAAGTACTTGCTAAGCAATGTCAATTCATAGAGAGTATATAGGGTCATCAAAATGAGCATCTTTGAGATTAACTGAGAATTAGTGTTTTTGATATTAACTGAGCCATGGCAGAAAGTCAGTAGAATCACATACTGATTGGCTAGTTAAAGCACTTTTGCATGTAATATTTTAGAGTTGTAGAAGGAAGGAATTTATTGTTTGGTAGTGTCGGTTCTGAGCCAGCTAATTGCCCAACATTCTTGTGCATATTCTAATATTACATGCTACAAATGTTGCAATCCATATTCCCTAGTGTTTTATTTTCATAGCCAGCAGCAGGAAGATTGCATTCCCTTCTACTATAACATGTCCCATCAAAAAGGTAAAATTATGCTTTACCTGTTCAAGGAGTGCTTTGCAACGTATGGAAACCAACCATTTTTGGCGTAAATGTTCATAAGATGCTCAATGCAGAATAAAATGGTCATGGGTACCTGATGCAATTCCAGAAGCAGAGATAAGGATTATGATTTTCTTTCTTCTTTATTTTCTCACTGAATTATTACAGTAATGTAAACAGTAATTTATATTTCATATGAACCCTAGGGAACACTACATTTTATTTGACACAACCTGATTTTCATAAAATATTTGAAAATCAAAAATCACACTTTAATGCAATTAATTTCCACTCCTGCTGCACATAGTATATCTAAAACAAAACACATTTTAACTAAAATTCTGCAGTTTCTCTAAAAATGACACTGGTCTTTATGAGAACACATTTTAAGAAACAACCTTGATATCTCTAAAAATATGCATTCTAATAAAATATGAGCTTTTAAACATTTTCTCCTCATTGGACATGAGCACAACCCCTTTAAAGTGCAGTTTATTGCAGAAACAATTAAGTGGTTAAAAATGTCTTGACACAGATGATAATCTGGTAGTTCTTATATATATGGTTATGTCACATTCTTGGCCTAAGTATCCCTAAACGCTGCAACTGAGTGCTTTGAATCTAGTTAAAAAGGAAATTTTATTGAAGTAATATAAAATTGTACAATAAATACAAAAATAGGGTATACAATCTTAACTGTATAATCTGTTAATTAATTTGAAAAGAAGAAAGGGGAAGGAAGGGAAGGGAAGGAAAATGGTACTTATAAAGTATTACTCTTAGCATAACCACTTATATAAATAGTAATAGCTGTGAAAAAACATAATTAAGCAGAATAGAAATTAAGCAAAAATGATTAAATAACAGTAAAAACATTTCATGGAGGTTTAGGGACTTCTTCAATGCGGGGATTGTGTTACATTTGCGGAAGCATCTAGAAAATGAGTAATAGGTGACCATAAACATTCTCGTTTTATAGCAAGGAATACGCAATGGAGATATGCTCTATCTAACCTGTGGTTGTAACAGACCCCATACCAGCAGGCTTGATAAGAGATGTTAGCAGTGTTTTTTCATGCCCTAGTAATTTGTTGAAAAGCAACCGTAAGGAGTAGATCTACAATATGAAAAGTGTATGGATAGGACTCCCATGCCAAAGATACACTACCTAAAAATATGTTAACAAAAGTGAAGGGTATCTGTGTATGGAAAATATTGTTAATTTGATTCTACGCCAGGAACCAAAAGTTATGAACAAGGGGACAAGCGAATAACATGTAATATAAATCAGCAGGAGATGAGTTACAGGACCAACAAGATGGAGAGAGAGTAGGATTTATTCTGTGCAAGGAAGTAGGAGTTAGTAATAATTTATTATAGATATAAAGTAATGTTTGGGTAGTATTGGCAGCCCTAGAGGATTTCCTCATCTTAATCCAAATCTTGTTCCGAGTAGAAATATTAAGGGACAATATGAGATCAGCCTCCAATAACATTTTTGCCTCAGTTTTATCACGAATAGCTGGAAAAGATGAGAGATGTTTATAGACTTGGGATGCAGATGGAGAAAGAGACAAGAGCGGAAGAATGGTGGGAGGGGAGTAGGAGGAAGAAGTATTGGATGATAAATTATTTTACGTTGACTGAATCAGCGTAATCAGAGATGTATATTTAGACAAACAGGAACTAGGCAGAGAAAAACATACTTAGGCAGCTGAAAAGGTTGATGAACCCAGTGAAGTCCCCTAGCATGCCCCTCTTTCCAAAAAATGATTCTATGATTAATTTTAAGAAGCTTATTAGACCATAGAGAAGATTGCATAAAATGATCTTTAGGAGAGAGGTGACCAATAAATAAGGATTGACGAATTTTGCAACTATTCTTAAAATATGGAAGAGAAAGAGAGCGAGGACGATGAGTAAAAGATAAGAATTCTTGGAAGGAGAAAGGATGAAGAAATTGTTTCTCGATAACAGTCCACAAAGGTAATACCGAATCTTCGTTGTCTTCTTGAAGTAAAAGAGAAGTTTGTTTAAGAGAAAATGCAAATTGATAGGTTTGAAAATCTGGGAAATTGACACCTGAGGTTTCTTATTATTTCACAGAAATTTCGATAATATAGAATCAATTGTTTTAAAGTGCGAATTAGGAATGTTTATGGGGAGATTGGAAATATAAAAAAGTATTATAGGGACTAACATCATCTTTACTGTGTTAAGACGGCCCCACCAGGATAAAAATAAAGGATCCACCTGCACGTGGCATTTTTTAATAGTGCTTGTAATTCCTTTAAGTTTATTGTAATGGATTCTTTAATGGAAGATTTAAACCACAGACCTAAGTATTTTATTTTATCTGAGTTCCAACGAAAACCAGAAGAAAGGTAATCTAGGGAAAAACATGATGTATTTAATGGGAGGATTTCACGTTTGTCGGAATTAAGTTTATAACCAGAAACAGTGGCAATGGACTGAACTTCCGATAGGAAGGCCGGTAAAGAGGACAGAGGTTGTGATAGAAAAAGCAGAATATCATCAACGTAAACAGAAAGTTTTAATTGATTAGAGCCGTATTTAAAACCAATAATATTAGAATTTGAACGGATTTTAATCAAAAAGGGTTCAAGAGCTAATATAAAATGAAGAGGAGAAAGAAGGCAACCCTGTCTTACCATACAATGTAAAGGAAAAGAAGAAGATACAAGACTGTTAGCCAAAATGGAGGAAACAGGGGAGGAGTAGAGAAAAGAAACATAATTTATAAATGTGTGACCAAAACCAAACCAGGACAGAGTGGAAAAGATAACGGACCAACCAACTCTATCGAAAGCTTTTTCAGCATCTAGTGATATAGCTGCTAAAGAGTCCGTACAGAGCTTGGCTTTAGTAAGAACATTAAAGAAGAGTCTAGTATTGTCTGAAAGATGTCTTCCTTTAATAAAACCACACTGTTCTCTTCCAATTAGTTAGGGTAAAAATGTCTCTAGACGAGAAAGCAAATATTTTGGCAACATTTTTATAATCCAAGTTAATTAGAGAGATGGGCCTATAATTGTTACAAAGATTACGATCTTTACCCTCTTTCGGAAGAAGGCAAATCAGGGCTTCTTGAAAGGAACCACTAGACTTTTTGGAGGAATTAAAGAAGTGAAATAAAAGACGAGAATACATTTCAATCGTAAAACCATCAGGTCCTGGGGCTTAACCTCTTTTAATGGCTCAAAAAGCAGAAGAAATGTCTGATTCCCGAATATCTTAATCTAACACAGAGAAATCTAAATCAGGAGAACAAGGAGGATTAATAGAGGGTAAATATTGGAATAAAAGGTCTTGGGACACAGGGTTTTCAGGAGTATAGAGAGTTTGGAAGAATTGGGTAAACTCTGATAACATTTCTTCATTTTTGTAAAATAAATGATTATGAGAGGACAAAACAGAGCTAATTTTGGTGCGCTCTTTTTTAACTTTAAGATAGTTCGCTAAAAGTTTCCCTGCTTTGTTTTGGCCCCCATAATATTTACCTGAGGATTTAAGCAAAAATGAGTTAGCGTTGTCTGTCGATAATTTATTGAATTCAAATTCAGTTTTGATTAGTTGATCCAAGCATGATGAAAAAAGAGTTTTCTAATTGTTTGATATGTGTCATAAGTGTTTTTAAAATATGTAAAGAGGATTTCCTTAGTTGGGATACAAAGCAGATAAAGTCTCTGGAGGCTGCTTTAAAGGCATCCCAGATAATTTGTGGAGACATATCAGGAGTTTCATTTTCACGGACAAAAGTGGTGATAAAAGAATCAAATTGTTAGGTAAAATTGGAATCCAATAAAAGGGAGTTATTGAATCTCCATTTACGAGTACCATGGACAGGAGGAAGATGGTCGAGATCTAAAGAGACGGGGGCGTGGTTGGAAATCAATATTGAACCAATGTCTGAATGAATAATATGTTGTGTAAGTGCTTTTGAGGTGAATAGGTAGGCTAAACGAGATTAAGAAGAATGTACTGGAGAACAGAAAGAATATTCTCGGCGTGTAGGATTACATAACCGCTAGGCATCTACTAGAGATCTTTGTTGAATAGTGGATGTGAATTGAGAATGCATAGGAGAGGAGATGAATCTAGAACGGTAGTTGCGGTCTATAATAGGATCCATAACCAAATTACAATCCCCACCAACCAAAAAATAATCATCATGAAAAGACATCAATTTAGATAGTATTGTAGGCCAAAAAGCAACATCAGGGGCAGTAGGTGCATATAAATTAAGAAAAGTCAAGGGAATATTATTTAGTAACAATGAAAGAGAAACCCATCTACCCGCATCATCTGAATCTTGCGAAATAATTTTCAAGTCAAGACGTTTATGACATCAAATGACTAAACCATTATGATTACCTGTACCTGGGGAAGCAAAGACATGGCCAACCCTTTGTCTTTTAAGTTTAGCTTTTTCTTTTTCTAAAACATGAATTTCTTGTAAGAACGCTATATCACATTTTAATTTAGATAAGTGAGAGAATACTCCTTTTATTGTTTTATACGAAAACCCAAACCTTTAACATTCCATGAAACAACTCTTAAAGTCATCTACAATAAACAATGAAATATAGATTCAATGTAAAAATAATACAACAATTAAAATTTAACAATAAGCTATATGCGATAATGATCAGCATACATTTTTGAATATCATAATGACCAAAATGAGAAGCATAAAGAAGGAAATGAGTGATTATGCAAAAAGAAAGAATGAAAGTAAGAGATATGAGTAGTTGATAAAGTGAAAATAGGATAGGGAAAACATTAGCCAAAAAGAAGAGTGCCTGAAAACGGATAGATAAGATAATGAAAGAGACAAAAAAGAAGTATAATAAATAAAAAAAAAATATACATCATACATTCCAGAAATATGAGAGACCGTTGCAAGAAATATGAGCAAGGTGAAGATGAAAAAGTCACTGAAGAAGGATGATAGAACTAACCATATAAAAAGAGGAAAAATATATAGGAAGATATGAAACATTATGAAAATCAAGAGAATAAGAGGGAAATATGTAAGTTGAAAAAAGGGAAATAGTATAGGGAAGAAAAAGGAACTTACAGTTGAGAAAGGGAAATATTCTGGGAGAAGGTAAGGAGAGTGGGGAAGAGAAAAGACGACAAAGACAGCAAATAAAAAAACTATATTATAAAATCCATTAACATAATGACCAATGACAGAAAACATAAACAATATTAGGGTGGTGAAGCCACACAAGGAAAATGGCACAACTAACCGGACAACTCAAGGGGGACTGGGGAGGGAGGACATCATCGAGGCGGACCAGGGATAAAACAGAGAACAATAAAACAGGAAATACCGCACCTAATAAGAGAGGAAAACTCAACAAGGTGAGTATAATATGAATACAATGTATGGGGAAACAAGAAGCTTCAGTAAACAAATAAATCACAACATTGTTGTAAACAACAGAACATATCAAATGAATGACAACATGAAAACAAACATTAGTTTATCAGCACAGATCCATCTCCTTTTCTGCACATTGTTCCAAAAACCGTCGTAGCAATGCAGGATCTTCGTAGTTCGTGGTCTTATTCTTATATGGCACTTTAAACATAGGGAACTATAAGAGACAAAAATTAAAACGGAGCAAAAACAACATAACTTGAACGGCAGAACATATTAGAACAACAGCATAAAATTAAAAGTGGCATATCTGGAGACAGCCATGTCTTCTATTCTACATTGATCTAAGAATTGTTGTAGTAAAGCAGGATCTTCATAGTTTGTTGTTCTATTTTTGTAAGTCACTTTGAATAGACGGGTGAAAGAGGCCAAATCTGGCGTTGATAGAGCGAAGTGCCGGTCTCATATCTAGGAATTTCTTTCTACGATCCGCTGTGTCTTTGGCGTAATCCTGTGCAAAGAAGAGATTTGAACCTTGCCATGAAATACGGCCTTTGAGTTTTGCTGCTTGTTAAGTGTTCAATAAATCTGTATATTCCAAAAAGTATAAAATAACTCCTCGAGGTTTGGTTAAAGAAGTTGCCATGGTTGGAGCACGACCTAAACGGTGTGCTCTTTGAATATTTAAAACAGGAGAATTAGGCAAGCCAAGAACTTGTGGAATGAAGGATTTGAAAAAGGTTCCGAGCCTTCTAAACTCTCTGCCAAACCATAAATGTGCAAGCTATTACGCCTGTTGCGATTTTCCAAATTTTCCACGTGTTTTTTGTGTTGCGCAATTTTGGATTTCATTGAAGGAACCTGATTTGTCACTGCCTGAACAAAGCCTACTTGATGTTCAATCTGCATAACTCTAGTCTCCATAGTAGACCACTTATCCTCCAGAGCTTGAAGCCTTGTATTTGTTTCTTACATGTAGGGTCGAAGAGCTCGTATTTCTTCCAGAAGTACTGTCAAGGTATCAGATGGAGGAGACGCAGTAGGTGAAGGAGGATCTTTTTTGAGGTGTTTGCCAGACGATGAGATAGATGGAGTGGTCAATTTAGGAGGAAGTTTGTTGGTGTGTAGCGGAATATTGGACAAAACTACCAACGATTCCTTTGCGGGATGCGACGCCATACTTTCCGAGCTATCCATATTCGATGAAAGAATAGAATATGGGTTATGGTCTGCCAAAGATGAAAAAGGTATAAGAGAACTAGTGACATGACAAGAAGATTTCGTTCTCTCCATAAAATAATGAAAAGCAGTGTCAGGATTATTCTAGACTCTGTTGCACAGATAAATATCTATATCCAGTGAATATTTATCAAGAACATCAGTATTATAGTCTTTGCCATGTCAAGCAACACTGTGATGTATCTCCAGTAGCACCCCAATTGCAGCCATAAATAAATATAGATCTCATGAGAACACAGCAGAATTATTTCAGTATCTGCAGCTCAAATGAAGTAAGCAATGTTTAATCACCACCAGTCTCTGCTGCTCAGATGAAAAAAGTAATGTAGACTCATCAGTCTCTGCAGCTCAGATGAAATAAAAAGTGAGTTGAACAGAGAGAAGTCTGCTGGAGCGGGAGACTTTCACCAGGTGGATACATGAGGGACAGAGAGTTGAACAGAGAGAAGTCTACTGGAGCGGGAGACTTTCACTTGAGCATGCCGGCACGCCGTTAGCAAGGAGGCAGGGTGAGCACAGGAAGGCAAAATGGCGGGCGCAAGTTCCGTGAGGAAAACGTGCCGGACGTATTTTGAGAAAAAAGAAAGCTCACCAGAGCTGAAAAAGGGTAGCATACGGTGCCGGAATGCTTCGCGTCCCGGAAATCATCGCTGAAGCGCAACCACAAGAAAAGGGTCCGCCGGAGAAATCCGCATCTCTCCCAAGCTGCCGCGGAGTCACCTCAAGGAGCGGTCATCTTCGATTGGCGTCAAGCCACGCACCCAGTGCTTTGAACCTAAATACTGACAATATCTCTGTTTTGATATGTTACTAATTAAAAGCATTTCATTCCACCTTCGTGCACTTAAGGGGAGTTAATGTATTATCATTATCCAAATTGTAACTTACCCTCAGTGCACATATCCGTTTTCTGTGCGTTCACTTTGAAGTAGTTCTTCATTGCAATGTAATGCCATATTAGTGTCCATAGATAATCCTAATTTATTCCAATCGTTGCGATATCGCCGGCAACTCTAGATGAACCGTTTGTACAAATTCAGCATTTAGAGGAGACAAACATTATTTCAAATATTGTTTCTCTATAATCTTTCAGGAAGTTTTAACATTTAGACTTAACCTTGTTAGTGCGGGTGCACGTCCAGCATCTGACACCCGCACTATATCCCCAGTGTAGTTGTCAATCAACAGCTGCCGTTTGGGAGACTTTGAATGGAACCTCCAGTGCAAGAAAAGAATGTCACCTTTCCAGCACTATCTCTCCCTAGTGGATATCTACCTGGGGGGTCTCCCTGAAAGATGAGTAGAAAACCTACTAGACATCAGGGATTTGATTTCTCTGAACAAAGAAAGAGATGGGCCAACTAGGCATAGAGCCAAGTCCCCAAGCCTGAACATAAAGTCTTTCTTGTCCTCCCAGCTACAATTGGAAGCACCCTCCCCCTCTGAAGAGACAATAGAGTCTTTCTGCCTCCTGGGGCAGATAGGATGTTTCACCCTGATTAAGGGTTTGCTCGTAATCTGCCGCCCGGGGATGGAGAAAGCCCACTCAATACCAGGGATTTTACATTGGCCCATAAAAACTGGTGGGTTGGCCCACATGGCATTGGGCTGTGCTCCTCACCCCAATACAGCCTTTGAGTCCCCTGGGATTCAGATTGGGGGCAAGTCCAGGGGTTGTGGGAGAAGAAAGCTCATTAGATGCTAGGGCTATCATAAAAAACACAAAGGGGCGTGGGTGGCCCACCCTGGCAATAAAGTATTTCTGTCCCCTCTGGGGCCAAGGTGAGGTTTCACCCAATGTGCACTGCATCGTGGGGGGTGGGGGGGCAGAATGCCCACTGAATGCCAGGAATATTTTTCATGAAATAATGGGCTTGGGGTCTGGCCCATCCTGACATCAAGCCCCACACAAGCCTCAACATTCTTTCTGCTCCAACGGGGACTAAAGCATTCCTATTGCACCAAGATGAAATTTCAATTCTTCAATTCTATAGGGCATGGATTTTACATATGAGTCTGCAGAGTGGGGGTAAATCTCATTTGTCATGCTGAATGGCTGCACTAGTCAGCTTCAGGGGTGGCTGCCACCCAGTGAAACCTACAAACCCCAGACACTTCTGATTATTGTGCATAAGAAAAGCTAGGAGGATCCATTCAAGCCAGTTGACTCTGGATTCCCCTGGGTGTCTAGTTTTCAGAAATGTCTGGATTTGGTAGGTTTCCCTTGGTGGCAACTGAGCCCTAGGCTCCAAATCTACTTATAACCACGTTGCAAAAAAAGGGGTTGACTTTGAGAGGAAACATTTGATCTGTCCATGTTGTGTTTTGGGGTCTCTCCGGTCACGGATGTAGGGGATACCCAAACAAAAAGTGTACAATTTTTAGCGGGACAAGTCTGGAATGCTGGGTGGTAGAAAATAAATTTGTTGATCCCTGCAGATATCTGAACTTTCCCTCACATGAATGTGAGAAAAATGCATCTTTTATCCAAAGTGTGAGGTTTGTGAGGGCTTCTGGTTAAAAACAAGTCATGAGATCCATGCAACTTACACCACCCTGGACTTCCCTGGATGACTAGTTTTCAGAAATGTCTAGGTCTGATAGGTTTCCCTGGTTGGCGACTTAGCCAGGGCTCATATTCTGTAGCTACCGTCATTGGGGAAAAAAGAGTTGGTTTCAATTAGTAAAATGGGATGCCTCTACATTTTGTTTTGGGGTGGTTTGTGTCACTGGGACTGGGCCCAGCCACACAAGTGCTGCACTGTTTTAATCGAAAGACATTTGGGAGCGCTGGGTGGTAGGAATTTTGTGAGCTTCCTGAACTTTCTATCACAGAAATGTGAGGAAAATGCATTTTTAGGCAAAGTTGGAGGTTTGCAAGACCTTCTGGATAAAAAAACATAGAGGGATCCACACAGGCCATACCTCCCTGAGGCCCTGCATCATAAAGACCCTCTGCACTCAGGGGGATGCTTCGCAGTTGTGGCGGGAGTTCCGCAATGGAAAACTGCAGAGCGGATATCCCGCCGCGAGTGCAGACCTCCCGCTAGGACTGTCGAGCCTCTGTCTCGAGTGTGAAGGCTCTTTGTGAATCAGGGCATGAGTATCTGGTTTTCAGAAATGTCCAGGATTGATGGGTTTCCCCCTCCGGCGACTGAGCAATGGCCTAAAGTCCGTTGCTACCCACATTGTAAAAAAACAAACACAAAAGAATTGATTTTGTTAGGTAAAATGTGGTCAAGTATTGGGATGTTTTGCATCACGACCTCTAGGCCCAGCCATACAAGTTGGGTACAGTTTTTAGCAGAAGACATATGGGAACACATAATAGTAAAACATTTGTTATTATTAATTGGATATCTCTTCATTTTTTTCCCAAATGTAAGCAAGAGCCATTTTGTAAACTGCCCTCTGAATTACATGACTCTAGTTTCAGAGGTGTACAGATAACCACTCTTGCTAAACTTAGTATCTCAGTGCACATTTCAAAATTACATTGGTTTCCCTCATACTCATTTTTTATTGATTGTATTTTACCATATAAATTGCTGTATTGTCTGTGCACAATGAAAAATTATTACAAGCTGCAGTTCAGTTGTTGATTCTGGTTATTGTGTGGTTTTGGAGAACGTACACACCATGTATTTGTCCATAACCAGTAGGGTCTACCAAATGTAACAATGTATTGCTTTTGTAAATTGTCCTTAATGACAAAATATTACAGATGAAAAGATTGTCACCAGTGGCTATTTTTTCCAATTTATTCTAATTTTGTTTTTAGTTCAAGCATTGGGGTCTTTGGGAAAACCTTGGGGGATCTGCACAAATGATCCCTTTGATGAATTCAGACTGTATCTACCTTTTCAGAAATGTATAGGTTTCTGGAATCACACATGAGTTTTACACCTGTTTCCGCCTCACACTTCCAAGTGGATTGAAGCCACAAAAATTAAGAAACATTGACCACCTTTTAGAAAAATGCATAAGACTGCGGTAGTTGTTTTTAATACAACTCTGCTTGTTCCTGAAAGATAGGATGGTGGAGATCCTTGCACCATAAACCTTTCATTGATGCCATGTTTGGAAAAAAAACATACACTTTCTTGTACAGCACATTTTCCCCCTTTGCCCTCCCAAAAACAAAAAAAAACATTTTGCTATATTTTGGCTATTTTCTCTATGCTCTCAAGGAGAATCCTCTAATCCTGGCTACCGTTAGAATTGCCAGAATGTTGTAAAAATAGGACGGAAATTGATGAGGATGCCTTAAGTATGGTAACTATATGAAGGCATAAGCGAGAAGTACTCCAAATAAGTATAAAATGGCTCAACCCAGGTAGTAGAAAAGTCCCAGAAGCTATGTGGTAATATTTCTGTCTCATACAAACTAGGGAAATTATCTTAGCCTTATATGCCGGATTTAAAGGGAGATATAACAGACCATCATAGTCATTATTAAATATTAGTTGCTCTGCTATTACATATCGTGTTCATACCTCACATTGTTTTGATAGGGTGTTCATTTTAAATTCTACCCAAAGATAACCCCTAAGTATTTATACAATACCGCCTCAGTTTTTGAGTTCCCCAAGTACCATAATAATGTACTGCTTTTTTGGCTGAATACTATAGTTTTTTTCTCCATATTTGTCAGGCCGTTTTGTATACAATATGTAGAGAAATCATTTAGTTTCCTTTACAAACCAAACTGAGTACTATCCGTGATTAGTTAATTTGCGTACAACAGACATGCTATATGGATTCCTCCTACGATGGGTGACAATTAGGCTGTTTGAGCTAGCATGGTGGTCAATCGAAAATAGTCAAACTGGCGCAAACACACTTCCTTGCCACAGTCTATTAATGATCAGAATTTCACCATAAATGGTAACCTCATTATCAGTTTCTACTGCACTCTAATTTTGATCATGGAGTTCTCTTAATATTGAGAGTAGATTTGGGTGGGGGGGAGCCAATTGAACCATAAATCGATAAAGCAACATCGAAGATTTCCCCATTGCTCTGTCGATTTCTTTGCCATCACCCAAAGGCTAAACCAATGGTCAAGTGCCCCTCTGTGAAGCCACCCTTTTATGCCGGAATTACATTTGTATCTTCAATCCATTTCTTTATTGCTTGCAAAATTATGCTGCATGAACTATTGTCACTACATCTTTAAGACTTATCAATTGGTTACTTTTTTGGAATGAAGTGTTATTTATTTAGGTTTTGCACTGTGCTTGTGAAATCTCTTGTATTTAATATATCTTAAAAGGTGCTCTTATCAGTTCCCGTATTTGTGCGGAACTTTCTTTTTCTTGTTAACTGCTCCTGGCTGAAAGCATTTACAAAACTTATCTTCTACTAAAGCTGTTCAGGCTGTTTAAGCCCCATTCACTGTCAAGATAAGATCTCTTCCCAGGGAAAAGGCAGACAGCTTCTAAAGTAGGCGGGAAGGCTTGGTTTTTATTACTTTGTTGTGTAAAGCAGATGCTTTAGCCTTAGAACGTTTGGGGCATTACCTATTCATCCCTCAGTACATTTCTTTGCACTTTGAAGCTATTATCGGATCGATTTTGACAACTTCATCTATTTGGTTGTTATGATCAAATTCTAAATGTTGTAATAAACATTGTACGTCAAAATTAAAGTTAATATACACGAGCTATGCTATATTTTACTACTAAACAGGCAGTCACAAATGCAGTTATCTTACAGTCTCTAGGATCAGGATTTATATGGTGCAGCAGGTGTAATGGTACCGGGTCCACACATAATACTGCTATATTTGACTACTAACCAGGCAGTCACAACTGCAGTCACTTTCCACTTGATTTGAATGGTGCATCAGGTGCATTGGCACCGGGGTCAAAGGTCTATGGACCGCAGTAAACCCAGATTATTGCTAAAATGTAATACTAAACAGGCAGTCACAAGTGTAGTTATCACGCAGGCACCAGTTTCATGTTTTCAATAGTGCAGCAGGTGCAGTGGCAACTGGACTAAAAGCTCCAGGCCTCCCACTATACACCAGTTATTACTATATTTTACAACTAAACAGGCAGGCACAAGTGCAGTTATCTTTTAGGCACTAGGGTCATGATTTGAATGGTGCAGCAGGTGCAGTGGCACTGGGCCAAAAAGTTGTCAGAACACCTCTAAACACCTAATATTGCTATGTTTTACTAGTAAACAGGCAGTCACAATTGCAGTTATCTTGCATGCACAAGGGTCACGATTTTAATGGTACAGCAGGTGCAGTGACACCAGAGACCAAAGTTCTAGGAACACCTCTAAACGCCAAATATTGCATTATTTTGCTACTAAAAAGGCAGTCACAAGTGCAGTTACCTTACAGGCAATAGGGTAATGATTTGATTGGTGCAGCAGGTGCAGTGGCACCGGGGCCAAAATTTGTCATAACTCATCTAAATACCAAATATTGCTATATTTTACTACTGAACAGGCAGTCACAAATGCAGTTATCTTGCAGGCACTAGTTGCATGATTTGAATGGTACAGCAGATGCAGTGGCACCGGGCCCAAAAGCTGTCAGAACTCCTCTAAACACATAATATTGCTATTACATCAATTAATTCTATTTTTTCCCGCTTTCATTTTTAAATATTTTGCTATTACTTACCCGCACTATACCACTAGTAATAACGGCACAATATATAGTATTTTTCTACATAAACAAGTCCTAACACTTTAACAGACTTTCTGTAAGTTAAATTGTACAACTACTCAGCAAGCTACAACTTACAACAAAAAACTGCTTATTATTAATCACATAGGTGAAACCTAATGCATTTACTATTGCTTGTTATATGTTGGCTTAATGACTGCTCATTTCCCACTGTCTGGGAATTGACCAGGCTGGATGAACCATTGAATGTGGGAGCAAACAGTCTAGTCCACCAATCAATATTAGTCTTAATCGTCACTACTGGGAGGTTATCTAGACCCGCAGCTCTTGTTAAATTTAAAGAACTAATACTATGTCTACAAGTTTCAGAAGCATATAAATCAACTATTGAGGACTCATTTTTGTGCTCTGCTGGATGCTTAACATATGGTGATAAGCTGTAATCTTCTCCCGAAAGGTTTGCCTTTACCACATAATGCTTTTACAACGCTATGCCTTTACAACGCATACCTTTGCAACGCAAAGTAAGTATATGGTAAGGTAAGTGAAATGCGTTTGTGTAGTTAGTAATTGTAACCTCTCTTTTAAAAAAAATGCTACATTTAGATTTTTTCTTTATTAGGACAGACCTCTCAGCCCCGCTTCTAAAATTATTTTTAATCCCTTTTTTAAACTTTACTGCCCAATACCATTGCCCACCTCTTAACACCCAAAAATGCAATTTCCACCCTATACCCTTAACCACCCCATAACCCTAAAAACACCCTTACCACCTAATAGCCCTTCCCGTCCCACCCCTAAAAACATCCTTACCACTCAATACGTCTACCCATCCCTAAACCCTAAAAACTGCCCTTATCCTATACACTTCCCTACCTCCATCCACCGCTAACCCTTAAAAATCCTTACAACCCTATACCCATCCCTAAAAATATCCTTACTACCCTTTACCCCTACCTACCCCATAACCCTAAAAATCCCCTACCAACCTATGTCTCTAACCCCCTCTAAACCCTAAAACACCCTTACCTCCCTATACCCCCACCCACCCCTAAACCCAAAAAATATCCTTATCACCTAATACCCCTACTCCCCCAAAGCCCTAAAACACTCTGGCCACCCTCTACCCACTCAAACCCTAAAATGCCCTTACCACCCTATACCTCTACCCACCCCATAACCCTAAAAAGACCCTTACCACCTTTTACCCCTAGCCAAACCAAAACCCTAAAATGCCCTTGCCACCCTATACCCCTACCCAACCCAACACCCTAAAATGCCCTTACCACTATATACCTCTTCATACCCCTAAACCCTAAAAACACCCCTACCACCCAAAACCCGTAAACCACCCTACACTACATATAAATACACTCTCTCTCTTTTAACCTTGAATACACTTACCATGAGTCATTAAAGCAAGATTGGTAAAGGCATTGCGTTGAAAAGGCATTGCAGGGTAAATGATGCATGGTAAAGGCAACACCTGGTAATGCCTGCATTGTAAAGGCTGTTTACCCTTAAAGGATCTATACCATACTAGTTTCCAGAATTCTCTACTGTCTTTACAATTGAAGGCATCTGACATCTGCTTCCAACACTTATTTTAAAATTTGAATTTCTTATTTATTATACTCTGCTGCTGAGGTACCAATTGTTAAACCTGATCCAGCGCCCTCCCCTAGAGCAAGTCGTTGTTACTACTTGCGGAGTAATGGTATGCGTTGCTACAACGCCTTGTAATTGCATGCAGGGGAAAAGAATGCATACTAAGGTGGCATACTCGGCCCAAGCTGCAGGCAGGACTATGCCCAACATCCCATTTATAGGTCTCGCCTGACCCAGCGCTTGCGCTGGTCTGGCGAGACTTTAAGTAAGGGCTTCAAAAAATGCTACAGCCGGCCACAGCTTGCAGTGCATGTGCGCGCTTGAGCAGTGGCGCCATATGGCGTGATTACTGCTGCGCGCACACCACTCGCGCACATGCACTGCAAGCTGTGGCCGGCGGTAGCATTTTCCCCCCGCGATCACTTTCACTTTGGCCCCGCGGTTCACGTTGGTGGCACACGGCAGTCATTTCTCGAAGCGGGCGCTTGCTTTTTTTTTCGGTTTATTACTTCTATGTAGTAATGGCGGCACCCGTGCTTTAGCTTAAACATCTTAGGCTAAAGTCGGGTGCTGAGATTGCTGCAAAAGTAAAGAAATAGACAATTCTTTACTTTTGAAGCAATCTCTGCACCCGACTTTAGCTTAAGATGTTTTAGCTAAAGCACGGGTGCCGCCATTACTACAGAGCGGTAATAAACAGAAACAAGCATTGGCATAGCCAATAGGTCTCGCTTTTGGGACCTTATAAGTATTTAGTTATGCAACTGTTGCATGGCTAAACACTTATAAGGTCCCAAAGGCGAGACCTATTGGCTATGCCAATGCTTGTTATTGTAGTCCACCATGGACATTTGTGTGCAGATTCAGCCTTCTTTAGATTACACAGTGCAAGACAAAAGAGTTAGCCCTTTTATATATTAAGTGCTTAAGTAAAACTTTAGGATTTTCCAAATTCTGCCTTTTGCATGGTTTTAGAACTCCTAGTCTTAGGCTCTAGTGTTTCCATTCTATTGGGTATCCATGCATTCTGCACAATAACCCCCATTTTTAGTGCAGTCACCAAAGTACGCAGAAGTTTCAGGTCATATTTACAACTAGGCGAACAATTGACTGCCCCTCTAAATTGCCAGGCACCCAGAGTTTTTCACCAGCTGGCATTTTTATTGAGAGGTAAATATGCTGTTTTGATTCAGGCTGTTGTTACAGTGATAGTGCTAACCCTGGGAGTTAGTACCAGCTAGGCGAATTCAGATGCGTGAGATCCGGGTCTGTTCCAGCATGACACTACTTCTATATTCAGCTCATCTTAATGACGTCTTCATTCTGGGGTTTGTAGATCGGAATAGTGCACAAAGGTGTAATACCCCACATTTCCTCATTCTGAGCTGCAGATCTTCCTGCTGAAATATCACTGGGTTTTACTGAGTGAAATATCTGCTGGGAACAATGCCTGCCTGGTCAGTGCAATATTTGTAGGGGAAAAAGGAAGTTGGAGGTTATTGTTGCTATTTGCTCTGGGGTTATCCCCAACCATATTTAAAGTGGAACGTGAATAATTGTATTCATTGGTTCTTTTTATTGTTTCGATTAAATATTCTGCCATTAAATGTTACTACAATCCACACAGCAAAAGGTGCCGTGCAATTCTTATTAATCCAGTGAATAAAATGGTGTTTTAAAATGTAAATTTTTTTATAATGGTTTTTAGATATATATTAATTATGTATTTGATGACTTTCTGTAAAGTGGATCTCATTGCAGATCAGTGCTTATAAATACAATTGAAAAATTGTGCAATATTTGTGCACCATGTGGAGTCCCAATTATGGCGCAAACATCCCTTTGTGCCCAAGTCGACATTATCTCTGCAAAACTCATATTTGAGTTCAAAGGACGCAGTGAGGGAGTACTGGCTAACAGGCACTGACTCTCTACCGAGAACACAGCATCAATTAACGGAAAAGAATCCAATTATTTTTTTGTTTGTCCATATCGATGCGCAAAGCACTGTGGCCCTAACATTCAGGCTCGGTAGGCAAGCTAAATCTTTGGTTAAGAATAGTGAGTCAGTGCTGCGTCTACCCATGAGCCACTTCACTTCACTGCAATGATGGGGAAGCGTTGCCCCATTGCCTGGCGCAGAGCCAGCAAACGAAAATAAAACAAGGTTCTAGCATTTATTTATTTTCTTTTTTTCATTTGCTGGCTCTGAGCCAGCTTGTGCAGGGAGGGGTGGGACATAGGAGGGGGAGGAGGAGTGCTTGTAAATTCCCTAAGTACGCATATGTGCTTCGCCGGCCGTCTCAGGCCGTCCAAAACACCCATGTGCACTTGAGTTTCAGCCGTGCCGGAAAAACCCCATAGACTCCCTGACCTGAGCGGAGCATCTTTCCTGTCCGCTCAGGTTGAACCCAGCGCTGCTCTGCAGCACGGGGATTGGTTGGGAGTCTGTCCCAGGAGCTGCTGGGACCAGAAAGAGCACAGCAGGAGCGAAGCAACATGGGAGGCCTCCAGCGGCTTTAGGTACGTTTTTTAAAAAGTATTAACGCGCCCTCCCCCTCACTACCCCTACCCGCCCCATCACCCTGTTAGTGGCGGACACCACTGTCATTTTCTTTTCAAAAGTATATTCCAGCGGCATGATAGAGACAGGTCACCAAGCATTCCAATATTTCGATCATATCTCGTTCACCTTTCATACAGTTTAGACTCATCACTGACAACGGGACTCTTCCATTAACTCCATTGTTCACAGTGAGTGTTACCATGTTCAGAAATTTTCTACTTACTACTTCATGCCTTTTCCCTTCAAGAGTCCTCCAGGTAATGCATCATGTGCCTGGAAGCCTAGTATTAATAATATTAATCATCTGCCACACATCTGGGAACTGGAGCTGTTGTAGAGCAGTGCACATGTGCATTGACATGGCTGAGCAGTGCTCAGCTCTGAAACCCACCGTTCAGAGGGGCTGGTCTCCTCGTAACCACATTTACCACCATTTCACTTATCATAGGCAGTGTGAAAGAGGTATTTTAAAACAGTGATAGAAATGCTGTAGAGAATTCTTAACGTCTTGATTTGTGTTAGAGTCTATTATCGGGTGGTACAACTTGTTCTCATGAAAAGTTCCAGCTTTTTTTTAATGCTTTCCATCTCCGTGGCAATGCGGTTGCCACGGAAACAGTAATCTTTCAGAACATCTCTGCTTTGTCAAATTCCTAAGCAGTAAAAATTACTTGGTATGTGTTTATCTCGTAATTTTCACTACAAAAAAAAAATTGAGCATACCTAAAGAGCCTTTTAGTGAATGCACTCTTGCATACTAACATGCTCAGATGCGTTAAGCGATTTAAGGCTCAATCACGAGGCGCAGGGGCGCCAAAATAATTGGGCCCTGAATCACTCATTACAGATGGTAATTGTACCCTATGTGCATTTGCAAGTCCCTAACCCCCCGGGAATGTAGAATAATCAATGTGTAACCAGCATTACCGGGTCCTTTTCCACATGATTATATCTGATTCTGGGGACAATTCCACCAGCACTCCAGGGGCTATTGGGCAGACCTCATTTAGCAGCTTATTACAGCTAGTGGTTTTGTATGCTGTTTTTCCCCATGGTCTTGCACCTCAGATGGCCTGGAGTAGACACCATAGTATAGTAATTAGAACTCCCTTAGGTGCACCATGTAATCTCTTAAATACGTGTGGTTTAAAAAGTGGAAGCTACCAGTGACATTGCATCTCCTGCGCTTTCGGGTAGACACCATCGATTTTTGTAGTTTTGTTTTAGCTTCTTCACAACCTCAAGATAGTGCTCAAACTCAAAGTCTTTGTTAAAAGAGTATAGCACCCTTTCCCTTGAAATGAAAATTATTGATTTTATGAATTGTGTCAATGACCAGTGGTTGATGTTGTAGAGCATAGGTACTCGCAACTGGGGCCTAAAAGAATTGTCTGTGGCATGCCTGAGGGCCGCACCGATGCCAGCAATGCGAGGGTCGGGTGATGATAGGTTGGTATAGGATGATGTGAAGCAGATGCATAGTGTGGACAACACTCTGAGTCTTCACATGATATCTGTCTGCCACCAACGCTCTATTCTCATGCAACAAGAATTAAAGTCAAAGCAGTAACTTCTAATGTAAAACTTGAGGGGGAAAAAGATACTCATCTGGTGGTTGAATTGCAAGATGTGAAACCAGAAAATCTGGTATCAGCCCTGGCTTCCACACTTGATGAAATTGAGTGATCCTAGGCAATTGGTTAATTTCACTTTGCCTCCTATTTCTTCATTACTACGCATGAGAGCCCCTCAAAATATGAGTTCAGGATGTGTGCTGTAAAAAAACCTTGTTTTTTTTAAAATATATAAACTATAATGTTCCAATTATGTAACTACCAAGACTACACACCAGTTGCACCTGACAAATGACTTGCCTCTTAGTTCACTGAAGACATTGTTTTCAGAATGGACGGCATGAATGTTTCCAAGATCATGTTTGAAAACTATCACTCCTCATATATGCCTCTGAATACAGTGAAATAATATGATCTACTAAGGTTTTATGAATTTTCCTGCTCTATCAAGTGAACAGCAGCCCAGTGCTGCTGTTCCCCAGGGGGGCAGCAATTAAATGTCAGGAGGGCCACATGCGCCCCCCGGGCCGTACTTTGAGTATCCTGGGTGTAAAGAAACCTCGATATTGCAGCCATTAGTTGTACATTTTATGGTGTTTTTGGAGGCACCCATGTGCTCCTTGTATAGGTTTTTACAGTTAGGTACACACATCCCGGCCTGCTTTTCACTTAGTCAGAGTAGACGGCTCATCTCTTCATAGCCTTGTGTGATGTCTCTTATTTCTAGGAAAAGCCTAAACTAAGAATGCTTTCTTGTATCTGTTAAGTCCCAGCTTGTCAAGGATCTTCAACAGTGCAAAAAGGGGAGTGGTGTCTATGTAGCTATCAAAAACTTCAGCTGGTGTCTCCTGCACTGTCTTCCAAAAACTTCTTAATAGCTTGCATTTCCAGTCTGTGTGGAGGAGGTCGCTTTCCTCAACCTTGAACAGAAGGGCACAATGATCTGAGGTTATTTTTAGCAGTTCTTTTAATGGTCATTCACTTATGGTAAAACTTGCTTGTAGCCAATGCCTTTTGTTCGACTAGAACTTTTTTAGGGCTTGTTAGCTTTGCTGTTTTTGGTGACCGCAAACTCTGCTGCTGTATGGAGAAGCAGCCGAGGTTGTAAAGAAACTTCATGACCTGCAAGATGCTTTGATTCCTGTTGCCGAGCAGTTCACATTATGACGTTTATTTTATATTGTTGTGCCATGCTGATTATGTGTTTATTTGAAAGCCAGTGCGAAGAGCACTAGGCATTGATGTTCATAAAGCTGTGGGCTGTGCTTCTGCTGTGTATATGTGAAAGTTATGAAAAGTACAATGTATTTGTGTTCTGTGCAGTGTTCACTATTCTGCTGCATTTTCCATCTTGTGGAAAGAATGAGCACAGGTCAATAGGTTGCCCCTAAATACCATCACCATAGCCTGTCTTGTTGATTTTGACAAGTGCCAGGCCTTGTTTCGGCACCGTGAGGTTCCGTGTGAGACGGAACGACACTTTTTGAGTGGTGACGAATATGGATGAGTTTGGTGTCTACGAACCGCAAATGACGAGTATAGTGGGGAGTATAGTGGGTGTACGCAGTTTCGTTACGCAACCACGTATGGTTCGTCTCATTTTTGGGTTTGTTCATCCGAACCCTCGGGTTCCATTTTAGATACGGCATCCATTTTGTTTCTTGCCCTCAAGTAGCCAGCGAACGGACGTTGCCTGCTTCGTGACCCTGGGACTCCCAAGCTTACACGAGGGACACGTGTTTCTTTGAGGGTGACTTTTACGATAAGGGAAATGACACGGCGAAGGCAGATGGCCCCGCTCGAGACTCATCTTGCCGTGCTAGCCTATTGTTTCAGTCATGCATGCATTGGACACGAGGTCTTTGACCCTGTCATCAAGTTTCCTTTATTACTCCCAACACTCTTTTCTAACCTGTTGTGCATTCTTGTCCTTTCTTTGCATCTGTTTTTGTCCCCTCTCCTAATGTGTTTACGGGCAGAATGGAATGTGTTTTATTGCGGGGTAGATATGTTTTTACAGTTGGGAACCGGCAGTGTGCTGTAATTATGTTCCGTCCTCCTGAAACATGAACACGACTCTTTTGAAGTTTATTGTGGGAACTGAGTTGTAACCTTTGTTCGCCATACTGCGCAATGGCAAAAACGTGTATAAAAGGAGCGATCCACTTTTGCAATTTGAAGCAGTCTCCGAGAACCTACACATTGTGTACTTCTTGTGATTTCTGTATCCCTGCAGTAAATAAACGCTGATCTCTGACGTCGCTGGAAGTGTCCCGTGTCTCTGTGTTTTGTACGCCAGAACAGGTAACCCACAAAGGTTTCAGGTGTTGTCCCCTGGCACCGCTGGGTCTTAGAATAACCCAGTCCTTCAGTTGGCGCCCAACGTGGGGCGACATCAGCGGTACCGGTCCAAAGCCCGACGATCGTGAGGAACTTCGTGTGAAATCTCCGAGGGAAGGTGCACCCCGCTTCATCGATCCAGTTGTCGAAATAAGTGGCCCGACGTCTTTTCCCGCGAAGATCCCCGCCTCCTGACGGCTGCGACGGACTGATGCCCTGACTGTCGACCTGTTTTGGCGCCTGGCGTAGTCCTTTGTACGGCGAGACGATAGACGGGCCTTCCTGGTGACGCCATTGCTCTTTCAGTTAAGTATTTGTGGGTCGCTCCCAGTGTTCCTTTGTTGTTCGCATGGTTCCATAGCATTTGTGGTTCTTGGTTGTTGGGTTTTATTTGACGATTGCAATTGCCAAAACCGAGGGTCTTGCATTTTTGTGCGAGGACATCATAATTCGATAGCCCTTGAAGTTTGTAAACTCGGTTAGTGTGCACGATGCCTGGCCGTAGTACTTTGTTTGGGTTTCTTAAATGTTGCAGAATGGATTCCCGGCTGGAAGATTCATGTCCAATACCTCCGGTTGGAACTCCAATTTATGAGCTCTATAGTCGCCATGGCGTGGGTCCTATCGTATATAACGAATATTGGGTTCGTTACACTAAAAATGATGGTGTTCTTAGTTGGCCATCACATGGTAGTTTCGAAACTGCCGTTTTAGATAATTTGGAAGCTAAACTGTTTAAAAAGAAGGCTAGGCCAGCCATGTTTGATTCCTTCCGGTTATGGCGTAAAGAGGCCAAGCAGAAAGAAATCTAACAGAGTAAGAAAAATAAAGGAGAAGGTGTCATTACGGTGATGCGAAATGCTGAACAGTATCAGCGAGACAAAGATGAGAAAGAGCAGGAAGTTAGTGCTCGACTTCATCATATGGCGGTGGATAAGTGTTATCCGGTGTTACCATCTAATGCCGATAAGATGGGAGAAGAAGTGATAGAAGATACGCTACTATCTTATTTGTTGAAATCACCACCTCCCTATGCTCCAGATACTGTGGGTCCTATGATTCTTCCTATTCCTCAACTTGCTGTTTTGGCGGCTGCTGGTCAGCCCGTCCTTCCTCCCGCTCTCCCGAATCCTCTTGTGCCGCAAATTGTTCATCCTCCTTTACTGGCTTTTCTTCCTACTGCGCTTTTCCCAGCCCCTCCTCAGCCTGTCGTTCCCGCTACTCCTGGTGCCGCGTCCACCTCTACTGTTTACACTCCTACTGTTGTTGCTCCTGTGCCTTCTTCTCCTTCTGTTCGTAGCCGTCTCCTGAATGCTGTTGCTACTCTTTATTCTCCGCTTTTTGGGCCAATACTTGGATCGACTCTTTCTGATGTTGCTCAGAGGCGCAGCCAGCTTCCTGATGGTAGGGAACGTGAATCGTTGGTAACAATGGCACGTAAATGGATTCGTAATCCTGTTAAGTACACTTCGCGTATAGTGTTTGAAACATTTTCCCAGTTCAATGCGCCCATGCAACGATTCGTGTTTGAGGAAATGTGTAAATCGTTGAGGGAAGAGTGGGATCATGATGTGGTCGATAATGTACCGTCTGAGGTTTCTGAGCTCCAGCATCAATTTACAACTGGTGTGATTGTAGGTGATAAGGTTCGAGCTGCTCTAGAACGCCTGTTATCCTTTCGATGTACAGTGCAACCTCGAGCGTTGTTTAAAGACGAGACCGAAGAGTGGATGGCAAAACCTGGCCAATATCCTATGCGGGAAGTTCCCCCAGTGTGGATGCCAGGTGATCCTAATGCTAATCCTGCTGTCCCAGGACGTTTTCAGAGAGTGTGGATACACCTCCCTTGGAAGCGATCGGAAGTTTTGCAGGTGAAGCAAACTTTGCCCGATCCCCGTAAAAATCCTGCAGGTTATTATAAGGAGTTGTCCCAACTAGTGGATGCTACTGTTATGAATCTTGCTGATATCGATATGTTGTTTGGCAATGTAGTGCCTCAGCCGATTTGGGCGAAAATTCGTCACGAGAATCACGCGGCTGAGTTAGGCGGTGACTGGGCTGCCCTTACGGCGGCAGACGCCCAGCAAGTTGGTGGGGCTAAACCTGAACAGCTTATTGTGGATTTGCCCCAGAGGATAATTACTCTTATGAAAACGCTTATGCCAGCAATGCGCGTCAATTGGGACAAATTGTCCGCGTGTAAGCAAAAGAGGGATGAGAGTGTCTCCGATTTCTTTACGAGATTTGAGGAAGCATTTGTTGATCATAGTGGTCAGGACATGAGTTCGGAGGGTGGTCAGCGGTTGTTCGTTGATAAATTTGTATCGAACTTGTTGCCCGAACTCAGCAACAAGTTGAAGAATTCTGAGAGTTCGTGGGCTGTTTCTACCACTGCTCAAATATTGGCTACGGCCCAATATTACGAAAACAGAGAAAAGGAAGAAAGCGAACGTGCAGCTAAGAAAACGAAGGATCTTAAAACTAAGGTCTTATTGCAGCAAGCGTATCCTCCGCGCTCAAATTTCAATGACTCGCAACAGCCAAATCGCTCACAATCGCAGTTTTCCAGATCACAGGTGCGCAATGACTCTCCCGCACCTCGCTTTGTGTTGGGGTATAATCAATGTGCATATTGTCGAGGGGAGGGCCATTTGAAGTTTAATTGCCCAGTTCTACGTGATAGGAACAATGGTGTGTCGGCTCGAGGAGGTCGTAGTGGTCCTCAACAAGCTTCACGTGATAGAGGTCGCGGTGTTACTCAGAATCAGGCCGAGCGTCTTGCCACTTCCTCAGATTCGCAGAATTGTTTCGATCGACGCGATCTCTCGTCTGGTAGATCTGCACAGTATCATGTGGACGACTATTATGTCGAGCGTGATGTTGATACGGACGGTATCTACTAGGACAGCCATAGACAAAGGAAGGGAGAAGTATCAGTTCCGGTAGATCAGAGAGGGCCTTATGTCGCAGTTGCCACATTGGGCGTCGTTGAGCCTTTTCTGTTGGATACTGGTGCAGCAAAAAGTTCCATCATGCATTCGAAACTCCCTGGCGCGCCTTTGTCTGGCTTAACGAATGTTTCCGTTGGATTCTCTGGCGCCCCCGTTAGCAATCCAGTTTCTAGCCCCTTGCCCCTTACGATTGGGTCTCATGAGTTAGAAGCTCCTTTGATTTTGACTACTGGTTGTGGTGAGAATCTTTTGGGCTTGGATTTGTTGAAAAGGTTACATGCGACTTTGTACTGCTCTCCTACGGGAGTGGAGCTTACATTGGGTCAGAGAGTGATTTCCCCTATGTATCTATCGATCGATAAGCTCCCACCGGAATTGAGTTCTCTTCCGGCTTCTTTGTGGGCGACAGGTCCCAATGATGTGGGCCTGCTGGATATACCACCTTATGTTGTTCAATTGAAAGTTGATGCGCGATTACCGCGCATACCCCAGTATCGTATCTCCCTTGATGGTGAACGGGCACTATTAGCGATCGTCTATGATTTGATCGATAAAGATGTTATTGAGGAGACACGAGGTAACGTGTGTAATAGTCCTGTGTTGCCTATTCTGAAGCGAACTGATCCCTCCAAGCCCCCCGTGTACCGTCTAGTTATTGACTTACGGGAGGTAAATAAAATTGTTGTCCCGCAGTTTCCTGTGGTGCCCGACATTACAGCTTTACTGACTCTGATTCCAGCCTCTGCATCATGGTTCTCGGTTATTGATCTGAAGAATGCGTTCTTTAGCATTCCGATTGCTGAGGAAAGTCGAGATTTGTTCGGTTTTTCATTAGGTGGTCGTAGCTTCCGGTTCAAACGTGCACCTCAAGGCTACTGTGAGAGCCCATCGATCTACAGCCAAGCTCTCAAGAGCCAACTTGATGCATTCGTGCTGCCAGCTGGTGCGGCCTTGATTCAGTACGTTGACGATCTGTTGGTAGCTGCAGACACTGAACAAATTTGCAAGACTGCTACTGTGTCACTGTTGCAGCATCTATGCGACTTACACCACAAGGTGTCACCTTCTAAATTGCAATATTGTTGTCAAGAAGTTACCTACCTAGGTCACTTATTGTCAAAGGCGGGAAGAAGGTTGACCCCTGAAAGAATCGCAGCAATTGCTCGAATGGCTGTGCCGACGACTCAGAGAGACGTGCGTGCCTTTTTAGGTATCACGTCATACTGTAGACAGTGGATTCCAAATTTTTCACTGTTAGCGAAGCCATTGATAGCTCTTACGTGCAAGGATGTTTCGACTCCTTTGCCATGGACGGAGGAATGTCAGAAAAGTTTTTCTGAACTTCGTGATGCGTTGTGTTCGGCTCCTGTGTTAGGTACTCCTGATTACAGCAAGCCATTTACACTATACGTCCATGAGAGGGAAGGCTGTGCGTTGAGTGTTTTAACGCAACAATTTGGTGGCAAGCAGCGCCCATGTGCATAATTTCCTCGACCTTAGACCCGGTAGCTAGAGCATTGCCGAGCTGCTTGAGGGCGACGGCGGCAGCTGCGGCGTCTATTCGACAATCCGCAGGTCTTGTCATGGATAATATGCTCGTAGTGATGGTTCCGCATGCAGTTGATACTCTCCTGAATCGTACAAAAACTCAACATCTGACGAGTTCAAGGTTGTCTGGGTACGAGCTGACCCTTTTGGCAAGTCATATACAGATCAAGCGTTGTAATGTACTGAATCCGGCGACATTGTTGCCGAGTAATATGGAATCAGATGATGTACCACCACATGATTGTTATTTACGAACTGAGGAAGAAACAAAGGGTCGTGTGGACCTGAAAAACACTCCTTTGGCAGATCCCGATGGTACTTTGTATGTTGATGGTTCTTGCTTTAAATTGCCGAATGGCGATGTGACGACTGCGTATGCTGTAGTGACGTTGAGCACGGTTGTGGAAACTGCGAGATTGAATCAGAATTCAGCACAAGCGGCAGAGTTGATTGCATTGACAAGGGCATGTGTCTTGTCTAAGGGAAAGCGAGTGAATGTGTTTACCGACAGTCAGTACGCATTCGGTGTTGCGCACAGTTTTGGAAGACTTTGGAGAGAAAGAGGATTCATGACATCGCATGGGACGAAGATCCAACACGGGCAGCTCGTAAATGATCTTTTGGATGCACTTACATTGCCTAAACAAGTGGCGATTGTTAAATGTAGTGCACATCGGAAAGTGACGGATGATGTTGGTCGTGGTAATGCATTTGCGGATGAGATTGCTAAGGAAACGGCTAAGAATCTTACAACTCGAATGTACGTGACAAGTTCAGTGAGATGGCCGACGGAAACTGGTATGTGTGAAGACACTGTTGAGAGTGTGAAAGCAATTCAGAACGAGGCAACTGAAGCTGAAAAGATCAAGTGGAAAGAAAGTACGGGAAGGTTGGATATGCATGGATGTTGGGTTGACTTGACGGAACGTCAGAGGTGGATGTTACCAGATGCGTACTTATTAGCTGTCGTGACGATGGCTCATGGGTTGTCACATATTAGTGCAAAAGGGATATGTAAGTTCTTGTCCCCTGTATGGAAGAATGAGGGTATTACTAAGTGTGCTGAGAGAGTGGTTAAGAATTGCATGGTGTGTTTGATGCACAATCCTGGCAAGGGCACCCCCACTCCACCTGGTCATTTTGCTCCCCCTGTTTGTCCCTTTGAGGTGATCCAATTGGACTTTATCCATATGGAGAGATGCAATAACCTGAAGTATGTTTTGGTTGTGGTTTGTGCGTTCTCTAGATGGATTGAGGCCTATCCTCTTAAGGATAATACTGCCCTGTCCACAGCGAAAATCCTGCTGAAGGAATACTTTCCTAGGTATGGAATGCCACGGATCGTGTGGTCGGATAATGGAAGTGAGTTTGTAGGAAGTGTGATGCAGAGTGTGTGTAAGGGCCTTGGAATCCGTCAAAAATTCCATAGCGCTAATCATCCTCAGGCAGCGGGTTTGGTTGAAGGGTACAATGGTACCCTGAAACTGAAACTTGCAAAAATACAAGCTACCACTGGTCTATCATGGCCTGATGCCTTGCCTCTGGCTCTCCTATCAACCAGGGCGACTGTACACTCTCGAGTAGGGCTTAGCCCATATGAGATTGTGTTCGGCCGCCCTGCGAACATTTGGGGAGTCCCGAGACCTAAGGCCTTTGATAGTCTTGAGTATCCAATGCTAATTGATTACCTTCATGATTTGACCACTAAACTACGGTTGATCCATCAACAGGTCTTTGAAGCTCTACCGGCGCAGACAGAGGGTCCTGGACATCAGCTCCGGCCAGGCGATTGGGTCGTTACCCGAAATTTTGGTCGGAAACGTAACTTGGAGCCAAGATTCGTAGGACCCTTTCAAGTCTTGTTGACAACGAGGACTGCGGTTCGATTGGAGGGCCGGAAGAACTGGGTTCACGCCGGCCACACGAAAAAGGTACCGATCCCCTCACCAACAGACGGTTGGGTGAGAACTGGGATTGCGGCAACGGAAACTGAGACTCCTTTAAACTTTGTGCTGTTTAGTGACGCTCAACCTGTAGGAGATGATTTGTCGCTGCCAAACCTACTTGTGGAGTCATCAGTAGCAGAGAACCCAAGGTCCGACTCGTCGTTCACTTTATCGAACACTGTTGCGCCAGCTGAACAATTGTTTGTAGAGCAAACTCGACCTGGAAGAAGTCGATACTTTCTTCGTTCAAGGACTAATAAAAATTAAGTCGTATATTTGGTTTTTTTTTCCCTTTTTCGGTGCTATAAACATTATGGACAATTACATCCTTTTTTTTGAGTTTTTATGTGTTTTTCACTGCTAAAGAGATTTGTATTAAACCTGAACGTTTTGAGGAAACCCTACCATCCGGGTTACCGTAGGGCCGTGCGGGTACTCCTTTCTGTTTAGCAGGTTTCTGACGCTAGGTCGGTTACTTTTGTCGATTCCTGGGAACTCCTGGGGATTGATAATCGCTACTCAGAACGAAGTGCGTCAAGTACGTCACGGACGGTTTGTAGAGGATGGCATTCTCTAAGCTGTTGGAAGTAGAAAGGATGTCGGCGCAGAGATCAGAGTTACATAGGGTTGTACGAACAAAATGTTTTCTGTTTCAGGTATTCCTACTGTTTCTGACTGTGTCTATGCTATTGGTGGGCGGAGTGTATTTTGGAATACAGTTGTTATTACCTTCTGTTTCACCTACCCTTTCTCCTAAACTAAGCTCCATCACCACTGTTTCCCCACATTCTTTTCATTCTTTGCCTCAACACGAACAGGTTAGACGTGCGGAATTTATGAATAACTCCTTCGTTCAACTCCTACATCAGCATCAGTTGGTGATGAATACTACCAACTGTTGGGTGTGTGGGTTAATGCCACATACCATGGATAGGGGTATTCCGTATTTGGTCCTTCCTTACAGCTCCCAGGGTTCCGCTCGAGCATTCCAAACTATGTTTCGTAGTGCACTAGATTCCTACCCCAGTCGAGAGCCACGCTCAGTCAACTTTGGTCCCGGTCCGTACCACAAGCCTTTGGCGATAGCGATAGCGGATTTAGATAGAGATGTTTTTGATGCATCGCTTATCCCAGATGAAGAGGTGCAAGCCTATAAGGATCTGAGTGAGGCTGAGTATAGTGTTTCAGTGGGTAATAGACAGCTTAAGAGCTCGTCCCCAATATGGATTGTACCACACCTCGGTAATTTCTGCTTGAAAGGTTTGGGTCGAAATCCGAGAGCACAACTTGGGAACAGTGCTTGTACTGACACGTATGTCCTACCGATGCTCCCTTCCCCTGTTTTCCTGACTGCTAAGGGCACTTATTTTGTATGTTATGAACGCGCATATACATGGTTACCCCGTGATTTTTCGGGTACCTGTTATATTGCGAATCTTTTACCACCTACTTTCACAGTTGCCTCAGACTATCACAAGACTAGAGTTGTGAGAGGCGTTATTAGCAAAGAGGATACTGCCGGTCAAGAAGCAGGAGATTTCTTTAAGGGTTTTTTGCCGTTCTGGGGACCTATGGTTAATAGTAGGAACCTAAGACAGTTGACCCGTGTAGTTGAGTCAACTGCTAATATTACCGCGAGTGCCCTTGGTAACTTAACAGCTGAACTTCAGGCGGATAGACTCATGACGTTGCAGAACCGGATGGTTCTAGATGTTGTTCTCGCAGATAGAGGTGGTGTGTGTAAAGTTATCCATTCGAGCTGTTGCATTTTCATTCCTGACAACGCTCCAACTGTCTACCAAGCCATTTCGAAGTTGCACAAGATTTCCGAGTCCATACACGTGGACGAAGGTAATTGGACACTTCTAGGATGGTTTTGGGGCTTGATATCCACTTGGGGTTGGAAAATTCTGATGATCGTAGGGGTTGTTGTAACGTTTCTATCCACGTGTTGTCTTTGTGTACAGTGTGGTCCTGCCTTATGTGGCCTTTGTGCTACAACGTGTATAAGACGGCCATCTGTTACCAAGGAGACATTGATGAATAGAATGATGTTCCAGCAGCAGGTGAACGATCTGATGAATATTGAAATCGATTCCGATCTTGACTAGTGCTTGCCTACATGAGGGCAAAAGGAGCGTCTGAGGTTCCGTGTGAGACGGAACGACACTTTTTGAGTGGTGACGAATATGGATGAGTTTGGTGTCTACGAACCGCAAATGACGAGTATAGTGGGTGTACGCAGTTTCGTTACGCAACCACGTATGGTTCGTCTCATTTTTGGGTTTGTTCATCCGAACCCTCGGGTTCCATTTTAGATACGGCATCCATTTTGTTTCTTGCCCTCAAGTAGCCAGCAAACGGACGTTGCCTGCTTCGTGACCCTGGGACTCCCAAGCTTACACGAGGGACACGTGTTTCTTTGAGGGTGACTTTTACGATAAGGGAAATGACACGGCGAAGGCAGATGGCCCCGCTCGAGACTCATCTTGCCGTGCTAGCCTATTGTTTCAGTCATGCATGCATTGGACACAAGGTCTTTGACCCTGTCATCAAGTTTCCTTTATTACTCCCAACACTCTTTTCTAACCTGTTGTGCATTCTTGTCCTTTCTTTGCATTTGTTTTTGTCCCCTCTCCTAATGTGTTTACGGGCAGAATGGAATGTGTTTTATTGCGGGGTAGATATGTTTTTACAGTTGGGAACCGGCAGTGCTGCTGTAATTATGTTCCGTCCTCCTGAAACATGAACACGACTCTTTTGAAGTTTATTGTGGGAACTGAGTTGTAACCTTTGTTCGCCATACTGCGCAATGGCAAAAACGTGTATAAAAGGAGCGATCCACTTTTGCAATTTGAAGCAGTCTACGAGAACCTACACGTTGTGTACTTCTTGTGATTTCTGTATCCCTGCAGTAAATAAACGCTGATCTCTGACGTCGCTGGAAGTGTCCCGTGTCTCTGTGTTTTGTACGCCAGAACAGGTAACCCACGAAGGTTTCAGGTGTTGTCCCCTGGCACCGCTGGGTCTTAGAATAACCCAGTCCTTCAACCGTCAGTTTCAAAATGTATGTGACATGGAGGCAGTAGGAAAAAAGTGAACTTGTGATGCTTCGGCTGTATCGTGAAAACGTTCTTCATAAAGGCCAACTACACATAGTCATGTGAGCCAGGAACATGCTGCAGGCCCCATATAGTTAGTATATGAAAATGGCAACTTTCTAAAAGTGTCATTTTCAGAATTGTGATTTAAAAATCTGACTTAACCATAAAAGAGAATTTTAAACTACAATTCCCCAGACGTCAAACATGACTTTCCTACCTTTTCCCAATCATAAATGATCACTTATTAAATGTAATAAGGTAACCCAGTGCTATCCTATGCGAGAAGTAGGCCTCGCAGGAGTGGAAAATGAATTTGTGAGTTTTTCACCACCAGGACAGATAAAACTCACAGTACATGTCCAGCTTTTTAATTACTAGCACCCTGCCTCATGGGCTGTCTTGGGCCTACTTTAGGGGTGGCATATATTTAATAAAAAGAGAATTAAGACTTGGCAAGGGGGTTAATTTGCCAAGTCAATTTGACAGTTCAAAACTGGCAGACCTGGGACCTGGTTTAAGGGCTGCTTAAGTGGGTGGCACAATAAATGCTGTGGGCCCATTAGTAGCAGTTCATTTACCCAGCCCTAGGTGTATAGTACACCACTTTACTAGGGACTTATAGGTAAATTAAATGTGCCGAATCGGGTACAAGCAAATTTTGCCATGTTTTAGGGAGTGAGCATAAGCACTTTAGCACTGGTTAGCAATACACAGAGCCCTAAAGGCCAATGAATACAGGTGCAGTAAACAGAAGGGGTGAAAGCAACGTTTGGAGGTGCCCTGCATAGAGCGCTGAGTACAACAGATTGATTGATTTGTACCTCACTAGGATCAACCTCCTCAATTAACAGATCTTCTGTGGCAGAAGCAGGAACTACCATCCAGAACAAAAGGGTGAGATTTAATGGGAATTTATTTGATTCTGCCAAATATGGAGTTTTTTTTACAATGCCTCAGGGTAACCCAGCCAATATACCTATTGATGTGACACCCAAGGGTGTTGTGGACTCTGTGCTGGGCTCAAATAAACCTGAACTTGATCAGGCTGTTCAAAATTATGTTCAAAGAACCAGAACAGCCTTGCTGGGCCTTATGGCTCAACAGCTTCAGACCGTTTTCACTGGCCTGCCCCAACCCCCTCACATTTGCCCTCAAGCCCTTCAGCACCAGCTGCAACCCATTCAAAATCCTCCTCCAAGACCGCCTTCAAATTGGATGCTCTTGAACATCTAAAAAGAGCATATTTGGACTCCATTCCAGAGGTTGAGGATGATGACGTGGCCATGGAAAGTGTAGATTCCCTACAAGACACCCAAACTCCTGACGGTGATACAGATGTCTCTAACTATGAGGATGTTAGATCTTGCCTCCCTGCCCCCAAAAAGAGACAGCAGGAAGATCTAGACACAGCGGAAAGTTCCTCAGGTTCTCAATCTCCCTTGCTACATGGATCCTTTGATCTGCAGGATATCTCACCCCCCTTCTCTAAATGGACACCGTCACCCAAGACAGCAGCATACATTTAAAGTAAACTGTGGAAGCTTTTCCCTAAAGAAATCAGAAATCCACTGTGAGCAAGGAATTGCTGACCCCTGACATAGATCCGAGATTGTCCACTTTTCTTGGAAAATTTGTGATGGATCCTAAAATAGGATTAAATGATCCTGGAAAGCATGCCAGGACAAATTGTTCGACATCTCTGGCCCACTAGCAATAATTCCAGACCTGGCCTTCTTGGCAAAACAACAGAGCACATCTATTAACCTAGACGTTATGGCCGCTAGGCCGAACAAGCCATATGTTTATTGGATAATGTGAATTGCACCGTAACAGCTTCATGAGCAACATCTTCTTGGTGAACAAAAAGATAGAGGCTTGCTCCTGGTTATCAATCTCAGGGATTTTAATACCTGGATCCTCTACCATCACTTCAAGATGACGAGGATTCACTTTTTGAGAGACCTCTTAAACCAAGGTGAATTTTTGGTCCATCTTAACTTGAAAGATGCTTATCTAACAGTTCCGATCTTTCCTCCACACTGGTGTTTCTTGCAGTGTCAGGAGAGGAACACCTTTTACAATTTCTGGCCAATGCCATTTGGACTTTTCTTGACTCCCTAGTGCTTTATCAATCTGCTGAAACCAGTGTGTGAGAGACAGGAGTATGTGTTTGATCGTCTCCTTAGACTATTTTCTGTTGATGTCACAGAACTCAGACATTCTGACGCAACATTGGAGCAGATGATTTCACTTCTAGAAGCTCCAGGGTCTGCCATAAATTACAGCAAATTCGACTTGCTTTCTACCCAACAAATGATCTTTCTAGGCTTTGCTTTAGAACAAGTTTCAGTGACCCTGGCTCTTCCAGTCTGAAAGATCAGAGCAATTCAAAAAGAGATCCACAGAACGCTCTCAAAACAGACCCCGACTCTTCTGTGGCTTGCAATATTGGTTGGACCTCTGGCATCCTCTTTCAAGCAATGTGTCATGCCCTGTAGTCCTGCCCCCGTGACATTGCGAGCATAAAAGGAGCGTAGACGCTCACGAACGCGCTTAGTGTTCTAGCTTTTGGCCCCATTTCCGTCCGTTCCGCTTGTGCCTGACTTCCGTTTGGTTTTCTTCCGGTTTCTCTGAGCGTTCTCAGTACCGGAGGAAGAATTTGGCTCGCTAGCGATTCCTACGTTGGTGCATGATCCTGCAGGGCTTTTTAGTCCACCTCGTGTGCTGGATACATTCTTTGAATCTCCCCGCTCCATCGGGAGATTGTTACCGAAGCAGATTTCGGTGTTCCTTCAAAGGCTCCTTCCACCGGGTGTCTCACCTGGGTTTCGGCTATTTCACCCAGCCGGGCAGAGCTCTGGCCATACGCTCTGGACTTGGGAGATAGGAGGCGTGTGAAACCTAGCCTCGTGCTTCTTCCCCATCTATATTGTTTCTTGAATTTTTCCCTAGTTCGTTTCTTACCTTGTATTATCGTCCCGTGCTCAGTCCTATCCTCGCTGTTGGCGGGGCCCCACCTGTGTGCACCTTGCCTGGCATAGCCGGGGTGCCCCGCAGTCCTACAAGAGTCTTTGTCCGGATATTCCACTGGGATACTTGCGTGAACCACTTGGCATTATAGGCTCTTCACGTCAGAATTACGGTAACAGCGCTTTGCGCTGCCCCTGTTTATATATATACCTATGTTTGCTATGCTACTGTGTGATTAAGGGGGCTACTTAGTTCTCATACTTATTTGGCTGATTATTCCATGCATAGGTACAGAACAAACACCGTTACCCAAGGTGGATTTATACCCATTACGCTCTCAGTTCTACCGTAGCATAGTGGGGGTAAGTGGTATACATTACTAGTATGTGGTTTACAAGTGTAATGAAAACCCCTTTCTAATCTTGTGTTCTTCTGTTGTACAGGACATCCTACATTGACACTATTACATTTATCCACTACCCGCATAGAACTAACCTAATGATGGTATGTGTGACAAGGGGTTTCACTTAGATATCTGGGAGGCATTACGAATGTGAAGGCTCGATTTAACCCCTCTTTTCCTACAGCTGCATCCAGCCTCAACTATCCCAGACGTGGAGCCCTCAACCCTACTAGAAGTTTTCCCGCCTATCCTTGTTTTGTTTCCCTGTTTTCCCCTGGTGTGGCATCCGTTACTCTAGAGTCAGATAGAGTCGGAAGGCCATAGGGGAAGGCTGAGGTATTCTCTCCAGATTCCTGACGCTCCTGCGGAAACTCTTGGCAATCATAACACAATGTTCCATGAAATGCTCCACTATTGTGCTCTTCAGCTTCTCCAGATTTCACACTTACAGAAGGGCCTATCTTACTCAGACAAAGTACAGTTTACTCTAGAAAAGTGTCACAAATTACAATGGTGGCTCGATCACATTTGTGCACGAAATGGGAAGGCTGTTTTTGGCCTTGTTCCAGACAGATTGTGATTGAATTCGATACCAGCTGTTTAGGCTGGGGTGCTTGCTGTGGAAACCTCACTACTGGGGTAGATGGTCCAAATCCGAACTTTCCTTATACATCAATTTTCTGTAATTGCTTGCAGGCTCCTTTGTGATTCGCTCTTTCTTCCACTAACATGCTCAATGTTGCATCCTACTGCAGATGGACAGCATTTCAGCGGTTCAGTACAACAACCGCCTGAGAGGAGCGAGATTACGTCTTCGAGCGGTGATAGCCAAGGGCTTCTGAAACTAATGCCTGCAACAGCAGATCTTGACGTTAGCGGTTCATCTCCTAGGCAATCAAAATTCAGTGGCTGACTGGAACTCTTGCTACATCAGGGAATCCAGTGAGTGGAAACTAGATCCAACCCTCTTTTCCAAGATCATGTGGAAGTGAGATCTGTATCAGATAGATCTTTTTGCATCTCAACTGACCTACCAGTTAGTTACCATCCTTCTTCAGTTGGAGACTGGACATCTTGGCACAGTCGACGGATGCCTTCTTGCAGAAGTGGACTTGTCTAAATTATGCCTTTCCCCCCTTCTCTATGCTTCGGAGAGTAGCCCGTCAGGTCCGGAGACAATCAGGTGAGTTAATCCTGGTCTCCTTCCTGTGGAGAATTCAGACTTGCCAGGGATGCTGGCAAGTGTCAGGCCTTTAAGAACAGGCTTACGACCTCATCGACAAGGCTTGTGATGACTCCACTCACAAGAGATATTAAGCAGCTTGGAAAATATGGTCATGTTGGTTCATTGCCAAGGATCTAAATCCCTTGGACAGCCGAAAAAGTTCATCTCCCAAATGTTTTAGCATCCTCAGTGATGGTGAACTCTTACAGATCACAGATCTCTGCTGGTCATCTTCCTGTAGGTAACAGGCCAGATGGAAAGCATCCGTTAATATCCAAGATTTTGAGGGGTATGAGGTCTTCAGCCTCTCTTCAACCTGAGTATTATAGCCCTTGGGATATTATCCTACTCCTTACATTTCTTAAATCTTGGCCTGAGAATTCTCTTTTACCAAAAAAGCAACTTTCAGCGAAATTGGCACTTCTACTTTGTCTGGTTTCTTGTAGGTGTGAATTGAATGTTTGAACCCTTGACATGGCAGGCAGATCATTTATTCCAGAGAGTGTAACTTTTATCATTTCCAAATGGACTAAATCAGCAACTAAACAGGTAGTATTCCAAACAATTCCATGAGGGCAAAAACTTTGTGTGTGAGAACGCTCAGGACCTATCCTTTCGATGTACTCAGATTAATGGATCTTTTTTGTATCCTGAGAGGAAAAGCGGTGAATGACAGTTCTAAGTCTTATAAATAGTGTGATCAACTTGACCACACACTAAAAGTCAAAGACTGTATCTTGAAGTTTAGAAAATATTTTTTAAAAACTCAAAGCCAAATTAATATAAATCAATCGTAGAAACATACTGTAAAAATACAAGATTATTAAAGGAAGACCAAAACGGCTTACAATATAAGTCCTTATCAGCAAAGACCATATGAGATTTTCAGTGGCTGCCATGCAAAAGATGATAAATAGAATCTGGCAGGTAGACGAATTATCTTGATCCTTCTCCTCATGCATGAAAAAGATTTGCAGCATCTAACTAACCCTACACTGACCTAAGAGTAGGAGAAATCCTAATAATCCAATAAGCAAGAAAAGGTGTCAGCATCAGAACCTGAGTAGAAGTTCTGTACGCAAGAGTTCATGTATAGCATGAAGCCACACAATCAGAAGTATCAGGAGAGATCTGTACCTCTCTACGTCTAAAGGACATCTAAGTAACTTCGAGGTGAGTTCACTAATCAGAAACACACAGAAACTTTGAGACACATGACCTCACATTAGTCAGCCTTCTTGTTCCAGTTTCCTATGAAGGTCTCAGTGCCTGGTACGATAGTCCCATCTTCCAGTCTCTACTTCTGAAGCGTCCTTGGCTTCCTCCCTTCGACAGATATCGCCAACTTGTAGCACTCCCTTTGTTCTTCATTAAATTTAATTGACCTTGCCAACTCTTTCTCGCCTCACTGTCCTACAAATACAGTGTTTCTTTACTAACTATGAATGCTTTGGTTTGCACCTGTGAAAGAAGGAAAACATGTCGAAAACAGCTATCATGTTCAATATTAAATGTCCCAAATGTAAGCTTATGGCCCACAGCCCTGCTAACTTAGTTGCTTACTTCTAGAAGCATAATATTTATACAACACACATATAATCCTGCAAATAAATCAATGATACGGAGAGTTATTCATTATACACTATATTTTTTGTGAATGCAATTTATTAACTCAAATGACAACTGGTCACTTATAAACACTGCACTAACAAACATATAGTTCATTTTTTTTCTAGTGCCTGTCAAATGCACTGCCTTAAAATGCATTTTAGCGCACCCCATACTATCTAAGCCTATAGAAGAGTATTGTTGACTATCCAGTTGTTCTCTAAAAGAAAAACGGTTAATGTTCACACGCGTATATATCAGAGCACGCAATTATTGCATTTTCATACTAGTGCACCACGTCATTGATTATAATTATATCACACATACACTTATGGCCAAAGGGCACATATATATGGCCTGGTCAGTGTGTAAAAGGATGGAGCAAAATGATGCTACTCCATGTGGTTCATTGTCTAATAGAGTCACAGCTCCTCTCAGGCATTCAGTCGGAGGTGGCCTCAAAGTAGTTTGCATTAGGAGCTCGCCTTATCCTAATGGCAGACTGGTCTGCCGATTCCGTTTAAGGAGTTCTCCAATAAACAAGTAAATAACCCTCTTCCAATGAATGTTGCTAAGCTTTAAACTTACATTATCTGAAGTCTCCAGTCCTGTCACAGAATCGAAAATGTCATAACATATGTGAGCTAGAATTTTCAATTGTATTAAGGACACAGAGGCGAAGATTACCCCACCTGCAAATTGTAGAAGAATGGATAGTTTCTATTGTGATGCTGAATTTACATGGTTTGATGGTTCTTATAATGTTATTATTAATAATTTATTTATGAAGTATCCCATCCAAGATTAAAGTATAGTGGTTTAGTTGCTTGTATTTTCAGTTTCAGATCAAAAGCAAGAATGAGTTTCACAGTTTTGACAATCAAGAGAAGTTCCTTGATGTCACTCAGTCTGTTTATAGAGCTTCAAATGCTCTTATTGGTTATTGGACAGATTAGCACTGGGATTTGTAGTTCAAATTGGAACTTTGGGTTTTGTAGTTTTACTACTGCAACTGTAAGGTTAATTGCATGTTTGGTTACCTGGCTGCTGTATTAATACATCAACGAGGAGAATGCGTAATGTGAAACCTCTGTGTCCTTAATAGAATGGAAAATTAATGTTCACAAATGTTATAAAATGTTTGATTTTATATTTTGATGTGAACGGCAGCACGGAGAAGTGCAAGCAGATAGCATGTGATAGTACTGTAGGACGTATTCATTTGAAAGCTGAACACAAGTCTCGTTGTAAATATGGCAGGCATATCAAGGGCTGCTTCGATCACAATGAACTAACACCTTTGTCTTCACTAGCTCCATAGTCAGTTCTGCTCCACATACTCTGGATCATGGCAGCTATATTTAATGGCGAATTAAACCTTCGAACGTTGTAATCTGCCGCATGCTGCACAGACAATAACAAGGTTTACTCAGATTTCCAGGCGGCAATAAATGGCATTAGTGCACCACATTCTTGTGTTTCACAATCTCAGTCACATAGAAAATATTGTCATTTATTTGTTCCATTAGCAACACAATAACAGCAAAAATAAACGCTCTAAATCTAAGGCCCAGTTATGAGTCTGCACTGTCTGCAAACGTTTATCTATTTTTTTCTTCTTGAATTGTATATCTGCTCTTTGCAAGTGTAACATTAAGCAATCCCAGATAATTCAATGTTGTGAATTGTGTAGTAATCCTGTGCTTTGGGGACAGTCTGCGCAGCCAGAGCTGCTGACACCTGTTTCGATCAGCAGGGAAGACGCACCATTCTTGATATAAAACTTGTTTCGTTCTTCGAAACGGCCTGTGCTGAGAGTGTTGCTTTTTTTTTTTTTTACAACATGGCTATTTCATTTCCTTTTGGCTTGATTGCTGAACTGATATTTTGGAAATTGAGGGACAGGGTTATGGCTAAAATATGCTTGTTTCTCTTGGGTAGGGCACTGCATACCAACATAATTTACCGTAGTTTTGTCATCTCCTCCTTTTGTAGACAACTCTATTTTAAATATCGTACTGTTCGGTGAAAGGCCGAAAGAGTCGTCATTTTGCAGTATTTGGATGACATACATCAGTCTCTTACACACCCATGATAATATAGTAAAAGACGCTAGGTGGCGCTAAAGTGCTTTCCAGCGCGAAATGCGAAATATTGCGCAGACTATGGAAGGCCCCACTTGCCGATGTAAGTAGCACGGTCAAGTCCACATTTTCGCCGTATTTTCTTTCTTGTCACATACCCTCAGTCCTTAGTTTGTAAAACTGTAAGTGTCAGGGTCCTCGTCATTAGGGCACTGCAGATTGCACCACAGATTGCCTCCCTTGACGGTATCAACACAACGAGTCATCATCACATTTCTACAAGTGTGACATTTCAGACTATTCCAGGTCACCACCGCTGTGAGAGTAGCTTCGTCGGAAGGGCACTTAAGTGCCAGTGCCAACTGCCAAGCACCGGAAACCACCAGCTCAGATTAAGCATTGCTTTAAAATTACATAATTTGGCACCAGAATTCGAGTCTTTTTTTTTTTTTTTACAACTTGAACACCCCAAAAATCACTGATTTATGTTTGGCTATTTTGCTGATTACTTCGTCCAAAGTGTAAATCAAAGGCATAACACTAATGAATTAGCTATCACACACTGTGCAAAAGTAGTCGCAAGACAGCAAATAGCACTTCTGATAACTATGTGCACAAAATACCCCTCTTAAGCCCCCCTACCCCCCCCCCCCCCACCCCCCTCCCAAAGATGCGCAGGCGAACCCAAATCTTTCATAGGGGGCGGCGAGGATTGCGCGGTGGTGCTGCTGAAGGGAGTGGTGGTGCTCTCCTCCCAAAAACATTTGAAAATAGAGGGCAAAACAGTGCATTTTTACACCTGTTTTCCAAATGAATATTCAAATTCTTGAGTGAGTGTACACTCCAAGCATTCCATTATAGACCCATTATCGCACTATTTTTTGGGACAAAAGTTATTGAGGCGTGTATGGCCATCCTGCTCCAATCACATGTAATGTAAAATCTACTATTTGGTCACCCTTGATAAAAAAAACAATGGTTCCCTTGGAGGAAGCAAAATAAGCCTTTGTTGCCTAGGCAAATATAATTATCAAAAAGATTTTACTGTATCACATAATTTAAGGTAAAAGTACGTTGGCAATTAATACAGCAATCAATGTAGATCTTTTCAATATGTCAAAGGTGCTCTGGTGAACGACACAGTAAAAAGTGAATCAAGTGAGGATGAGTGAGCAATACGTGATGTGACAGATAAAATAAAGGGCATTTAGAAGAGTCTGCATTTATTCAAGTGCATTAGCTGACTCAATTTTGGAATCCATTACACAGCGGGTAAAAATTTGGTTAAATCTACATGTTAAAGCGTCATCGTTTCGACCCCTTTTATGATCTACGTTCCTGGGGGTCTTTAGCAGAACAATAAAGTAGCTCCTATAACAAGACAAGAATACAAATAACTCTTCATGTGTCTCTTTATTATGCTGTGATCCACCTAAGATGACTGCCACACAAGGAATCTTGGTACTTGATGTCCCCATGTTGTTTGGTAGCCATCCAATGCACCTGGGCGACGGAATGTAAATTACTCAGCCACAGATTCCCCCGATGTGGCATCTTAAAGTTATTGACTGGCAGCTAGGAAGTCGTGAGTTAGATGAAATGGATCAGTGGGATGACATATCATGACAGGATGCTAGCAGGCAGTGTCCTTACTCTCTAGAGAAAAGGGCCACCATCTTCTCTCAGAATGAATATACAAAGTCCACGTCATCAGATCTGCGCAGTTTATATAGTGTGAATTCAACCTGTAGGCATTAGAGTGCTTTACATGAACCTCACTTATACACTTACATTACCCAAGGTCAGATTTTTTTTATTGTCAGGGTGGATTTAAGTCATTTGACCAGAATGTCGAGTGACGCCGAGACTCAAACCTAATTCTCCAGTTTCAAAGTTGGCATCTCTAGCAATGACTGTGCCCTGTCACCGGTTTCATCCATGTATAATCACAGGATGCAATTGCATACCTTTCCAGCATGATTTGTAGTGCTTTTACCTCTTTTTCCTCCTGACTCATCCAACGCCTCCATTTTCATTCTGAGAAGGACCTACACAATTTGGCATGGTTGATTCCGACATATGAGATGCTTCAATTGAAGTGGAGGGGTAAGACTCTGTGCTGTGAAGCCAAGGAAGGGCAGACAGCTGACCAAGAAACAAGCCTGTAGTAAGTTCCACCTTAGGCCCATTGTGGTCTCTCCCTTATTTTAGCCAAACGGCCCGTTTTAGGCCACATTTCATTTGCACACCACATGTAACACATGTATTTTCATGCCACACATTTATTTTAGAAAATTGGCTGCACATGTTATTATTCAGTTCATCTTCTTAGGATCTATTCTGAACATTTCGTACAAGGTTGAACAACACAGTGCTCTGTTCTTCTGTGCTCGGTAAAGCAACATCTCATAACATTCAGACATAACATGGGCAAAGTTGTTGTTTTCTAGAAAGGCACTGATTATCATATATAAAGATGAGTGTGCCCATTTGAAAAACAGAGAGGAGGATTCATGGAGAGGGAAAGGTCTTGGAACGGGTGCACCAGCTTTGCATAAACACCTACAATGATGCAGACCACCTTACTAAAATACCAGGTATGGGGCTCTGCGCTAATCCCAGATATCACTGATATATTTTATGCTTGCGTAGTGAGGGTTAGGTTTAAACAAATATATCCGTTACCATGATAGGGTTTTTCATTGTATACAGTTTGCTCGTCATGCTTTTTACTCTGCTTAGCTGTATATGCTTTCTAATCGCAGCAGTAATGCCTCATAATAGACAATGTTAGTTTTAATAAATATTGTAAACTTTCCTCTTGTCTTTCTTTTGTTTATTATGGACATGCATAAGTGAGAGAACAAAAGGTGATGCTCAGTTTCCACGGTTCCTTTGGGGACTAGAGTGTTGTGTTCTACATTGCCAATCCACTTGTTACTCTGGAAGGTTATGAGTGCAAGTGAGGCACTACAAGCTAGCCAACTTTGGGCCCATAGGTACTGATGTAGTAGGGTAACGCAGTCCCTACATTATGATGTCCTGTGGACCCAGGCATAGTTCTGTTGCCAAATAGAATCCCCGCAGCAAGCCTTCTTGCCAGGGTGTCTGCTGCCTGAAAGATATGCAAATCTGTGTTATTAAGTCAGTCTGCAAATGTACAGGCTCCTTGGGAGCTGGTATTTGCTTTAATTTATGGAGTCACTTGAAGGATATTCTTTTTGAGAGGTATTGTAAGGGGATCAGATGAGCTGTGAAGTACATGCTTGTAATGGACAATTATAAAAAATGTTTGAACCAAGTACAGTCTGCACATTACTCAGATCTATATTTTGGAAGCACTTTTTTAAAATCTTATATCTAAATATGTTTGTGCAGTTTGTGGCAGCCTATCTTATACTGTACTTAACGCTGTTCATATTTGCAGTGCTTTCTGTCACAGGCATGGAATTCCTAACACTAAAAACACACAAGTAACATTTCCCCACTGCACCAACCAGAATTATATTCTGACTGCACCAACCAGAGCTCATTTCTGTGGCTCTCTGGTTACACACACAGACATGATTGTATTAACCCATAGAGGTTTCTCAACATAAAAAGTGCACCTGATTAGATTAACTTGCATTTCTTTTTTCATTGAAGGTGCGTGTTATTTTATATTCAGTTACTTGAAGGTGAAATACCAACAAAATAGTTACAGAATATTTTGTTTTTTTTAGCCAGGCCTTTATTCGCGCCCCCAAGCTCACTGACCCCACCCCCAATGGAGTCAGGATCACAGTTGCCATTCTTTTTCTGATGCACTTCGACCGCTGGTGGAGAGGAAATACGCGCCATTTCGCCATCAGTGGCTGTATTTGGTGCACAAAGTGAGGTGAATGGCTTAGTCATTTACTTTGAGTTCAGAAGGACATTAAAGAATTTCAATTTCATGGTGGAGAGATTGGCTCACCATTTGTTATAATAAAAAGTGATTTTTGCTTAACGCTTGATGTTTTTTTGATCACTTTCTTTAGGAAAAGCACTTTACATCAAGCTCTGTTTTGCAGTATTTAGTCTATCTAATCTGCTGCTCTTTTCATTGACTTTGGAAGTATTAATTTTTGTTATAAGCTTCTGACTTTTATTCAAACGTATGCAGGCATTAAATACTAAGGTTAAAATGGGTGATATAAGTAAAAACAAAATATAATGTATAAACATTCCTACCTTGGGGTCCGATTTATATTTCAAAATTAAACATGCAGTTTAACAGAATCACAAGTAGACAAATACTGTTGTGAAATCTGCTCGTATTTTATCACCAAAGACATACATTTATAGTTAAATGTTTTGCTACATTTCATTTATATTTATTATTATGGTCTGGTGCTTGTGGTGTACGCTATCGTTGGAGAAGCATTCCCCAAAATGTTGTTAATTGTAAACAACACACGTTCAACGCGTCATTTAAATTTGAAATTTGAACGGTTGGTAACTGAAAAATTGAGGCACAGCTGGATGAGGGTGCGAGGTTTCAAAAACTCCCGCAATTGATTGTCTTGGTACAGACCTCGTAAGATGTGTCAGTGTCAGAGTGTTAATTACAAGTGGGAAAGTGGGGGTTGGCTACCTGTGGTGGGGGTTGCTGTAAACATTGTTGGTATTCGCAAACATATTTCAGGCCGGAGAGAAAACACATATAGTAACTCATTTTACTGGAAGGACTTAGAACATTTCCTTGAAACACTTTTATTTAATACATTTTTTGATCAGCGCATGCAGTTATCCACAATTGCATCTATTCTTGATACTGAGAGAGCAGAAATACTGCTGGACAGTCGGATTACTGAGCAAACAAGCAAAGATTTAAGGCATTTCCACTAGGCCAGATGGTTTGTGATCAACCTTACTTCAAATAGCAAGTTGTTCTAGGATTTGGAAGCCGCAGACGAGAAATAATCAGCTCCCTTCTTGGAGTATCCTGATTTTAGGACAGACAAGAGAATGGGAGGAAGTAGACCAAAGAAAGCAAGGAGGCTGGCAAGCAATAAACATAGTTTGATGAATGTAGGGCATTGAGCTTAGCAGACTTCTTGGCAGATGTGTAGACTTTTTAATATGATACACTTTGCCACAATATGCAGTGACATTGCTTGAGATGGTGAGCATGAGTATTGGGTGTTGATGTGGAAGACCTAGTAAGAATCTGACAGACATATTCTAATAAACAGAAGACCTCACCAAAGCATGTTGCTGTAATCCAGATGAGACCCAATAACTGCCTGGACAACTGCGAAACGAGAACTGGCTGATAAGAGAGGAAAAATCTTCTTGAGCACTTTGAGATAGAAGAAGCATGATGCTGTAACTTTCACAATCTCAGCGGAACAATCCAGATTTACACCAAATGTAAATCCGTGGTTGTGAACAGTGGGAACAGATGTGGGACAGGTTTGCAGAGATGACAGCCGCCAATGCAAGGTCCATATGAAAGGGGAGGCTCCTATAAGCAGGACCTCCATTGTGTCCATGTTCAGTTTCTGTCAGTATATAGTCGCCCAGGATGCCGCAGCAGAAATACTTGTCTGAGAATTAGTTTGGGCCGTAAGCACCCCCCGCGTTCATTCTGAGGATGATTTGAGTTTGATTTGCCCAAGCCATGATCTCAAGGCAAAAGGATTTAAAGAGACTGCAAAGGATATGCCACCACCGCCCCTTCATATTTCATGGGGTTTTGTTGAAGGGGGTTCTCGAGAGAAAGGGTTTTCCACTTGCAGGAGATAAAAGGTAAAAAGTTACCTGTACAACTGCATCTTTTCACATGATTTACTCGACCATATTTTCCACTTAATTGAAAAGCTGTACAAATACGTTTTCCCCGTTGTGAGAACCCCTTGAATTGTAGGATTGTTGTAGACTCTCAGGAATACCACTGGGATTCTTTAGGGCAGGCTATTCCAATGAGTAGCTTCCTGTGAGTAGATCAGCCTACCAAATTAGAAGCTTTTGATTGGTTGAATAAATGTATGTGTACCTTAATTTAAAAGTGTCTCTTTGAGATGAAAATGTGTGTATTATAAGCTGTTGTTTGGCGAAAATGGTTACATTTGCAAAATATATTTAAACCTGATATTTGAGTGACATATCATGTGGGATCGGTGAGACTTAATACACCTATTACCTTGGTGCCAGGGACTGTCTAGTGATGGCTGTTCTGTATTAGTTGGTATTACCGAAAAGGTTGGAGACCCCTGCTTTAGGGAGACCCAAAAGTTCGAAAATCTACTTCAACCCAAGGAGCAAACCATGGAGACTGGGTTTTAAGACCTGCTTTCTGAATCGGGTTCAAGATAACTAATTGAGATTTTTTTGGGGGGGAGGAAGTGAGGAGAATAGACCCTCTATCATCCATTCAAGTCGGGTCCCACTAAAGGTCTGTAACCTTTTTCCACGGCAGTCCCTGTGAGCCATTGCACATTTATTATGCTAACTCCCCCACCCCAAACTATTTTTTATTTATTTATTTATTTACCTTTTTTTGTTTTTCAGTACTCGTGAACATAATCAACCGATTCATCTTTCGTTCAACTTTTTTTTGAATTTCAGTTGATTTATGAAAGTTAAAACTTAGATACTTTTGTGGTTGATCTCTCAGTGGGACCCTTTTGTATAATCACATACAACTAAACTTCAGGAGCAAGAAACTCAAAAGCAGGCTTTAGAAGGATAATTGATATGTTTGACATTACTCGGTATGCATGCACTGAACTGTTACATGTTTCTACTGGATGTACAGCAGTACTGTACAGCTTCGTCTTGCTTTCGGTTTTTTTGCAGTGTTGTTGTCAAGGAGACATAAATCTGTGACAAGCTTGGTGTTTTTAAAGATCCCTGCCATTGCTTAGACTGTGCTGAGGTTAGTTTTACTAATACAATCACGTTATCCAAATATTCTCTCATTTGAGAAGAAGAAAGACAACATTTTCTTACTAGCCTGTCCCTCATTAAAGCCTAGGAGTGCATGGATCCAATACTGACAGAAAAAAGTTTCAAATCTCCTTTAAATCAGTTATTGGCAGAGCTGAAAAAGCAAGTAGAGCCATGTCACTGTGCTTCGGTAAGGGGATCGTAGATCAGCAGTAAGAAGGACTAGTTGTTTTGTTTGTTATACTGCTTTATTTGTACTTTTAACATTGGATTTGGGCTTGGAACAGAAACTCCAAAGTCCCGGTCCGATTGACTAAGTTTCCAGTCCCGATCTGTAGGGGTAGGGGGGATGTTCCTTCTCCACTTCAGTAGGGTCATAGTATTCGTCTCCGGAGTTGGGGTCTCCCCAGGGTATTCCTCACTCTTCATGGAGCATCCCCCTCGATCAGGCAGGGTCCGGCCGGAACTCCCTACAAGAAAACAAAAGGATAGGGTCAGTTTCTCGTACTGCAATCCTGTTACGGGGCCCAAAGGTAGATAGTGAGGGGAAATTGGATCACCACAGTGTCGTTGCTGTCGGCGCTATATATGAGGAGTGCTCGGGCGTGACTGTACATCAAAAGGGTATGACTACGGGGCTAGAGCTTTTCTTTCACACCCCACGCCCAGCCACACCTCTCCAGAGGTGTGGCTGGGCGATACGCCGGACCGTTGGCCTCCTGGCTCTATTTCCTCTTGTCGAAGTCTGCCGGTGGTTGTTCGCTGGTCGAGTTCCTCAGCTCCTCGTCTGTTTCCGTTCGCGTCTGCTTCTCTCTCCTTCTCTTCCGGGTTTCCCGGCTCTCTTGGTTCTCCTCCCCTTTTTCTGCTGACGCATCCTTCACTGATTGGTTCCAGTTCTGCGTCATCATCCGAGGGGGCATTGTCTCTGACAGTAGACGGCCAGTTAAAGGGGACACCGCTTCTTGAGTTCTCCTCCGATATCCATTCGTCTGGGGCCATATATCTCGGACTTACCTGATATCCAGGGAAGAACAAAAACTTCATAGACAAAACTCAGGGCCCCTACACCACTTCATCCATCTAACACATCAGCTCTACCATCTACGGGGACTTTAACCTCATTGATAGCCTAAGTACAAAGAAAAAAAGTGACTTATTCCTCAACTCATCGATACTTTCAACATGGGGCAACAGTCAACCAACTTAAATAGAGGCCACATCCTCACACCAGTTCTCTTAACCTCACCAACAATCCATTGCTAATCACCCATACCCTTGTAATAAACTGATTGTCACGCCAGTCCCATCACCTTGCTTCATGTCCAGCCAACACATTGAGGTGAGCTGAAGCAAGAACATAAAACTGTTGGGTCATTCAAGGGCTACCCCATGGAAAATAAACAGCACAAACATAACTTTCGCTCTCCTCCCCCTTACCAACTTACATACATTAAAGTTAACCAATGTTCATCCAGAATCGAAAAGCTATTGTACCTTATTGTTGTGGTCAGGCTGCAGACATCAATGGGCGACATAACTTTCTCACATTCAGCCAGCCAGTCAGTCTCTGATATTTGCTGTTAGTTTCTACATGTTAGATCTGGCATTTCTTGGCATGGTTACCCCTGCCTTTTTGCCTCTACCTCCTCTATTTTTGATGCTGTGATGGGTTTTGTTTTACTGGCTTAGATGCTTTGGGAACTTTGCCACTGCTGATCAGTGTCAAAGTGCAAGTGCTCCCTGTATAAAGTGTTATGGTAATTGGTTGTCCATAACTGGTATGTTTGCCTTACTAGAAAAGTCCTTAGTAAAGTGCACTATGTGTGCCAGGGCTGGTAATGCAAATGCTACTAGTGGGCCTGCAACACTAATTGTGCCACCCACACAAGTAGTGCTATAGAGAGATCTCAGGCCTGACACTGCAGTGCCTGTGCGCAGTTTGTTGACTGCCTTGTTGTCCTGACAAGTGCACCCACTTGCCAGGCCTTACCTTCCCTTTTTATGCACATCATAGTAGGCCTAAGTTAACCCCCTGGGCAGGGTGCAGTGTATGTGAAAGGTAGGACATATACGGAGGTGTGTACCATGTCTTCACAGTGAAAGGCGGCTAAATTTGTTTTTCACTGTTGCAAGGCCATCTTGCCCATAGGACAGAATGAGGAATGCTGTGTCCCATGCTTCCACCATATCTTCCCATAGGCATAAGATGAAGAGATGGAGTTTAGTGTGCCTGAACTCAGAATTTAATCACACATCTTTTTGTGAAGATGGTTTTTAAATTGTGTGCTTAGAAACCACATTTTTAAAAGTGGCTGGTTTCTTGTCTTGAACCATTTTTTGTGCCTCTGCCTGGTTGTATATGCCTGCCTGGGTTTAGTTGTGACAGGGTCTGGGAAGTGTCCTGACCCCAGGGAGGAGAAGGTGAGACAGCAACAGCCTGGGCCTGAATTTGATGTAGGTGGGAGGAGTAGCCCCCTGGATGTGAAGAGGGCTGTGTTGCTGCCACAAAAGGATGGCTCCACCTCCTGCTGAGCGTGTGGGCCCCAGACCCCCACTATCAAAGGAAGAAGGTGTGCCCTGGCAGGAAGGCACCCAGAACTGGTTTGGACTGGCTCAGAGCCCCTTGAACACAAAGACTTCAAAGGCATCTAGGGGTATAAATGTAAGAGCTGAAACCCCTGAACTAAAGACTGCAATCCATACTGGAAAAGGATTGAACCTACTTTGTGATCAAGAGGAACCTCTGCCAAGGAAGAACAGCTGAAGAGACTGCCCTTGTTGTGTGTTCTGGGGCTGGCCTGCAGTTTGCTGATTTGACTAAGGAGAAGACAAGGGACTTTGCTGTGCGCTGTGTCCCCCTGCTTGTGAGGACTTTGCTGTGTCCTGGAGTAGCGTGTCTCCAAGGGCCCGAGGAGAGATGGTCCCCTGTTGTGGAAACTCAGGAACACAAAAGTTTCCAACCGTGTCTCAGCGACGCTGTATGCGTGGTGCTCTTGCACGCCTAAGACTGCTGTGTGGTCTGTGGTACTGTTTACAAGGTGCTCCGTGATCGCATTGCCCCAGCAGCGTGAAACATCGTCCACGCTGCTGCCTTGCTGTTGTGGCCCAAGCGGTCATCGTACCTGAGGCAATGAGTAAAGATCACGCCACACCGGCCCGAGCCGCAACGTGCTAAAGGACTGTTTGAAACTAAGACCCGTGTCTCAGCGAAGCTGTGTGCGTGGTGCTCTTGCACGCCTGAGACTGCCGTCGCGCTGCAATGATGCCAGGTAAGTTCTGAACGGGCCCCAGATATCCTTAGGCCTCGAGGTAGAGGGGACAATGCTAGCATACACTTCACTTCCCATGGAGCAGGAAGCTAAACTGGCCATCCAGTTCTTAATTGTGGGTGCGGTCTTGTTACCCCAATGAATGGCTACTTCTCTTTTGGCCAGTAGTAGACATATGGCTGCAAAATTGCGAACTTTTTTGGGGAACTGAACCACATAACCTAGGAGGGCAATCTCGAGGAGTGGTTCTATGGGTATGTGAATCATGTTGCTCAGTGTTTTGTGTACTTCAGTCCAGTATGAGTATATACGTGGGCAAGTCCATGCAACGTGGGCAAAGTCAGTGTGTGCTGCATTGCATTTACGGCACGTGTGTGATTTAGAGGGGTCTATCCGGTGGATGCTGGCTGGGGTGATGTACATTCAACAAAGGAATTTAAAATGGATCAATTTATGTCGGCTATTGAGGGAGACGTTTTTCGTGGCAGCACAACATGCTATCCACTGCTCATCCGTTATAGGATTGCCCAGATCTCCTTCCCAATCTCTTGTCATCATTTAGCGGGATGAGAGCAGCACAAGATTTATACAGTTTGGAGATAAGATGGACCCCTTTAATATTGTCAATGACCAGTGAGAGCAGGGTGAAGGATTAAGGTTCCAGGGGAAATTCGGGAAAAGTGGCGCACAGAGCGGAGCGTACCCGCAATAACACAAATTTATCCATAAAAGTGACTTCGGTGAATCGAGATGTGTCATCAATGTCAAAGGCGTGACCGTCAGGGAAAAGGTCGCCCATTTTAGCGATGTCAAGTTTGGCTTACGTACGTTGTATGAGTCACTCACCCGTGATCGGCAACATTCTGGCATTGGGGAGTGACAAGGAGGTTGAAGAGGGTAGGTGTATTTGTGATCCGTCTTGAGTTTCTCCCATGCCCAGCTAGTGGTGGAGACCATTTGAATGTCATTAGGGTCCCGAGGAAGGCCCTTGGGTAAAATGGAGGCCAGTGTCTCAGGGAGGACCAGATCTGATTCCGGACGAAGATAAGGGATTCTGGCGTCTGGGTGGTACCACGCATGGGCGTAGCTGCATTGTGAAACTAAGTAATAGAGCTGTAAGTCAGGAACCCCATAACCCCCTCTGTCGTAAGGGAGAGTCATAACTCACCAACGAACTCTGGCCCACCTGTCGCTCCAATCGTATCAAATGGGAACGGAGTGTCAAAAAAAACCTGTTGGGACGGGGTATGGGGATGTTGTGAAAGAGATATACAAATTTTGGGAGCACAATCATCTTGATGAGGGCAACACGACCTGCTATGGAAAGCGGAAGTCGGAGGCACTTGTCGATTTGTGCTTCCAGAATATGAACAGCCTGGCCATAATTAGGGTGGATGATCTGCTCGGTGTCCAGGTGGATGTGGATACCCAAGTATTTGACGGAGTCAGCACACCATTCCAGAGGAAACTCGAGTTCCCAAGGCTTCGTGCTGGCAGTAAGGGTAAAGATCATGGATTTGTGCCAGTTGATGCCAAGGCCAGAATACAGGCCAAAGCGAGTAATTTCACGGATGAGGGGGTCTAAGTTAACCTGTGGGTGTCTGACGTAAAGAATGGTGTCATCAGCGTATAACGATACTAAGAGAAGACCTGTGTTGAATTGCAGGTCTCGGTGCAGGTGTTTTCTTGAAAGTGACGAATCAGGGGGTCCGTGGCCAAAATAAACAATAGGGGTGAGAGCGAGCAGCCCTGTCTCGTGCCGCGGGATAACTCAAAGGTTTCAGAGAGTGACATGTTCAGGCGGAGCCGTGCTGTGGGGCGATTGTATAGCAATGCGGTGGTAGCAAAACAATCAATAGGCATCCCCATACGATGCATGATGGATATAAAAAAGGAGCATTCCATAGAATCAAAGGCCTTTTCGGTGTCTAGTAAGATAGCGGCTGCTGGCACTTCAGGGTTTATCCTATGGAGGGTAGAAAATAAGGTTCGTAAATTGAACTACGTGGAGCGGTGAGGGACAAAACCGGATTGGGCGGGGGAAATTATAAACTCCATTAGCTGGGAGAGACGGTTCGCAATAACCTTAACTAGGATTTTATAGTCTAAATTTAATAACAAGAGGGGCCTATAGGAGCCACAGAGCAGCGGATCTTTACCCGGCTTGGGGAGAAGAATTATAACAGCCTCGCAGAGCGTGGGCGGCAAGATCCGTCTCTCCAGGGCCTCCGCGTAGACCTCCAGAAGTTGTTGCTCAGCCAACTAGAGACCCCCAGTTCTAACAATTAATAATTGGGGAGGGCAGCGAGTGCAAGACTTCTTCATCTATGTCCGCCAATAGAATCATGATGAGATCAAGTGTTAAATGTATGCTGGTGATATCTATCCGCACAATCATCTAATGTACTCAAATGTCCACCACATAGAGATTGAAGCCGTCTCTCCTCATCCCCTCCAACATCAGTACCAGCAAACATTGTTTTAAGTATGACCAGCTTTATACAGATTTTCCTTAAATTGTGTACAGATAGGTGATTTAGATGCTCTCTTCCAAATAAGATTCTGAGAAATCTGTTGACCATTGCTCAATATAATTAAATGTTTGGTGAGGTTGATCTGTCTCTGGCAGATAATACAGGTGGGATATCACCATCAGTCTTCCATGGCAATGATGTTTCCATGTGCCTCACGTTGTACTTAGTTGTGGTGAGCCCAGTAGAGTAATTGAGTGACTGTGCACAAATCCCTTCAACCTACCCGGAATTCTTTAGCACATTGGTCTCTATTTATTAAGATTCTGCTGCAGAACAGTTCTCCAAATGTAGAGGGTTGTCCACTCCCTCATCGTAAGTGTACGTTATTTGTCATTTCTGGGTAACGTCTAGTTATTTTCTATTGGTAGCTGTGGGGTTGGGAGGCTAGTAACTAGGTGAGTTCCTACAGCTTTATTCCAATGATGTAACATCAGGTTTGTCAAAAAGCACTAAATAACATCAACAAATTAGACCATTTTTATGTGATTGGGTCGCATGTATAGATCCTAAATATCAGTGTGGTCTGCATCCAGCAAGAGAAGGATCATTTGAATGTTGTTGCATGTTGTTTATAATATTGTAAGCTAATCTAGTGTTGTCCCCAGTCTATTTGGAAGGATTGTGTGAAGATCTCATGTAATAACGGTTGGTATAAGCCAGCCACACAGTTGAGGCTCCTTCTTTGGCTTTGAAATCAGAGTAGGTATAGACTCCATTATAGAGGTCGTGACTAATCCAATATTGAGAAAAGAGTTAAAGACTTTAGTCAGGTGTGGTGCAGAAATGTCACGGCATGGCTTGTAGAAGGAAGGCAGGAAGCTGTCTGGTCCCAAAGTCTTGTCGTTCAGGAGTTTATTAACAACATTTACAAACCTCCTAGTCAGTAATAGGTTCTTCCAGCCCCTCTGACAGATCCGAACCCTGTGGGTGTACTTCCTTAAGAGTTGGATCACAAGGTTCGATGCCATAGAGATTAGGATGATAATGTACAGAGGCATCTAACACTGTGTGCTGAGTTATATATTGACCCATCATACTCTAATGCTTCACACATAATAACAGGTTCTGGCAATTTAGGTTTATAAGCCTATAATGTAGATTTTCCCCAGCTCTGGGGTGCAGAAAATCTGGATTTTATTAAAGACACAGAGGCTAATATTATTGCAATCTCCTTTATTGCCACTACTCAAAGCAGCCCCTTTAAAGAACACAGAACACTACCAAAAGGTCCATCACAATTAAATGCCAGAACCCCCAGTCATCTTTCTTCTTTTTAGTGTACTGCAACATATCATATAACATGCACAAATTCAACATTATCTATCGTGCAAACATAAACACAGTTTATAATAAACAAGTCCAAAATCCAAATCCAAGGTTAACACTTTTGCAGAAAGTTCAACTACATCTCTCATCCTCTGTAGAATCCAATTTCTTTCGTCTACTTGTTTATTGTTAATTGCAAGTTTAAAGGTTTTACAACAAACAATAAGCCGCAGTTTCAACAGGGTTAAAGTGAAACAAATGAAAAATTGCATCATTTGATCTTTCGCACACCTCAAAATGTCTTACAATTCACCCCCCAGCATAAAAGCTTTTGAAGATGACACACCCCTCAAAGAAGGGGCACCAAGCAGGCTAACATCCACACCAGAATTTGTCATCCCTTCCTTCACCCAGTGAGCAAGTGTAGAAGATGCAGCTTTATGCGGATGTCTAAAATAAATAAGCAACTGATCCTTAGTAATAGATCTTATCTGTGATGTTCTCCTCTCATACTCATTGACACAACGTACCACACACTAATTATCATGCTTATCAAAATATGGACAGAATATTGGCATTGAATTTGTTTTTGTTTTTTTATTTGAATGAAAGCACACTCCCTCAAATGACAAAATCATGCTTGAAACATCTAGCACCCTAATGTCGGAAACCCTCCTAAATGACATTAGACGCACAAAAATTGTTGACTTCTGAGATAACCCTTTCAAGCTCAAAACATTGTTAGCACATAAACCTTCCAGGTACTTCATAACTTTAGATACATCCCAAACAAAATTCTATTTAGAAACTCTCAGTTCCGAAATCTTTATACTCCCCAATAATCTCTCTGCCAAAACATTGTCTAACCGTAAAGCCATTAAGCAAAACATGTACTGCGTCAATTGCTGACCTATGTACATTAATCGTCCTGTAAGAGAAACCTGTCTCAAGCAGTTCTGAAAAAAATAAACCACATCTACGACATCCACTGAAATGGGATCAAAATTCTTTTCCACTCGCCAGCAAACCCATGTCTCCCAAGCCAATCTATACATCTTCCTTGGAACTGGTGTCCAGGACTTTTTAATAAAATTCATAGCATCTCTTCAAAGCCCTGGCATATCCCGGGCATGCCTGAAATTTTCCAAGCCACCAGACCCAACTGTGCTGACATGACCATATCTTGCCTCTCTCCTAGTGGTTCCACTAGAATTTCCTGAAATACTGGCAATAGAATTGGCAATTTCACTGACATTTATAGGAGTATTGGATACCAAACTTGTGGCTTCCAAAGAGGTGCCACTAACACCACTGTCTCCTTACACTTGCGTACCTTCAAAGTTACATGAGTAATCATTGAAAAGGGTGCAAAAGCACAGGGCCTGAGGCCTCTCCATTTCTGTCGGAATGCATCTATCCATGCTGACTCCAGGTCTGGATGCCAGCTGAAAAATCTCTGTAACTGGACTTCAGCTTATTTGCAAACAGCTCCACCTGACATGGACCCTTAAACTCTATCAACTTCAGGAAAACTAATCTGTTCAGAGTCCATTCTCTTGAATCTCTGTAGTTCCTTGAACACCAATATGCCTCCATATTGCTTAATCCCGGAATGTGCTCTGCATACACTGAAATATTCTGTCTCAAGCAATACTCCCTGAAAACCTTTGCCAGATCAGCAAGATCCTTTGATCTCCGACCCCCTAGCTTTTTCACATACCCTACTGCTGAGACATTGTCCCTCCTCAGGAGGACCAAATACTTCACCTTGTCCTTTTTTAAACTCCTTATTGCAAAGGACCCTGTCGAAAGTTCCAAACAATTCATGTGGAGTTTGCTCTCCTCCTCTGACCATACTCAACCTGTTGAAATCGCACCACAACGCGCTCCCAAGTATTCTAAGCTCGCATCCGATTCTATAATCATTTTGGGATTCTCCCCAAAAATAGCTTTTCCATTCCATGCCTCCATTTAACAACCCTATGATGTAGACTAAGCGTAACCTAAGAATGGCTTCGATAATTCTACTGAATTGTTGTAATCTTAGAGTTAAACGGGTGTTCCAGCTTAGTGAGGAATTAAACAGGATCCCCAAATAATTAAAGGTTTTTGTCTTTTCAAGCTGTACACCCCCCATATGATAGATCTTGGACTTGGTATTGGGATGTCCACAAGTCATCATTTATGACTTTGAAAAAATTCACCTTCAGATCTAAGTCTTTCATGAAAGTTAAAAAGATGTCCAGCAAAACTTGTAGGCGATTAGCTGTACGAGTAATGAGGACTGCATCATCTTCATACATTAAAATTGGTATGGGTTGGGTTACCATTCGAGACATATCCTTTCCCTTACAGAATAAGTAGTTCTTATTTCCATTTATATAGAGTAAGAATAGGAAGGGGACCAAAATACACCGCTGTCTCACACCCCATGTAGTTCTAATTTGGGAGGTACATTCACTTAGTAAACCATATCGGACCTGAACCGATAAGTTGTGATGCCAGCGTCTTTTTAGGGGAATCAAATCCTTTTCCACTCCCATCTGTTCAATTAAGACCCAGAGTCTCAGTAAGTCTACTAGATCAAAAGCACTGGAGAGATCCATTAAGTCTAGGTGTGAGACACCCTCTTACCATGACATATTTCCCTGCCAGGGGGTAGAGCTTGAGACACTGTTCTACAGTGCCGATTTGTGGTCTAAAACCCTATTGTACCTCTGTTAGAACGTTATTGTCCAGGTTTTCAGGTGAGACAGGAGTATCTGGCACTGGAACCAATCAATGAAATTGGTCGGTTTAAGGACAGTGAAGATCTATGACCCTGTGGTTCCTATAACATTTGTTAACAATGGTGCCCATAGTTTAATATTTGTTTTAAATATATCAACTGGCACACCATCTGACCGGGGTGCATTCCCTCTGATACTCTTTTGAATTGCTCAGCCCAACTCCTGAACTTCTAGTGAGTTGAGAAAGCCCTGCATATTATGTAAATTCATATGCTTCATGTTATCTAATTCGCTTCATTTATTCTCCCTATTCTCCAATTGAAAAAATCTTGAAAAATGGATCACCCATAAGTCTGCTGGAATTAAGGACTCAAGCCTAGGGGTATCATATTCAGAGATAAAAGGGTGAATTACTACCTCCTAAAATATTATATTATCTATCGCCCTCCCTGCCTCTGGAAGATCGTCTCAGGCTTTGCGTTGTATCTCACTAACCTTTAAAGTAGTTTTATATAGTCGCCTAGCATCTTTAATTCCTTGGCTCGAACATGGGCTGGCTTGAAGTGCTGCTTCCAACTGCTTTTGAGCAACCCCACAGGCTGATTTGAACCGTATACACAGATGTACCTAGAGTAATACCAGAGTTAGGATTAGTTTATCTGAGATAAACTTACAGATACCTTTAAAACCATTTCAAATAGTACTAGGATCTGATTCGTATGATAAGTAGGCTAAAGTAGGGTCCATATTCTCACCAACTACTTTTCGAGTAAAAACTACTGACTGCTTTTGTCCCATTTTAGTCATAGCCCTTTATTCTTGAAGTAATCTATCCCCTGCCATCTTTTTGCGAATCTCCTTGATTTTATGATAAATTCCATACAGCAATGAGGGGGCTGTGATCACTATACCACTTGCTAGAAATGTTAAAATCCACAAGTAAAGAGGAAAAATCAACTGGCATCATAATAAAATCAATGGTACTCCCTTCAGAGTAAAAGTGAAAGTCGGTACAAGATTACTTCTCCTGTAGATTGTATCAGTGGTGACAACTAAATTATATTTAAATATGAGTCTTTTTAAAGTCTCCTCATTAACAGTATGTTTTAAAAAAGTCAATTTTTCACTCTTCAAATCCTTAAGGCCACAAACTGACTGGCCATTATATTCACATCTGGGGATATTAAAATCCTCATCCTAGATTAATAAAACAATACAATTGTTTCCTGGATAAAACTATCAAATTGCTCTATCACATTGCTAAGGCTGTGATTACAAATGTTGTAATAACAATTGAAAGGAAAGTGGTTTGACCAAGAAATGTGGAGACGACTAGACTTCTGATACTCGCAGTATAGGAATTTGCACAGAGATGAATTTGTGCAGGCCTCCCTCGGCCCTGCCAGCAGCTGACGATGAGGCTTGCTGAGTAAAAGTCATTAGTGTGAAGCTTCTCTTTCATCTAAGTTTATTGCCAACATATAATATCAAAGTTCCTAACATACAAGAGCCAGTCTGGATTTATAACTTTAGTACATGCCCCCACAATATACCAAGTAATGAGACTTAAACCCCCAGGAGATGAAGGTGTCTTTTTACCTGAAGAGCTCTTTATTTCAGCCAGGGGTGAATGAGAGTTTTGGAACAGAATATCAGATTTGTTTTCAATTTGTTAATTGTACTTGTTCGCCTTTGTATGGGATAACAGTCATTCATTCATAACCAGCATTTCAATTGGCTTAAAAACGTTTTCTGACAGAAAAATTACAACAATCCTACATTCCAGCTTACGGTCTTGAATCCCTCTCATAATTGTTACAGGTGTTTGTTGAGAAACAATTTGGTCTGTAGAAGAAACCAATACGATGTGCTTGTAGTCCATCTTATTTTTTCCCCGGATAATAAAGACGTTATAGTAGATTTTTAACAAGCATTGGATTCCTAAACTTTATCAAAACGCACTCCCCTTTTAATTTCATACTAGTTTGTGTGACCCATCCGACTCTACAGGTTAAGAGGATCTCATTATACAACATCATTATAACCCACTTTGGTCCTTAACCATTGAGCAGTCTTAGGTTATAAAGCCAAGCCATCCTCTTTTGACCTATTTGTTACCAGTGGCATATCTTCTAGCACAATCACATAGGGAGTGCAATCTGGTTGTAGTTGCAAAGTCTCTTTACAGGTGCAATTTTTAGGATTTTCCACCCCTAAATTACGGGGAGGTAAGCGAGGTCCTTTTTTTTTTTTACAATGCACCCCTTTCCTGTCACACACCATTTAGTTGCAAAACAAGTCTGGGGTTTTTCTGTGATTCCTCGTTTGTATTTCTGCCAGAATTGTGTGTGTCTAGGTCCTCGACTAAAGAACGGGTCTACATTTTTCAATTGTTGGGTTCCACCAGTGTCACTTTTATGTTTATAGTCAGTAATTGTAGATAATAAGTTTGCTTGTGCCAGTGATTTCTTTAGCAGGACATAGTCTTGGATTCGATTTTAGTGCAAAAGTCATTCATTAGAGAGCCTGTTTGCATCAAAAGATTGATTACAAAGTTCCAAAACACAAATTTGGGTATCCTTTGTTACCTCATTTCTGATGTTATTCTCCAGTCTCCATCTGGGAATTGTGCAAGGATCGAAGCCATGAAGGTGTGGATTTCCTTGCAGCCATAACAAGCGGGCATTGTACAGGAGCTCACTTTCTGGGTGCTCTGGCCTTAACCTCCCTTCTCTTTTTTTGAAAGAGGTGGGCTTGCTAGGATTGGGATATGATCCCTAGGGGCATCCTCATTTTCCAGTCTAATATATGAGGTAGAGGGTTTGGGCTTGTTGAGCAGTTTTGTCCCCACCTTTTCACCCTGTATAGCTCTTTCAGGGCTTTTCTGAGAATTTTGACGATTCACCTCGCTATTAACTTCAATAGTCTTATGTTCTAAAGGGGGATTGTGGGATTGCCACTGTGCAGCTTCAATTCTTTCCTATACATTTCCAAGTTCAGATGATCTCACTCTCATTACAGTAGTGAGGTAATTAGCGATGGAGGTCTTTTGGGCAGATGGCTCTCCTTCTCCCTCTTTTAGGGACATGTCATTTCTTTTTCCCATGCTTACGCCAAGAACAACATTAAAGGTGTAAAAACCTGCCTTGAAGTTGTGCAGGTGACCATGGTGGGTTTAAATATCAGAGCCAAGAGGGGTGGCAGAGCCCAGCCTCTTCCAGGCGCAGACAGGCCTACTCCTGGTCCAGTTTTTGCCTGAGCGCGTCCCGCCCTGCAGGCCTCAAGATATGCACTTGCTCAGTGCTAGGCCCCGCCTCCTTGCCAACAGCAGAAGTCTGTGACCCATAGACCCTGCCCCAAATGTCTCCATAATTTATGGCACTTTTCTCTCAGAGGAAATCAAAAACAGCACATTTTTAATGCAGTGTGCAGTACTGTTATTGCTAGAAACATGTCTGATCATTTGGCTGTGTCAGCAAATGCACTTAAGTCAACCAGGTGAAGCTCCTGATCAGGGGTAACATTTTTAATTAAGGTGACTTTGAATCCATTTGTCAATATGTTAATCTTTTTAAAGAGTAAGAAAGAAATTACAGCACCTCTTTATTACCTTCGGGAAGACCTAGTGTTGGAAATGGTCCTTAAAAACCTCTACTTAGCTCCTGCATGTTCCAAAAATAAAGTTTGGCATCCCATGCTACTTATCCTGATGCCTTTCTATTAGTGGGAGGGGATTGAAATACAAGCCTTATAGAGGACATGGCTGAAACAGCAGAACATTATTATACATGAGTGGTTTATGGTATTAACCTAGTAGTAATGCCATTGATTAAGCCTTGCCTGCATGGATGAGGTATAAGGAGGATGTTACGTGAATGTCAATTATGTCTTCTCATTGGTCGCTTTGTGGGCGAGGCAAAGGCAAGTCAAACTTATATTGATGGCTACAATCCAGTCCCAGTAGATTATTTTGTGGTCAGCATGTAACACTTTTGTTAATGCGGAAAGTTTAATGTTCTATCAATGGAAGGAAGTGATTACTTACTCAAATCCTAATGTTTTCATTTAGAAGGCCCCACCTTTTATGATGATATTACAAAGCCAAATAAGGTAGAATTGGATACAAACCAAAGATTCTAGATACAATAATTTTAATTTAAAGCATAGCTGGTGTGCGGCTCCAGGAAGTACAGACTTTTGTGCTCATATATGAACTGATATTAAATCTGTTCTAATTCTAATACCATGAAACCGTCTTTTTCAAGGTCTGATAGCAAAGGTACTAAAAGGCGGAAGTGTATCCTGAAAATCTGTGGCTTAGCTTGGAGAAATTAGAATGACGTATTACAATTGATTCACTTGACCTGATCATATTACATACAACTGAGAGCAAAACATGCGGGAAAAAGGGTAGCTTAGACACAGAATGAGTAGGCTGTCACATAGCTCCTGAAGAAATTTTTGGAAGCTGGTAGTGAACGGATCTAATGACTGAGAATATTCTTCTATCTAATTGCTTCAGAAATGGAATGGTGCTCCATTTCACCCAACAATTTAAAGGTTTACCAAGTAATGAATCAGTAGAGATTGAATTCACGAGTGCTGATAATTTGATAAAGTGGATTTTGGAGGATCAAATAGTGAAAATAACAGTAATAACATTAAGGACCAGGAGGGCTCCTGGCCTGGACAGGTACAAAGTGTGGTGGCAAAGCTTCATTAATCGGTATGTCAATCAATAGCGTGCAGTGGCTCCCTGTCTTCTTTTTGGACAGAATCTCCTATAAAACTGATTTTTAAGAAACGTGACAGAGAAGGTCCAAGTGCATATCATTTAATTTCCCTTCTTGATACTGGTGGCAGGATCTTGCACAGGCCAGTGTGTTTCATCTAGAGGAGTAGACTACTAATAATAGAGTAATCTCTTTGGAACAAGCCAGGTTTAGGTCTGCAATGAGTGCTTTGGACCATATTTTTCTCTCATGAGATCTGGCTTGGAATTGATGGTGACATGCAAGGGTGATCTGTATACATATTTTGTGAACTTCTGTGCAGCATTTGATTCCATCGATATGGTTCTGTTGTGACATAAACTGAAGGTGATGGGTACCCAAGGGGGCTGTGGTTTATGATTATTCAGCTGTACAATTTCACTTGGGCCCACAGTTAATTGCCTCCCTTGCTTTTTTCTGTTTTTTAAAGATCCTCTCTGGGCTCTCAAGAACCCACAGAGTTATTGCCATGAAAGTGGCCTTAAAATGTATTACTCTCGTCTTTTATGCTCACAGAAACAAGGTGGGCTGCAGCATCAACTGAACTTATTGAATAAATAGATTGACAATGGTCACATCAAAATCCCAGACACTGATATCTGAGAAATGTAGGAAACTGACTTGATCCATAGGTGTGGCCTAAAAGGTCCAATTATAGAGTGACCCTGGGAAGGGCACTGTTATGCGAGAGATAGGAAGTGAATTCCTCCTGGGAGCGGTAAACAATGTACAAGGGGACCTCGCACTCAGGGCAGGCAGCCACAGAAGCAAGACACGTTCTGCTCTTCGTCCCTGATTGCTAAAATAATGAACCGGGTTCGACAACTACTAAATAATTTCTGGGTCTGAGTTACAATGCCGATCCACACAGCTGTCCCCACTTAAATCAGCTATTCATCTCGCGAAGCCATCAAGAAGCGGATCATTAGCGCTTCAACGATCTTGTTTTTACAAATTCACTGAGCTGAAAAAACAGTTAATCAGTTAGTTCCGGGTGTAGCAGCAAATAGGAGAGGAGTGGTTGCCAAATGTTTTTCGGGCGTGAGGATAGCGGTAATAGGGATGCATAAACGTAGCTAGTCATGTCGCAATACATCATATCTCGTAGCCAAGCCGCCACATGATGGTGCCGAGGTCCCAGGGGCGTGGCTAAGCACGCGATGGAAGTGGACGTGCCCGGGTAGAGCTCCCGATCGAGCCCTCCTGCCCCGGGCCGTTTCTCCGCTGCAACAATCCTAAACGTTGCGGATTTGGCCGGCGGGCCCTCCACGGAGCCTTCTTCGCCACCTGGCCGAGTTTGCGGCGAATCGGCGGTGGAACACCGCGCCGACCCTGCGGACGAGGCCGCGACCGCTCTGCAGGACGCGCGGCCCGCGGCTACGCGAGACCGGGGCGCTGCCCTGTCCCTTAGGCCCGAGGCTGCAATCTGGGGAGGAGCTACCGCGACGCCGAGCGGCGGCCTACAACTGCGGCGAGGGCGGCCTGGCGACGGGGGGGCTGTGCTTGGACCCGCCTGGGGGACCCCCCTGCAGCGCCACGGAAAAGACAGTGACGGACAACGACACCCCCCTGAGACCGCGTGACCGCACCACTGGCGACGGGTGGGCCTGCGCCCGAACCCCAACGACGACTACCTGCACAGCACAGGTAGCTGCAGCGTCCTACGAAGACTGGAGGTGCCGTGGGGGAGCAGCGGCGGCAGCCCCCCCGGATCTGGGGACACACGCACGGACCTGCCTCCCGGCGCCACACTCTGCCGGGACAGGGGACGCACTGAGGCGGTTCTCCTCTTGGTGCCCCTAGCGCTTCAGCAACACGACGCGCCAACACACGCTGCCGCCGCCCGCGGAGCCCTGGAACCGCTGTGGATGCGCCAGCCTGGGCCTCCTTGGCACACACACACAACGCGACCCCTGCGCCACGCGCTACGGTGCGGGCCGACGCGGGAAGAAGGACTCAGGGGTGCCCTGCGGACTGGAAGAGGGATACTGAGAGCTGACCCGGCTGCGACTGAGCCCCCCACTGGCTGCGCCCCTGCACACGTGGCGAAGGCGACACGGCCTGGCTGGCCGGGGCGGTGAGACACGGCGAGGTGGACCGCTCCCATTCCGCTGGAGCAGGGCATCAACGGAGCAACACCCCCCTACCCCACGACGACGGGGGGGACGTCTTCCGCACGCCGCTAGCTCCATGCCTAGAGGGGCGCGAACCCGCTCCGGACCGGGGTCGACGGCGGAGAGGAGGCGCCACGAGCCAACGAGACCCGCGATGGACACGGACCATGTGACGGCGAAACTAGACAGTGTCCTGGCGGCCATGGAGAGGATGGAGGAATCGCTGCAGCAGACACGCACCTCCCTGGAGACCCGCATAGACAGTGTGGCAATTGACCTGACGCACCTCAGAGCCGACCATAAAAAGCTGCAAACGCGCACCACCGCGCTGGAAGGCGCCATGGCAGAGGTCGAGCCAGCGACGAAACGGGCCGAAGCCGGGGTGAGCGACCTTCTACACCGGGTGGAACTACTGGAGGGAAGGGCTGAGGATGCGGAAGGCCGGGCACGAAGGAACAACATCCGCCTGGTGGGCATCCCGGAGCGATGGGAAGGGGCGAATCCTGTCCGCAAGGTCGAGGACTGGCTACGAGACCTACTACCGGACAACACGCTCTCCCCGCACTTCGTGGTGGAAAGGGTCCACCGCGTCCCCGCGAAACCGCCACCTCCGGGCTCTAACCCTCGGCCGTTTCTCCTCCGAGTCCTCAACTACAGGGACCGCGATGCCATCCTGCGAGGGGCCAGAAACCTAGGGGACATTACCATTGACAACGCGACGGTGATGTTTTTCCCGGACTACACGGCGCGAGTACAGCGGCAAAGACACTCTTTCCTGCCCATCAAACGACGGCTACGTGAAGCGGCCCTCCAGTACTCGCTGCTCTTCCCAGCCAAACTGCGAGTGGTGGCGCACGACAAAACCCATTTCTTCACGAGCCCCGAAGACGCGGAGGCCTGGCTTGATGGCGGAATGCCGGCCGTGCCACGACGGACGACGGGAACAGGCGCGATGGAAAGATCGAGGGGACCAAGACGACGACGCCACCGCGGGTTGCCCACGCCGCCGCCAACCGGCGGGACACCGAGTCACTCCCCGCCAGCGGACCTTGTTCATCAGGAGCAGCGGGACGCCCTGCGCAGGGTGGCAGAGATTAGCAACTCTCCGGCGTCGTCGGCTCGGCCGGACGCCAGCCCGACGGCCCACTCAACGGACGACGAGGCAATCTACGGCATCCCGGACACACAGGACTCTGGAGGACCCCCGGAGGTCACACCGCAAACGGCGGACCTCCTTGGCTGAGGTGCCCCGGAACTGGGCTGCCGCCTGACGTACATCGCCAACCTCCTAAACCCCTGCGGGATGACCCCTTACGGAACTGAACCTGCTGGAAGAGCCCAGGCACCTGTGCTGACGGCGCTGCGGGGGGGGCCCGCTCGTGGGGCCGGACACTGTAAGTACAATTTCTACTTATGGCCGCACGGCCTACGCGCACCTGATTTACAACCACGCAGAGACGCCTTTTAGTGCCACATGCTCGGCCTGTTGCTGCTGGGGGGTCGTGGGGGGGAACGTGCCCGCGCCCTCCCCCCTTTCCCCCCCCCCCCCCTCTCCGTGGGCATTCCAGCCCCCCGCTGACCTGATGGCCGGGCGCGCAACTGCTACGGCCTTGAACTGTGGCCATCGGACGCCCGCCGGCCGGCAGCAGCATGTACACAACGCCTGGGAGGCATGCGAGGCGCTTCCGAACCTGCATTGCTTCCGTTGTTGTTCAGAAGATACTTTACCCACCCCCCGAGACTGTCTAGTTCGTAAGCTCGCTTGAGTGTTTGGACGGCGACCTGTTGTGCAGCCGACCTTTTGGTATTCTACAAGTTCTCATTTCTCTTTACTTAGTTGCCATGTTTCGACTTTCTATGCATACTTTCTTCCCTCTCCCCTCACCCTGTTGGAGATCACGACACTGCATGCACATCACTAGCTTTAGCTGCGCGGCGGACGCGGGCTGCTGGCCCCGGGGGGCCCTTGCGATGGGGGGATGCGCTCTTGGGGGCGGAGGGAGACCCCCACACACAGGACAGTAATGGCTAGTACCCAAATATGCACCTGGAATGTCAGGGGGATGCACACACCGGCTAGGCGCTACCATATTTATTCGTACCTTAAGCGGCACGGGATTAACGTAGCGCTGCTCCAGGAGACGCATCTGAATGGCGCTGAGGTGAGGGCACTACACCGTAGATGGCGGGGACAACTCTACGCCACGGAATACTCCTCATTCGCGCGCGGAACACTGATATGGATCCGCCCGGGGACCCCGTGGGAGGCCACAGACACTGCGATAGACAGCGAGGGCAGATACACGGCCGCTCGAGGCAGGCTAGATGGTCATCCTATCACATTGATATCCCTCTACTCCCCAAACATCGAACAAGCAGGCTTCCTGGCGCGGCTATCAACGACTATGGCGCCCTGGCATGACACTTCGTGGATTATAGGGGGCGATTATAATTGCACCTTAGACACCACGCTGGATCGCTCCTTCCCGCCCCCCGCGAACGCCCCTACCAGGGGAGCCACGAGGGCGTAGCTGGAGTGGGCTGCGCAATGGGGCTTACACGATGTCTGGCGACAGCGCAATCCGGGGACGCGGTCGTACTCCTATTACTCTGGCGCTCACGACTTATACGTTAGCCTAGACCGCTTCATGGTATCCACAGACCTCCTACCTCATGTGACGGACGCGCAATACATGGGCCGCACACACTCAGACCACAATCCACACTTCATGTCCGTAGCCTGGGCCCACCCACACCCCCCTGTCCCCACATGGCGCCTGCAGCCAGCGCTGCTACTAGATGCGACTTTTCGCGCTGCCCTACTCGAGCGTACCGCGCAGTACTTCGAGGACAACACTGGCACAGCGACTGACTCGAGGGTGGAGTGGGATGCCTTCAAAGTCGTGATACGGGGTCACTGTCTGCGCACCCAGGGGCAGATCAGACACCAACTAGAGGGAGATCTCACTAGGCTGGAAACGAGTTTACTTGCGCGGGAGGAGGAGGCGGCGGAGGGAGACGAGGGCCCGCTGCAGGACGCCCGCTCGGAACATGCACGCCTCCTGGAGCGACTTCGCCATGTCAACTATGCGGCACACTCGGCGAGGACTCACCGCCTTGGTGACAGGCCAGGCAAGCTTCTTGCGTGGCTGATTTCGCGGGATGCCCGCTCCCAGCCGGTGACGGCTATACTGGGCGAGGGTGGGGAACTGAAGTACACGCAGGCTGGTATCCATGACACTTTTACTGCCCACTATACCGCATTGTACCGCTCCCGACTCGCGGTTCCCTACGCTGCTATTACAGACTATCTCTCCCCTCTGCCGATGCCGCAATTGACTATCGCTCAGCAAGACGAACTCGGCGCTCCGCTGGAGGCGGACGAGCTTAGAGAGGCCATCTTTCAGCTCTCCAACGGGAAAACTCCGGGCCCGGACGGACTACCGGCTGAATTCTACAAGGCTGGCTCGGATATCTTAATCCCGGAGCTCCTGCGCATGTACGCGGCGGCGGCGGAGGGAGCTGCCCTGCCCCCAACATTGAACGAAGCCACGCTGGTCTCTATACTTAAGCCTGACAGAGACGGCACGCGGGTGGGCTCTTACCGTCCATTGGCTCTACTAAACACAGACTATAAGATCCTTGCTTCTGCACTGGCTAGGAGGCTGGCCCCTCACGTACCCACTCTTGTACACCGGGACCAAAATGGGTTCGTCCCAACACGCCATACCTCCCACAACATCCGCAGGCTCTTCCGGGTACAGGAATACGCCACGCGGCAGTGGCCCAGGGCGGGATGCCTGATACTGGACTTGGAGAAAGCCTTCGACTCCGTCGAGTGGCCATACCTAAGGGCAGTCACGGAGAAATACCAACTGGGGGGCGGCTATAACGCCATGATCGCCCTGCTTTACAGTGAGCCGACCGTCCGGGTCCGCACGGGCCGCATCCTCTCGGCCGCCATCCGAGTCCGCAGAGGCACCCGCCAAGGTTGCCCGTTGTCGCCGTTGCTATTTGCACTGGCAATGGAACCCCTGGCTGCGACACTCCGAGCACACGGACTGGAATGGGGAATCCCATTGCCGGACGGCCTACACACGGTGTCCCTATATGCAGAGGATCTGCTGCTATACGTCAGAGACATGGCCGCCATCCCTGACTCCCTCGCCGACGTTTTCCGCACCTTCGAAGCACTGTCGGGCCTGAGGGTTAACTGGGCCAAGTCGGGAGCCTACCCCTTTGGCTCGGAGACACCTGAGTGTGACGTCCGCCTGGGAGGAGACAGGCTGCGGTGGTACCCCACCACCTTCCGCTACCTGGGGATACGGATCTACAGGTCCCCGGCGGACGTCCTAGATGGGAATCTCCTCAGAGCAATCACGTCCGTGCGCACGCAGGTTAGCTACTGGAACACCCTGCCCCTCAGCGTGCCTAGCAGGGTAGCGCTGACCAAAATGATAGTGCTGCCCCGCCTCTTGTACTACTTTGCAAACCTACCCTTGTATGTGCCCGTCAGACTATTCCGCGACCTGGAGGTATTGCTGCGCACCCTCATCTGGAACAAGGGGAGACCGCGGGTAGCACTGGCCAAACTGTACATGCCTGTTGACTCGGGGGGACTAGCGGTCCCCAATATGGAGCTATATTATCTAGCAGCGCAGATGCAATGGGTGGCGGGGTGGCTGAGCGGCAAGCAACTAGAGGACACTGCTTCGCACGCGAATGCTTGGACGCGGACGCAAGTCCACGCGCTGTTCCATCCGCTGACTCGTGCGCCTTGCCCCACCCAGATTTACTTGGCGGTAGCGCGCAGGTGCTTCCAGAGGTGCCTTCGCCTCACGCGCGCGACCACACCGTACGCTCCGGAGTTACCATTACTGGGCATGCCTAGCCCGACGGGACCCCTCACGGAGGCCCATTTGGCAGGGTGGGAACAGGCAGGTGTAGATACGCTGGGTGACCTGTATGAGGACGGCGACTTGCTGACGTTTGCCACCCTGACGGACGGCACGGCGCTCCCGGCAGGACAGTTTCTCCTGCATGCCTCCCTCATGCAGACGCTCTCGGCCTCTTGGGGCGACATGACGACGGAGCTACCGACGCATACCTTCATCCAATATCTGCATATTATGGGCAATGGCGCCCATGTCATACACTGGCTAGTGCAGGCACTCCTCGCACACTCACGACTGACCACCTCAACATTAAGGGAACGCTGGGCGACGGACAGAGGCAGAGACTGGACAGATAAAGAATGGGCGATGATACTGGCCGGCCCGGTTAACGTTCCACGCAACCCCCGCTTCAAGCTCATACAATATTACATATTGCAGCGAGCGTATCTCACTCCGGAGAAGATCAATAAATATTTCCTGCGGACGGATGCCGCCTGCCCACGGTGCTCGTCACCAGGAGCGGACCTTTTGCATATGCTCTGGCACTGTGCGGACGTGCAGACGTATTGGAGCGACGTGCTGTCACTGATCGAGCGCGGCGCGGATGGACGGCTGCCACGCACGTGGGAAGCGTGTATCTTGGGCCTGTACAAGCGCACAAAAGCGAATAGAGTACAGGCGCGCTTTTGGGACATGGGGCTTGTTACAGCCAAACGCTTGCTCACCAAGCACTGGAAGGCGACGGCCCCTCCGCACATCAGGCACTGGAGGGCATCCTTCGTCAACTGGGCGCAGGCGGAAAGTGCAGTGCTCCTCCGTGAGGAAACTGCGGGACTCCGACAGTACCCCATCGCTCACCTTTGGGATGGCCTCCTCGCCACCTTTCAGACGGCCTGCCGAACCCGTGGGATAACCTAAACGCCAGGCGGACACTGATATACTACTAGATCGCTGGCGGCATGTCTGAGACCCTGGTGCGGTTAGCTCCTGGCCCCCCCGACCTGCATATTCCCCAGACACGTCTCACGTACCACGCGGCAGGCTACTACTGTCGGATACTTCTTGCGCTGTGCTCTGGCGCACGCGCGGGACTTACCGCCGCTGCTACCCGAGAGGGCACGCACACTGACGACCCCCCCCCCTCTTCTCCTCCCCCCCCCCCCCCTCACGACCAGCCACTCGACGCGCTCCCCGGACGGCCGGCTAGGCCCTGCTGGACAGCCCCTATCTCCTCACACATTGCTGCATGCGGATCTCCACTCTCCCCCCCCCCCCCCCCCCTCACCCTCCTTCTTCTGGCCCCTACCCGAGTTCTCGACCCTGACCTTGATCCCTAAAGTTTACGTTGCACACCCGGGACACAATTCGGCGACTGGCTACGCTCCCTAGCAGAGCATGTGTTCCATCATAGCAACGGTCGCCACGCGCACCCTTGCGGACTACGCTGCACGCTCCACCCCACGCTACATGCGGGCCACCGGGACTCCGATGCCCACAAATCAGGGCGCTTAACGGACAACCCAGCACCCAGCACACATCCTTCTGTGAGCCCAGGAGCTAGCTGACAATGCTGCGCAGCGGGCGGACACGGAGCGCCCCCCTCACACGCGGACAATGCGCTTTTAGCTGAGAAATAAGGCGACACCTATCAGAAAAGCACCACCGACTCGCTTACACGCAATGTACACACCTGACTCCTCTATCTAGGTACAACTGAGCTCCGCCGCCGGACCTCCGGGTTGTCGGCTAAATGGCTGTGTTTAAACATTTGACGTTATGTACTCGAACATTGCTGACCTGATGCTATGTCGCAGAACTGTACATTGCCAATTGATGCAACTATGGTTAATAAAAGTTCTCAAAAAAAAAATGATGGTGCCGAGGTCCCACCCCAGTTCCGGGAGACCTGACTTTTAGCCAGCATTAGTGCAATTGCAGTGAAACGTTATATCCCCAGTCTTAATGGGCTCACATTACCCCAATTGGGCCAGCAAGGGTGCATGCAGGAGCTCAACCTCCACCATCGGCTCAAGATGCCCAAAGACCGCCTCCCAATATGCCAGTACAGCAGGGCAATTCCATGCTAAATGTATAAAGTCAGCCGATGCCCTCCCACGTATCTGACAGCAATCTGATTTCGTACTGTCCATCCTTGCAAGCAGCACCGGGGTGAAATAAATCCTATGTAGGTACTTGAAATGCAGGAGTTTATGCTTATAATTACTTGACACTAGCCGTGTCTGCTCGTAGCAGTAGGACCACATCTTTTCCGTCATAGGCTGCGTTATGTCCCTCCCCCAGGCTGCGCGGGCTCCACCGCCCATAATTGGTCGGAGTGCCTGTGCCTGCCAATATAACTTGGACACTAGATGTGCTCTGTCTGGTGCAGTAATGACTGTGGTTAATGGGGGGAATTCTACAGGCTCCCCTGTCTCAGGGCGCAGTGCAGTGATCAGTGCTACTCATGTTCTATGGATTAAAAAATGATCTAGCATGTTTACGTCTCGATCACCCGTCAAATCAGCAACTGTACGTAATTGCCCATCCCTAAACATGTCTCCCAAGGTTTGTATTTGACAGGCTCTGAGCGCCCGCTGCGTCAGCGTTTCTTTTTTGGACTCTATCCAGGGGTTGACTAACTCTGGCAAATGCGGAGTGTATAGGTGTTCGGCCCATATATGTGTACGCAGTCGCTCCCAGGACCAGCCTGTAGTTTGCAGCATATGAATCTCGGCTGGTGTTCTCCTAAGCCCACGCGGGAGGATGGTGGAGAGGGGAAATGGTCTGGCCTGTGTGTGCTCAGGTTTAAGCAACCGCGCATCCGGATGGTATTAGAAGTATGCACAATGTGCCTGCGCCACTAGATAATACAAATAGAAATCGGGCACTTCGAACCCTCTTTTGAAGGGTTGAATGAGTTTTCCAGCCCACCCGCGCCTACCTTCCTGCCCAAAAAAGCTGTGTCAACAATCCCCTGAGTGTTTTGAAAAAGGACACCAGGAGTGGGATGGGAATGTTTAAAAACAAGTATAAACACTTGGGCAATACGACCATCTTGATGATCGCAATGTGACCTGCTATAGATAGTGGCAATGCAATCCAACTTTTTATCTGCCCGGAGAGACGATCTATCGCTGGGCGATAGTTAAGCCTCACAACCTCCGAGGTCATACGGTGGATGTTACCCCGAGGTATCGGGGTAGATCATCGCAACAACGCAGCGTAAACTCCAATATAAAGGGAGTGGTAGCATCCGTTAGTGGAAATATTTCGGATTTTTTCCAGTTGATGACCGATCCAGAAAAGACTCCAAACTGCACCACTGCTCTCATGATGGGCGTAAGATTTAGGGCCGTCCGCATATAATGATGCGAGAAGGAGACCCTGGTGGAATCCTATTCCCTGTTGAAGGTGCTGCTCCTGCAGATGCCGCACCAACGGACCCATCGCGTTGATAAAAAGCAGGCGTGAAAGGGGGCATCCCTGCCGAGTGCCCCTTGACAAAGCAAATTTTCTAGATAATACCCCATTTATGCGTAGCTGCGCGACCGGGTTTGCATTTAGTAGGCAGACCAGGGACCGGAAATTTTGGGGAAAACCGAGCTTGTTTAATGCTGTGGTGAAAAACTCCCACTCAAGCTAATCAAATGCTTTTACCGCATCTAATAATATTGCGCAGCAGGGAGTGCGGGGTTAATCTGGTTAATGACTGCGAACAGTGTACGCAAATTTACCGAGGTCAACCGATTCCGCATGAATCCTGATTAGAGAGGGGATATGATCTGCCCAATTATGAGCGAGATACGCATGGCCAGCACCTACGCCAGTATTTTATATTCCTGATTTAAAAGGGACAGTGGCCTGTAGGAGGCGCAATTGTCGGTGGGTTCCCCGGCTTCAGGAGTAAGGTTACTATTGCTTCTCGCTCCATCCTAGGCATTGGCCTGCACAGGAATGTCGATAGCAAGTCCGATGATGAAGCATGCCACTATTAGTGGATAAGGGCATTTTAACTAAGCAGTTTAAAAATATAAGTCTGGAGACTGACTGTAAGGGTGTTTTTCCCCCAAAACTTTTGAACATGTCCTAAGAATCCCAGGCCGGTCTGTGACATTTACTGACAAAACTGCTGAATATTCATTACATCATGACATTGGAGGAGACAGAAAGCCTGGGACGGACTCCTGACTTCATTTTCATCTTGAAGTGTTTTTATTAAAAAAACAAAATGGCCAGATTGTAAAGGTATGGTCATGCAGTTATAACCTATTAATGTTGTAAGCTTTGTCTGTTCCTATGAGTAAAGTATGATTTTCTGGTAATTCATAAATATCTTATTTAAAAACTAATCTAATCGTGCATAAGATATGCACTGCATATATATCGAGAGACATGTTTTGTTCACAAGGATAGCCAATATTTTACTACCTCTGCAATTCAACTTGTGAGCAGCTTAATCCTGTGCATTTAATCATTCACAGGAAAGAAAATTGAAACATGTTGCATTTATCTCTTATTCCTTTATCATTTCTATAAGATGGTTTATGTTTCCAAAACACTTGCTGTGAATTTTTAATTGAATGGTGCACCTCACCCCACTTACACCTGTTCCATTTCAGTGCACTTTTAGGTGTTCCAATGGATGTATCATGTGCAATTGAAAATTTTGTGAATGCATCTCACGTCTACAACTTTATGAACTTTCACAAAATATTAATTACATAATTTTGACAATTTCTCCGATAACCCCCTTTTTTCATGACTGACCCCCAGTGGACCACACACTTCTTAAAATTTAAATCTGCTGGAGGTTAAGAGCCAGATGTACTTATAGGCAGGTCACAAGTAGTGTTTGTAAATTGTGCACTGACTCTTTGCAAGCTGCCTATAATTTCCGGTTGCATCCTGTGTAAGGATAGGCCTCATCATAGAATTTGCATTCTAATGGTATTCCAAAACAACAACTCTAAAATTGCTTTACATACTGTATCTACTATTTTTTTCTCTCTTCTGACCACCATGACTCCTTAGTCTTCGGTGACACATTACTTACATATGTTTTCAACGCGTATAAGCTACTCTTTTAATCATTTTTGCAAGTCCTCCCAATCATAGTTCACACGCAATCGTGGTACTGGGACAGTACATTATAAATTGGGTCAATTGTCAAAAACAAAATCTTCTGTAACAGTTAACTGTTACTATAAACCATTTCCTATGCTACTGTAACCACATGTGTTAGACCTGGCATCCTTGGTGTGATTTTCCCCCTAACTTTTTGCCTTCAGACCTCCTGTTTTTGATGAGTTCGTTTTTACTGGCCTTAGGACTCTGCACACTGCTAACCGGTGCTAAAGTGCTTGTGTTCTCTTCTTAAAACTTGATAGATTGACTATACCCAATTGGCATTCCCTAGTAAAGTGTCACTCCCTGTGCTCAGGGCCGGTAAATTAAATGCTACTAGTGGGCCTGCAGCACTAATTGTGCCTCTCATATAAGTAGCATATTAAACATGTCTCAGGCCTGCAATTGCAGCCTGTGTGTGTGCAGTTTTAAACCGTCATTTCAACCTTACAAAGTAAAACGTTTGCCAGGCCCAAACCTTCCTTTTTAATACATATACGACACCCCTGGGGTAGCCCCTGGATAGCCCAGGGGGCTGGGTACAATGTATTTAAAAGTTAGGACATGTACTTTTAAGTTTGACATGTCCTGGTAGCGAAACATTCTTAAATTCATTTTTCACATTTGCAAGGCCTACCTCTCCTATAGGATGACATTGGAGTTACCTTATCATATTTTATAAGTATAATTCCCAAATGGGAACAGGTAATCAGTTCATGTTTGGTGTCTCTGGCTTTGTAATGAAAAATCCTAACTTACGGTGAAGTCAGATTTTAAATTGCAATTTTGAAAATACCATTTTTAGAAAGTTATTACAAATAAATGATGGACGGAATGCTGACAATGCATACATTCTCCCCCAGTCAAGAGATCTGGGTTAAATCCATCGTTCTTTTGCCCACTACACCACCCCAGTTTAGACATGGCCATATGCAAATCAGTCTTGACCCTGTGCCTCATGGGAACAGTCCAGCCCGAACTGCCAAGCCATGTCTTCCCTGGACCGGAATCAAGCATCCTAGGACCGGTTTCTGGCTATCAGCCGTCATCAGCCAGGATAGCTTGACTCCAGTGGCGTAGTGAGCACGGGTCCCACGTCTGGGAATACCCATCCCACTTAGGGCGAAAAGCGTTACAACAAACAAATGATGGACGGAATGCTGACAATGCATACATTCTCCCCCAGTCAAGAGATCTGGGTTAAATCCATCGTTCTTTTGCCCACTACACCACCCCAGTTTAGACATGGGCATATGCAAATCAGTCTTGACCCTGTGCCTCATGGGAACAGTCCAGCCCGAACTGCCAAGCCATGTCTTCCCTGGACCGGAATCAAGCATCCTAGGACCGGTTTCTGGCTATCAGCCGTCATCAGCCAGGATAGCTTGACTCCAGTGGCGTAGTGAGCACGGGTCCCACGTCTGGGAATACCCATCCCACTTAGGGTTAACCACACCCTTTGGGTGATATAAAACACTAGCCTACCCACCTCACTTCCTGACAATACCAAGACCATGAAGGCCAGCTGTCAGGGAAGGCAAGGTCAGTCGTTGTTAGAAATGGGGTCTCTAGTTGGCAGGCAGAACCACCACTCTAGTCAGAGTAAGTCAGATACACACCCTCAATTAACCTGTGCGGAGGAGTGTCGCCCCACTGCCAGCTATCCTGGCTGATGACGGCTGATAGCCAGAAACCGGTCCTAGGATGCTTGATTCCGGTCCAGGGAAGACATGGCTTGGCAGTTCGGGCTGGACTGTTCCCATGAGGCACAGGGTCAAGACTGATTTGCATATGGCCATGTCTAAACTGGGGTGGTGTAGTGGGCAAAAGAACGATGGATTTAACCCAGATCTCTTGACTGGGGTAGAATGTCTGCATTGTCAGCATTCCGTCCATCAATTGTTTGTTGTAACGCTTTTCGCCCTAAGTGGGATGGGTATTCCCAGACGTGGGACCCGTACTCACTACGCCACTGGAGTCAAGCTATCCTGGCTGATGACGGCTGATAGCCAGAAACCAGTCCTAGGATGCTTGATTCCGGTCCAGGGAAGACATGGCTTGGCAGTTCGGGCTGGACTGTTCCCATGAGGCACAGGGTCAAGACTGATTTGCATATGGCCATGTCTAAACTGGGGTGGTGTAGTGGGCAAAAGAACGATGGATTTAACCCAGATCTCTTGACTGGGGGAGAATGTCTGCATTGTCAGCATTCCGTCCATCAATTGTTTGTTGTAACATTTTTAGAAAGTTGGCATTTTCTTGCCTTAACCATTTGGTGACTGCAGCCGATTTCTGGGTTACATGACTGGCTGTAGTAGACCGTCAGGCTTTGTGTATTACTTCTAGACAGGCACACACAATGGGGAGATTAGGTGTGCCTGGATAAGCCATCACTGGCATGATGGGAGGGAGGAGCTGAGCACAGCTGCTCTTACACTTGATTAGGATGTGTCCTGCCTCCATACAAAGGGCTGCATACCACCTGCAGTTAGTTTGAAGCTAGGGCACAGGAGGCAGGATACCTGGGAACTTCAAAGGCCTGCGGTTAGAAGATTCTCCCTGCTTCAAAGGTACAACTGGGTATAAATACTGGACCTCGGACACCAACTCTTCAGTACACTTCTGGCCCTGTAAATACTTTGCCAGGAAGAAGGACTGCTGTGCTGCTGAAGGGACTGCCACTCTGCTGGACTGCTGATTTGAAGGACTGCTGCCCTGCTGTCCTAACCTGCTGCTCTCTTGCCTGAGTGAGAAGGACTGGACCGGCATCTCTTGAACCCAGAACACAGAGTGGCTCCAAGGGCTAGTTGTCTGACATCCTGATTTGAAGTCTTAGGGGCACAACAGGCTTCCAACAACCTAGCACCTGCACCTGGACTCTGCCATCTGTGAGTCTACCCTGTCAAATGGTGGCACCCCAGTCCTGGACCCATGGAAGTGGGCTTAAGGTGCTCCGCCAGCCTCTGTGGATCCAGCGGAACAAATGCATCTCCTCTGCTGCCCAGTCCGACACGACCAGATACCCACAGTTGACGCTTTGTGCTTTTTAGCACTATTCTCACTGAAACCTTAAGATTACATATCTCTGGATCTACTGATTGGATTTTTGTTGTTTTGGTCTTGTTTTATTTATTAAAGAAAGTTCTAGTCTTCTAACTTGGTGTGGGATCCTTTTTGTGCTGTTTTTATTTCTTTGTTGCTGTTTGAAGTGTTGTACCAATACTTTACACATTGCCTCTAAGTTAAGCCTGACTGCTCTGTGCCAAGCTACCAGAGGGGTGAGCACGGGTTAGTTTGGGGATGACTTGTGCCACACCCTGACAAGGAGTGTGATTGCTGCTTGACCAGGACTTACAAGCCCAATACATCCAGCAACCAAATTTCTTACAAGCATAGCTCTTTTTAACTACCCTCAAACTCCCCCCACCTCTTTATATTTAGCAGCTTTGGGGAAAAATCCTTAGTGCATTATACTGCACCCAATTTATTTCTGTAAAGAGTATTTATTATTGTTGTTTTATTATTGTTGTTTCATTCCAATGCCATTTTTCATTACAATTCATCAATTGTACTCCTTTCTTACTAATTTCCCTATTTCTGTTTTCCATCATGCATTTCTGCATTTTTTACACTATTTAATTCAATGACTTAACTGACTTAGGAATTCTCCATTTGAGAGGATTTTCACTATGTCAAGAATGTTTATATTGATATATCTATGATCAGCTGCCTACGCATACTATTTAATGGACAGCACACATACCAACTCGGTAAATTGAATGAAGGCCAGCCCTACAATGCGTTCACTTATGACTTAATGGATTGTAAAGCTTCTTTCTAGAACGCTTCTCTGAGACATTGCAGATGGAAGTTCACTTTGCGTGTGGCTAAAAGTGTTTGTGCTACATTTGTACACAATGCTGTATTTCAGTTGATTTAATTTCAAAATGATAATGCCGTCAGAGGATCTAGAAATAGCATAATATTGTCAAAATTAATGTTGTGCACTAAACAGATAACAGTATAGCAAGAACAATAGCCTCATTGGCAAGGCAAACACATCTGTTCCATGTTTTTTGCAGGATCTTTGGTTGTGTGTACTCACTCAGGTTGGGAAATTAGCGAAACAGGAAGTACGACCTTAAATTAATTTCTAAAATGAAGAATTTCCTCCATGTCATTTCATTGTCTCACTCCACCAGATCACCAAGATCTTAATGTTACTCTCTCACTTTTCAGCTGTTTGTGGACATTGGTAATGATGACGCCGGATTCTTATCTACCTTACCATCACAAAGAATCCTCTCAGGTCGCCAGGATCTTTTTATCTGCTAGACAGTGTAGAGGGGAGGAAATCAAAGTTTAACACATAATCAATAAGTTGAATTTAATCTCTAAAAGGACCACTGACTCCATTTCTCAAATTTTAGGAATTTATTACAACCAAGAATAACTGCACATACAAGCACCTCAGTACAAGGTGAAGAAAATAAATGGGCACTAATACAAAAGATATCCTACGCAGAAGCCTCATCCGACTAAGAATAAGAAGAATGATCAATTCCAATAACATCAAGAAAGCGATAATTACTCCAGTCTCTACATTAGAAGTCATTAGCCTAAAAGAAAAATCAGTTAGTCTGGCTCCTTCTAGCTTCCCATCTAAGCCTCAACTGCAACCCACGGGGCACTTTCCCTAATTCAAAATCCCCAAAACATAGTACACGCCCTCTGGCACACCTCTTCAGCCAGGTCTTCTTCCAGTAGTTTTTCACTGAAACTTGTCTCTCATCCAACGACGGTAGGCTTGACCTTGGGTCCCAGGCACCTTCACTGCCGAAAGTATCATCCCTACATTCTGGTGTACTCCCATATTGGCTTCTCGTACCATCCTAACTCCTAAAAAAGAGGGCTAGTCTCTCTAACGAGCTAAGTGTCCTTGCACCTGCAACAGAAACATGAGAACTAGAAACTTTCTACTTCTCTGAGATTTTCTATCGTCCTGAAACCCCAAAACCTTACCAAGGGAAATCATTTTCGGCCTACAACATTTAGCTAACATAAGAAATAAACAGGCCTTTCTCTTTAAACGTATATGCGATCAGGCATTTACACAGTTTAAACCCACACTTCTAAAATCACATTATAAGTATTAACTTCATTACCCTTCATATATGAATAAGCAAACTACATGTGCAGACTTTGATATGGTGCACCTTTAAACCTAATGCGTTGCATTACATGAAAACCAATCATTATGCGTTGACTAAAATTCATTTGCAATGAACTACGACATTGCTCTACAGGAAAAGCATGGTTACATTTCTAATCGCACTATTATAAGCAGATTGAGTGATACAATTCTAAGTCACACATTAATAGGTTCCATTAACATAGATGGGTGCTGACTAACAGTGATTATGATGCACCCCTACAAACTTTCAGAATAACGTGGCGCTCTATCAGTTACATTAAGTTCAGGTCACCATTCAAGGAGTAGTGCACTAATTATCAGTAGGGAATACGTCTTCTTTTCACAGGGACTATTCTTCAATTGAAGAGTTGGCTAAGGGAGGATCCCTGTTACTACATGTAGGCAGCTAGCACAGCTTTGGAATGGCACGTTGAAGGGGACATTAGAGAGAGATCTTAGGTTTGGATTCTGAAACTCTCACTCATGTGCTATACATTCTGATGCCTCTCCTTCCGTGCTTTTTGCATTTAAGGTTATCCAGGAATATATTTTTCAGAAATGCTGTCCTTTAGATACCTTGCTGGAATGTAGTGGATCCGGAACTCAGTAAGCACCATCGACGGTCCATATGAATTTTTCATTTATATTGGCTGTACACAGCTAATCAAACAGCAATGACATTGATGGTATTCCTCATCCTTGCAGTTTTTGCATGTAACAGTGTGTTGTCCTGTTTCTTACATTACCCCCCCCCCCAACATCACCCAAACCTTCTGTGCTTTTATCCTCTCAGTCTGTCTGCCTGTGCTGCTCCATGCCTGTCTCAGTTGACATCTCCACCTTCTCCCTTCTTGGCACTCTCGTATTTGCTATATTTCTATGTAGACCCTGTGAAAGAACTTGGTTTTGACTACTACCCTGAGTCTTTACACAGTGTCTATGAGGATGGTTTACATTGTCCCAAAGGACATGCACTGTCTACTGTTTAATCCGTTTCTTTCTCAATGTTTCATTTGTCGAAGATCTCTTTATTTTTTTGTGGGACTTGACGTTCTACACTTTTTTACCCTTAAACGTACATTGTGCACATACAAATTCAAGCAGCATCGTTAAAGCGAGAATATATTAATCTGCGGTTTCAAAATACCTAATAGCCACCCCTGGAGAATTCCAGTTCCTGATGATTTTACTTTGGAGTTTCAGGCAAAAAGTCTGGAATTTCTGCATGTTGCATTACTGACGCCTCTTGCTAACACATAGCAATTCACTTATCATACCTGTCACCGAAGAGTGTCTCACAGAAAATGAGTCTGATATACGCATTGAAAAACATAATATGGTAAAGTATTTCGAAAATGCTTTAGAATCCTTTGATAAATATATCCCGTGCATACGTAAAATATTTAGCACTGCTCTGGTGAACTAGCTGTCTTGTGCGTCTTGGCACTTTGGCTCCAGTCTATTCGTGTCTTCTCCTTTCCTCAGTAGTGTGAGTTTGAACCATATTGGTTTCTTACTTTGACACTCAGTTTGAAGCCATGTATCCTGTTAGTTTGCTAAAATGGACGGGATTGAAATCTGTTTACCACATTTCGTGCATTACGTTTTGCATTTACATGCATTAACATTATTTGTCCATTTATAAAACAGTACATTAAAACAAATATGAAACCGGAACCCAACGCAACTGAGATTCTTGTTGAGTGGTAAGAGACGAGATATTTCGCATTGTTAGGTAAAAAAAAAAAGTTAAAAGAGTAAAATAATTGTTGGGCAAGTTAAAGATATTTCATTATCTTTCTGAGGCAATAAACCAAATCTAAATCACAAATCTCTCCGGCTTTGAGGTTACACTTGTTTTGAAGGAAGAAAGGAGGGTATGAAAGGATTGCTTCAAACCGGGGTGCCTCTAAAGGGAGCCTCTGAAGGTTTACAGTATCGACAAAAGGATTCAGGCTCTAACCATCTGGGAGTCCAAAAATCAATCTGCTCTAGACTGCATGCTGATTATAATCAGCGGAACAGCGAGCCTGGAATCAAACGCAGAGCTTTGGTCGAAAGAAAGTTAGTCTTTGTTCTTTACGTTTTTTTGATGTCTAGTGCCAGACCTTTATTTATTCCGGCACAGGTAGCAGACGCCCAACATTTTATTGGAAAAGGAGTGCATTGTTATTAGTAACTTGGTAACTGCCTGAAGTGGTTGACTGCAGGCCAGGCCTTGCGGCCAAGCCCATGCAACGCACTCCAAAGGCCGTGCACGGCAGAGGGTTGCTTTCCCGCAGGGCCTTGTACAGTATTCATTTATTTTATTTATAATGTTTTATATAGTGTTAACTAGACCCTGGAAGGGTATCAGAGCGCTTTACAAATGTTACATCAAATAAACAGTAAAGTAACTATTGCATCCTCACCGTGCACTGCTAATTACTTCCCATATAATATCACTCATAACATGTTCTATGATATCATTGATAACATCATTGCACCATCTGAAATTACATCATTGTTAACAACACTGGATGGCGCCTGTGCAAGTTATACTTTACTGCACGAGTTATAGTTGCTTGAGATAACTATAACTGGAGATTTGTTTTTTTTTGTTTAAAATGGTATGTTTTAACTGACATTTTCACCTAACTATAACAACCTTTTAACTTTTTTTTCAGTGAAAAATAAATATATATATATATATTTTTATTTTTTATTTTTATGGGATGGTCAGCTAGCTACAAATGATGAATAAGTAAGCTAGTGCTGTTAATAAATGAAGTGCCCAGAGCATACATTTTGCTAGATCCGAAAGGCTTCCCGCTTCCTGGTCACTGTTCCAGAGTTATGAAAGTGGATGCTAAGGGCGCTGCACCACAGAGAGAATATTATCAATAAGTTGCTTTCATTCCTAAATCAACTGCTAGAAGACAGTGATGCACTGTTCTTAAAAATCTTTGAGATTCCCTGCCAGCACTATGTAAGATGTCACAGCTATGCTCTGTTAACAATATATTTTGTACCACGTAGAACATTGCTTTACTGATGGCATGCATTGACATTTGGTGCTAATGTTGAATTTTCTCATCTGTGTCAGTACTTTTCTCCTATACGGAGCTCATTACGAGTAGCCTGTTATCTGAAAGACACACGTTAGTTAGATTCCTCACCTTAGAATATCCCCAGGCGTCAGACTGGATCCGGAAGATTTTTCGTCAGCAATACCCCTTGCGCGTCGCTAGGCGTCGTCTGCGGCTCCGCGTCCGTCATCGGCGTCGTGCGCCGGAATGACGTCGTCGGAGTACTTAGACGCCGCCCTCGCGCGCTGACGTCCGTTCTTCTTTTTTCCGCGCCAGTAAGCGCAGATCCGGGAGAGCTACCCCTTTAGTCAACTTTTGACTAACTTTTTTGATCCTTTTTGATCGTGTCTCGACACCGGTGCCGGTAGGATGCCTGGTTTTAAAGCCTGTACGGACTGTAACCGATTGATGTCGGTTACGGACCATCACCGCCGGTGCCTTTACTGCTTGGGCCTCGATCACGACGCGGAGACGTGCTCGGACTGCAAGGCCCTGACCTCGAAGGCTAGATGGGAGCGGTCCCGTAAGCTTCTCGAGATTCGCCACTCGGCTCCGCGCGCCTCTCGATCCCGGTCCAGGAGGAGGTCCAAGGATCGGTCGCGGAGCCGCAGCCGACGTCACCATCGGTCGTCGGGATCCAAGTCTTCGGGTAAGTCGAAGCATTCCAAGAAGTCCAAGAGGCGACACCGCTCTTCGGACTCCCCTCGCCGGTCGCGCGACTCGGCCGAGGGTCAGGGTGGTTCCACCCCCGCGGCTCCGGCGGAGCCGCAGGCGCCACGCACGTCCCCATACCCTCCGGTCCCTGGGACTGACGCGACGCCGGCGGAAGTCTGTGCCTTCCTCTCGGCCATGAGGAACCTGGCTCCGCCGTCGGCGCCCACTGGTGCGCCTTCGGGCCCCGCGGACCCGACTGGGCTGCCTTGCCTGCCGGTGGCTCCGGCCCCGGCGCCGTTGACGGCTCCGGCCTCGACACCGCAAGCGCCCGAGGGACCCGTTCTCGAGTCCCCGCCGACGCCGGTCGACCTCGTCACGCCTCCTCCGCCGGCGTCGACACCGGTACCACCCCCGACGCCGACGTCGACTCCGCTCGACGTCGTGCCCCAGTTCAGTCCCACTCCGGGCCCGGCGCCGGTACGGCGTCGATGGACGCCGAGATCGGCGCCGCTAGAGACACATTATGTCTACCGCCCGGCTCCGTTACTTTCTCCTCTATACCAGGAGTCGGATGATGGGGACAACTGGGAGGGATCCGAGGATCCTATGGCCGTTCAGGCTCAACTGTCCCAGGACTGGGCAGATGAACTGGGGGAGGCCAGTGGCCGGGATACCTCTCCAGACACTGGATTTGTCTCTCCTCCGACTGTGGCTTCGAAGGAGGGCGCTGCTTTCTCTGTGGTGCTGCGCAAGGCGGCCGCAGCCCTTGGGCTCGAGCTGCCTGCCGTGGCTGTGAGGACTAACGTCCTTACTGAGGTGCTTCAGTCTGCAGCAAGCTCTACTGAGCCTCTGCTGCAATTCAATGAGGCCCTCATTGACGTTCTGCAGGGCACCTGCTCCAAGCCCTCCACAGTTCCTCCTGTGGACAGGAACGTCGCCAGGCGCCACCGCCCTGCTCCGGGCGACCCCAGTTTTCTGTCCCAACACCCTACCCCTGAGAGCCTGGTTATCCAGGCCTCCACCTCCCAATCCTCTTTCCCGACCGCCCCGCCGGACCGGGATTCCAAGAGACTAGAACAGTTTGGCAAGAAGCTGTTCTCCTCCCTTAGTTTGGGCCTGCGGTCTTTGAACACCGCTTGTCTCTTGGACCGTTATTCCCACTCTCTGTGGGATGCGGTGGAGGACGCGCTGCCCCTGTGTCCGGAGGAGGTCCGGACACAACTTACCCAGGCTCTGGCCAATGGGAGGGATGCCGCGCGACATGCTATACGATGTGGGCTTGACACCACGGACTCGCTGGGTAGGGCCATTTCTACCACAGTGGCGCTTAGACGTCACGCCTGGCTGCGGTCCACGTCATTTTCGGGCGATGTCCAGAGCACTCTCATGGACATGCCCTTTGATGGCACTCGCCTGTTTGGCGAGAAAGCGGACAGTGCGCTGAATCGCTTTAAGGACTCCCGGGCTACGGCCAAGTCCTTGGGCCTCTCGGCCCGCGGTTGCAATCTTCCGCCTTTCGCCCCTTTCGTGGCCAAGGAAGGGGTGCCTCCTCACGTGCGCCTAGCCACCAGCCGCAGAACCAACCTGCGCGCGGTCGCGGTCGCGGACGTGGTTTCCGCCGAGGCGGTTCTGGAGGACGACGAGATCAGCCCACATCCACCCCGGCAGCATCCGCCTCAAAGCCTTCCTAGTCCGAGCTTTCAGGCCCATTCCACGCCAGTGGGCGGCAGAGTTCGCCATCACCTGCTCCACTGGCGGTCCATCACATCGGACAGGTGGGTGCTGCAAATCGTCCGAAGGGGCTACTCCCTCCCCTTCGAGATGACCTCTCCAGCCATGCCACCGCAGCACCACCGTATCTCGGGGGATCATTTGAATCTTCTCCACGAGGAAGTTTCGGCCCTCTTGGCCAAGGGGGCCGTCGAGCGCGTTCCGAGTTCCGAGAAGTAGGTCGTGGTTGTTATTCCCACTACTTTCTGGTTCCCAAGAAGGGCAAAGGGGGCCTACGCCCTATCTTGGACCTCCGGAACGTCAATGCCTTCCTCCGGAAGGAAAGGTTCAAGATGTTGACTTTGGCTCAGGTTCTAGCTGCCCTAGACCCCGGAGACTGGATGGTAGCGTTGGACTTGCAGGGCGCATATTTCCACATCCCCGTCCTGCCGGCCCACCGGCGTTACCTGCGGTTCACGGTGGGCCAAGAGCACTTTCAGTTTACCGTGCTCCCCTTCGGCCTCACCAGTGCCCCTCGGGTGTTCACGAAAGTGATGGCGGTGGTCGCAGCTCATCTGCGCAGATCAGGGGTTCCAGTCTTCCCCTATCTCGACGACTGGTTGTTGAAGGCGGGCTCGCCCCAGGCAGTCGTCTCCCACCTCCAGACTACGGCGGATCTCCTGCATTTGCTGGGGTTTTCCATCAACGTGCCGAAGTCACACCTGAGTCCTTCTCAGAAGCTCCTCTTCATCGGAGCGGTTCTCGATTCCGCGCAGTTCCGGGTCTATCCACCGGAACAGCGGGTCCGGGATATTCAGGCCCTGATTCCCATCTTTCGGCCTCTATCCTGGGTTTCGGTCAGGCTAGTGTTGCGGCTTCTGGGGCTGATGGCCTCCTGCATCCTACTAGTGCATCACGCCAGGCGGCGCATGCGGGCTCTGCATTGGGACCTGAAGTTTCAGTGGGCCTAGCATCACGGCAACCTGTCCGACCATGTCTTGATCTCGGAGGGCACTGCACAGCAGTTGCAGTGGTGGCTCACGGACCGCGATTGGGTCATGGGCAAGAGCCTCTCCCTTCCCCAACCGGAGCATGTCGTAGTGACGGATGCGTCCCTCCTGGGATGGGGTGGCCATATGGGAGAGGCGGAGATCAAAGGCCTCTGGTCTCCGGCGGAGTCTCGTCTCCACATCAACCTGTTGGAGTTGAGAGCGATCGGACTTGCACTGAAAGCCTTCCTTCCCTCTGTCAGGGGAAGTGTCGTGCAGGTGTTCACGGACAACACCACCGCCATGTGGTATTGCAACAAACAGGGCGGGGTGGGGTTGTGGACCCTTTGTCAGGAGGCCCTGCGCCTCTGGACGTGGCTGGAACACCAGGGCGTCACCCTAGTGGTTCAACATCTGGCGGGCTCTCTGAACGCCAGAGCAGACGAACTCAGCCGCCGGTGCATGATGGATCACGAATGGCGTCTGAACTCCGAAGTGGCGCAAGGTCTCTTTCAGCAGTGGGGAGAGCCTTGGTTAGATCTATTCGCCACCGAAGAGAACGCGCAATGTCAGCAGTTCTGCGCGTTGGAATTTCCAAGGCGGCACTCGCTCGGCGACGCTTTTCGTCACGAGTGGAGTTGCGGTCTGTTGTACGCCTTTCCGCCTATACCACTTCTGCCCAGAGTGCTGAAGAAGATCAGGCACGACCGGGCCCAAGTCATCTTGGTGGCTCCGGATTGGGCACGAAGGTACTGGTATCCCGAGCTACTCAGTATGTTGACCGATCCTCCGATACGTCTGCCCCTTCGGGAGGATCTTCTGTCGCAGCAGCAGGGGACGGTCCTCCACCCGAACCTGTCCAGCCTCCACCTCCATGCGTGGAGATTGAGCGGCGACAGTTGATGCCATTTGACTTGCCTCCTGAAGTCTGTGATATCATTCTGGCAGCCAGGCGTCCCTCCACAAAGTCGGTATACGCCTGCCGGTGGAACAAATTTGTGGCATGGTGCACAGCAAAGGCTGTGGATCCTCTTTCCGCCCCTCTTTCTGAGGTTCTCCTCTTTCTTCTTTCTTTGGCCCGGCAGGGCTCTGCCCTGGGCACCCTGAAAGGTTATCTTGCTGCCATCTCTGCCTTCTTGCGGCTTCCTGATCAGCCTTCTCTTTTCAAGTCCCCTGTGGTTACACGCTTTCTAAAAGGCATTACTCACACGTTCCCTCCTGTCCCTTTTGTAATGCCTCAGTGGGACTTGAATCTTGTTCTCACATTTCTAATGTGTGCTCCCTTTGAGCCTCTTCATAATTGTCCTCTTCGTCTGCTGACGCTTAAGACTGCTTTTCTGGTAGCCATCACCTCGGCTAGACGGGTGAGTGAGCTCCAGGCTTTATCTTCAAAGCCTCCTTTTCTCTCTGTTCATCCGGACAAGGTTGTCCTTCGGCCTCGTCCCTCCTTTCTTCCGAAAGTGGTGACTCCATTTCATCTTGGGCAGTCTGTCACCTTGCCCACCTTCTTTCCGCCTCCGCATCCTTCCAAAGAGGAAGAGAGGCTCCACCGTCTGGACCCAAAACGTGCGCTCTCCTTTTATTTGGACCGCACAAAGCAGTTCCGGGTGGACGACCAACTTTTTGTTGGATACGTGGGTGCTAAGAAGGGGAAAGCTGTGCACAAACGGACCATCTCTCGGTGGGTCTTTTTGTGCATCAAAATTTGTTACTCCTTGGCAAAAAAGGACCCTCCTATTGGGCTGCGCGCCCATTCTACTCGGGCCACAGCGGCTACTACTGCTTTGGGATGGGGTGTCCCTTTGCAGGACATCTGTCAGGCGGCGACGTGGGCTTCGCTACACACGTTTGCCAGGCATTACTGCCTTGACAGCCAAGTCCGGAGGGATGGCTTCTTTGGCCGTTCTGTCCTCCAGGACTTTCTGGTGTGATCTTGGTTCGCAGACCCACCACCGGGGATGGTATTGCTTGGGTATCTATTCTAAGGTGAGGAATCTAACTAACGTGTTTCTTTCAGATGAACAAGTTACTTACCTTCGGTAACGATGTATCTGTAAGAAACATTAGTTAGTTAGATTCCTCACCGACCCACCCATCCTCCACGTTCTGCGAACTGACATCTAGGGTTAAGGTTATCCTTTTCAGGCCCCTAGATTTTATTTTTGGCACCAGTGTCGGTCTTTGCATGGCTCTGCGTTCCTGGCGCGGAAGGCTGTGTACAAGAACTGATGTCAGCGCGCGAGGGCGGCGTCTAAGTACTCCGACGACGTCATTCCGGCGCACGACGCAGACGAAGGACGCGGAGCCGCAGACGACGCCTAGCGACGCGCAAGGGGTATTACTGACGAAAAAACTTCCGGCTCCAGTCTGACGCCTGGGGATATTCTAAGGTGAGGAATCTAACTAACTAATGTTTCTTACAGATACATCGTTACCGAAGGTAAGTAACTTGTTCATTTGGTGCAAGGATAATTAATGGTGGCCAGGGTCACTGATAGCAGCCAGCATCCCATACCAAATAACAGGCATTCTAAGTTATTGACCCCTGAAAAAGAAATACCATATAGGTCTGTGAATAGCGCAGTGGCGGCAGGCATCCATGGTTGGGGGGGCGGCACGCACAAAATTAAATAAAAATAAATAAAACGTACGAACGTGACATCCTCTGCTCCGGTCCTCTTCTTTCCACAGAAGCTGGATACAGCAACTCCATTGGCCAATCCTGGCACTGCTGTCATGCAGCATGAAAGCAGCGCCCTGATTGGAGGAAGCGGTCTCACTCCGCGCTCCACAGTGCTCTGGAGGCCTGAACTTGCTCTAACTCAACAGTCTTAAGACAGTTGGGTTAGAGATGATTAAAGCGAGCATGTGTGGTTGACCGTTGCAAGACTGCTGGCCACAAAGACATGCACACCTTAAACAGTGCATAGCCAGCCCACTCTCCTCCCTGCTGCTGTCTCTCAGCAGAGGTCCCACCCCTGTCCTAATGCTCTGTTCTGGACGGGGGATAAAAATTAAAATGGTAATAAATTACCATTTTATTTTTCATCTCTGGGTTTTGGGGGGATTTTAAGTGGGCCGATGCCACCTGGAATAGCGAGGTCCTTTTCCGCATATCATTCTGGATTTGAAAAGGTGATGAATGGCTGCTTTGAGAGTATTGCACATTGTGGGTCAGGGAGGCAGGGGAAGGGCGCACCAGGGCAGGACAATGCCCCCCTATGCTGTAGGTATGGCACGACTGGGGTCTATTCTGCAAACTTTACCTGCAACTTTGCAACCTTCAAAATGTCCAGCACGCACAGCATTGTTGTTTAAAAGCCAATGCTAGCTAAACGTGTTGCACAATTCATGGGGCAAAACTACTCAGTGACCTGCAGTATCCTTATGATGTATGGGTTGGGGGTTCTTTATACTTTGTATTATATGCTGGGAATCTACTTGGGAGGGAAAGGATGGGAAAATGAAAAGTTACACAGCTGTCACAATCTCAGTCCTTAGACATCAAAGCTATCCCCGCAGGTAGGTTGAGCTTTCGTGGTCAAGCAATAGATCGATCACTCAGGTGGTCTGACAACATTCATATCTGTTATTCTACATCAGTCTTACGGACCTAAGCCTCAGACATCAGTTTTTTTAATAAGTTATTTTTAATGATTAAAGTTTGCAGTAAAAAAAATAATGCAATGGATACAAACTCTAAAATATATTATAACATTGGAATGTTGGGAGCTCAATTGAAAACAATGAAGTAGCTCCGGGCTTTTAATGGCTGGTATAAAAGTACACGGTACTACTCCAAAAATCACACACTCGCAAAGGACTATGCAGATTCTTAGCTGCTTTGGCGCATTCATAATGTGTTAAATAATTAGAAAATGGCTCATGTACCACATGCATTATTATTTACCGAGAAGTGTTGCTGAAGTAATATTGACACAACATTAAAAAACCAATAAATTTGATTATCAAAATAAAATATCGACACAACAAGCTTGTGCCGCAGCTCCTGCAGAATGGTACACTTAATGATATCACTCGTGTCTCCTGCTCAATTCGGCAGAGCGAACAACCTCTACATTTAAAGAAGATATTCACCACACCAGCACGTGCTTGCACAGTTTGCATATGTAGCAGGTTCCAATTAAACGCAAAGTAGATATGAAAGGGGTGGAGCTGAATGTGCTGTGCTTTATTTGAGCCAATGGTTGCAGATGAAGCCCACCTGCACTAATTTTTCCTCAACAGACTTTGACCCATAGCAAGAAAAAACACCGAAGGGGAAAACAGATGATAAAGGGAGAAAACAGGAATCTGGTGCAAAGTGGCAGGGAGTATCTGTGGGTGGATTAAAGAGGCAGGAGGTGGAATCAAGACTTAATTTCCTTGGTATTCAGCATGACGTCATTTGAGAGCACCAACCACAGCCTTTTGATCAAAATTTAGGACCCGGCACTTATTGTTTTGCAAATTCATTACTGTGAATGCATCTTTTGTCCACACCTGTGCATGAAGGTATACGTACCTAGGCTCATGGCCTAATGTCAGTTCACTCTATGTAGTATATTACTTGCAGTGAATGGTGCATTCCTCGTGCCCTAGGAGGCCATCTACAAATAGTTTGCAAAATGATATTTTAGACTTGCAGTCAAACAGAGCATAAAGCACTTCACTTGAAAAGCAATAACAACCAAATAAAATAACTGGCACAATAATTCAATAAAGAAAATCTCAAGGACATGAACTGAATCACAATATTTTTTGATTATTACACAGCCATGACCCGAGAACACTAGTGATCTATTCAGTCCCTCCCAAGGACAAAATGATTGGTAGAAACAAATTGATACACATTATGTGCTAGAAATATAGTTAAACCCTATGTGTTGGGCATACCAATTAATTGGAAAAAAACACAATACATTAGGGAAGCCTATAAGGCTAGAAAAAGAGGGGGAGTGTGAATTATTCTTATGATTTATTTTTATTTACACATGTGAACATTTCTTGCTTTGGAAACAGTTGACTCACTCTTGTTTCCCTGTTTTTTTGATACAATGGTTGTAAATGGTTGACCAGGTCGTTGTGTTCTACTTTGCTCTATAAAGCAGCCTTTTTTTCTTAACGTAATATTGTTGTTTATTTGTTGAAATTTACTGACATAACTCCCTAATGTTGTGCAATCGAACCACTTCCACCACAGCTGGACTGAGAACCCAAAGCAGCCCTGGCAATTATGTCGGATCAGCTCCCCTAACCTCTGGGGGGTGGCGTGGGTGGTGTCTAGTGGGAATCACTACTGCTTTTGTCACTGGGGGGCTGATATTGTAGCACTGCTGAAAAACCCGCCCCCAGTAGCAAACCCACCCCTGCTGCAAAACCGTCCTCCCAGCCTTGCAGCTTCCCAGGGAAATGCCCGATGTCTGCTACGGCCTGTCTAGCCCTGGCTTCAACCTTACTGCCTCATGGTTGCTTCTGGATACCAAACCTTGAGACGACTACCACATGTCAACTCTGTTTGTCAAAGTGTGTCTTGTAGTCACAAAGATTATTCATGCCAGGATGCTGCTCTTGTTAGGTGCCATGAAATTCCTTGACCTTGGAGCTCAGGATCAGGAGACGTTTCTGTTCGTAGAATGGACTTACTGTAGCAGTTTGTCCATTGTGGATGTTCTGCACCAATGAGTTCTAAAAGGGGCACTTCTGGGCTGGGTGGGGCATGTACATTGTATGTAGGTTTGTGGATATTTACAGACTCCTTTCAGGGCCCTCCAACCCTGAGTGATTGCTTGCACGATTTGTACCAGATAACACTGAGTGTAAATTGCTCAAACAAATTATTTGTGCAGATATTAGGTGTACACCTCTCTAAGCTGGCAGAAAAGTTTGAAGCTAGTGGCCCTGGAATATAAAACTCAGAATGGTTCAGTAATAGTGCACCTGCTCAATAGCGCTCTCTGTCGTATTACAATTTGTGGGTGCACATTTATTGTACTTTTGAACCTTTTTGTACTCCACTCAGAATTATGGCAATTGTGATCAAGGACTACTTCTTGAAATCTGCAGTTAACTTGTATTTGCAGGTGTACACTCACAGGATTCCATGAATCCTCGAAAATTTGTAAATCTATGTGATTAGATTTTTTGTGTATATCATACATGCCTTAATTTCTGAATGAGAATCATAGGTCAGCTGGGAACAGAGATGATGCTCCTGCCGGAGTGGGGATTCTTGTTTCTCAGTAGTTCAATATAATTGTTAAATAACCTCTGCCATTGGTTGTATGGACCTTTGTTAGTCGACAAGGAGAGATGATCAGAAGCAACCATTCACATCAAACACCATAAACAGTGAAGTCCAATTGAAGCCTTACAAGAATGTATAAAGAGATTTGGTGGGAGTTTAAAGGGTTTTTATAAACTAATTCATTCGAGTCAAATTATTTATTTAGTAAGTATTACATTTGGTCATCATAGTTACAAATTCAAATAATTCATTAGTTGATATTTCAGACCATGATAAAAAAAAACGGCACATTAGTAAGAATTACAAAAAAAAAAGCGAAACTGCAACAAGTGTGTTCCGTCAAAGAAAATCCCTAAACTATGGGGTTTTTAGGCAAAAAGGGCAACTGTCTTCCAGAAGCAAGGTAAGGTGTTCATTTCAGAAACTCAAATGAAGGGTTCTGATAGAATAAGAATGCATAGGCATGATGCCTTAACACTCAAGCAATGGAAATTAGAAAAAGCTGGAACGTATTCTAAGCTCAAAGTCAGCTCGCTTCTCTAAGGTCTGCTTTCTAAGTTCTGTTGCACCTCGTCTGTGGTTGAGGAAGAGAAGCTCTCTGAAAGATGGAGGCCTCTCAAGGAAGGGCTCTCTAACTGACCTTAGGAACGCACACTAGTATAATTCTACCAAACAACAATAGCAACAAATCTTTCATTCCTCATTCCCACCAACCGATCAGTTTCAGGCAAATCGTGGTAGCAGGTAAATTCCCTAGTTTCTCACATCTTCACAGTGCACTATATGTCGCAAACCCCTCATGCGTCCTCTATGTAGTGGACCTGGTTTGCATGGCTCATGATATGTTATCCTATTGGTGCCTCATGTATCGCTATGGTTCCATGCCCAAGTTTCCCCTCTCCCCTGATTCCATTATGCCCGAGCTTGCAAGCATACCCTGAACACGTGAACCAATGGCTTGCCTTGCTCTCGCTGTTGCTGGGTGTTAGAAATGGGGGTCTCTAGTTGGCAGAGGTAGGTACCTTTTTCCAAGTAGGGACTCTTCTTCCTAGTCAGGGTAAGGGGGATACACCTCTAAAATAACCCCTGCTCACCCCCTTGGTAGCTTGGCACGAGCAGTCAGGCTTATCTCAGAGGCAGTGTGTAAAGTATTTTTGAAAACATACAGTAATACAGTGAAAACACTACAAATGGACACCACACCAGTTTAGAAAAAAAGTAATCTTTATCTAAACCAAACAAGACCAAAACGACAAAAATCCACAATACAGTAAAGAAATATGACTTTCAGATAGTAGAAACAGTTCAGTTCAAAGCAAATTGCAGATGCAACACTTTTCACACAATGTACCTTGGATGTGTCGTGCACACAAACAAAAAGGGCCGCAGGGAAGGTGATGTGTCCGTTCCCTACACTCAGGGGAGGTGATGCGTCAGTTCCTTACTGCTGCACAGGGGAGGTGATGCATTGGTTCCTTACCCTAGAGGAGGTGATGCCTCGGTTTCTTACTTCATGGGGAGGTGATGTGTTGGTTTCTTACTGCGTCCCCCAATGATGCGAAAGACCCGGCACCTCAATGCGATGTGACGACTGGGCCGATGTGGGAGTTCTTGCAGCTGCACAGCAGGGCTTGCATCTGAATCAGTGTGGCGATCTCGGGCTTCGGAGACCGGTGCACTCGATGCGGCGTGCGGCTATTTCTCAAGCCTCGGGCTGGCACTGCCTCGGTTTCTTCTGCGATGCATCGGAGTCAGGTATGGATGCTTAACGCTTCTCGTTGTTGCTTTTCTTTTCCAGCTCCCAACAGCCAGAACAAACTCCAGAGGCCCTGTACAGCTACAGGCACCTCTTGGCAGGTCAGAACTCCCAGCAAGGAAGTTCAGGGTAGTTGGGGGTGAAGTCTTTGTGTCCCTGAGACTTCTGAACAGGAGGCAAGCTCTTCTTCAAGCCCTTGGAGATCTTCCAGAAGCAGGGGACACAGCAAACAGCAAAGTCGTTTTCCCTTTCCTTGACAGAAAGTAGTCACTGCAGGCCAACCGCAGACGGCAAACAGCACAGGGGCAGCAGTATTCCGTCGCAGTTTCTCCAGCTCTTCTCCTTGGCAAAGGTTCCTCTTGATTCCGAGAAGTGATCTAAAAGTCTGGGCTACTCTTTTTATACATTAAATCTCTTTGTTCTCTGTGGCAGAGAAGCTCTTTGCCCAGCCAAAACCAGATCTGTCCTCTCTGGTGCAGCTTCCTGGCAGGAGGTGGAGACAGCATTGTCCTTGGCAGACCTGGCCCATTCAGGTGCGAAAGAAATCTCCTCCCTTACTTTGAATGCAGCCCAGGTCTATTTAGCCCAGCCCTGACTCACCCTGGAAAGGCAGGACACACCTCAACCCCCTAAGTGGTGCCTGAACAGAATGCACATTCCCAGCCACTGTCACTCCAAAGCCAGACAGCCAATACACAACCTAGCAGAGGCAAGAAAATACCTACTTTCTAAAAGTGGTATTTTCAAACCCAGAATGTAAAAATCACCCTCACTAAAAGATGCATCTTAACATTCTGAGTTCAGGCATATAAAAGCTTATTTTCCTATCTTGTTCCCATTGGCAGTAATGCTCATAAGATGTTATGGGAAAACTCCATATTCTATCCTATTGGACAGATAGCTCTACAATAGTGAAAAACGAAATTGGCTATCAGGATATGCCACACACATCAGGGCATGTCCTACCTTTCACATACACTATACCCTGACCACAGGGGTACCTTTGGCCTATCTTAGGGGTGACTAACATGTAAGAAAAGCGAAGGTTAGGGCCTGGCAAGTGGGTGCACTGGCCAGGTCGACATGGCAGTACTAGACTGCACACAGGCACCGCAATGGCATGCCTGAGACCTTGTTGCAAGGCTGCTTGTGTAGGTGGCACAATCAGGGCTGCAAGCCTACTAGCTGCATTTGGTGTACAGGCCCTGGGCACACACAGGGCACTGTACTAGGGACTTAACAGTAAACCAAATAAACCAATCATGGAAACATCAATCCATAACAACAATTGGCAAAGGAAGCACTTGCACTTTGGCACTGAACAGCAGTGGCAAAGTGCCCAAAGCATCTAGATCAGCAAAATGAAGTCCAACCCACAGCAAAACAACAGGAGGCAAAGAGAAAAAAATACAGGGGAAGCCCACGCCAATGATGCCAGGTTTCACACTGGGGTCTTAGAGTCTTTTTCTCTTGTGCACATTTAGACAAAATAAAACATTTGTTTCCTGTCAAGTGGTTCCAACCATTAGTTTGCACCTGCTCTTTCTAAAAGGTTAAGCCTTTGTACTGACACGTGTTTGCTTCATGAGTCTTGAAGAACCTTCCAGTTTGCCATGTCCATACGTGATCCTGCTGTATTAATTGGACCCTGAGCCTGCATATAAACCACACCCTAACCCAAGCTCCTTACTGGCCTACTCTCTCTACGGAACAAGCTGTCTGCCTTCCCACTCTCCTAAAGAATCAACTGGATCTGGGCAGCGCTCACCTTGGCTACAGTTCAAGTTTCTCAGTTGATTCCCTTGACTCCAGTTCCCTCGAGGCATCCTTTGTCTCTGCCTCCTGCTCAGCTACTCCAGTTACTTGGTGACTTCCTGAGTCAAAAACTCAAGTCCTTCTTCAGACGTATGACCAAGGGCTTGATATCAGGTTAGTGCGCACCATCCTAAACAGACTGGAGTATCGGCCTCCTCAAGACTATATACTTGGTTTGAAGTTCCCTCTCAGTGACTTCCCTCCAGTTCACTTTGAATGTTCTTGCTCTGGATTCTTCCTGCAAACCATTGAACTTGATTATTTCTAAGAAATAGCAACTTGATTCTTGAACTGATGAACTGTAGTGCCTTGAAAACTTTCCTCCAAATGCTTGATTCATGTACTAACCCTGTACAGAAAGTCATGTTTTGAGTTTCCATGGGAGTCTCATTAACTTAAATCTATGCCAGTAACTCCAATCTGTAGTTTGAGATATTCCTTGGGAGTGTACAGCTCCACTCTATGGCTCTGGTTATTCTGTTCTTTGCTGTGTTTCTGTGAGAGACTGTAAGTGTATGTTACCGATGTTTTGCAAATCTGTTGTTTGTGAGGCTTATTGAATTGTTCATAATTGCCTCCTTTTGTTAGTTCTAGTGCATTGCGTCTCCGTAGAAACCAGAGGTCTCACGGTCCTTTGTACGTGTACCTAGCAGACTCAGAGTGCCTACATTTAAAGCTGTGCTGCACAGCTGTTGACTGGAACCAATATCACAAGTCTCTCTTTTTATATTTTGTTCCAACCCCTCTTACCCCCAAGGGCCGCACCTCGTTTAGTAAGAAACTATTCCTTGAACAAGTCAGGCCCTACTGGGATATGAGGTCCAGCATCAGTTATTATTATTATTTAAAGATTTGTAAAGTGCAACAGCTACTCAATAGAGTGTCCTGGCGCTAAGTTGCAAGTCTGATCCCTAAATAACAGAGGTACTAAAAGGTAGAACCAAGGAGCCAGGTCTTAAGAAGTCTCTTAAAAGTCAGAATGTCCCTGGAACACAGAGCTGAACTAGGAAGGAATGCCACTTCCTGGCGGCAAGATAAGAGAAGAAGATGTCCACCACTAAAGCCCTTGCCATGCTGTTCATTCCACAAATCATGCGAATGCACGGGCTCACTTTGGTCATTATTTCTGATCGGGGGTCGCAATTCATTTCACGAGTTTGACGCAGTCTTTGCACATCATTGTACATTGATGCTCGACTCTCGTCTGCCTATAACCAACAAACGGATGGGAAGACTGAGCGGGTTAATCAGATATTGGAACAGACACGGCAACGTGTTTTGACCTCTTCTCCCAAACGTTGGGAGTCTTGTTGCCTTTTGCCTAGTCCCAGTATTGTATCTGCGGTTGGAACCAGGTGAGTGCATGGCACTATTGAATCATGTCCTTATTTTGTTACTTTGATCAAATCTTTTGGTTCAGGAAGTTTTTCCCATGAGCTGTGTTTCCTGCCATCCCCTCTCCTCCCAGTGAGAACCTCACTATCAGTTTTCTGATGCATAACAAATGCCTATTCACTAGCTAACAGAAGGCTTCTGGAAAATTACAGCATTTGCAGTGAAAATAGAAAAACATCTTGTGTAACTACAACAGTTTAGTGCAAAAACAGGCCTGTTATACCTAACGTGAAAAGTCAACATTTAGCATGGCTTCAGTAGTCAGGCTAACTTATGTCAATACGTTATGTTACTTAATTTGTGTGCTTTTAATATCAAGTTATGACTACCTACTACAAAGATTTACATTATTTGTGCATGTATTATTCAACACTGAATTATTTCACTTTTTAGTTCAATGCGTTTAATTTACAAATAAGGAAATTTGCTGTATCACTCCGATGCTGCTTACTTCCTTCTCAGGGTTCTGCTGGATCTCTTGAACTGTGTGCAGATCCTCTTTAGCACGTTCTGGGCAGGTGTAGCTGACCAGTAGACTTCCTCTGGATCAGGAGAACCCTGTATCTCCTGAGGGGCAGGCTGTTACAGCACCCTCCCCAGCCCCTGTTCATCATGAATTCATCCAGTGGCCATTTACTGACAAGGGCATGTTGAACGAGCATAGTGCATCTGGAACAGGAATGTCACTGGTGTGATTCCCAGGACAACTGCCACGGGTATATCTTGAGCCCTGAACGGAGTGTAGCAGTGAGGGGACGACCGCTGTGGATGGTAAGCAGTTAGTCTTCCCACAGGCTGGTGACAGGCAGTGCAGGTGCATTGACTAGACCTGCAATGGCTCTCTTGTCAGTGGCAGCAACTGCAGGAGTATGTGACTTGGAAACAAGTACTAAGGGGGCCAAAGGAGAAATGCAACTTTTTGAGGCCCAGACCTTTGAGTTCTGGTGGTCTGTGCGGCCTTGGAAGGGGGAGGGGGGGGTGCTGGTGCCGAGAGCAATCTAAGAGGCACTCTGTCCCTCACCCAGCCCTCGACTCCCTCCCAAAATAAAACTAAAACAAAGGGTCATCAAGGCTGTCGCCGATGTGCTGGGGTGTTTTCACACCTTTTAATGGACATCGGCTGCTTACTGCCTCCGAAAACAAGCTGGGAATCCACTATTTACAGCGGTTTTCAGATTTTTTTCCCTGCCACTATGTGATTTCGGCTCCTCGCCGGGTGACCGTGTGAAGGGAGCCAAAATTGTTTGACACACAGTGGCACAGTGTGAGTTTTCAGGTCAGAGTTTTTCCTGGGGGGCAGGACAGTGACTGCCAAAAATGAAAAGAAACATACAGATTACTTCCAGCAGTGTTCCCTTGCCTCGATTTCTCGACTGGAGTCCAAGGTGGAACAATTGGAAACTATGGAGTAGCTTGGGCGTTTCCTCGATTCACTGAAGGAGGAAATGTTGTTATTTTTTTAATTCTATTTATAGAGTTTTATATAGTGCGAACATGACCTTTTCAGGTATCAGAGCGCTGTTCATCGGGAAAAACACAGTAGAACATACAAGAGTAATACATAAGTTGAGGAATAGAAATGAACTAAAAAATCATAGAAACATATTCAAAGTGTCACTAAAGTCCGGGAAGGATGTGTCTTCATTGGGGGAGAAATCTGTTCATTAGTAGAAACTTTTGCGTATTGTGATAATTGTCTGGATGTTTTCCACAGGCCTATGCTTGATAGGTGCTTGGTGGCAAGTGGCGAGAAGTGAGAGGATATTGTGGTTCAGTAAGGGGCTAGTCACTCTGTTGGGTCTAGAGGAGAGGTCTATATTCGGTTTACACCTCCATTTAGGTGGAGTAAACCTGGCGTTTGCAATGGAGTAAACTGATCGCGAAGTAAACTGTCAACAGTTCTGAGTCCAGTTCTGCTTTTTGTGGTACAAAACCTTATGCTCTTAGAAGTAATATGAAGTAGGTTCTGAATCTGCCCTCATAAGGTGTAATTCTGTTTTTAGGCCGTTGAGCATTGAATGTATTGTTGAGTTGATTAGGTGGATATGTGAGAGGGGTTTTATGGGTGAAGGGGGATACTAGAGGTTTGGGCAGTACCGGGATATGGGGATGGGTTTTTGCTCAGTGACCGCGTAGTGCTGTAGTTGAGAGTTAGGTGGGAGGAGTGTTTGGGGATTGGAAGATGTGGGGGAATCCTGTTTAAATCTTGTCTGGGGAGAGCACTGTTATGGAAGGGACTTGTCATATCTGAGTAGGAGGGGGAATTGTGAATAGTAGAGGATGTGAATAGCATCACAATGTTAGATACTAGATCAGGAGTGGTATTTTCACTGTCATTCATAAGATCAGAGGAGCTTCTCAGTTTGCTTATAGATTGGGAAGTGGAGTTGCTAGAGTGGTGGTGGTTTTGGGGGGTCTCCATTCTTAGGTGAGGAGGTAATCTTCTGTACTATGGTGATGAGCTGACATGTATTAGGGTCAACCCTTGCGAGAGGGACGGGAGTTTTCGGGGAAGAAATGATGCCATGGGTGGGAGAGTGGGTCGATGGCAGGGGAGAGTGGTGAGGTGGGCCAGGGGAAGGATTAGAAGAGGGTGGTGATCATTCTGAGTGTCCATTGATGGTAGGGTCAATAATGGGATGGGGGATAAGTCTTTGCCTATATTATCTTTAATGTGGGGAAAGAGATTGTCAAAGAGCTCCAGATTGCGATTGAAATATTGAATGAGTTCAGTGCTGTTATTGTAAATGGTTATGATGGTTTCCGCATTGTGCGCAGATGAGAAGGCAATAGTAAGTTTGAAGCTGTATGGAATCTTCTTGGTGGCGGTTACCTTAAGTATGGAGGGTAAGGCTTACCTCCATTGAGGACGACAGTTGGTAAAAAATATTATATCTCTTGATTATCGAACCTTTATTGCAGCAGAAGTAGGAATCTAGGAAGGGTGTGTCAGTATTCGATTTGAGCAGTTTGTTTTTGTGATTTTGTGGGGCATTTTTAGTTAGATTTGGTGGTTAGATAATTTTGAATGAATAGTGTCCTGCAGGGGATAGTAGGGAGTTCAGTGCAGTGGTATGTGATAGATCCATGATGAAATCACTGGCAGGGAGGTGCTAGGGTATCAAGGAAGAAAGTCAGTGTAGGACCCTAATGGAGTGAGCTCATTCCAATATGTCTGCCCCTACAGCAGAGAGATAAACGAGGTCCTATTTCAGTTTCTAGGCAATAATGGGCAGGGTATTACTATTACATTATCCATGCCTGCTGAGAGGGCTCAGGAGGATCTTTATGGGGAAAGAAAAGTGGAGCCTGTGATCCATTCATCAGAATAGGGTGAGGGCAAACAAAAAATGAAAAAAACAGTGTCAATGACCCATAAGTAAAGATGATCATTGCACACACGGCATAACAGGTGATCTCGCTAATAGACTAGCTAATAGCCTCAGTGCTCATCTTACAGCGCGACCGGCAGCCCACTATTGATGGTTCATTCGCTTTTGTGTCCAAAGGTTTGATGAGGGGCCCTCGGGGTGGCGCCGATTGAGAAAATGGCCGGAGCACATTGGGAGCTACAGCTGGAGAGGAAGGTCAGACAGGCAGGGCCATGAGAGCCTCAACGTTAGGCAACAATAGTGCAGGAGACCATGGTATCTGGAGGAACGGTCGGTACTTAATGCAGTGGAGGGCTTCTTTCACTCAGAGAGCCAGTCGGCCCGTGGCTCAGGCTGGCATGGGCGCGGAATGATAGCTGCCCTATCGATTCCACTGTAGAAACAATGTTGGCACTGCTGGGCTTCTTCTTGGATTGCGAGTGAATGAATCAGTTAAAAAATACAGGCTTGTGTGTCTGGTGCGGGTCAGTCTGAAACCTTCACCCAGTGATTTTCAATATGGCGGGTTCCTTCCTCCCACTGGAGCCGATCAGCCCCCGGGGCTCGGTTATGCAGGGTGGGGTGAATTGGTACCACTGACCTTGCAGCCCACCTCACTCACTCTCAGCTGGACTGTCGGTCACCAAAATCAGAAAGCGGGCGAGGTCCACCTCAGGCTCTCACGTTAAGCTCTGCTTGGTCTGCTCATTTGGGGTCTGGACGGGCGACGTGAAAGAGACCAGTCCAAGAGCGAGGAGACGAACGGGCTGTTCAGGATGTTGCAGAGAGGTAGGTGTCATTATCATCATTGTGGATGGGCATCAGAGAGCGGCTTCTGCAGGGATTTGCACTGAGATTGATCTCCAGTCCGGAGCCTTTTAGAGGCTCGACCTTCCAGCAACCAGAGTACAATCTTTCCTGCAAGATAAAGAATTGAATGTGGATCCTTCCTGACAGATTGAGGTGTTTAAAGCTTTTGGATTTCTGACAATAGGCCCTTGGCGCCAGGTTGCTAATGGCATAAGGGCTGGAAGTAGGGCATGGGTGGTGCTGCAGCACCACCAAAATAACCATTCTGGGATTCAGAATGTACATTAGCAATAAAGATGCCTTTAAATGTTGTTTTTATTTTGTAACATTTGCTGTTAGTCCAATGTCAGGCCGCCTTCTGTCAAATTACTGCTTCTTCTTTAAACATGGAAATCGTTGCTCACTTTTCTTTCTCTGACTGAAAATTGAGAGGTTTGTGTAAAGTGAATCATGTAATAGTACTGCTGAGTAAAAAGAGTGTGTGGAAGGAAAGGCTGCAGGATGGCAGTTTTTTTCTAACACAAGATTTGAATACCTGTAAATGAACTGTACAAATATTTCAAACTATATCAGCAGTTAGAAAAGCATTAATTAAGCTCATTTTGTTTTGCAATTATTAAGCGGTATAGAAGCAAAGATTTTAGTTGGATCAAAACAAATTAAGACACTTTACGTTATCGTTTAAGTTCTATATAGTATTATCAGTAAAATTGAACATCTGTGTAAATTTAGCAGTTAATACATTGGAAAATAAACCGTCTGTAAATGACCATGTTCTACCGCACCATGCTTTAGTAATATATTTGCAACAGTGTTCTCCAAAATGCACCACCGCCTATGTACTACACACCCTTCCCAATCTCCTGCTGAGTGGACGTAGCTCATTTGCTAAACTTTGCCTCTGTGTTACGCATGGATTTTTCACAATCCTTTTGACTTCAGTGATGCAACATTGATGGACACACTCAGTGATATACACCCTTCAGTGATGTGACATTGTTCCAGTACCACTGGCTAGTGGAGCAGGCTAACTCTAGACACAGTCTACATTGTTACAGAATCAAGTAATATAGGCCATTAAAAAACGTTGGTTCTGAGCTGTGAAGCCTGACGGTGGTTTCAAATAAGTTGAACTAGATGGCAAGAAAATCAGTTTCACTCATTTACAATCTGACCAGGATTTTCTGAGGCTGCATAATTTGAATGCTACAAATCGCACCAGTGATGTTCTGCAGGGTCACCCTTACAGTTGATGTTTGGATTCTCAAGTTTAAATTGACTGTCTGATATTTAATCGTCCATATGTAGGGTTTGGTATGCACCAAGCTGTTTTCCCTCAGGTATTGCATTGTAGAATGTGGGAAAACTTTCTCCCATTCATTTTTTTCCTGTGGTAGACCTCAAAGCGTATCTATAAATGTGATGATTGTACCAAACGTTTGCAGATGATCTCTGAATAATGTTCATTTACACTGGTAGATGTGGAAACTGGTTGCCATGTTATATTCTATTTGTTATGGTACCAACTAATTATGTGATTGATGTTTTAATAAAAAAAAAAAAGAATATTCTCTAGTTTGACCCTTGCCTATCATGTATCATTGTATTTGATATCCTTTGGATGGTGTTTCACTGATCAACGCATGCAATCTGACCAGCTCTTTCACCAATGCAGAACTGCCTCACTCGTAGCATAGTACCCATGTTGACTTGCTGGAGTTTTATCTAGAAGGATAACTATCTGGGGACTCTGCAGTCTGATTGTGTGCACATCACAAGAGCCAGATGATTATTTTTTGACTGACTTATCCAAGCAGACTGACTTTCTCCTTCACAAGCTGAGAAACTGCATTGGCTGTACTTGTTTTCCCGCTTGACGTGGAAAAGGTGGCAGCCAAAGTCATTGGGATATGGCAGTGTTAGTCTACACAAGAGTATGTGTGTGCCGGGAAACTTTGCTGATTGGCAAGTCTATGTTATTTTTTCTCAACTCCTCCATATTTGATGTTTTGAAGTTTCATGATGTCTGATACAAAGATTAAGTGCATTCCAATGTTTGAAAACCTATCTCAGCAAAGCCTAGCAAGATATGCCCATAAATACTGTTAGTACTCAAAATGATTTTACAACATATTTCATCTTGGAACTTAGAAATCTCTATATGAAGAAGGTGGAAGCCTTGATGGGTAGATACTTTAATGGGTAGCCTCTACCTGTCCTTCTGGTGATGCCAGCAAGCAACCATCATCCCTGTCCCAACAGCATTGATGGTTCAGGGATAGTTGTATACCATGGGGATGAAACCTTACTGTGCCAGTTAATGAGGGGGCACTCTGAGAGCGATCTCTTAGGTTTTAGTCTGCAGTAAGGAAGGAGGATCCAGGAACTGGGTCCACAGATTTCTGTCTGCAAAGGCAAGAACAGTGAGCTGTGCTGCAGCAGGAGATGACATCAATCTGTAATCAGCGATGGACCATAAAGTTGATGTTGCTAAGTCTCGCTCACCCAGAGAACTTCATATTTGCAAACGTCACCGGGGGATCAGAATGATTTTTCACTTTTAGTGCCTGTTTAATATTGCAATAATATTTCCTGGCCTTAAAGGCTTTCGAAAGATCTGGAGTTTCTGGGGTGTAAAGGGATCTTAGCCTGTCTGACAGGTCAGATTGGCATGGAATTTCTGATCCTGCAGTCCGACTTACACCTAGGGACCCCATCAGAGGTACTGAAGCAGGTAAAAGAGGAAGGAACTGGGAGTATGGCAGTAGTTTAGTGATTTGTTTTCTAAATTCTGATGAGGGTGTCCATGGAATGCCTGCGAATGAAAGGGGAGAGTAACAGTCAAGGGAAAACCATAAAATGCCATGGAACATCTTGGTACAAAAAGAGGAGAAAACGAGCCCAGAGTAAGCTGATGGCTCATCTTGAATTTTGGTTGCAGTAGGAAAGCCATTGCAAAGTAGGGGAATTTGGAAACATAACACGCCACCTGGGATTTCTAGGTATAAATGAAAGCAGAAGGAGGCCTGTATGGGGGGATAGCAGCACAGTAGCAAGGAGTCCCCTTGTAGACCAATAGGAAATTTTGATTTGAGGGGCTGGCCCTGAGGCATTAGAGCAGTGGTCTTCAAACATTTTAATGTCGCCTGCCCCTCCCCCCCCCCGCCCCCCCCAGTGGAAAAAGAAATCATCTGGCCCCCTCAGATTTTTTCACAATTATTCTATTAAATTGTATCTATTAAAAGTATCCACAGTGTGGGGCAGGGATTTTTGAAGAATATTTGGAGCCCCTTTCCTTTTGACACATTCTCGCAGCTAGGATATAAATGATAAAGGATGTTAGTGATGGCCTCTTACAGAGCTTCTTTTGGCCAGAGCCTGGATCCCGCCCTGGGATCAGCTGAGGCCCCCCCCAGGGGGGCCCGCCCCCCAGTTTGAAGACCCCTACATTAGAGAATCGTAGAATACTGGGTGAACAATGGGTCTCTATTGACTTTTAAAGGTAGAAGAAGCACATAAGTCTGTAATCCATGCTGTCATTCTTTTGAAGAGATGCAATTGATGTGAAAGGAATTAGGCACTGTGGGTAATAAGGGATCATCGACCAACAATGCAGCGGATGTTACTATGGAGAAATTGCGGAAGAATTTGATCCCTGTCACAAATTTTTATGATTACAAGCGATGTTGAGTTCTCTGATGAATGGATCTGTAGTCAGATGATTGCTTGCTCTTCTTATTTGTTCAATATGCATACTGTTCGTGATAGGTTTTGGCTTTGCAGGACTGTACGTAAATGCTAGTTAAAGGGAGAGTTATTTGGTTTGACATTATTTAATTGCACAAGATTGAGAATTTACTAAGCTTAAAGGCATCACAGGTTGCAAAGTAGGTCTTTTCAGTACAAGCAAAGTACAGACAAGCATCGGTAGAAACCTTCCAGCTATCAAAGTGCGATAATATGGTGGGTAGAGACGAATGTATGACGATGGCATTACATCGCAAGTCATTTCAACGACTTGTGCTAGGTGGCGCGCTGGACTTAGGAATAGTATAAATTACTATTCCTACTCCAGTTAGCGCAACAGCAGGGAAGGTGTTGGATTTAAAATCCAACACATTCCCTGGTGTTGCACGCCACCTAGCGCAAGTCGTTGAAATGACTTGCCATGTAATGCCACGCGTGGTAACAACGTGGTCGTTGTAATGACTGCGTTGTTATCAACCCGCGTAGTATTGCCAGCATTGTAAACGCTGTGTCCCGTAGAGACAAGTGTGTTGCCAGGAATCCCCACTGGTGGGCAGGGAAGGCAGCATCAGGTGGTAAGCAAAGATGACAGGGAGAATAATGTGGCTAAATGGAGAGCTGAATGAAATAAGCATTAAGCATTAATAGAAAACAGGAGCAAATGAAGGGGTGAGGTAAAGGCCGGCGCGGAGAGGAAAGGTGAATAGGAGTGCAGATGAAGGTAAGGATATAGGCGAGTCAGTGATGGAAGATCTGTGCATTGACGCAGGCCATATCTGGGTACAAATGTTGATGGTGCATATTTAGCAGTGAGGTTGAAGAGGTTATGAACAGGCAGTAAAAAGAGGGCAAGACAAGTGAGATGGGGAGCATATCAGATCTAGAGCAGTTGGTCAAAGAAGCATTACTCGATTCACTTGGCCTGCTGCAATTATATGCAGTGACTGCCGTTGTTTGGGTCAGATGCAAATGATAGTGACATAGATCAATACATGACACCTGAAAAGAGTGACAAAATGCCCCTAGACTGCAGTCCTTCACAAGGTTTGCATTGATTCCAGGGAAATGTCTCAGTTTGGGAATACTTTATTGGACTCTGTATAGAAGACTGCTAAGAAGAAGATTCATGTAACGTTCCTTAACTGGTGGTTGGGTTTTACCAAATTGACTAATAATCTGCAGGTGGAAAAGCCCAACTGTCCACATGATGTACAAAAATGGGGAGTAGGTCGTAAATCCAAAGACTAAAGTTAGTGATAGGGAGATGCTTGTGCAGCAAGTGCTTCAGAGAGCATAAAGAGCAGATCCGGGCTGGGCTAAAGTTCATAGCGGCCAAGCATACCCTTTGGAGACTGGGACAAACAATGAGAAGAGAAATAACTCCTTCAAGAGAACAACAGGTTGTTTTGAACATTCATTTATTGGCATTGCTAGGTTGTACATGTTTTACTGTTTTACAAAACGACTCAAAGGCAACTGCAAATTGAAGGACCAGTCGTGCGGGTACAGTCCGATGCAACAGGTAAAGGAGAAGTAGGACAGTAGCAAAGAAATGAGGGGGCACCTGTTGTATGACGCAAAAGGAGAGGGATTAGGGATACATCTAGAAGACTGTTGAGTGCTTCATCAGTATCCGATAGCAAAAGTACAGTGATACACAGAGATATATAAATGATTCAAACATCAATACCTAAAGAACATTTGTCTAGCCTGTAAAATAAAATACTGCTATGTCTTGCATTCTTAAATCAGATGCAATTTGTGCAGTGTATGGTTAGGTTATGAAGCGCATAGCAGAGCTACTGTTTTTTTAGCTGTCGTTTTACAGTAGATACAGCGCTTAAGAAGGTGGGTATGTAAGATGACATCTTCTGCACATGGAGGTGAAGTGTTGCAAGAGACAAGATGACGGCTTTTTTTTTTTTTTTTTTGCAGAAGCCACCGCTGGCCATGGGGGGCCTAGCACTGTCTCACTGCAAAATTAATTCAGTGAACAGCCACCCAGATAGTGAGGAATGAGTGGTGTCTTAAAAGGTTGATTTCAGACTGCTGCCTTTCTGCCTGGAGAGCTACCATGTAGGAGGTTTTGCTGAGACAGTGGCATACTTATTGAGTGGTTCAGTTTTTTTATTTCATGGCATTGTAGTAAAGGGAGTGCAATAATCTCATTTTGAATCCGAATATGATGCAGGTTTTTCATTTTGTTTTTACAAAATCGCAAAATAGGTTGGGGTGCTGATAAATAGAGGGTGTATGTGTGTGTGTGGGTGATGTAAGACTCCACTTGAACTGATGTTGGGATGTTAAAACTATTCACCATACTGGTGATGGTTAAGCAGGTGTTGGGTCACCCAATTGATTAGGTGGGCTAATTGGGCAGTCTGGTCCCAGTGGTACAGGCTGGTCATCCGGTAGCCCCAACAGCATGTTTTAGAAATAACTGCAGGTTTTTCGCCGAGGTACTGAGAGCCTGGGTCCAATGGAGAAGGACTAGGCTAATGACCATCTTACTGCAACCCGTAAGTCAGGCTGCAGGAGTGGAACTGAGTGATAAAGGGAAACATTCTTGATCGCCTGTTCAAGGTGGGTACATTACTTCTCCTGATGCATCAAAGCCTTTGAGTAATATGCTGTTAAGATGTCATTCTCCAGCCCATGCACCTATACTCCAAATGGTGTAATATGACTATGCATAAGTATTAATTGCTAGGTGGTAAATTTTAAACTCTTCATCCCAATTCTGGGAAGAATTAAAAGTAATCTTTGGCCTTTTTTACCGTAGCTATTGTGTGGTGCCCTTATTGTGGATTGATTTGTAGACTACTTTCAGATTGTATTTATGATGTGGGTCTTACAGGTCTGGCTGAACAAGGAGGCCAACGCACATGTTCCATAACAAGAGATCTCAAACTCAGTTGTACAGGGACTAGTAACTCCTGGAATTAGGGAACATTGATATGTTGCAAATATTGTTTAAACTTAATTTGAAACATATGATTTTTGGCTTATTTGTTTGAAAACTCTTGTTTTAAACTGCACTGTTCAATACCATTAAAAATTGCACGAGAACTCCTGCAAGCTCAGAGGAGTTTGGTAATCCTTAAGTAACCCTGCACCTCCAAAGCTCATTTGTACCTCCAGCACTCTCCATAACAGGTTCGAGAACAGGTTCATACTTGCCTATAGGGCAACCAGGCAGTGCCCGAGGGGCTGGTCTGATAGGTCAGTGTGTAGGTCTGGTTTTTGGAAGTTTGTGGGCCTGGTTTAAGGTTTGATGGACCAGTTTTTAGGTTTCGCCTGCACAGAGCTTGCGAAATCTCTTGTATTTAAAAAGAAATAATCTTAAATGGGGCTTGGAGCCCTCCTTTTACTTACCATTGGCTGGCTCCCCTGTGACTCCTATGTCACATTACTTATTATAGACTTACTCCCACATGGCTCCACATGGCTCTACTTATCATTGACGGGCTCCCAATGGCTCCTTGCTGGCCAGCACCGCATCCTCACCTCCGTAGTTGTGCGGTGGAGCCTAAACCAAGTACTGCTTCCAGTGACCAGTCTCCTTCCACTCGCTGCAGCTTCATGCTTCTGGTGGTAATCTTTTTAAATTAGTCTCGTCCTCCTTTCACGCATATGAATTAATGGCATAGACCCGCAGAATCACCTGTACACGTACTCCATGTGAGAATCTAGCACAACAACCTTAGCGCTAAGCAAGCAATTCAATCACCCATTCATTTATTTATTCGTGCAATAATTCTATAAACACACCATGCACAGTTTAAATTGCATTTATAGCGCTTACTACCCGGACAAGGTGTCCTTAGATGGTCCTGGTAATCTCCATCAGAAATCGGTAACTTTGTTCATTTTAGATGTAAGCATAATCTATACCATGAAAATAATGCTTCACCGAGAAATAGTGTTAATGTGCACCCGATGCTTTGTTCTGTGTACTTTTATACACAGGAATTATGGACAAGCTGTAGTGTGCAAAGGGTACTGTCCCAAACTCAACATTGAAGGTAACATTGAATAATTAATGTTGCAGGAACAATCAACGTATGTCTTTCTTTGTTTTGCATATACTTATGCAATGCATTTTACGCCACCCTTCAGGCAATGATGCAAAGGACTGATAAAAAAAAAAACACTGCCCAAAAGCTGGATACCCCTCCTCAGCGTCATGATGCTCTTGCAAGTGATTGTGTGCTTTTACAAAAACACACACATAGCATATATAGTCAAAGATGTTTGAGCCTATGACAAGTTTTTTATGGTGCTCGGTTTTTTATGCTCGCTAGGGTCAAAAAAAGGTTATTTTTTTCAGTGTAAAAGAACATATCTCTTTTTAGTATTTGCAGTAGGCAGGCAGCCTCCTTAACTGCCTTCCTTCTTCATGTCATTGGGCAGTGATGTCAAACAAAAGAAGTCACCGAAGCGCTTGAACGGCGAGGCTGGCATTTAAAAAACCGATTACTCCATAGACATAATTTCTCAAACAAAATGGATCTAAAATGTGCACGCAAGATCAACTTCATAAATGCAGACTAAGCATATCGTCTTCTCGTTTAACGTAAGGTTACATATGCAGTAGGGTTAGATATTGGAGATTCAGGGCAATTTCCTTCGCTAGTGCTTAAAAATCTGCTCCATGCAACGCACAAGTTTGCTCTGCCCTATGCACTCACAATCAGCCTGCTTTATAGAGACCCAAGGCTACCCTTACTTGTCATTTCGGGTTTTAGTTTGGTCCAGCACTGGGCCAACCCTCGTACCATCTGTAAACCGATAGACCTTTTTTGCCGAATAAAAGATATAGGGAGTTAGCATTTAATTAAACAATCTCATTAGCAGTGCAGCCCATTTGACTACACAATAAGGACCAGGAATCAGTGACTATAGTTAGAAGGTTTATTACAATTTAGCAGTCAGGTTAAGGTACACAATTCTCAATACCATGTTGTAAAGATACAAAATAACAACCGGAAAACCAAAACCTCCTAAAGAAGATCAGGCGTACCAGAATAAGGCAGACAAGAAGTTCAGTCACAGCCAAACAAAAGATCAATAATAGAAGTTGATGCCCAGAGAATAGTTTCTGGTTCTCTCTGCTATGCATAGGTGAAGGCTAAAATGATCTATATTAAGTACAAACTAAAGAGGATGGTTTAAAATCTAAAAGGATCTCAAGAATCAGGGAAATGCAGAAATATAGGAAAATGCGGGACAGTGCCGTAAGGTGTCACCATTTCATAATCTCGGTCAAGATTCTTCTTGGGACAGTGAAATGAGTGTTAGGCTAAGCCACACTTAGCAAGAGTGAAAGGGGATAAGCATAGAGGTCTACACCTCTCAAAGTACAAAGGAAATTGGCATATCCTCAGACAGTGTGAACACCAGTCTCCAAGCAACACCCCTCTGTTCACATAATCAGGGGCTCTATTGTCCTTTCCATTCTCACGGTGTGAACCGAAACATTCACCAAATATCCCGGGCTAAACCTGGGAAATATATTGTCTTTGATTATCTCCGATTCAATGCAACATTAATAAATGGAAACTTTCAGTTGACCCTCTGGCTCTCCATGTTCCTTGTCAAGGTCTTCATCTCAGGCTCTCTCTTTCGCTAATACAGTGTTACATCTATTCTCAAGCTAACATACCATGAAAATATACCTGCAAGGAGAAGACATGCAAGCAGAAAATGAAAAACAGCATTTAATGCAGAAAGAAATATGGGCCTAGTTAGGACACGTTTTTTTGTGATTTTTATTTTTTCACAAGAAATTTTTTATTGTCACCAGCCACAATGGGCTTGGCAATCCCAGGTACTCCAGCAATACAATATACATATTAGCACATACGATGTTGACGTTTTGATGCCATTTAGACAATTGTAAAACAAAGTTAATAAAACTCAACAATACAACATAAAACTGTAGTGTCATATATCTGATACATCTATAGTACATGTCCAGTTTAGCCACATCAGTCAATTAATTGTGCATTTACTACCACGTTCAACCCACAATATTTCTATATTATCCAGTGCTAGTCTATGGAGATAGTAGGAATGGGTTCCATGTACAATCCCTGATTTTCCACCCACCTCTTCCAAACCTTAGGGTGCTTCTGAGGACATCCTTGTGCTTTAAATATTGGTATCTCTAACCCCATACAAAAATCAAGACCTTTCTTCCACACTCCAACCAGTGGCGGAGAGGCATCTTTCCATGCTCTTGCAATATCTCGCTTGGCCAGTGTGAGGCCCAAAAGTAATAGGTGGCGCTTATATATGTTTCCCCCAATACCATCCATAATGTGGAGCAAGGCCAGACGCGGAGATCATGGGACATCCCAGCCCAAGACCTCTGACAGGCACATGATAACACCCCGCCAGAATCTGGAAAGTAGAAGACCGTTGTGCCACACGTTTGTTTTTTTGTTAATCTACCCCACCATTCCATTTGCTGCAGTGAGCGTGTCCAGTTAAATATCCTGGCAGTGGCTGGTGGCTTTGCCCTCCGGGTCGGGCCCACATTTGGATCGTGTGGAGTGATAGGCTGCCCATAAACAAGCGTTCAACCTCGTATGTGGGATCACTCCTGTCACCATACCACCAGTCGTTGAGGATAAGAATGTGAGTAGCTTCATAGTATGCCTGAACGTCAGGCGTAGCTATGCCTCCACAGTACGTAGACTGGAAGCATGTGTTCAATGCCACACGGGCAGAACCACCATCCCAAAGAAAGTGTAGAAGAGTTGAATCCAGTTGCCGAAACCAGGCCGGCGGTATCAAGTATGGGTGATTTTGAAGCTGGAATAATAGACGGGGCAGGAAGACCATCTTAAAAATGGCGGATCTGCCAAACAGGGAGAGTGGTAAATGCGACCAGGAGCGGGTCTATTCCTTAATCTGCATCCACAGTGGGACCAGATTCTGCTCGCATGACACAGGCTAAGAGAGTGACAAGAAGACCCCAAGGTATTTAAATTCATCACGCCCTGTGGTCACTTTGCCACCCCATTCGCCCAATTGTATTCCATCCTGCAAGGGCCACAAGTATGATTTCCGGGAGTTCATATAAAGCATGGATGTCTCGCTAAAAACCTGCATGATCCTAAGTAGTCTGGGACCAAATCGATCAGGACTCGTAAGGAAGAACAGGACGTCGTCCATATATAGATCTATGCAGTCGGAAACCTCCCTAGACCATTGATATCCGTGGATTTGAGTGTCAATTCGTACCCATGCCGCGAGAGGCTCCAAGGCCTACGCAAATAGATATGGAGAGAGGGGACACCCCTGACGGGTGCCCCGCCCTATGGGAAAAGGCTGTGATGTGGTGGCTGCGACGCAACCGAGGCAGTAATGTCAGTATATAAAAGCTGAATGTATTTAAGGAGGTGGGGCCAAAATTTAATCGACGTAATAGTGCAAATAAATACGTCCAACTAAGGGAATCAAATGCCCTATCAATGTCGGCCAAAGGAAGAGCAGCCATTGGGGGAGCTAAAAACACAGGTGGTAGAAGGAAGGCTATGGACCAGCCTGGATGTAGGAAGTAGTAAGCCTTAGTTCCACAAACAAAATAAGTGTGACGTGATGCAAGGAAGCTGCTTCGGCCTCTCATAGACATCTGCAACACTGTAGTACAGTTACTGTGGCCCACTGGCACATCGCCTGTACTTTGTACACAAAGGGGGCCAGTGGTCATGGCAACAGAGATAACAAGGGGTCCATTTCCTTTAGCCGACCTAGAATTTGGATACACATAGTTTGTTGCTGCACTTCCTTTACTATATTCTTCTATTTCTAAAGCAGTCCCTTTTGCTTGTGGGTCCCCATCTTTGTTGGGGTAACAGACTTTGTTCATTAGAGGCATATAGAAGTTTGAACCAAGCTGGGCATGAGCAATTGTGAGAGACTGGCAGCGGTGACAACGGGATTCCTTTTATGTTCTAATGAGGAGGAATCTTGCCACAAACCCAACAGTTAGTAACATTGCTTAGCTGCTGTGTCTGATGCAACATTTGAAGAAATGAATCGTTTCTCAGATTTTGCCGGTATCCATGTTCATGTTGCGGCAAATCAAAATGATGGTGCTCTTTTGCAGTACGTGATGTAACAGTGATGTTAGGTAAGTAGGCTCCAGGCATTACTTCCTCCACTACCCACATTACAGTAGCGCTGATGGCAGCAGTCAAAGTCAGACCAAGGATGCAGATTGTACAGCCTTTGCACTTTGTCGCAGCAATCTCCTTTTTCTTAGGCGAGCTCATTTTCATCAGCAAATAACAAAATAGATGATGCCCTAAGGTCCTGGGCTGGCGTTGGTTTCTTCACTAACGTTGAGACGAGTAGTCACAATTAGGCTACCCCCCTTTGTAGTCAGTCTTTAACCACCCAGGACAGTGGCTCAAACAGTCTCTTTATGTGATGAAGTGTCTTTCTTCCTAGATCGAAGTAGGTATCTAGATGCACCAGGGATCGTGTGGTCCGGGAAGACTTCCTCAGGTCCTTCAGGTGACACAGCTCGTCCTCTCTCGGTGAACAAAATGTCGTGATGATCTGTCAGCACAGCAGGGCTCACGAAGGAAGAGCTTCCCGCACCTGCTGATAAATAGAAGACAAGCTGTCAGTTAACTGGGACAAATAGTCACTCATCAACATGTCTGGGGTACCTAATACTGGTGCAGAACAAAGGACTTGGCGTAACTGTTAGAAGGCGCTCTGGCGCTCAGCAGTCCATGGGAGGGGCATCGGAGTGCCTTTAGTCAAAAGGGCCAACAAAGGTTTAAAAATGTGCGAAAAACTGCCTACAAAAGGAAGTGAGGCCAATCAGTGCACAAACATCCTTCTGAGTGCGGGGTACAGGAGTGTCTAGAATGGTCTGAATGCAGAGTCCCGTGCTCTCCATGCCACTGGAATCAAGCTATCCTGGCTGAAGAGGGGTGAAACCCCGAAACCGGTCCTGGGATGCTTGTTTCCAGTCCAGGGAGGACCTGGCTTGGCAGTTCGGGCTGGACTGTTCCCATGAGGCACAGGGTCACGACTGATTTGCATATGGCTGGGTTCAAACTGGAATGACATGGTGAGCAAAAAAACGATGCATTTAGGCCCAGATCTCTGTACTGGGGTGAATGTATGACATTGTTCTGCATTCTGTCCATCAATTGTTGTTTTTGCATATGTATTCATGACAGCACATACGTATTGTGCAAGCGGGACACTGGCAAAAGAAAACATCAACTTTCCCAAACCCCCTTCCCTCTCCTCCCAATCCCAATACCTCATGAATGTTAAAGCATCCATTGCTGTCAGACAGGCGTCTCGATCCCAACGGGGTTCAGAAACCACAGTCCGCCAATGAATCCCCAAAGAACGTCCCTTCTACATACAAGTGTCTTCAAAGTCAAAGGGAGACGCTACTACAAGTAGCCCAAGATGCTGTGCCGTCTGCATGACGATGGAGGTTCACACAGTGGATGACCGAGGCCGCCGCCCATAATACAGTGTTTGTTGTAGAGCGGATGCCGGAATTGCTGCTGGTCTTAGAGCATCTCTTGGAGTGCGATCTGCGATGCTGTTTGTTGTTGGTCCGGGCAATCTTCTGGCTCGGGCCGCCCGACGAGGAGTCTGAGTCCATTCTGAGCGGTGTGTGGGACCTGAGCGTGACAATTTCATCTGTCCAATTGAAAACTTCTTCAGGGGATTCAAAAAAGTGCGTCCGCGACTTGTAGGACACCCGCAGCCTACTCGGATACAACAGGGAGTATTGGATCTTGAGGGTCCGCAGCCTGTCTTAGCCCTCTGTAAAGGATTGTTGGCGCTGTTGGAATATCAGGACCAGGTGTGAGTCGTAGTGGAGGGTCTCTTTAAGCCAGGCCTGCGGCAAGATGACATTCCTGTCTTTATAGTTCAGAAACCTGGCAATGATAGGCCTGGGACGGACACCGGGTGGTGGTTTCTGCAGCAAAGCCCGGTGTGCTCCTTCAATAATGAAGCAAGAAGACAAGACCCCAGGGGGGAGCCAGTCCGTCAACCACCTAACCAGGAATCCCTCCATGTCGTTACCTTCGCAGCCCTCGGGGGGACCCACGAAGCGGAGGTTGTTCTGGCGAGCGTGCACCTCTGCATCTTTGGCACGCAATACCAGACCCCTCGTGGTGGTCTCCAAGGAGAATATTTTCTTCTGGAGGGTGTTCACCATATCCTCCGCTGTTGATATTCTAGTTTCGGCAACGGTTATGTGCTGAACAGCATTGCGGAGGTCTTGTCGTAGGAACATCACTTTGGAACCGACCGCTCCGATCTTGGCCTCCAGCGCCTCGCTAAACTGCGTTATAGCGGCGAGTATGGCAGCATTAACCGGGACAGGTGATGCAAGTCCCCCAGGTGAGGTGCCTAAGCCGCAGCGTTGGTGTACTTATCCATGGTGCTCTGGCGGGCCGCCGCGCCTTAGGGCTTTTCCATAGTCATAGTGGGATTATGAAAGCACGTGTGAGTAGCCTCGATGATGGTGCCAGTCGTGCAGCAAGCAGTGCAGCTGGGTCAAAATGGCGGCAGTGTTATATGCGGTGTTCCTGGGAGTCACTAGGTTCAATAGCTGATGGTGCATTCTAGACAAATATCTAGAGCCTCCATGCCCCAGCAAACACCATGGAGTAGAATTATCCCTCCTGAAAAAAACTACGACCCAATACTTCGAAAGAAATCCTGGTATTATGGGTATCGTATTTGATTAACAAATAGTTTAATAACAATACAAATTAGTGATTTGTTTGTAAGCAACTCGGAGTGGTACACGCAAGGCTGGTCCTTGCGCGGTCCTGAGGAAGTGGTTGGGGTAACCACGAAACATGTCGACCAAGTAATTAGGGACAGGTACACATAACGTTACTGTACTCTATTACTAGCCCCATTTTAATCTACATTTACCGGATAGGAGCAGAATAAAATTAGGGTTCACTATCCAGGTAATTTTTATTATAATTTTCCTTTTTTTCACTCCACATAGCACAGCACTACACATCACCACACATAGTTGAAAATATAAGTGCTCCTGCGTATTTCGCCAAGTTGCAGCACGCCCCAGGCAGTAGATGCCTGGGAGGACCCCTATGATGAAGCATGTCACCCTGGGGCAACCCTAGGTGAGTGAGGGGACTATAGAAAAACAAAAGGTTTTTTCTAGTATAGGACTCTATTAATTATGGAGCACCTATCTTTGTCCAGGTAGGCTTTTTTAGGATCCTTCTAGGTTCCTTATTTTGTTAGGTACATTATAAAAGGAGGATAAAGCCTGCCTCCCTATCCTCCTACTCCCTTTCCTTTAAAGTGGCAGTGTTATACACCAGATATGGCAGTCTCTGATTGCCCAAAGATCAGTGGCAACGGATGAATGATGGACCGCAGCTGAGGGGTGTCCACCTTCGGCCACCGCAAACATATTCTATGTGGTGCTTGAATCAGCTGCTGGGTCGTCCCTGCCAGACCAGCACCACAGTTAAAGCGTTGCAGCTCTCAGGGCCCCTGATGGCCCAGCGACCAGGGACTACCCCCTGATGAGCCTAGGCCAAGGGCCCTTCCACAGAGGCCATGTGGCCTATTTGCGTAGTGCAAGATGGAGAGAAGTATCTGCCGGTCTCTGGTGTCCAAAATATGATGTCGGGATGGCGCACCCCCTTAACATTGGTCTGGTTGGGGGCCCAAACTCCGATCTGCGTCGTGGCCAGAAGTTATGGCAGACCACCGACACGCTGTGATCCCCCCCCCCGCAGCCCGGCTCGGCCGCCAACCATCGAGCATATGGCCATGACCTCAGCAAGGCCGGCCGCACCACCAATGGGGAAGTCTTCTGCTTGGGACAACGTTAGGCTGCTCCGCTCAATAGGGGGGGCTCCCAAGGTGCGCACTTACTCGGGCTGCTCCGCCGATCTCTCCGGGTCTCAGTCATCAGAGGAGAACAAGCCACGGCCTGATGCGGTCGCCGGGTTAAAGGTGACGTCGACTGGAGCCTCCCAAGCACCAGTCACCAGCCACCGCACTGCCTGTGGATTTAGGGGGGCAGCCTCCGTGCGGCCACAGGTCTGTGCAGTCGCGAGTCTCGTGCTCCGGCTTCGTCACTCAATCCAGGCCAGCGATCTTCAGGCCTCAGCTCCTCCCACCCCAGGATCTCCTCACGGCCCCGGAGGGGGCCACTCAAACAGGATCACGGGGTCCGGCATGGCAGGTGCACTGCCCACCTGCAGCTGAGGCGACTTTTCAGGTGCCGAAGTGGCAGGATAATTGATGGATGTCAGTAAGGCTACGGTAGCTCCTTTAAAGTGCGTCCACCATGTTGGACCACTAGGCAACGCCCCTCCAGTTAGGACACGTTAAATCAATGGTACACATTTAATATACGTGTGCACATTTAATCCACACATGAATGTAAAATGTCAGCACTTCAAATTCATATTGCATGTTGCATACAGATAAAATCTTGAGCAAATGTATATAAATGTGACAAAGATCTACATTATGAATGCAAATATAAAATATTAGTGAACACATTGCATAAATCATTTTAATTTCTAAAGTAAATACATTAAATAGTGTGAGGATGGTTTTATTCCATCACCTAAACAAGAAATATAACTTAATGCCGTTAAGGCACACAACATATATATGAGTCTTCAATAGTGATGTCAAGTGCAACACTTTTTATTTTTTTTAGAGTTTTATATAGTGTGAACTAGACCAGAGACATCGGGTATCAGAGCACTTTACATAGCAGCAGTTACGTTACAGAAGGACACATTAATTTCTTATTAGGCACGGGGAGATTAAGCAATTTGCCCAGAATCACAGGATGTTGAACGTTGATGCCCAGACTCGAATCTGGTTCCCCAGCTTCAAGGTCGACCACTCTAGCCCTAAGGCTACATCCTCTCCTCCTGTACATTAATATTGTTAGGATACACAGAGTATTTGTGACGTGTAAGGATGGAGCCAAAATTGCACTGCTCGAGTTAAATGAAAATATAATTTACGATATTGAAAAGCTTAGTTTATCTTCAAACAAAACTACGTGAAAATAAGGTTAGATGCAGAGCAGCAGATCAGGTCCCACAGGTGGCTGAAACATCAATGATTTTAAATGACAACTTCACCTTCCAATGTTAAACCCAGCAGCGGTTACCAGATGTAATAGGTAACGTCTTCCGGTTAACGCTTCTTGCACCAAGATGGAAGAGGACGTGTACTTTCAGTGTTGCAACCCGTTTCCCTTCTTAGTTGTCAGCTATTTTCGTTGCTGCTTCTTTCCCCCACCCCGATGTGTATATGTTGCTATACAACATGTAAAAAAGATTTGAAAAGCACTATAGATTTTACATAGGTGAAACCCATTGGCTTTGCCAATGCTTGTTACCTTTGTTTTCCCTTATATTACCACAAACGTTGTCTGTAGCAGGTATAAATTCATCCATTCTCCCATACCTTGCAAAACACCTATACAACTTGTCTTTTCAAGTTCGAAACTGTCCAGATTTGCAAATGTGGGCTATTTCTTTTAGCTATCTGGTTCGATAATGTGGGGACTTTAATTTGGTGCCGGGCCTATTTGCTGTCCCCGTCCAACCCTGCTACAGGCAGAAATGCACGAATGACAGACTGTCCCTTTTGATTTACTTCACGGCATCCAAAATATTTCACCGAATGGTCTGGGTCAATGAGATCAGGAGCTGAGGATATTTTAAGGAATTAATACAAGAGCTTTATATTGCCATATAACTCATATTCCCAAGGTTTCATCCCATAATTATATGTAACTTACATTCTTTTATTCCCCATGCTGTTTTTTCAAACAGAAAATTATTTTTCACTGCTGAGCGACTAGTTTCCCCTTTGGGGCAATTTTATATCTTTCAGAAATGCTCCCTGCTAATGAAATCCCCTTTCAGTGACCTCTGGGGTTATCTGTCATTGAAATGGAATGGAATAGATTTGAATGTCTTGACTCGTTGTTGAGCTAAGCCAAATCGCATTAATGGGGCGGCGACCTCAATTTAAAAACCTTACAAACAATAGCTTCAAAACATTTCAATTGCATTTAAATGCCATTTTCCAATACAGACGCACAAGGAGACTGCCCTTTGGAAACAAACCCTTGTTAAGGATCATGCTGGCATTTTCTGTGTATGTCTGTAAATGCTGATTTTTGGTAGAGAACACCATGGGCCATATAACAGTAAATGTCCCCCTTTTTGCCATTTATGTAGTATGGACTAGGGTAAGCCGGGTAAGGGAGGTGGTGGAAGGGTTTAGGTCAGGGTTGCTGTAGGGCAAACATGTCAAACACCCGCCTTTCACTTCGGTATTATGATATGAACTAGAAAAATGCGTCTGATCATTTCAAATGTGAACGATGAAACTGTGTGTAAGGCTAAAATATTTTGTGCCATTTTTTTAATGACACACAGTGCCAAAAAAATAGAAAAAAACTGTTTGTTCTCTTTTGCATTTTTGAGAGGTTATTCACGAACTGTGATGTATTTGTTAAAATCTTTATTGTTCTTTTAAAACAAGTGTATAGGTTCACATCCACCTGCTCTTGTGAGTGAAATGTGCCCGTAATTTGGACTGGATAAAGGTGTGTGTGATGCATTCCTTATTACAGAAGCAGCACAGAAGATGAACTAGAATTTTCTTCTGTTGTTTTTCCACCAGTTCATAGTTTCTGTGCTATGGATGCAGGAGTCACCTTGCACCGTGGCAGCTGTTGGTAGCGAATCCATTCCTGTGATTTTAGCTGTGAGTAGCTCATCCAGTCCTGTGTTTTTCTTTGCATGTTGGAACGTTTGCTCTTATAACGAGAAAGACAAACACTACAAGAATGGAAAGAGTAAAACCAGGACTGGATACAAAGTTCAGACATGACATGGAACATCTTCAGCTCTGTGGAGCACAAGAAACATTATATATTTCTAAATGCTAACAACCACGCAACAAGATAAACAGTATATCATTGCCTTTACACTGGTAGATTCAATATCATAAACAAACAGGTTCCCATTTCATAGCTCAAATCAGACTGCCAACCCATAGCATAATCAATACATCAATAATTGATGATAATGATACATTGTCCGTGGAATGTCCTTGAGCCATGTGGAAATGGGTGAGGGGTTTCCACCGTGTCACAGCAAATCATATCCATGGACACACCAGGGCCTGAGATAGACAATATATATTGAACAACAGTGGTCTCTGTGATTAGAATCTAACATTGTTTTGGTACAATAAATGTTTCATTACGATTAAAGTAATAAAAATGTCAAAAAGACGCAAAAATGTAGTGTTGTCAAACTGGTCGGTGTTTATATGTGATACTAACAGTGAATTAGCATTTATCAAGTTAAGAGCGAGAGGCTCCGATATGGCTTCAGTTTTTGTCAGAACAAAAGTGATTCGAAGTTTGTGGACATGGGTCAACAAATCTACGCGTTTCAACCCTATTTAAATGGGGTTGATCATCATCAGAACTAAAGGAAATTGAATAGTAGCCCAAGAGGCAGGCTAGAGATAAAAAGAAAAATGTTAGGTAGATGTTCTGGAAATATTTATATTATTACAGGTAATAATATAATAGACAGGCAACTACAGAATAGTCCGGATGTCGTATGATAAAGAACAAATGGATACATTGAGGTACTTAGACAAAGTGATTGACGGTCACGAGGATGACACACTCCTGCTAGAGTACTTAGCAAGTAGCTGTGGCAAGCCTGACAAGAAAGGAATGTCAATGCTGCGCAGCCAGTCAAAAATCTCTGGAACCTTTATACTAGCCATTACTGCTGAGTGATCTGACATTGTTTCTGGTTCGTGGCTACACAATCATATAGCAGTGTTAGTTCAGTGCCAGAGAATGCATTGTGAGTGGTTGAACAATAGTTATGTTGTTAAGTAGCAGAGTAGAAAACACAGAAAACTACGATCATATATTAAAGTCCCCTTTCTTACTGCAGCTTTAAACATGGAGTACGCTGTAGATGTGGGCGTGTCGTAAGGGAGCTGGAAAGTGCTGTCAAAGTCCCAGTGCCACATACAAAGGAGACCTAGATATTAAAAAAATGCATTTAAAACACTATCATGAAACTCTGGGATCGGGTGTGTTTAATGTATCGGGGTGAGAGCAGTTCAGTCAGTAGCACCATTTACAGTAGTATAGTTCCCAAGAGGCGTGGCGGCGGACTTCTGCGCTCTGAAATGAAGGCTCTTACGTGTAAACCTCATCACTACCCAAGAGTCTGCAGAGAAAGAGGAGATGTAGCGATGGCAACTAGGGGTGGGCGGAATTTGAGTAGTCGTGGTGCAGATCAGGGCATATAAATTCTCCCTACTCCCACGGATAGAGTAATTTCACAGATACACGCACATACACTCACCATACACTTGGGCCCATTTCACTAACATACACTCGGATTACTCTATAAGTACCAACCATGAGAGAGGAAACCTCCTAAACACCCTGCATCTACAACCAGGTCGATAAGACCTAATTGACTCCGTCTTGAGTCATGATTTAAACAACAATAATCATAATAAAGTACTCAATAATTGACAAGAAATAATCACCAACACTGTATTTAAAATTATGATTCTTTATCTAAAATTAGTTCAATTAGAAATGCAATCAAAATAAATCATTATTCTCATAGTTACCTATTCTAGCTAAATGTCATAAGTAAGTCAGGACAGGTCTCTTAGTAGAAATCTCCCAAGTCGCCGTCCTCACAGCATCGATCCTCACCAACGCAAGTTCGGAAAGAAGTGGCCTCAAAAATCCAAATGCAATGAACACAGACCCTCTCTAGTCTAGTATATTTATAATAAAAATTACAAAATAATAGCAACATAAAATGTTCTTGATTTCCGTTGAGCCGCTGAGCAGAGCGAGCAGGAAAGGATGTAGCATCGCTACATTTGGAAAATCTCCGCTCAGAAAAATCACAAAAATAAAAAACGGAAGAAGGAACTCAAATTTACAAATGTTTCTTTTGAAGCCGCTCTTCCTTGATATCTCTAGCAGAGTCACCACAAACTTGACAATGTTCATTGTACTTTATCCTTGCCCAAAGACTTGGACTAACGCCCAGAACTGCTGTCCTCACGGAAAACTTTTTAAACCAGGCGAAGACTGTGGTCAGGTGACTCTCGACCATGTTCAGCAAGGCCTTCTCATCAAAATTTCATCACTTGAATGTAGGCTTTAAACGACAGCCATTTTACGATAGGCCAAAACAGACCATCTTAATTAAAAGAGACAAAAACAACGTTACCACAGCATAGTGATTAAACAGTGTTAACCCCACTAATACCCTTATGTGTATGTAATTATCTAGCCTTTGCAACACATTTAAGCATTAGTACACGTTATTTCAAAAGCGTTTTATGCTTTAAAACAAACAACACTTAGCAACATTCATTTAATAAAACCTGCACATTATTATTTAAGCAACACGTATGCATTCCCACGTATAGTTTTCTCCTGTTAGTTCGTATTGGTTAGTCAGAATTTTCACACAAAACAAATAATTAACGTTACAAATTAATATTTTTAATTTTCGACATATAGACAAACCGGAGCTTAAAAACCCAATCGATTTTCAACAGAAAACTCTGCTCCAGCAATCCCCCCTTTGGTGATATTATCACCAAATAAACAACCCAAAAAAAACATTTTGTCAAATTTAGTCCCATTTTAGGAGAAATTGGAAATGTATTTTTCTTTTTTCACAACACTACGCACCAGACTCCCTTTCATCATCCCTCTTCGTCTCCAAGTAAACACTCTCCCTCAATTCTTCTAATTCTATTTCTTGTGGATCTCTTTTTGAACTCTTATTTCTCTTTTCAATATTTCTTCTGATTAATTTCTTTTTCCCTCCCCTGTTTTTACAACACAAACACCCCAATCTTAGTATCAATAGAGCAACAATTACAAAAGTCAAAGGAAACAATATCTTACCTATAATAGTACTACCTATTTTTGCAATAAAACTCTTAACAGCAACTATTTTATTAGCTATTTTGGTCCAGATACTTTCAGCTTCCAGCGGTACTAATTCTTCATGCAAATCAGTAATATTTTTAATATAGACCTTCAGGTCTTTGCTTTCGTCAGGAATGTAAGTGCAACAATGTTGAACTTTCAGCATTCCACAAACTCCACCCTCCTTGGCCAATAGAATATCAAGGGCAAGTCGATTTTGCATAGACATGGCACGTACGGCAATCATTTCCGTATTCACCAAAAGAAACCCTCCAGCGGTACTTGTAGATAAGCGATCCACCACTGTTGACAATTTCCGAATTCCATATGCATTTAAAGAAAGTCCCACTGCTGGAATTAAAGCTCCAAAAATATCACCTACTATTTCGGACCAAGTTTCTCTCTTAAATCGTGTTAATAAATTAATATGTTCTACATCTTCTATTCTATCTATATGAAAAATCTTCGGAAAGACCAGGCCCACATAACACGTGCCATACCAATGGTCAGGCAACCTGTAATAAGCCTTGTTCCCACAAACATAATACACTCCTGGGAAAACTGGATCCTCTCCTCCTTTAAACCCCCATCCTGTCGCAATGAAGTATGTATCATGACACTCACTAGTCCCAACAAAATATGTATCATATTGGGATTTCTTCCTTGTAATGCATAGTTTACCCTTCTGTGGTGCATCTAGAGCTAACGTTGGATTAGCCCCATTTTTCAATTCTTTCCCCATCTCAATGTCCCAAATTGTCTCACTCATTTTATATTTCCCTGCCTTTTCATGCATGCTCATTCTCCTTTCCTCTACCATGTTTAGAAAAGCCTTCTCCTCTTCTTTCAAACTACAAGTCAAATTATTCTTAAAAATGTAATCTAATGTTAATTCTTCTTTCTCAATAAAAATCTCACCAAAAATGTTAGCTTCTTTAGCTGGATTCAGCCTTTTGTTCATAGACAATTGCCCAAAAATATTATCTTTGTTAGACATCTCATAATCTATTTTCCCTAACAAATAGAAAACACTACTTAACACACTACATGAAATTCCATACGTAGCTGGTAAATGGTGATAAGTAACACCCTCTGAAACGGATGCAGGTAACTGCATACATACGTAGCAATCCCTCACTTCCATTGTCTTCACATATTCATACAATAATTTTGAAAAAACATTACTAGAAAAATCATTAATTGACCTATCTTTATGCATGTAAGTATTACTAATTCTAGTTGGAACTACTTTTTGTGAATTCCTCTCTACATTAGTCTCATTCTCAGTATGTATCTCAAATGTACCTATTGTAACTCTAAATGTAACTAATAAAGCTAAAACACCCCATAGTAGCATTATTAATCCAGTACAGCAACAGCACATTCTACACCATCTTTTCAAAAAGGCACATCTACTTTGATTATTCTCTATGTTAGCCATTTTACTACTTTGACCGTGTCTTTTGACTTAGCCTCTTCTACTCCACTACTGCAATTCTTTATTTCTGGATTACTTCAGACAGCTAAATTCAGACTTTCTCCTTTTCACTTTTCACCAAGTGATTTCTTCAGTTCACTCAGTTTGGATATTCATCACTCTTCACTCCTTCTTCAGCAATATCAAATTGTATCAGATCATCAACGACATCCTGTGCATCCGACTCTTCTCCAATGTCAGTCAGGATAACTTTTAAGATTCCAACAGACTTTTCCTTTTCCTCAACCACTTTTCTCAAGATCCCCTCCGGATTGTCTCGATTCACTGTTTCTTCTTCTTCTCCTCCTTCAGACAGTGCCACATAAGACCATTCCGGTGATCTGTACTTTTGGTTGGGTCTTCTAATTCTCTTTATCTCCTCCGGTTCTCTTGACTCCTTTTGCTCCTTTTTCTTCACTTCGTTTTGACTCGACACCTCATTCACTTGTTCAGCTTTCGATGTATTTGCTCTTATCAGTCTGTATCTCAGCTTCTTTACTCTGTTGTTAGGCCAAAGATCTCCTCTTACAACCTTTTTTGGTCTTGTTTCTTTATTATTTCTTTCTCCAATCCAAGTTCTTTTCCTCAGAACTCGACCTTCTGATTTCTCATTCTCACTTTCATCCGATTCTGTTTCAAATGCCTCTTGTTCTTCAGCAGTTTTCTTTCGCTCCACACTATTTATCACCACTGTTTGAGACTTCCCTATTTCTTTCCCTCCTCGGGTCTCCAACACGCAATCTTCTTGCTGTCTACTTGTCCCTTCACCTAGCTCATCAGAAATATTCCCTACACCTCCTCGGGGGTCTTCCGCAATCTGTCCCTCTCTATCTTCTTCTGACCCTACTTCTTCAAGTGTAATCTCAAGTGGATTTTCAACCTCCTCATCTGATTCAGGAGTAGTCTCTGTGGAACTGCTCTTTTCTCTTCTTTCTTTTCCACTGCTTGTTGGAACTTCAGGCTCTCTTACAGAATCTGATCTCCCTTTTGAAACTCTCAATGTTTCTCTTGAAGTCTCTCCTGGAAAGAAAGAATCACTTGACTCTCTTTCTCCTTCAACTCTTCCAGAATTTTGATTTCTCCTTACTGGTTCTGTTTCTTCATCATCACTGGAATCGGACTCTTCAAAATACTCCTTACCAGTCCCGTCTTTTGGGTTTGGAACTCTCAGAGTATGACTTGCATGCACCCAGTTCTTCACACCAGCACACTTCACTGCAGTTGTCGTAGTCAGAATGACTTGTCTTGGTCTTCCCCACCTTGGAACCAAGCAATTTCTTCTTCTGTGCACTTTAATCCTCACCCAGTCCCCTGGACTCAGATCATGAGCTTGCTTCTTCTCAAGGGTAGTAGCGTCTTCTCCAACCTGGTGAAACACAGAATGAACTGCGTCAGCCAGGCCTTTACAGTAATCCAGAATCATGTCATCAGTTATTGTCATCAACTTATTGACAGGTACAAATGCATGACGCATTGCACGTCCCATCAAAATTTCATGTGGACTCAAACCAGTAGTTCTATCTGGAGTAGATCTAATAGTCATTAGTACTAGAGGCAAGACATCAGGCCATTTCATTCCAGTGGCTAAACACATCTTACCAATCCTGTTCTTGATTGTGCCATTTATCTGCTCAACAACACCAGAAGCCTCTGGTCTGTAAGCACAATGTAGCTTCTGCTGTATGCCCAATGCTTCACAAATCAAACTCATGAGCTCATTATAGAAGTGTCCACCTCTATCAGACTCAATCGTTACTGGAAATCCGTACCTAGGAATCAACTCTCTTAACAGTAACTTTGCAACTGTTATTCCATCATTTCTCCTAGTCGGATAGGCCTCCACCCATCTTGAAAACAAACAGACTACCACTAGAACATACCTCAATCTGTTCACTTGTGGCATTTCAATGAAATCAATCTGCATTCTGGTAAAAGGACCACCTTCTCTGCCTATTGTTCCTAGACTCACCACTGTCTTTTTCCCAGTGTTAAATTGCTGACAAATCAAACATCTTTGACAAATGCTTTCTGCAATCGTCCTGAACTTTGCATTGTACCAAGTCTGTTTAAAAGACCTGATCATCGCATCTCTTCCCAAATGTCCCTGACCATGATACATCCTTGCCATTGCTGACAACATAGAGTTAGGCATGACTGGTCTACCATCTCTATAGATCCAGACATGATCTGTTTCTCTTGGGGCACAACCTGCCTTGATCCAGTCTTTCTTTTCTTCCTTTCCTGCCTCATCCTGCAACTGTTTCACCTCATCCCACGTTTCTAGGACATTAGTAAACATCACAGAACAAAAAGACATTTCCCCTTCTCGTTCCCTATTAATCGAGTAATTATTTTTAGCACAATACTGTGCAATGTCATTTGCAAATCTGTTTCCAATTGTCACAAAATCATCTCCTTGTCCATGAGCAGCACATTTTACAACTGCTAATTCCTTAGGCAGCTGTATCGCCTCAAGCAATTTTCCAATCACCTCAGCATTCTTTATTGGAGTCCCACTCGACGTCAAGAAACCTCTCTGTAGCCAAAGCTGGCCAAAATCATGCACAACTCCAAATCCATACTGACTATCGGTCATCACAGTCACTCTCAGATCTTTCCAAATTTCACAAGCTTTCGTCAATGCCACCAATTCAGCAACTTGTGCAGATTTCACTCCTTTCAATGGTGATGCTTCCATAACTTCTGAAACCTTGCACACTGCATATGCTGCACTCAGCACACCATCATCATTCCTCAGACATGATCCATCCACAAACAGCACATGATCACTCTCAGGTAATGGAAGATCCCTTATGTCTGGTCTCGGTTTTGTACAGTAATCCAGCACATCCAAACAGTTGTGATCATCTTCTGTCTTTATCCCCACACCTTCATTATCTGGCAATAATGTTGCTGGATTCACATTCACACATCTCTCAAGAGTCACATTTGATGCTCCCAGAATGACTTTCTCATATTTAGTCAGTCGACTATGTGACATATACTGAGTTCTACTTCTTGTCAAAAGAATTGCCACATTGTGAGGTACGAATACCCTTACAGGATATCCCATTATGATTCCTTCACTCTGTTCCAGACTTTTACATGTTGCAGCTACAGATTTCAGACAACCTGGTAAACCCACAGCTACAGGGTCAAGTGTCGATGAGAAGTACGCAATAGGCCTTCTCAGTAATCCATGTTTCTGAATTAACACTGAAAGTGCACATCCATTTCTCTCACTGCAGTACAACTCAAACTCTTTTTCATAGTCTGGCATACCTAAAGCAGGGGCTTCACACATTCTGCTCTTCAACTCCTCAAATGCTGCCATTTGTTCTCCATCTAGTTCCAATGGGTCTTTCATCTCACTTTTTGTCAGCTTAATCAGTGTCTTTGCTATCAGCGAAAAATTAATTATCCACTGATGACAATAACCCACCATCCCCAGAAACATCCTCACTTCTCTCTGGGTCTTTGGGGCTTTCATTTCTCTGATAATTCTGATCCTGTCATCAGTCACTTTTCTCAGACCCTTTTCAATATTGTGTCCAAGATAATGCACCTCTTTCTTGCAAAATTGCAATTTGGCTGGAGATACCTTTAACCCTCCATCTGCCAGATGATTCAGTAAAGCTATGGTATCTACTTCACAAGCTTCACGTGTCTTTGATGCCACGAGTAGGTCATCAATATACTGCACTAGTACTGAGCTTTCAGGCATGATCAAACTCTCCAATGACTTTTTCAATAACTGATTGAATATCGATGGACTCTCTGTGTACCCCTGTGGGATTCGACACCATGCTAAAATGCGCTGGCCAAACCTAAATGCAAAAATCGGTTGGCTGTCATGATGCAATGGAATTGAAAAGAAAGCATGACACAAATCAATCACTGTGTACCACTCAGCATCATGTGGAATCTGATACAAAATCACTGACGGATTTGGCACAATAGGACAACATGCCACCACAATTTGATTAACTTTTCTCAAATCCTGTACAATCCTGAACTTCCCATTCGGTTTCTTTAGCCCCATTATCGGTGAATTACACGGACTACTCAGTAGTTCTCTCAAAACTCCTTGCTGAATTATTTTCTCAATTATAGGAGTTATTCCTTCAATTATTTCTGGTGTCATTTTATACTGAGGAATGTTAGGATAAGTAATTCCCTCTTTCACTGAAATTTTCACAGGATCTACATTATTCATCAATCCCACATCCTCTCCAGTAAAATCCCAAACTGTCTTTTTCACTGTGTCTCTCAGCTCTTGAGGTAAATCCTCTGGATTAAACACAGCATATGCACCAAGCATCTCACTTTCTCTATTATCTAGAGTCATTCGGTACAAAACATCTTCATCTTGTGTTTCAAAAGCTATTCCATCCGGAGTACAAACAATTGTACAGTTCATCTTACATAGCAAATCCCTACCTAACAAGTTTACTGGACTAGTGTCACAGACCACGAATCTGTGCATGTCCGAAAATTTCCCTATTTGTACCCTTACTGGTTCAGTAAGACGTGTCCTGATTTGTGTATTTGCTACACCAACTACTTGGATTGCTTCATCCGAGAGAGGAAGATTTCTAATATCTGCTGACCTGACAGTTGATCTTGTCGCACCTGTGTCTACTAAAAAAGTAACACTTTCTTCATTTATTTTCCCATCTACAAATGGTCCTGCCTGGTCTATTTCTAGAGTTGCACCAAGTATGCACTCTTCCTCCTCTCCTCGGCACCGTCAATAATCACCTTCAGACTCACTCCCTTCATTCTTTAACAAATACTGTTGTACCTGGTTAGAACGCCTTGGTTTGTTTACCTGCTCCTCATTGTAGAATCCCGAATCCTGATTGTACTTTTGTGACCCTCTATTCTGCGGCAAGGGCGGTTTTGGCTCTTGGCTCTGCTGTCTCACAACCTTCTGTTGTTGCTGCTGTTGATTATTCCCCTCGTTCTGCACCTGTTGATTTAAGGTTTTACTCTCATTATTCGCTAATGGTGGATTAGTACATTCAGATCTCCAATGTCCCAGTTGGCCACAGTTGTGACAAGGGAACTTCCTCTTCGCTTCCTCAAGATTCCCCTTTCCTTTCCCTGCATATCTGGGCCTATTCCCTGAATTATTTGTCTGTTCCACCAACTGTGCTTCTTGTCTCTCCGCAACCTTCACTTGTGCCCACATTGCTTTCTCTTTCAGCTTTCTCTGTTTTGCTTCAATTTCATCACTGAAGTACTTTGCATGTCTCAGAATCTCATCTATTTTCTTACTCTGCCAATCCACTGTGTGCTCACGAATTCTCTCACTAATCTCAGGTCTCAGGCCATATACAAATCTGTATACAAAATGACTCAAATCTTTGTCACCCAGGTGCTCATCCCCACTGAATTGTTTAAATGCCAGTATCAGCCTCTCATAAAAAGCATGAACTAATTCTTTTGCTTCCTGATGTGTTCGATCTATCTTAACCCAGTCTGTCTCTTTTGGAGGTACTTTACTTTTCAGGTATACAATCACCTGATCATACTTCCTCATTACCTCTGGATCTGGTGCTCCTGTTCTCGGATCTCTTGGATATTCCTCAGTAGGCCAACTTACAACTATTTTACACTCAGTCCACAAATCTGCTGGAACAATTATATCAAACAGACTATTCAGGTGAATCCACAGCACTTTTGACAATTTCACGAACCTGTCTACCTGCCTATACCACTCAACGGGCTTTTCTCTCAGTCGAGGGAAATCATTCGCAAATGATAGAATATCCTGTCTGGTCCATGGAACATGTACATATCCTCCTCCAGGTATTTCTCTCATAGGATAAGCATCCACTGTTTTCTCTTTTTCTCTCACAGGAAATGCTGAATAAGTCCTGTTCACTGATTCTTCCCTTATCTTATACCACCTATCCTTCCATTTTTCTACGTCACCCCATTTTCGCAATAAGGTGATCATCTCTTTAATCTGTCCTGTTCTACCATTACTATTCAAATTTTCAATATCCTTGTCTGTAAAATCCATCCTGTAAGACCTCTGCAATGCTTTCACCTTATCAATGTCAACTCCTTGCTCATTCGCTATTGCTCTTAACCTGTCATGCGTATTTTTAGCTCTCCAGGTAATGTTTTTACACATGAATAACAATTCTCCATCATGATGATTTTTTAGAATGTCTGTAGGAACTGTCCCTACAACAAGCTCCTCTAATTCTATGCGTAACTTGGCCACATCAATTGCCTGGGAATCTTTATCCCTCTTTTGAAGGACTTTCATCCATTCATTCAAATCTTCAGTTGTTATTTCAGTAGTTCTCTTCACTGGAACCACCTTTCCTGGCACCCTCTGTGGTTCTAACATTGGCATCCCTGAACAACTAGCATCACTAGTATCCAATCTCGAATTAGACTGTACCTCTAATGTGTCACGTCTGGATTGTCTCAAATCATCATTACTTTCCATCCTTTTTCCTGAATCTCCTGAGGGACCAGCCAAACTTGTTATCTTATTCCCAACAAATGGAACCACCAGACCATTTTCACCCATCCTCTGTTTATCAAAAACAGGCATAACCGGCCCTTTAGTTACAGGCACCGTAACAGCTTCTAGATTCTTCGTTAGTTCCCTAATCTTTTCAGTCAGTTCTGATGTAGTTCTGGCTAATTCTCTCGTATTCTCATCACCACATCTTTTCTCTCCCTCTTTTTCTCTAAAAGGGTTACCACTTCTTAATTCAGGTGTCACAACTTCTGTCTCAATGATACGCAATGTATCTCTTATCGGAGAAACAACTGGTGTGCTCTCTTCTGGTTCTGGTCTATATGGAGGTGGTCTCTTGTAAATCATGTCATTCAAGATCTCATCCTCATAATCGCTAACTCCATATCTTCTCACTTCTGCCTCAGGAACCCTCTCCGTACCCTTCCTTTCTTCCTTCTCGTCAACTGTTCTCATAGGATATAATCCTTCTGACATACTAGCATCTCGCCATCTCCTCATTCGGTCATGATGAGTTTCACGATCATGTTTCCTCCCAAACATGTACCTCTAATTACTTCCTGACCTCTGTTTTTCTCGCTCATGTACTTCATCTTCCCATTCCACCAAAGCCTCAAACTGTGTCGGCCTTGGTCTAGGCTCTTAACCCATTATTTTCTCTCGCAAATTTCTCAACATGGCCAAATTAAATGAACCATGTTCTGGGAAAGCTAAGACACCATCTTCCTTAGTATATCTAGTCCAATTCTCCAACCATATACAGGTATGATACCCATATCTCGCAACCATAAAGGATGCAGGCGTTTTCGTTGGAGGTAACAATTAACCTTCTCTTGCTTTAACATCTTTATCCTTGTCAAACCATTTCTTTATTTTTCCGAACAAGGATTTCTTCTTTTTCTCTTCTTGGTAATACATTTCTGCGTTTACCAAAACTTTCTAATCCCTTCCGTAATACAACTGTACAGTACGATATTTTATCCAATAACAGCGCGACTCACACTAACGCACCAATCCTGGAGCGTCTACGTCACAAGAGTATAAGGTGACTCTTTCCAATCCTTGCGCGGCTCACACCAACACACCAATCCCAGCGCGAGCACTGTTCTGATCCACAACCCAATCAGAGCGCGGTCTGTTTACGTCAGCAGTCGCCGCAGTCGCTCCTGCTCCTGTCTCCTGTCACTCGTCTACCCCTCCTTTACAAAAATCTTCTCAGTAGACTTCGTGTCAAATTTTACAAAATCTATTAGTTACAACATATAAACATCTCCATTGTCTGCTTCGCTAACCATAGAATAGTAAAGAAATCTTTTTCACAAGAATCCCGTCTCTTCCCTAAAACAGCACTCACTTCTGTTTCACTACGGAATTAATACTCTCGTTGACACAGTAGCACATTCTTCTACTCTGCCCTTCTAACATGCATCCAGTAACTGCTTCCTCTAGGACTGCTCCAAAGAGTCTTACAATCAACTCAATGCTCATACATTCACGCACTTTCATACAAGAAAATGTAGTACATGCACACAGAATCCTGCTTTTCCCGAGAACAGCAAACAGTCTGTCCCACTACAGAATTATATCACACATTAACCAAGCAGCATTTATTTACCTCTGCCCAGTCCTTCAGACAAGCTCAGAGAATACCTATTACTCCTCCCGTGATAAGCTTTAACGGCAAACCTTTCGGATCCCTGGGACTTAAGACTAGAGTTTCACAGATAACCTTTGCTACCATTCACACTCCTTTTATACTAGAAATATATCCCTAATAGTAACACACGACGATGTCACTGATTCCGAACTCAGACAATGTGACGCGCAACTTCAATTGTCACACGTTTTTCCTGCATACGTACAGGTAATTCCAACAATTCCGTCTTTCCCGAGAGCAGCATATACTTCCCTCTGCCCTACTACGGAACTGCTACCAGCTCCCAAATTCCAGAAGCACTACATAAAACTCAACACGACGACTCCAACATATAGTATTAGTACATCAATCAATAATCAATAAATCAAAAAGCCAATATACAAGCAATCTAATCAGATCAAGACAATAATCAATAACCATCAAATTCTGCTACCAGGAAATTGGTGCAGATCAGGGCATATAAATTCTCCCTACTCCCACGGATAGAGTAATTTCACAGATACACGCACATACACTCACCATACACTTGGGCCCATTTCACTAACATACACTCGGATTACTCTATAAGTACCAACCATGAGAGAGGAAACCTCCTAAACACCCTGCATCTACAACCAGGTCGATAAGACCTAATTGACACCGTCTTGAGTCATGATTTAAACAACAATAATCATAATAAAGTACTCAATAATTGACAAGAAATAATCACCAACACTGTATTTAAAATTATGATTCTTTATCTAAAATTAGTTCAATTAGAAATGCAATCAAAATAAATCATTATTTTCATAGTTACCTATTCTAGCTAAATGTCATAAGTAAGTCAGGACAGGTCTCTTAGTAGAAATCTTCCAAGTCGCCGTCCTCACAGCATCGATCCTCCCCAACGCAAGTTCGGAAAGAAGTGGCCTCAAAAATCCAAATGCAATGAACACGGACCCTCTCTAGTCTAGTATATTTATAATAAAAATTACAAAATAATAGCAACATAAAATGTTCTTGATTTCCGTTGAGCCGCTGAGCAGAGCGAGCAGGAAAGGATGTAGCATCGCTACATTTGGAAAATCTCCGCTCAGAAAAATCACAAAAATAAAAAACGGAAGAAGGAACTCAAATTTACAAATGTTTCTTTTGAAGCCGCTCTTCCTTGATATCTCTAGCAGAGTCACCACAAACTTGACAATGTTCATTGTACTTTATCCTTGCCCAAAGACTTGGACTAACGCCCAGAACTGCTGTCCTCACGGAAAACTTTTTAAACCAGGCGAAGACTGTGGTCAGGTGACTCTCGACCATGTTCAGCAAGGCCTTCTCATCAAAATTTCATCACTTGAATGTAGGCTTTAAACGACAGCCATTTTACGATAGGCCAAAACAGACCATCTTAATTAAAAGAGACAAAAACAACGTTACCACAGCATAGTGATTAAGCAGTGTTAACCCCACTAATACCCTTATGTGTATGTAATTATCTAGCCTTTGCAACACACTTAAGCATTAGTACACGTTATTTCAAAAGCGTTTTATGCTTTAAAACAAACAACACTTAGCAACATTCATTTAATAAAACCTGCACATTATTATTTAAGCAACACGTATGCATTCCCACGTATAGTTTTCTCCTGTTAGTTCGTATTGGTTAGTCAGAATTTTCACACAAAACAAATAATTAACGTTACAAATTAATATTTTTAATTTTCGACATATAGACAAACCGGAGCTTAAAAACCCAATCGATTTTCAACAGAAAACTCTGCTCCAGCAGTCGCGCTACGCAAAGCTCTGCGAAACGGTAAAAAATCTCCGCGAGCACGCAAAAGTTCTGCAAAAACACGCGGAATTGCTTTTACCCTCCGTTAGCAATGCTTTTTTCCTGTTCGCAAACGCTGTTTGCGTGCTCGGGGAGAAATATCTTGCGAACACGCATTTTGAAAGCGCGAAAAAGCAATTACCCAAATTCCGCAAATTCCGCGAGCGGAACAGAATTTACCGCCCAGGCCTAATGGCAATATCATTGCCTAGCGAAATTACCAGGCTTCTTTCTGACTTAACGTGCTTCGTGCAGCACTGTTATTGCTAATGCGGTCTCTGTTCAGATACAACAGTGTTTTCCTGACTTTGATGAAATGATTCAGACGCCTAATTCTCCACAGTAGCACTTTCACTCAGATGCTGTAAGTTAGAGCCCTTCAGTGGCACATTCAGTGTGTTCTCCTTGAAGAAACATTCCTTGATCGAGCACTTAATTGGTCCCTAAGTTTCAGCAAATCATTGTGGTGCTATTATGCGGAATGACATCTGTGTGGAGCTTTGGCTACGTTTCCTAAGTACCTTCATGTTTGGTGTTAATTGCATTTTGTTTCCATATAGAGCGCACCTTCTTGCAGGCATAGTGTCAGAACCAAATTGCTAAGCTGGTTTTGCGCCAACCACAGTCAATAACAGCATGATTTAATTGCTGGGAAGCTACCAGGTTGTACCTTCTACAAGTACCCATAATCCTCTGATGAGCCACTTAAATTAAACCGGGGGCGGGGGGGGGGGGCTTTTATTTACAAAGTAGGCATGCTGTCATCCGACTAGAGTATGTTTTACAATCACTGTAAGAAGGGTCCAGTGTGCTCCTGCAACAGCACTGCAGACCTCCATAAATATGTCTCTTATAGTTCTAGATAAATAAAAAACATTTTTTTTTTTAAAACCGTGTTCAACAAATGTTCCCTAACAATGAAGTAAAAACTCCCAGTAGTTACTGGCTAAAAATACATGAAATTTCCCGGTGTGAAGATTTTGGAGACTGATGATATACGCTGTTGGGCACAACCACTGGACTTAGGCAATGCTGTGGGTGCAGCGTTTTCCGCATAGTTATTAATTTGCTCTATTTGCCACGTAATCCATCATCTGCTGCATAATTCAGGGATTTTATAAAAAATACATGCATGTTTCTAGCTCAAACAGATCAAAAGTTACTAAAAATGCAGCAACATATATTGCCCGTAGTGAAAGTCTACAGTTCTCTTTTAAATTGCCCGTTGGTGTATTTGCATGCTAAACGGTTAATACTGGGGTAGAACTTTTGCCCATACTGTGTCAAAAAGGCACAATTATGCAGTAATTTTGTCACAAAATGTGCCACATTATCTTACATAAATTGCCTTGTCTTCCCACATAATTTAGTCAACCATGTTGCATAATTTTATTCTCCTTGTCCCATAGTTTCAGTGGCCTTGCTGTTAGGTAACTGTGACCTTGGCCTTGATTCTCTGGACGGAAAATGTTGTTTTTCCTTTCCAGCCTCTAAAGGAAGGCGAAGAATGGGTGGACAGGCTTGCATGCAATGGTGCTGAGCTACATAGGCTTTCTGAGACGCCAAGGATATCTTGACCAAAACTCCTCACAGGTTGGTCTTTTTCCATGACTTTGGCCTTGCACAGAAAACACTTTACCCCTTCGCTGCCAGGCCTTTTCCCCTCCTGTGCCACGCTCTTTTTTTGGCTATTTGGGGTAGTGCGCGCTGAGGCCCCTGTAACGTTTTGACCACATAAGGTATCCACGCCAAATTTGCGTCCTTTTCTTCCAACATCATGGGGATTCTGAAGGTACTCAGGGGTTGTGGATTCCCCTGGAGGGGTCACAGAAATGAGCCAAAATACAGCAACATTTAGGGTTTTTTGGGGGAAAAAGGGAAAAACGGGCTGCAAATGAAAGCTTCTGAGTTTTTCCCTGCAAGTGTTATCAAAAAAGGGTTTGTGGGGCTGAAATCACCATTTTCCCAGCTTTTAGGGGATACCAGACTTTTGTCAGAAACCCAACATTTTTTACACAGTTTTGGCATTTTTCTGGGACATAGCCTATTTTTGCTATTTTTTGTGCTTTCGACCTCCTTCCAGTTAATGGTAGAAATGGGTACAAAAGCAATAATGGATCCTGGAAAGCTATACATTTTAGAGAAGTAGACAAAATTCTGAATTCAGCAAGGGGTCATTTGTGTAGATCCATCAAGGTTTTTTTATAGAAACTAACAGTTAAATATAGGATAAATTGAAAATTTGTTGAATAAAAAAGACTTTTGTGTAAACGTTTTCACCTGTAACTTCTTCTAATTATGACAGCTCTTTGAAAGCAATATACCGTTACATCCGCTGGACATTACTGGTTGTGGGGATATATAGGACTTGTAGGTTTACCAAGAACCCGACGAACCCAGATCCAAAAACTGAGCAGCAACTTGCAATGGTTTTTTATTATGTACCGGGTATATAGTAATTATTCTGTAAAAATGTGTACATGGAAAAATCGGTATGAAAGACACCTATGTAATTCTGAAATGGGAACAAAATATAGAGTTTAGAAACAGTAGATATTTGCACATTTCCGAAATTGGGAATACTCATACTAGCATGAGAATTATCAGTCATTTTTTAGAATTACTTCTTTTTTACACAATGTCTTTCATTTGGAAGGCAGAAATGCATCGAAAGTCAATAGGTAATAACAGTTCCTTTACAAACCTGAATTAGCCTAAGTCTCCCGATAAAAATGGTACCTCACTTGTAGGGGTAGGCATAGTGCCCACGACAGGAAATGGCTCAAAACCCAACGTGAACACACCACATTTTCACAATGCAAAATTACCCTTTTTTAGCAAAGTGCCTAGCTGTAGTTTTTTAAACCTAGCTCTGCCGGCACCTAGGGAAACCTAGCAAACCTATACATTTTTTAAAACTAGACACCCAGGGGAATCTAAGATGGGGTGACTTGACTGCCTCCCACCAGGTTCTGTTACCCAGAATCCCTTGCAAACCTCAAAAATTGCCAAAAAAACACATTTTCCCCATATTTCTGTGGTGGAAAGTTCTGGAATCTACTTGGATCCCCAAATTTCCACCCACCCAGTATTCCCCAAAGTCTTCCGAGAAAAATGGTACCTCACTTGTGTTGGTCGGCCTAGTGCCCGCGACAGGAAACGGCGCAAAACGCAACGTGGACACACCTCAATTTCGCTGTGAAAAATGACCCTTTTTTGGCAAAGTGCCTAGCTGTAGTTTTTGAACCATAGCTCTGCCGGCACCTAGGGAAACCTAGCAAACCTATACATTTTTGAAAACTAGACACCCAGGGGAATCCAGGATGGGGTGACTTGACTGCCTCCCACCAGGTTCTGTTACCCAGAATCCCTTGCAAACCTAAAAAATTTCAAAACAAAACACATTTTCCCCACATTTCTCGGAGGAAAGTTCTGGAATCTGCATGAATCCACAAATTTCCACCCACCCCGCGTTCCCCAAAGTCTTCAGAGAAAAATAGTACCTCACTTGAGTGGGTCGGCCTAGTGCCCGCGACAGGAAACGGCGCAAAACGTAACATGGACGCACCTCAATTTCACAGCGAAAAATGACCCTTTTTTGGCAAAGTGCCTAGCTGTAGTTTTTGAACCATAGCTCTGCCGGCACCTAGGGAAACCTAGCAAGCCTATACATTTTTGAAAACTAGACACCCAGGGGAATCGAAGATGGGGTGACTTGACTGCCTCCCACCAGGTTCTGTTACCCAGAATCCCTTGCAAACCTAAAAAATTGACAAAAAAAACACATTTTCCCCACATTTCGGTGGTGGAAAGTTCTGGAATGTGCGTGGATCCACAAATTTCCACCCACCCCGTGTTCCCCAAAGTCTTCCGAGAAAAATGGTACCTCACTTGTGTGGGTCGGCTTAGTGCACGCGACAGGTAACGGCGCAAAACGCATCGTGGACACACCTCAATTTCGCAGTGAAAAATGAACTTTTTTGGGCAAAGTGCCTAGCTGTAGTTTTTGAATCCTAGCTCTGCCGGCACCTAGGGAAACCGACTAAAATTGCCTATCTCAAAACGACCTTGTTTTGCAAGGGGGGGTCACTTGGGTTTTTGGCCCGGTGCTCGGCGGCCACCTAGGGAAACCTACCAAACCCACACATTTCTGAAAACTAGACACCCGGGGGATTCCAGGGAGGTATGGCTTGCATGGATCCCCCAACGGGCCCTTACCCAGAATGCACTGCAAACCTCAAATTTAGCTGAAAAAAATCACCTTTTTCACATATTTTTGTGTGGGAAAGTTGTGGCATCACCGGGCTGACACAAATTTCCTACCACCCAACGTTCCCCCGGGTCTCCAGATAAAAACGGTGCCTCACTCGTGTGGGAGGCCCAAGTACCCGCGACAGGCAAGGGTCCAAAACGTAGTGCGCCTCAACAGGCAAGGGTCCTAAACGTAGTGCGCCTCACTAGGTTTTGGACCCTTGCCCGTCGCGGGTACTTGGGCCTCCCACACGAGTGAGGCACCGTTTTTATCTGGAGACCCGGGGGAACGCTGGGTGGTAGGAAATTTGTGTCAGCACGAGTGAGGCACCGTTTTTATCGGGAGACCCGGGGGAACGCTGGCTATTTTTAATTAAAGAGGATTCCCCAGGGAATGCCTCATGACGAGCTGGACTCGTCGTGGGCACAGCGCGACTGTGCTCCATGACGAGTCCAGCTCGTCATGGGCACATAACGGGTTAAATACTTTTTCACAACCCTCTCTTAATATGTGTGGGAATCTAAATACAGCAGCAGCACTTGTTTGCTTACTATTGCCTTCTATCAATTTGAAGACTAGGTAATATTTATTTAATTAACCCTTTCACATAATGTGGCTGTTCCAAGTAGCATTAATGTGATTGATATCATAATACATTGTACACAATGGTATTCATATAAGAAGAGTGATTATTCACAGTGCTTTCCTCTCCCCTCATAGATAAGATTGAAAGAAAAGCATAAAATTACAACCACCAAAGGAAATTGTCAGAAGAAACAACCGGGAGGGTATTAGACCTGTCAGACTTAGGGTGGCCTTCCCCCAAACCTTTTGCCTTACTCCTCCATTTTTGCTGGCCATAGGACTCAGCACACTTTACCACTGCTAACCAGTGCTAAAATACATGTGCTGTCTTCTTAAAACCTGGTAACATTAATTCCCTAGTAAAGTAGCACCACTGTGCCTACATCATGTAAATTAAATGCTACTAGTGGGCCTGCTAGGAAAAGAACAAGGGGACCCAAAAGGTAAATGTAAATAAATGTAAATGTCAAGGTACTTATAGAGCGCACTGTCACCAGACGGCCACCTTGCGGTGTCGCCTTTGCGGTTTCCTGGCGCTGATACTCATACCGCTGTGGAACCCCTCCTGGCTTTCCCTGTGAAGTGTCCACTCCTGGGCACCCCCAGGGTGAAGCCAGGCATCCTTAGCGCTGTTGGGGCCGGTGTGGAGGCTAAGCAAGCTATTGCCCAGAGTTGGAGCATGGGGCCCGTGATTAGAATAGGCACCGAGGCAAGAATAGACAGGTCCGAGGAAATTGAGCCCGAGCCCCACCGAGGCGGGAATCGAACCCTGGTCCCTGGCCAGAACTCTGCTTCAGGGTCTGCCGCTCTAACCATTGAGCCACACTCCTCCAAGGACCTCATTACCCCAGAGGACTCGGCAGGAAATCGTGTATTATCACGCCGCCGAAGAAATTGCTTTACATTGGAATCATTCTTTGGACCTTAACCTTGTCGAATTTATAGCACGGATCTAAACTCTAGTAGTGGTCCCGATTCTCCTCCGTTCTACCCTTAGACCGACGACACAGAACCCTTACTGCGTCTCCCCCAAATCCTTAAGACCTTGCCAAGGCAATTTCTGTTAAAATCAGGCATGCACCTATCAATGTCCTGAAGATGATCCTACTATCCCCGTGAAAGGATCGAAACGTCGTCGACCCAAACAAAACAGCGTGCACATCAATCCATTGTGTTTAAAAAAGTGTGCTGACTGTTTTTCCAAGCTTGACACAACAGATATCTTACAAGCTCAAACTGTCTTGCCTGAAATGCCCTTGTGTGTTTTGTAATATTTTTGTTCCTTATGGGATACAGGACTGTGTCCCACGTGAATTTTGTTTCTATATGTGTTCATTAGTATATTACAATATTACACCATTTGTCCAGCTGGACATTCCGAATATAGCATTGATTCCAATCTATATTTATCTGACTGTCATTTATATTGTTTGAGGACCACTGTTTTTGTACTTAACTAGTGGGCCTGCAGGACTGATTATACCACCCACTTAAGTAGCACCATAAACATGTCTTATTGCAGAGCCCGTGTATGCAGTTTTAAACTGCCATTTTGACCTGGCAAAGTAAACCATTGGCCCAAATCTTCCTTTATAATACATATAAGTAGTTCTGCCTAGGGTAAGCCCTGGACAGCCCAGAGGGCAGGGTGTAGTGTATTTAAAAAGTTTGACATGTACTTTTAAGTTTTACATGTCCTGGTTGTGAAAAAACTCTTACATTTGTTTCTTCACTACTGCAAGGCCTGCCTCTCCTGTAGGATAACATTGGAGTTCCCTCATTGCTTTTAATAAGATGTCATTTCCAAATGGGAACAAATAACCACTCCATGTTTGGGCTGTATGGACTTGTAATGAGAAATCCTAACTCATAGTGAAGTCGGATTTTTAAATAAAATTTTGAAAATGGCACTTTTAGAAAGTTAGCCTATTTTTGCCTTAGCCATTTAGTGCCAGTAGACTGTCTCATGACTGGGTGTAGCTGATAGTTGGGCTTTGTGTATTCCTCCTAGACAGCCACACACAATATGGAGCTTAGGTGTGCCTGGATGGGCTATCACTGGCAGGATGAGAGGGAGGAGCTGGGCACTGACCCTCTTACACTTGAATGCCTGTGCCCTGCCTCCACACAAAGGGCTGCATACCCCCTGGAGCCAAGACAGGGAAGGCAGGATACATGGGGACTTCAAAGGAAAACCTATAGAAGCTTCTCTCTTACTTCAAAGGCACAACTGGATATAAATATTGGACCTCAGACACCAACTCTTTAGTACACTTTTGGACCTGTGGATACTCTGCCAGGAAGAAGGTCTGATGTGCTGCTGAAAGGACTGCCACTCTTCTGGACTGCTGCTCTGAAGGAACTGCTGTCCTGCTGTGCTGACCTGCTGCCTGCTGCCCTCGTGACTGGGAGAAAGAACTGGAGCTTCAAAAATTCATTTGAACCCAGGGCTACCAGAGTGACTCCGAGGGCTAATCTGTTGGCTTCCTGCTCTGTGCCTCAGGGACCAAAAAAAGCTTCCCAACATCCTGCACCAGCCCCTGGACCCAGCTGAAGTGAGCCCAGACCCCCAAGGGGTGCCCCCCAGGTCCTCAATCCTTAGTGTGGCTCAATGAGCTGAAATTAAGCTTTTGGGCTCTTTGTGACCGTAAACGGACCTGTTCGCAACAAGACCTCGCCACCCGCACCACAATTCAATGCGAAGCTCTGCCAGCCCCACCCTTTGTGCCACAGCATCGACCACCGCGGGGATCGCTAACGTGAAGCTCCAGCAATGCCCACACGTGATGACTGGCCTGCTCTTTGTGCTATGCCGGCAGCCTCCGGCGATGCTCTCCCTGCGGCCCACTCCACCACGAACAGGACTCTTGGCACAGACTTAAAGAAGGTAAAACTTCAATGTGCCGAACCTGGTGATTGTAGCCGACCTGCACTGCATCGCTGTCGGCCTGAATTTGTGACTTTGACTTGGCCCAGTGTGATCAGATAGCTGCAGTTGGTGCTTTGTGCTTTTTTTGGCGCAATTTTAGTCTAAAATCTTTAAAAAATCATGACTGCACTTCTACTGATGTATGTTTGTTGTTTTGGTCTTGGTTTATTTATTAAATTTTGCTCTATTTTTCTAAATTGGTGTAGGATCCTTTTTTGGTGTGTTTTTACTGTGTTGTTGGAAGCGTTGCACAAATACTTTACACTTTGCCTCTAAGTTAAGCCTGACTGCTTTGTGCCAAGCTACCCGAGGGTTAAGCTCAGGTTAATTTAGGGTTGCTTTTTACTTCACCCTGAGAAGAATTAGGGTTGCTGCTTGACCAGGGCTCACACTCCAATCCGCCAACAACCCAATTTCTTACAGAGAGGAAAAGCAATAATAAATTAAAAAGACAAGGCAACACAGTTTACAGATCAGTGAAGGGGACTGTCTGCTTAATGGAGGTTAACTAGCAAGTTAAGATTGGGGTTATTCTTGATACCAGAGCTTACCATGTGAGTGGACAGGCATACATGAGCACTTCAGACTTTGTCCTTTTATAAGAAAAATGGCTTCAGTGGCATATCCTCTCTATTTGTCTATTTTATTTTGCTCCAAATGCATATGTGTGGAGTTAGTATACATTAGGAATGTAGACCGCTTTGTTGAGCACTTTAAAATATTTGTTTTTGACCAAGCTATCACGACCAGCACCCCGCTGATCTTGCAGACAAACTCACCATCGTTGGTGGTTCTCAGCACACCCGTAGCCAGGACACCATTAGAGTGCAGACTAATGAGTGTGGGGAAAAAAAAACAGGATCGCAGGCCTTTTCCATCTTTGCACCCAGGATCTGGAACGCCATACCTGCATCCATCAGGAGCAGCCCAACACTATCTCAATTTAGAAAAGTGTGGAAAACTCACTTTTTAAAAGAATACTACATCATTATGCATTAACCATCCACAACCCAGCCTCCTCTCTTATTACTGGTTGGCTTTATGCTTGTCTTTCACCATGAATAGCTCTCCTCTACCTTTTTGCCAGCTCTGTGCAATAGAAATACCACATACATACATACCAAGAAGATATAGTTATATAAAAAGTGAAATTTACCATGGGAGTCACTAGATTAAAAGACTCACAATCTGCATATAAAAATTTGATTAACTGCAGTGTTTTATTTGCTTATTGTGTTTTTATAATGAAATGTTTTTTCTTTTCATTTCCAATGTTTGCTCGTTGCAAGTATTGTAATGGTTTTAATTGCTTAACATTCACAAATATTTGAGTGATGCAAACAGTACAGTTTGCATCACTCTGGAACGCTCTTCCTTATGACATCCGTGCTTTGGAAGACTTAACCAGGTTCAGAGGTGTCATCAAAACGTTCCTTTTTAATAAAATTAACTGACCCTGCTGCATTTTGTGTTGTTGTGTTCACCTTTCCTGGCGCCAGGACGCCCCTTGGCTGGGGCAGCTGTGCGCGGTACAAAAACCAGTAACATAACATAACATAACATGGCATTTTAGCGAGCTGGGTGTCGTAGCTTGCCGCATGGAGGTATGAAAATTAATTAAATTGCCAGTCATTATTGAATTATGTTTCTCTTGTATAGTAATTTTCAGGTTTCAATGAAATGCTGCAGTGAAATTTTGTCGGTGTCCATGAATAAGCAGATAGAACCCTTTTGAAAACTTCTTAAAATAAATGCAAATCAGCTAAAAGTTTCGGTGCTTTACTGCGCCTTTGAAGTACTTACTAAGAAATTCTTTTTGAGGAATATCAAAAGGAATACTGATTTTATGTGGGCTAATTAGAGGTGTGTAACTGTATCAGTGACTATTTCCTCTGGTGAAGCACAGTAAGTTCTGTTGTTTTATCCTTGATCGTGGTGCTCTCTTGTAGCAGTGAATACAGTATGGTATATGGGCGTGTCATTGAGCTGAAAAATATCAACACAATTCATAGTTATAGGACAGTCATTACACTCCTTACTTCATCGTAGAGGATCATTGATGACATAAAATAGGAACAGTAGCACAGCACTAGAGCAACCACATTATTACCAAAGACCATGTAAACAAGCATTTGCAATTCATTCGGTCTCGCCTTTGGGACCTTCTATGTTTTTAGGTCTCGCCTGAGCCAGCGCTTTAGCGCTGCTCTGGCGAGAGCTATAGAAAACGGGGATTTGGAAGTGCAAACAAGTGCTTTTCAGGCCCCCAACTACAGTGCATGTGCGCCGGGCGCGCGCACCATTTGGCAGCCTGCGTGTACATTTCGCCGGCGCTTTGATGTTCTCAGTGAGCCGCGCGGCCACTGCGAACATTAAAGCGCCCGCGAAAGTGCACACCATTTGCCACCCCCTCCCTTATCCCACTTCCTGCTTGTTCCCCATGTGCTGATTTCCCCGTCACAAACCCACACTGTGTATTGCTTCCCCCCAATGCGCTCAATGCTTCACCGCCCCTCGCTGTTCACTGTTCCTCCACACAGCACCGTGGCCTTCTGTTGCTCCCACCCCTCGGTTGCTCCTCACCCCTCCTCTTCCCATTTTATATTAATTTCTTCTTTTTGGTGGGCCAGGCAGATGTAATTTTCTTCAAAGCTGCTCCGTTGTAAATAAAGGCATTTCACACACTTTTCATTTACTCTTCCTAGATGGGTATCTGCCATCTTGGAACGGTATTTTACAAAGAAAGAAAATAGCTGCCACAGCAGAATGACATAAACATGCACATGCATGTTTGTTTACATCATTGTGCTTTTTTTTATTTTTGCCTATGCAAAAGGCAAGACCTATTGACCTTGCCAAGGCTTCCCTTTTCTGCTTTTATTTTGTCCTGGAAGCTTTAGCTGTAATGTTGTTCTTTTATTTGCAGCCCCAGTCCTCAGGTTGTTTGTTCTTTGAAGAGTGTTGAATGTAGGGTTGCCACCAATCCCAGCGGGAAATAAACAGCCAGCTGTTAACCTTTTAAAAAGTCTGGGCATGATTCTTAAGTAGAACTTTATGCTAATAGCCACACGGAGGCCAAGTGTGACGTAACGCTACTAACATATCCATGTATCTCTTTTCACCTTCCCCAATTACTCAGCTTACGTATGCGCAACGACCTTGGTTGGATCCAGCAAGTCAATTGATCACATTCTCGTGCACGAATGAAAGCAGAAATCAGATAACATCAAAAGCAGGACCTCTGCATTCTTAAACGGCGCGTTTCGTCATTCCCCGTTTGAAACGTGACTCTGCATAACGGGCGATCAGTACAATGCATTCTCCTTGAGTTCTGCCGCCCAAAGGCACCAAAGGTGCCAAAAGCCTTATTTGTCTTCAATGGCTTTGCCCTTCTGAAAAACAGAAATCGATAGCACTCGGGATCCCAGGCGCAACTGGGAGAACAAGCATTTGCAATGCATTAGGTCTCGCATTTACGGCACGCGAGATTGAGCTATTGACATTGCAAATAACAATGCCTATTGGCATTGTCATTTACAATGCCAATAGCTTTAACTCGTGTAACTGCGAGACCTATTGCATTGCAAATGCTTGTGCTAAAAGACAGTGACCACAATGTTTTGGCCACCGCTGACAGATGATTGCTTTGCGCCATGAGTTAGGGTCAGCTTCTGAAAACCTTCCTTCGTTCCCTTGGGCCACTTATCCAGCAAATAACCCGAGCTTCCCCATTCCGAGACTTGTTCGCTACCACTTTGACTTTTTTGGACGTCCTTAGTGAATATTCAAAACTTGTTTTGGCTGAAGTTTCCTTAATGCTTTATGGGCCATTTGGACACTGCCTGCATAGGGTTGAAAGGCTAACGTCCAGTACTGAACAGTATATCCAGGGCACAAGTCTTAAAAAAAGAAGTGGGGGTACTAACCAAGTTAGGCAGTATGCAAGTAACATCATGGCACTTGACATCACTTTTTATTACATCACGGCGCAACAACGTCCGTGGCTTCACAAGAAGTGGCATCACAACCCATTAGCTCGCACAAAGTGACATCACATCTTAAGACCATGCACATAAGTTTAGCAGGTCTATCATGAATATGTTTGAGCACATTACAATATTTAACTAGTGAGATTTTAAGTCAGGGTTGTGTCAACGTGATACAACCGACACAAAATCTGGGTCTCTGCTTATACATTTATTTTTTGTATACTCTGCACAAGGAAATTGGCAACAAAGAGAAATGTGGCAGTAGATCTGTTCTGCTTAGTTGGTGGCTAAATCTGCATTTTAAAATATCTCATGGGGTTAAGGCACCTGATGCATAGATGTTTGTCTGCCAGCTAAATGTGGGTGAATAATATTAACAGTAAGATAACTCTGGAGGTTAACTTATTTGTTGGAGAGAGCTGTGTTTTATCTAGCCCCAGTTTTGAATCAAAGTAGCTTAGAGGGTTAATGTCTAATGCAGAGTACATTATACAATACGCAGAATACAGACTTTTTAAAAAATGTAAATGGGTAAGTGAGTTACTGCTTTTATTCCCACAGAGATCCTCTTGTTTCTTGCAGTTCATAATTTGTAATCCTTCTGTTATAGCACGGTGAGCTATTATTGTCAATGTATCTGTACGTGTGATGTAAAACTCTGACACCCTGCATTGGGGTGAGTATAATAGCGCTATAAAAGAAATAAAACAAAATAGTGGTATTTAAATTGTTATTTGTGTAAATACTGGGACAGACCAACGCAGCTGACATTCTTACTGTGCATGCATATCTTTTGTATACAGGGACTGATCAAATTCAAAACCATGCCTCTCAAATGCCTCTGAAGTGATGAGATGTGTGCCTTTGTCCCCACTCCATTGTATTTAAGTCTGAGGCTCCGGATAGCTCTTAACCAGGATAATCCAACAGGAGTCCTGATTGGTCCCTTAACTTAGGCCATTGTAATGGTCCCAGCTGGAATCTGATATGCCCTTTACCTGTCTGCACTGTGCTGCTCAAAGCTGCTAAATGTGTCCCACTGTCTGAAAAATACACAGGGACAAGTTAAGCATATTTCTGTGGGGCCCAGCCTCTTGGCAGGGGAGACGGCGTCCACCCTAAGAAAAGAGTTTACCCCTTCTACCCGCCAGTACCCTCGACTTGTGCCCTGAGTATATTGGAAACAAATGTTCCATTAGAACAAACATATTTCCCCCATGACTTTACTTGTACTTTACACCCATTTGCATCGTCTTTGGTTGGTCAAAATATATATTTTCATTCACTTACCAACCACTGTGCCGTCAGCACTGTCTGCTTCTATGTTACATCCCTGTTTGGGACCATGATATCATTTTTGAATATACTATGGGTTTCAGTAGGGGTCTAACACTATACTTGGAAATACTCAAACTCCTAATTTTTGTTAATCCGTTTATTCAAAAACTCTTATTAAAACACTTATAATCATTTTCTTGAGGTCTGTGTATAAAATCATCGTATCATAACCGTTCTTATGAAGGTGGTGACACAATAAATTAACACCTATTTTCTGCTTTTGAAAGTTTCCCTATTAGCCGGTGTAGAAGGGCTATTGTTCCACAATGCAGCTAAGGGCTAGTAACATACTATGCATGGCAGCAGAGTAGGTAGGCAATATCTGAAGATAGAGGCATCCTGATACGATTACCGTGTGTTCAGACGCGCCAACCTCCGAATAAGTTTCACAGATAAGGACTGGGATCATGATGAAAGGTGGGGCTTTGGACCATGGCATTGTCCGAGGGGCCGTAGCCTACCCTGCTACATAGCAAGTACAATTTCAGCTGGAACTACCTCCCAAGACCTGGGAAGGTTTCAGAATCTGAATTTGGATTACAGCAGAGCCTTTACACACAAGTCGTAAATGTGTTACGCACAAGGGTTTCCAGCTCACTTGACTTTTTTTGTGACACTGACTTATCATCTGGTTGCCGTGTATTGAATGGCAAACCATATTTCACATGGTGGCAGGTCAGTGTGTGCAAATGTACTTGGGGATCGGACATTAAACTCCACAGTGGAGTGTAGTGGGGAGTAAAAGGTGACAACCTAATATGGTAACACGATTGTGAAGAGGTGTGTTTAGAGAGATTTCTAAAATTGAGTCTATGGAACATGCCAGAATGTGAGAGAGAGATTTGTTTCAGAGTCTTGTTACAATGCAGAAAAAGAATATGTACGTTCTCTCCAAGTCTATTGGATTTCCAGCCCTGGCTGGGGTAGGCTTCTGGTAATTTAGGCACCACTTGAAACATTGAGTAAAGATGAGAAATGCTGGGGTTTACTCAGATAGACGGCCTTATAGATTACACGATTTAGAAGTCGATTATGGCACGGAGAGGACCCATGCATTTATTTCAAGGTAAAGGAGATGTGCTTGTTCTACAAGAGGAAGTCCATCGTAACTGCTAGGTAACACTCCCTACATTAAATCACATCATTTAGCAGATATCTCACCGGCTACTGTGGCAGTAAACAGCCGAGGAAGTAAACATTTACAAAGGAGAGCATAAATGGACATCTCCGCGCCCCATCATAATTTCTTAATACAACTTTTTTTGTTTTTACTGCAGTGTTTATCCTTTCATATTGCTGTGTAAGTAAAAAAAAAACAAGCTCAGATTCGTTAATTAGAAAGCACAGGCTGAATTGCTATTGTGAACACAGCTTTCAAATTTTAAACCCTTCTGGCATGCCCCCAAGCCACTTGCTGGATTGGAAGTGATAGCTACTCCTAAATCAATTGCTTTTGATTAGTTATTAGGTCTTGCCTAAGACAGCGCATGCATTGTCGCCTGCAAGATCTGTTGTTTTCTATACAGTGGCTTAAAGACCACCCATTTCTTAACATTGGTAGGCTTTATTGTCACTTTAATTAGTTTACTTCATATTGGTCAGCTGCTGCAGGCTTCCTTACTCTGTGTTTGTCCCTCCTCTGGAGCATCAACGCATTACTTGTGTCCTTCCACTGCTCATTTTATTAGCAGCCATTGTTTACTTTGTGTGTTTTCAGCTGACCCTCTCATGTACTTCTTCCCTCTCCATTTTCCTCCTGCCCTCTCGTCTGATGCTGCTTGTCCCCACCCTCACTTCCTCTCTTGTCCGTGTTGCTGCTTGCTCCTGTTCACCTTCCCTCCGTAAAGAAGCGATTTAACACAGACACCTCTGCCCATGTCATAGCACTTTTTCCCGTACCCTCTCAGTGTTGCCGCCCCCCTTCTCCCGCTGCTCTCAGCGATGCCTCCTCCTTCCAGCAATAAAAGTGCTATGGCTCAGTCAGCACTGACCACTTTTTTTTTTTTTTTTAACTTTCATACTGACTGCATGGTAGATGCACTGCTGTACAACAGAGCTAAACATTGACAATGCCACTAGCTATCTTCTTGTAGATGAGTCCTATTGGCTTTGGCAATGCTTGTTTTTCACAATTACAGGTAACAATATATTTAATTTTTTTTGTAGGTGCACCTCCAAATCCTGTTTCTTCATTTCTGCTATATGTGCATAGCCCTTAAGATAAGTAGTATTGTGTTGTGGCTTTGTTATTTATTTTTCCGGCCAAGCCTACCAGAGAACAGAAACTGCCTGGTTGCAAATGACCTAGGTTACCAAGAATTTTACAGATCACCATTGTTTACCATTGGTTGGGATTTTTTGTCACTCATTTGCATGTTTCTTGTTCAGCGGCTTTCATTGTCCATCTTGTGTTTGTTTGTCCCTCTCCTAGAACATAGCCTCTTTACTATCTCTCCTACTGGCTCGATTCTATTCTTCCACTGCTAACTTGTAGTGAACTGTTTGCTCCCCTCCAAATGCTCACCCTGTGCTGCGTGTTTCTCTCTTGTGTACTTCTACCTCCCCCCAGCCCTCTTTGTGCACACGTTGTTCTCGCCCTCGTGTGCTTCTCCCTCGTTCCCCATGATGCAGTCACTTTCACGTGCTGCTTGCTCTTTCATATGCTTCACCACCTCACCCCCACGCTATGTTATTCTTTCCCTGCCCCACCCGCTGTGTTCTTGACCATGTGTTTTTCTTCCCTGCCCTCGTGTCGTTTTCTCCCTTAAGTGAGGCTTATCCATACCCACCCGTTACCCATATCCCCTGGACCTCAGTGGTGCTTATTTATTTTTTAAGCCTTTTCCCCCCCCCTTTATTTACTTATCCAAATGGTGTTTGCCACCTTGGATTGGTAAGTAAAATGTGAAAGCAAACCGTGCCAGCATGATTTCTTGGGCACACACTTGCGCATACGTTTTCACCTGTGCACCTCCCAGTGGAATGATGTCCACCTTTTTCTAATTTATTTCAGTTTTTTGACAATACTGCTCAGTGTGAGGGTGAGGGGGGGCGGGAGTAGGTGATGGAAGCCAGATCCTGCAGAACATGGCAGAGGGCTTTGGCAAAGTCATTAGTTCCCAAATGTTATATGTTTTGTTCTAGGGGTATTTGTAAAGTGCATGGCTACTCCTAAGAGTGTCCCGGTGCTGACTTAACCCTATTGACAGAACAGTTGGGCGCGGCTACAGGTAACTCTGCTCTCATTGAAACAACCAGGTTTTTAATTTTCTTCTAATGCTGAGGAGAACTTGTTCCTGTCTCAGGAGAGGCAGCAGGTTATTCCATAGCTTAGTAGCGGTCACCTGGAGCGAGCGACCGCCCAACCGAGAGCGTGTGAATTTTGGCACGACCGACAGCTTCTGAGTTGAGGATCACAGGGTTCCGACGGGGGCATATGGCTAGATTCTGCTCCTCTTATAGGGAGCTCCAACATTATGAAGGGCTTTAAAGACTAGTACCAGAGCCTTGAAAACCACCCCTTTTTGCACCGGGAGCCAGTGTAGGGACATCAAGAGAGGCGTCATATGAATTCTAAGATCAACCAGCAAGACGGCCCTTGCTGCCGAGTTCTGTACCACCTGCAAATGGCCTAATAGATAGTCAAGGGAGGCTGAGATACAGAGCATTGGCGTAGTCAAGCCTAGATGTTATCAAAGCTTGGACCACTGTTTTCCTATGAGGAACTGAGAGGAGAGGGAGAAAGTTCCTCATCATTTTCAGTAGTCCGAAACAGGTGGCGGCCACAGATTGCACTTGTGCCTTCATGGACATATCCACATCTATTTTTACCCCAAGATTTTTTACAGTGGTAACTGGACAGGTGGGGGGGGGGGGAGGAACATGTCCTGTGGCCACCAATTACGCCAGTCCACACCGGGACTGTGGCCGAAACAAATAATTTCGGACTTATCGGAATTACATAAATTGGTTTAGCCTGAGCCAGGAAAACATCTTGGACAGGCAATTGTTGATAACATCTCCTCTCAACGCCGCATTTTTCTCAAAGGTAAACAGCTGTGTATCGTCGGCGTATGATATAACTTTAGCCAATTGATGCTCTGCCAGGAGTGCTATGGGAGCCATATATAGATTGAACAAAGTTGGGCTCAGGACCGAAACTTGTGGCACGCCAACCCTCATAGGAGGGATAGGGATGGTGAAAGGGGGACCATATGGTTTGCTGGCGGCTTTCGAGAAAGGAATCAAACCACTTCAGGACCGTGCCCCGATGCCACAGTCCTGAAGCCTGTGCAAAAGTCGATCGTGGGGCACGGTATCAAAATCCGCCGAAAGGTCCAGCAGTATCAGTACCGCTTTCCCACCGCTATCCGGAGGGGTTTTAATGGTGTCAGAGACTTGCAGTAACGCAGTCTCCGTACTATAATTAGATCTCAACCCAAATTGACTAGGGTGCAGAGCATGGGTGGTCTCAATAAAATCAGTGAACCGTGTTCATATGCTTCTCCAAAACCTTGGAGAAGTATGGCAGTAGCGTTATTGGCCTGTAGTTGCTGACTGTGGAGGGATCTGCCGAAGGTTTTTAAGAAGTGGCAGGATTCGTCCGTGTTTCCAATACTCTGGCACCGAGCCCTCAGATAAAGACAGATTCAGGACCAGGTTCACAGCTGGATTGATCACATCCGCAATAGAGGCTAGCACTCTGGCCGGACAGGGATCCATAGGGGAGCCAGATTTCAGTGCTTGCATTATTTTAAGCGATGTAATCTTTGAAATAAGGGGGGAACTCCGAGAGAGTCTCATCTAAGTTGGAGTAGGCGGAAAAGGGTGCGGCTAAACTGTCAGCACCAGCTCAAGAACCAGTTCCGAAAGCATCCTGAATATTTTTAATTTTATTATAAAAATATTGTGCCTTACGGTTTGTCCATTCCTCTGTAGGAGTGAAAGGGGGCTTAACTACATTCGGAGAGGAGAAGGCCTTGACAATTTTGAACAGTTCCAGGCTTCTTTCCCAGCTTGTTCTATTTTTGAGGCGAAAAAGCTTTTTTCCCCCTCACGTACTTTAGCGTAATGGGTCTTCGAGGCCAAATGCGAGACCTGTTGGCTTTGTCAATGCTTGTTAGCTATGCAGCACATTAGCCTGGGTGCTGAAACATCTACTGTTCTTTAACATGGAGGTAAAGTAAGCACCAAACTGCGTGACAACGCCAAGTATGAGAACACATAGAGAGAAATATTGCCTTTCAGCAGGAAATGGTATAGTCCAAAGCTATTTTTTTTTACATCGGTGGTCATATTACTGAAAATACAAGAATTGAAAAAAAATGTTATTGTCTATGGGTGCTCCTGGAACACAATTTCTATGGACTGGAATCTAGAGACTGCTAAAGTGATTCTGGTATTTTACTAACCTCTGATGGTCGTTTTCTATCAAGAAAGTTAAATAGAGGCAGTTGAACAGAAAAAAAGTCCCTAAGCTGAAGCAGACAAGTCCTAGGGCTGATCTCCAGAGCCCACAAAGTACATACACATATAAGTATATACTAAAGTATATACTAAAGTATATGTGAGAGGTCTCGAATGCTCGACCTAAAAAGCATCTCACAAATTAAAAGTAAATTTTCACTTTTAGTACTACCTACTCTATTGGTCAGAGTATCATAACAATCTCAGTTTAACAACCCTCAGTTTAAGTCCTTTCCATATTGTTTTTTATGACAGATATTATTTACATAATATATCAACAGACCTCCTTCCTAGCAAACTTAAGCACATGCTGCATTTACACCAAACTGTGACAGGCTGCTTTCCCCTTTAAGTAAATGTCTTCTAACTGGGGACCGGAGCCCTGCCCTGTCTCCTGGAGCCCGGAGCCCTGCCCTGTCTCCTGGAGCCCAAACAAATAGCCGGGGTTCTCGACCAGGAGGAGGAATGAAACTTCATAAGTCCTTTCGCAATTATCTTGAAAACTAATCACATGAATGTATTTGGCAAAATATGCCTTTAGAACGTGAATCTGAACATCATTATAATGGTTGACTTTTATTTAATAGATTAATGCGAGAGCATAAGGGGTCACAAAGAATATCAATGTATTTAATAGGTTCTTGAACAATATATATTTTTCATATCCGATTGAATAAAATAACATTTATAGGGAGTGAGCATGTATCCAAGGGCATCATGGTGCTGAAGACAAAAACAAAAACTATTGCCAAGGCACTAGAGGAAACAACCCCGAAATACACTACTAACATAATAAGTACGGTTTCGAGGGCTTTTGAAAATACATATATGAACTGATCCATGTAATCTCCAATAGAAGATTATTCCACAACTGTGGTCCTAAGTATGACAACCCTCTACCTTCAGCCCTGGGCTTTTTCACACAGGGTACTTCAAAACACAATTGAGAATTGGAGTGAAGATATCTAGATGAATGATGTCATTGACATCGAGAAGTTTCTATATACCATAAAAAAACCTTAAACATCAAATACAAGGTTTTTAAAATTATCCTTCCTCTAACAGTGCATCTGTGTCACCCTTGTCGGTAAACTTGCTAAGGTTATTTAATGTAAGGGCAAAGGTTATCTTTTTCCAGTGTCTATCACAGACATCTAATTGGCATGCATCATGGCAGTTCTCTTCTTCAAAAAATTTGGTCAGCTGTTTGGAGATCACCCTATCAACCATTTTATCCATTACTATTAACAAAGTAATTGGGCTGTAGTTATCAACGTTGTATCTATCCCCAATACTCTTTTCTGAAAATGGCTTAAGGACACCTCACTTCCAGTCAACTGTTAGCTTACCTTTAACTAGTGACAAATTCATAACATAGTTATTGGAGGAACCAGAACAGAGGCACACTTGTGAAAAACTTAAAACGAAGATGAATCATCTGGAGAGCCAGAATTGATCTTCAAAAATGTGGCCCTGATTTCTTCATCAATGTGGCCCTGATTTCTTCTTCCCCTAAGGTTTAACAAAAGGGCCATTGCCTAATCAGTGCTAAAGCTATTGCTCAGCTATTGACCTTAATTCTATCATAAATCCTAATTTGAGACAGAGTTCCAAGTGATTAGTCAATATCAGATTGTTTTCTGTTTCTTGGAACAAACACCCTTAAGCATTACTATATTGTTTTCGCTTGCTCATAATGTTTACAATTTTTTATAATGCTTGTGAGGAAATATCGTTATTTTTTTAGAAATGGGGCTTGGCAAGAAAATGTTTGAAATCACTTTGTTGAAGTTATCCTTGTGGTTTTAACGTACCTCCTTCCTATCAGCATGTGCAAAGTGGACGTTATTACGAAAAGTAACAAGGGCACATATCCGCTTTCTCATGGCGAGATCTATGGCTGTGCGTTGTAATGTTATTTCCTTTCCTTTCAGCCCATCTCTCTGTGCTCACTGGCCCCACAACCTCCTTCTTATGTTAGACTTCTTAAGAATGTTCTCTCGCCAAATTTCAACTCCCCTGTCAGAGCTTAGAGGATGGTGATATCTGAGTTGCTGTTGGTGGTGCTGGTCAACGTGAATAAATAATTTTACCATTTCCATGTATCCATGAATCAAAAGCAGTCTGGACAAAAAAAATATACTGAACTAATTTAGAAAAATAGTGAAAATGTTAATAAATAAAATTGCATAAAAGATCCAATAAGTAGAGCCAATTGTATTAATTTTTTAAGCTTGAAGTGAAAATAGTGACAAAAACATATAGTGCCAACGGCCATATTAGGTTGCTCTAGACCAAGACAAATTCAAAAGTTAACGCCGACCGCTATGAAGCTCTGGTCGGATCTAGGGGCTAGCTTCATCTCGGTGGAAAGTATACCTTTGCACTTAGAAATGTTTTGGGGGAAAGGTCGTTGTCGACGGGAGACACCAGCTGGTCAGGCTTCAGGCTAGACACAGAGAGGGGCTTGTCGATGGCAGGTTATTGAAGTCCTAGTCCTCAGTCGGACATCGCGTTGGTGAGGAGCACGGGGCAGTTGTTGTCAAGGCTAAGAGCTGGGTGATTATCGGATTTATAATTTGGTGTGAAACACAGGGCACTCGTTGACAACACGAAGAGCATCGTGTGGGAAACATCTGGGGTCTCATCACCATTCTGATGCAGTTTCTGTGTGGGTCTTGGTGAAGTCCGTTCACATTTGCTAGAAGGCTGGGGATGGTTATTGTCAATGCAAGGAACTCTGGCTGGGATGTGCGGCCAGATCAGTCTGTCCGTTGATTCGTCAATGGCAGCTGTGGGTTCAGCGAAGCTCCGGTATGCTCCTCTGGTTCCTTTGGTGGGAAAGTTCAGAATAAGTGTGTGTCCAGTTTTGCAGTTTATGGATTAGAGTAGTAGACTCTTAACACCAGCCAAGGGTCCAGGACCTGGGGGCCACCTGTTGAAGGTTTAGACTCACTCCAACACAGGATAGTAGTTGGGTCCAAGGCAGTTCCAGTTGGTACTGGACAACAGGAAAGGAGAACAATTGGTCTCTGGAAGCTTGTTGTGTCCCTGTAGCTCACACTGGAGGTCAGACAGCTGACCCATGGAGTCACATCTGTGATCCTGGGTTCAAGGCAAGCAGGTCCAATTTTCCCTCAGGCTTCAGGCAGCAGGGCAGGGCTTCTTTCGAGTGGTCACAGGTCCAGGTGTGTTATGATTTTAGGTTCAGAGGGTGCCACTATTGTACCCACTGCCAGCCCGTAGTTGGGGGATACCCATTTGCCTAACCATAAAACAGGTTCTGGTTAGTTCTTCCCTTTCCCCTTGGTCTGACTCCAGTATGTATTGTGAAAGTAAGGAGTGGCAGGCCCAGGTGTGGGCTGCATTGCCAGTGACAGGTTACGCATCTTTTGAAGTCAGGAAGGGACTGGGTATAGCTTGCAGACTACCCTTTGAAGCTCAGGTAGGGCTGGGTAAAATTCCCCAGGCCATGCTGGTCAGGACAGGCACACCCTTCCCCACACCTAGGGCCCCTTTGTTTCCTGTCTGTAAGGAATGTACATCACACCACAGGGGAGCCATTAACAGTTATGTGACTCTGGGCACTAGCAGAAAGGCACGTTTGGTTTAGACCGAATAATGGCAACTTTCTAAAAGTGGCATTTTTAAAATAGTAGTTTAAAATCTAAATTTACCTTTCAAGTGGATTTTAAATTACAATTAAAATGAGTGGAGGAAGTATTTCTCTAGCTGCTCCCGTATTGAATTATCACTTATTTAAAGTAATACCGTAAATCAGTGTTAGTCTTTGGGACCCCAGCCTTTCCACAGTGAAAAATGAATTTGGGAGGGTTTCCCTACCAAGACGTGTAAAACCTAGGTACAGATGCCCTACTTAAATACCATGCATCCTGCCCTATCAGCAGCTATGTCTTACCTTAGGGGTAACTTATAGGTGTTAAGAAAGAAACAATAGTAAACTAGAATATAAATGCCATTAGTTACCAAGTGTGTGTCTACACGTAATTAAACCTACAATTCAACATATAAATACAGAACAGATTAAATTGTTTAAGATCATTTATTTGTTATTGATGCAAAAGAAAATAGAATATCTATGTACAAAAATGATGATTCTTTCCAAAAATATGGAAGTAGTAAACAACAATTCAGAAATTTTTGATATACCAGTCATATATTAAGCAAATGGTAATACGGTCAATGTAAAGATTGATGTGAGCAAAGCGGTAGATGGAGACTACGCGCTTTTCAGCAAGGCTGCCTTCATCAGGAGACCGTCTATTGAATGTTAACTATATGGGGCACAAATTGATACAGAAAAAGAAGAAATATATAAGTGAATAGATAAAGTAATCATATATTCTTTGTTACTATCGTTAAAACGTGTAGTTGTATATATACACACACCTGGCAAATTTGGTCAATAATTAAATACATAACAATACAGTGTTAAAGCTTTTGATTAGAACAGCTAATTATAATTATTCTGAAAAAACACAATTTCATTAAAAGTCTTACATTTTATAACTATTTATATCAAAAATAGGGGAGATGAGGGAGAATAAACAAGAACGTACATTATAATCACTTTTTAAATAATCAAGGCATATGTACAGATCTGTTAAAAAACAACACGTCCCTTATTTCCTCAGAAACCAATAGATAACAGTTGGAAAAGCACAACCCTAGCGTAATGAGAAATATACATAATTAACAATTCTTATATGACATTACATAGCAGTAAATTTGGGAATAACATTGATTAGAGGTGGAAGAAAAAATATGAGATAAGAATGAAAAAGCAATTAAAAACGGAAAGGGATAAAAAAGATAAAGAAAAAAGAGAAAAATAGTAATTCTAATTTTGGAGTTCAAGAAAAACCTTTCCACACTAGAATACGCTCATTGAATTATATTTCCTCACGAAATAATGACATTTACTCGGGATAGAGATTGTAATATTACAACTCAAAATGAGCAGATGTCTCTAATAAGTACTAATAGGGCTTCCCTAAATTAATGATTACTATTATATTTTAATGTACTTATAGGTGTTACACAGGAAGGTTTGAGCCTGACAAAAGGTTTATTTTGTCAGGTCGAAATGGCAATTCAAAACTGCCCTAAAGGCTCTAATGGCAGGCCTAAGTTTTAGGGAGCTACTTTAATGGGTGGCACAATCAGTGCTGTAGCCCACTAGCAGCATTTAATTTACCGACTCTTGGTAGTATATGCGGCAACCATGTATATGGCAATTGTACTTTTAAGGGCTAAACACATGCTCTTTACCACAGTTCAGCATGGCTAAATTGCCTAAAGTCCTATGGCCAACAAAAACGAGTTCATGAAAAATAGGGTAATGAACGTAAAAATCTGGGGGATTGCCATGCAAAATATAGTAATTTCCAACATTATCCTTGTGTTTTTTTTCTCATAACACTGCAGCTGGTAGTATATCATAATCACCACAATTATTATATTAAGCCAGGGAGTCCAGTTTAACTCGTGAACAGTGAGTTAAACTGTTTGACTGATATTTAATTGCTCTTCAAGGTGGGGAGAGTTATCTTCTCTAAGAAAGCATGGTGTTATTACATTACCTCGGAGTGGAGGAGATGGAAGTGTCCCAGGGTGCAAAATGAAGGTGCAGGACAGTCGAGGGATACTTTACAAATTGACTTAAAAACATTGAAAGACCACTTTGGGGTCAAAATCAATATGTTTTTGAATGGCCTTAGTGTTTCGGCAGAATACACACAGAAATCAGAATGTATTACGTATTACGTTACATTGCTGTGCTATAAGGACTGTCTAACACTTGTGATTTTGATAAACTTTGTAATTTACACTAAGCAGGTCAATTCTACCGAGTGTATAAAAGAAGGATTGAATACAATGGTTTTCCAGACTAAAGGCGAAAATAAGGGGCTGAGTCCTTCTATTTGTGAAATAAGTATTAATGGCCAAACTGTTGGCTCCTAGCAGTCTTTTACTGTCATTGAATATAAATCATTTGAAAGTATCTTTCTGGGAAAAATTATGGTTCTAGAAAACCTTGTATCCTTATAGCCTCCCTGGTGGGTATAACATGGACACTATTCCTCTTGCCCATATGTTGGTCATGCACAATTCTTTTAGAGGGAGATCCACCATTGGTAAAGTATATGTAACAGAGCAAAGTTCATACCCTTTGGACTTGAGACACTGAAAGGAGGTATAAAATTAAATCCTAATAAACCAGGCGCTGGTTCCTTTAGGAGTGTCTCTGAAACTGAACATTGTTATTTGTTATTACCCTGAATATATTCACAAGAAATTGGGATACTTATAGGACGGTGTAACACAGAAGGTGCAACATTTTCCTTATCTGTTAAGAGAATCATTAGAAGTGAAGATGACAAAAGTGTTCGATCATGGAGTGATAGAGACAATTAAATCTCCAAATGGCTGGCCCCAAAAGTTTTAGCCAGCAAGACTGGAGGGGGATTTAATTTGAACTTGAGGTAATGGATAGAGTGTCATGCTGTGCGAAGCATTACTGAAATGTTCAGTAATGTTTTGTGCTTTAGAGTAATTGATCTATTCTCAGGCCACTATCAAGTGATTTCGCTCAAACATTCTCGGCCATGTACTTGCTTTATAATTCCCTTGTGAGCATTTAGGTTCAGAGGTATGCCTCCACGGCAGAGGTTTTCAAACAAATTATGCTTTTTTTTTTTAAAGGGCTACCAAATGTTTCCTGCCTCCAGTATGTCATTTGGACTTATGAGGGCGGATAGGAGGAACAATCTTAAGAAATGTCCTGTAAGAATTGAGGAAGCTTCGACTAATAGTAAAAGAAGACAAATGCTAGATTTGTTTTAGGTCAGTAAGCCTACCTTGGTCACTTGCTTTTTCCATGGATAGCGTGAAACCAAAGGTTGACTTGGTTGAGTTTATACCAAGAAAACCCCCTTGCCAAAAAACAACGAGGAGCTTAAATCTTTTTTTGGGTTATCAGAATATTGTTAAAAATTCATTAAGGGTTTTGGCAGTATTGTGGAACCTCTGAGGGACTTCTCAAGAAAAAAGCACATTTTGTTTGGTCCGAGAAGCTTTTGAAATAGCCAAATTAGAACTCTGTAAAACCCCTGCTCTTGGAATTGATGCATTACTCCCATAACTGAAGAAAGTAGTAAAAACCTAGGAAACACCCTTTTGCAGGTGGTGGCAGGGAAAGGAATGATGATTGCTTCATCTTTGCGACCCTTAAAATATTCCTTAAAGGAAATATTTCATGGTGGCGTAGGAGGCACTGGTATGTTTCAGGAACATGTGCCTTTCAAGATCTACCTCTGCGAAATCCTGTTGATTATATGTGCAGACTTCAAACAAGTAGAATACAGCTCTCCCAGTGGTTAGGTGGCTCCTTGTGCTAAAGAGTTTCAGTTTTAGGATCGATTTCTGCTAGAGCTCACAAATCTAGCTGCACGTTGTCTTTATCGCTTGACCCTAAAGGGCATCGAAAGAGATGTCTTTTTTTTTGTAAAGTACATCACAATATGATATCTGGGAAGAAGAATGGGAGGCCAGTGAGAACATTTGATTGAGATTAATGTGGTTAAGGGGTGGGAATGTTGAGAATGACCGAAAAAAGGAACATCTTAGATGCCATCCATTGTTTATGGCATGTGATGTATGAATTGCACCTAGACGGAAGGAAACTGTTTCACTGTGGTAGGTTATTGCCCCTGAAAAATTTAAGGGACAACATTGTGATTTTTATCTCATGAAGAACACTAGCAGAGAAGCTTTACAAAACATAGAATCCAATCACAGTAATGTTGGCCAATTATGGATTCCAACTTGAATCAATAGATAACATTTTAAAAAGTTTGTGCGGTTTCTGACAAGGTCATTTGACCCTCTTTGCCATGTTATGGTTCCCAAGAAACACTAATGTAACGTGGATTTAGGTATTGTAGGACAAGTGAGTGGGATTGGTCTAGAAGCAAATGTTGTACTAGTGTTGGTCGACAATCAGTCAAAGTGTGTGGTAGCCAAGTTAGTTCACCAATCTACAATGAACATACTGATAGACTTCTTGAGTCAATCGTTTGCAGGTGAAGGTATCCCTGAAGAACTAATCACATACAATGGTGTACATTTCACCTAGACAATATGAAGCCATTTCTACGAGAAATGTTGGTAAAGAAATCTTCGAGAAAACTTGCGGTAATAATGGCAAGTGGTCTTGTTGAAAAAATGAATACGATAATCAAAGATTGCTTGCAGTGGGCTTGTGTAAATAGTATTTCAGGACAAAATAACTCATTAGATATGAAAAGGGCTTATCACACCACTCCCAACTCTTATACATGTGCCTCCTCTTCTCTCCCTAAAAGGGAGAAAAGCAGAGAAATAAATATGCCAGCTTGGTTACGAGGAAAGGCTATTCTAGTGGGCCATTGGACCTGTATTGAAGAAAGGATGAAAGTCTATCGGGACAGATATGTCATCAGTTATGATAGTTTAAAATGTGTAAAGCATCTGCTGTGGAAGATTGCTTGACTCAATCCACATCAAGAAACGTTTGTTAAACTATGGTAAATCATCCAACTTTTCTGATCTCTTGTAGATCGTTAAAGTAAAGACAATGTTGGGAAGTTTGACAATGGCTACCTTGGGTTCTGGACAAGTTGTTTAGTTTCAAACACACTCCTGAGACAAGCATGTGCAGTAATGCACAGGTTTCCAAAACTGGAGGCATACATTGATCAGGACACCCGAGAATAGAACCATGGTGCATTGGAAAGTGTTTACTATCCACGAGATCAAAAACACTTATGCATGTGACGTGCTAAGATTCAGATCCAAGAACTTACAGGCTACACAGGCACTAGAGGACAAGACAAAACTTGCAGTTCTATCTACCTAATGTGGAAAAGTGGACTATGGCTTACTACGAGAATTTGGGTTACTTTTGTACTGGGATGTGAAGCCTGGTCAAGCAGCAACCACAGTCCTTGTCAGAGTAAGGCACAAGCAATCCCCAAAGTAACCTGTGCTCTACTTTCCGGTAGATTGGCACAGAGCGGTCAGACTTAACTTAGAGGCAATGTGTAAAGTATTTGTGCAACACTTCAAAAAGTAATACTGTGTAAACACCACACAAAAAGGATCCCACACCAAGTTAGAAGAATGAAGTAACATTTATTTAAAAAAAAAAAATGGCCAAAATTACAAAAAGCTAATCAGTAGAACCGGAAATATGAATTTTTAAAGAATTTAATGCCTCAAAGCATCAACTCAGGATATCTAGTTGCGCTGGACCAGGTCAAAGTCGCAAGTTCAGGCTTACCACGATGGAACGCAGGTCGGCTACAATCTCCAGATTAGTTCCACTGAAGTTTTACCTTCTCAAGACAGTGCCATGATTCCCATTCATGTTGGAGAGGAAAAGGAGAGTATCGCAGGAGGTTGTTGGCATAGCACGAAGAGCTGGCCAGGTGCCGTGGGCTGGCTGGAGATTTGCGTTGGCGGTCCCCAGCAAGTGGTTGATGCTGGAATGTGAAGATTCGGACTGACACCACTTCGTGTAGAATCACGGTGTGAGCGGTGAGATCTCAGTGCGAAGAGGCCGATTTGCAGTCGCAAAGAGCCCAAAAGCTTGATTTCACCTCGCTGAGCCACACCAAGGGTCCAGGATCTGAGAGGTACCACTTGGGAGTCAAAAACTCGCTGCTGGCTCCTAGCTGTACTGTCCAGTGACTGGTACAGGATGTTTGGAAGCCTTTTATGTCCCTGAGGTGCTGATGAGGAGGCCTGCAGACTAGCCAACTAGCTCCTGGCGCCATCACTCTGGTGTCCTGTGTTCAAGATGAAGTTGCAGGTCCAGTTCTCCTTCCCCAGGCAAGAGGGGGGCAGGCTGCAGATCAGCACAGCAGAGCTGCAGGTCCTTCAGAGACGCAGCCCAGCAGAGTGGCAGTCCTTCCAGCAGCACAGCAGTCCTTCCTGGCAGAGTATCCACAGGTCCAGAAGTGTACTGAAGAGTTGGTGTTTGAGGTCCAGTATTTATACACAGTTGTTCCTTTGAAGTGGGGAAAAGCTTATTGAGGCATGTCTTTCAAGTGCACAGATGGCCTGCCTCCCTGGCCCGGGCTCCAGACTAACTACAGGGGGTATGCAGCTCTTTGTGTGGAGACAGGACACAGCCTATTCAAGTGTAAATAGGGGTAGGACCAGCGCCACCCACCCATCTTGCCAATGATGGCCCATCCGGTCACACCAATGCCCCTCATTGTGTGTGGCTGTCTTGGAGGAATACACAAACCTCAACTGTCGGCTACACCCAGCCATAAGGCCCAGGTACAGGCTGGAGGCACCAAATGGCTAAGGCAAGAAAATGCCAACTTTCTAAATGTTAAAAAATGCTCTGGTAATGTATACATCATCTGTTTTCTTACAGTTACCCCTGACCAAGGGCACAGATTGCCCGAAATGGATTGGCTTCTTTAATTAACTTAATGTCACGCTATGCGGAGGGGTGAACCCCCAGGTGTTGTTCATGAAAGGCCTAGATAGGCATTCGTTGAATTTGGAACAGGAGTTTGTATGACCATTTGAGAAGTAATGACTACATATTGAGTCTTAAAATTGATTTGGCTTAAAATAAAAACTTTGGAATTCTTCTAAATGAGAAGTGTTCCTTTGGCATTGCACTCCACGTTGGAACCTGACGAGGTTCCTTTATCACTGAGATTTCTTGTGTGTATGGATGGAACGCACCGCGAGAGTGCACGCCGTAACTAAGTGAAAAACTTTAAAACATTTGAGGATTTTGGAGAGCATTCTACAACCTTTGCAGCTTTTTTAGGTCTCGCCTAGGCAGCACGCATGCGCTACTCTAGGAGATGACCTTTTGAAATTGGTCTGCTCCTTTTCCAGCACATTCATGCTTGTGCTGGCATCCACCTTGAGGTAGCGAGCAGCAGCACGCGTCCTAATTGAAAACATATGGCTCTCGCGCCGCCGCTCCCGCAAGGCACAAGCACGAGTGCTTCAAAACAGCTGCTGCTTGTTGGAGTTTCTGCGAAACAGGCTTTGTAATAAACCGGGGGAGGGGTGTAGCCAGGCTCTGCAAGAGGTGAGGTCCGAGTCTGATGGTCAAACAGTCGTGAGTGTTCTCTGCTTGTAAATGCTCACCTTATATTGACTAGTCTGACTTTCTAGGAGCCCCTCTCATGCCAAAAGAAGTGGGAGGAGTTTTGTCGCACAGCATGTGATGATTGGGTGGCATCTGTTCATTGCGGGTCTGTGTGTCCAGCAGCCTCACGCAGAAAAGGGACACTGGCTGTGACTCATGTACTACAGAAGAGAAAGCACATGCGGTGTTAGCCGCGGACTTCCATCGCTTCTCTTCTGTTTTCGGATTACTTGTGTACACAGCAAATGCTCCTTTGAGTCACACCACGTTAGGCGCCCCTTACATGCCATCAATTGCATGAAACAATGTGCACAGTGGCTGCCGGCCACCAAAGTGATAAAAGAGTGAAGCAAGAAAAGGGATTACATAAGAGAAGTTAAAGTGCATGTGAATATATTTATTTATTTATTGTTGTAAATAGATGCATGTACATATCTTTAAGTTTATGTTTATTCTCACAATGTGCTGAACAAATGGCAGGGTGTCCGACTTCTAGGTGCAAGAAAAGAATAAATATAAACTGAAAATAGAAAAATAAAATTAAAACATCTTTTAAAACGGTCCATCAAAGCGCACACATGAAACAATAATTGACATGAAACATAAGCAATGGTTAGGGCATCGCTCTGTTAGTGAATACAATAACGATAAAATAATATGAGCTTTGAGGGTCAGCACTAGGTGCAGTTACAGAACAACTTCTTTGTTGACCAGATTCGATAAGTGGGTATAGGTTTCTGTTTTTTAATGGATGATATTCTACAGTTTAGCCCCTGACACTTTTAATGTCCGGACGCCGTGATAAGACAGACTTCATTTTGGAATGTACAGCTTTAGGTCACTGCAATAGGGAGGGAGTATAACGAATGAAAATAAAGGTATCTGGATGTAGTGTCCTGAGAGATGGGGCACGAGGGCACTAGGACCTCGGAGGAGGTCAGAGTGCCGGACAGGTCACCGGACACCAGTTCCGGTCAGGGAGGAAACGAGGGTACACAGGAAGCAGGGGACGAGGCAGGACGTGCAGCATGCTGGCTGCAGATCACATACAATAAAGAAACAACAACTTACTTGGTGTCGCTGTGATTACTGCGACGCGACGCGACAACTGGCGACGAGGCGGGATCGAAATCCACGCGTCGCGGCGACTGTCGGAGCCCACCCGGTCGCGGAAAGAAGATCGGAGCCAGGAGCCCACCCTGGTCCGAAGTGCCCAGCAAGGAAAGAACATCGTTGCGGGAGCCCACCCCGGCGCTGCTAAGAGAAGTAAGAGCAGCGCGAGACTGAAACTGATCAGGCAACTGAAGGAAAGATCAAAATCCCTCTCGCGCGTGAGTTTCAACGAACTCTCGCGAGAGGTGGCAGCCATTTTGAAGTCAGGCGAATTGAGCCAATCAGCGTCCAAGATAGACGGCGGCCATTTTGAAGGGTCAGGCAAAGTCCCGAACAGCGCGAAATCGCACGAGAGTGCGGCGGCCATTTTGAAGTCAGGCAATTTGGGCCAATAGCAGCACAGGAAGGCCGGGAGGCCATTTTAAGGTCAGGCAAAAAGGAAAATTGACAAAAAAAGGTCTAAATAAAAGAGAAAAGACAAGAAAAAGGTGCCAAAGAAGGAAAATAGCACCAGAGGGACAAGAAGGAAGTAAAAAGGAACAAATAAATAAATTAGCAAAATAACAGAAAGGAAGGATATGGGTGACGAAGAGACAAGGAGCACACAAGCTGTGTTCCGCAGGCCACTGCCATTCAACATATCGGAACCGCAAGCAGGCATCAGATGGGAGAGATGGCTACGACAATTTGAACGATACATGCGCGCAACGGACGTCGTAGAGAGCAAACAACTAGATTTGCTGGTCAACCTTGCGGGAGACGAAATAGAAGACCTAATGATGACACTACCGAGTGAAAAAACGGCAGATTATAAAGGCGCGAAAGCGTGCCTCACGGAGAAATTCGACCCACAACGCAACATTGATTTCGAAAGATACACGTTCCACACAGCATGCCAGCAACCAGAAGAGAGCATGGACGACTTCGCGACAAGGTTGCGGAAGTTGGTGACGTACTGCGAATTTGATAAGTTTGACAATGAAGAAGCAATACGAACGCGCCTCATCGTAGGGTGTTTGTCAGTAGAGTTCAGAGCACGCATCCTAAAAGAACCAACGACACTTGAAAAAATACTGACGATGGCCCGCACAGAAGCACGGGCCACGGACCATGCCAAACAGATACAAATTGGCAAAGAAAAAGGAACAGCGATGGCGCATCGGATGACGGAATATTTCAAAAGGAACGACAACAGGGAGCAACAACATCCCAGGAAACAAGCGGTCACATGTTACAGATGCGGCCTTGACTTCCCACACGTTGGCACCTGCCCAGCAATGGGCCAGAAATGCAGAAAATGCAACGGGAACAACCACTTCGCAAGCACCTGCATGAGCCGGCAATTTAGGAATGAGAGGGGACGAACAGCTAGACCAAGGACAACAGGCACCAGGCATGCCAGACACATGGAGACAGAAGAGAGAGGATCGTCGGATGAGTCGGACGGACAGACGACGGCTGGGAGAGAAGCACGGCTATACCTCATGTCCGACACACCAAAGGAAGGAAGACAGCAGGAACACATCCAGCTGTTGGAGAAACAGCAAATAAAAAAGACGGCCACAGTAGACATCGACGTCGGGCGCCACAGAACAAAATTTGTGCTAGACAGTGGTGCCACATGCAACATAATGTGCATGTCAGAATACATGAAGATGAGAACAAAGCCAAAGTTATCGCCATCAAAAGTAGATGTGTTCACGTGGGGTTCAAAGACACCAGTAGAAAACATGGGCAAGTTCACTGAAACGTTAACATATCAGGACATGACATATCAAGAAGAAATACACGTCCTGAAAGGGGACATCCCTGCACCCTGCCTGCTGAGCAACGTCATGGCACAAGTCATGAGGCTGTTGGCTATGACATATCACATGACAGAAAAAGAGAACATACTGCAAGAATATCCAGAAATACTGCAAGGACTGGGGAAGCTAAAAGACAAACAGGTTACCCTACACATAAACGAAGCAGTGAGACCAGTGGCACAGCATCACAGGAGAGTGCCAATTCACCTACAACCGCAAGTGGAAGAAGAAATAAACAACTTACTGCAGCAAGACATAATTGAGCCTGCAGATGGGCCGACACCGTGGGTATCACCGATTGTGGCAGTCCCGAAGAAAAATACGTCCAAAATACGGATCTGTGTGGACATGAGAATACCGAACACTGCAATATCGAGGGAACGTCATCCAGGACTTCATCTGAACGACATGATCAGCCGGTTGACAGGGGCGTGCCGATTCTCAAAGCTAGATCTGTGCAAAGGGTATCACCAACTAGAGCTGGACCAACAATCAAGGTACATAACGACATTCTCCACCCACCTAGGACTATTCAGGTACAAACGGCTCAGTTTTGGTATCTCGTCAGCGGCCGAAATATTTCAGGAGACAATAAGACAGGTGATACGACCAGTACATAACAGTTTCAACTACAGCGACGACATCCTAGTGTTTGGGAAATCGGACGGAGAACATGATAGTGCCCTAAGGCAAGTGTGCAAACAACTAAAGCAGGCTGGATTAACACTGAATGGAGAAAAGTGCGAGCTAGGGAGGAGAGAACTGATCTTCTTCGGACACATATTCTCGGAAAAAGGGATGAGGCCTGATCCCAGCAAAGTGGAGACGCTGAAGAATACAGAGCCACCGTCAGATGTGGCAGAAATAAGATCATTCCTAGGCCTGGCAAGCTACTGTGCCAGATACATACAAGACTTTGCCATGGTGAGCACGCCGCTGAGAGAACTAACGAAACAAGGCCAGAAATTTGTCTGGTCTCAACAATGCAATGAATCGTTCAAAGAGATCAGGAAGGCCGTGATGACTGTGGAGCACCTCGCATACTTCGACCCGCTGCTTTGCACCGAGCTGACGGTCGATGCCAGCCCAGTGGGTTTAGGTGCAATATTAGCACAACACCTGCCGGGAAAGGAGTCACCAAGGAAGATTGTCTCATACGCCAGCAAAAGCCTGACAGACATTGAGAAGGCGTACTCTCAGCCGGAAAAAGAAAGCTTGGCGGTGGTATGGGCATGCGAGCACTACCACATGTTTGTGTACGGGAAGCCGTTCACCATCATCACAGACCACCAAGCACTAGTAACAATTTACGGCAACCCAGCAGCAAAGATGCCGCCCCGCATCGAGCGCTGGGGCATCCGATTAATGGATTACGATTTCAAAATTGTCCACAAACCAGGGAAAGAACATAATCCAGCAGACTACATGTCGCGACATCCCCTGCCGCACGCTGAAAACAAGGCCTCAATGGCAGAAGAATACTTGAACTTCGTGTTAAAGCAAAGCACGCCGGCACCGGTAACTCTAACAGAAATAGAGAGAGAAACGGGAAAAGATGACACTCTTCGAGCGGCCAGAGAAACGATGAGACAGCAAAGGTGGAGGCACGTAAACAACAACTGCACTTGGAAGGCAGGAGTAAAGAAGGAGGAGATGCTGGCTCTACAGAAAATCAGCGGGGAACTGTCGGAGACCAACAGTGGAATTGTAATGCGGGGCACCAGGATAGTCATTCCAAGCTCACTACGACGACAAGTGGTCAACATTGCACACGAGTCACACAGAGGCATAGTAGCGACAAAGAAGTTGCTGAGAGAAAAAGTGTGGTTCCCTGGATTAGATCGTCTAGTAGAAGATACTATTGCGGCCTGTCACCTCTGTCAAACGACAGGTCCACCTGCAAGACAAGAACCACTACAGATGTCGGAACTGCCAAGGGCTGTATGGACAACAATGGCGGCCGATTTCTATGGACCTCTAGACGCGGGAACGTACCTACTGGTCATCATAGACGAATACTCCAGATTCCCCATTGTGAGATCGGTCTCCTCAACGTCAGCAGCCGCAACATTACCGGTTCTGGACGACATATTTGCAGCATGGGGCTCGCCAGAGACACTGAAAACGGATAATGGTCCTCCGTTCTCAGGAGAGGAATTTCGAAGGGTCATGGCCTACCTTGGAATACAGCACAGAAAGATAACACCACTATGGCCGCAAGCAAATGGCATGGTCGAAAGGTTCATGGGAAATATCAAGAAGGCAGTTCAGAGGGCGAAGTTGTCACAGATTTCCCTGGGCCAAGCACTATGCCAAATACTGAGAGACTACAGAAACACGCCTCATGGGTCTACAGGGAAATGCCCGGCGGAGCTAGTACTAGGGAGGACAAGCAGAACGAGGCTGCCGCAGGTAGAAGGACTGACAGCACCAGGGCACGACAGCGTGGCAGCAAAAGATGAGGCGGCCAAGAAAAAAATGAAGGAATATGCTGACGGAAGGTGACATGCCATCAAATCACACCTCCATGAAGGAGATACTGTTGTGGTACGACAGAGACAACAACGGAAGTCGGACAGTACATTCGCCCAAGACCCGCTGACGATAACAAAGGTAAAAGGAACAATGGTAACAGCAGAGTCAGACAGCCGACGAATAACAAGGAACAGCTCCCATTTCAAAGGCCTAAAAGAAGAAAAGGACGAAGAGCAAGTGACAGGCATCGAAGAGACAACAAAAAGGGAGAGCCAAGAAGCAGGTACAGAAGAAGCCGCCAGGCCAAAGGAGGGCCAAGGACTTGTGACGAGGCCGAGGAGAGACATTGTGAGACCCAAGAGACTAATAGAAGAAATGTGAGCTGCCACCCTAGGCAGCATCTCGCGAATAACATCTATCGACATTTCACATTTGCAACAGACTATGCGAAAGAAAGTGTCCCATTTCTGATTACCAACGAATGCTACTGTTGTAACTTTTTGTGACAAAAGGGGGAGATGTAGTGTCCTGAGAGATGGCGCACGAGGGCACTAGGACCTCGGAGGAGGTCAGAGTGCCGGACAGGTCACCGGACACCAGTTCCGGTCAGGGAGGAAACGAGGGTACACAGGAAGCAGGGGACGAGGCAGGACGTGCAGCATGCTGGCTGCAGATCACATACAATAAAGAAACAACAACTTACTTGGTGTCGCTGTGATTACTGCGACGCGACGCGACACTGGTGATTCTTGTATGAATAAAGATGTGTTTATCCAAGTTTAGATGCTTACACAACAGAGACTCCCCCCTCTGAGATGGTGATGGCCAGCACAGTAGATGCCCTCACTCCAACTTTCTCCACTGTCACCACCTCAGAGCAATCTACTTATTTATGTCCCAAACATGCCATAGAATATGACAACCAGCATAAGTGGCCAAACACCTACCTCCTTAAAAGAAGCAAAGATACATTATTGGTACGTATGCACAACAATTTACAAAAGTAGGAATCACAACATAGTCAACAAGCATTGGCATAGTCAATAGGTCTTGCCTTTGGGACCTTATAAGTGTTTAGCTATGCAACAGTTGATGTTGCACCAAGGATATTGTGCTGCATAATTAAAACTTATCAGGTCCCAAAGGCGAGACCAATTGGCTATGCCAATGCTTGTTTTAAATTGAATCCGTCTAAAGTAGTTTGCACTCATGGTCTAAGAATCACTGATTTGGAAGATTGGTCAAACGAATAATATATGAAATGCACAACAGTGGAGGCTCATCTTCATAACATAGTCTGACAACCAAGACCAAGATTGCCAGTTGTCTTCATTTGGAATGTTCTGCCTCCCTGTCAAAAAACGCCATCCGAGTCTGAACTGACTATATTTCCGAAAATGTTTGAATTGTTCATGTTGTATTATTCATTTTTCGTTTGCACATGATTTTATTTACTCATGGATTAATTTTGGAACTTATGTTGGAATACGCAGTTGGTGTGATTTAGGGGTTGGTATAACACAGGGTTAATCTAGTATTTCCTTTAGTTTTATTGGATTTGCGTCAGGTAATGTGGCTTCACCACGTGATAAGTTTAAAAGCACTGGTAGCGTTCATGTTTTTTAGAGAGCACTTTTACTACGGGGCCTGAGATAGGGTTGCATGAAGGTAAATTTAGTTAGTAGGAGGTTTGAAATTAAGTTGTCTGGATATGATGGAGGGGATGTATTTATGGATTTACTCACTTCAGGGACACTGTTGTGGCATGCTTATTTTTAACACTGTCATGAGTTAAGTTCATCTTTATTTACAGTGGACTTAGGCACATTGAATGAAATTTATGTTTCTCGTTTACTGCTGGGCCATACGGGAACGTCGGGCATAACTCATTCATCTAGCATTTTGAATCTATTTCATGATTATGAGTGCGATGTTTTGGTAATGTGTACATCATCTGTTTTCTTACAGTTACCCCCGACGAAGGACACATATTGCCCGAAATGCATTGGGTCCTTTAATTAGCTTAATGTCACGCTATGTGGAGTGGTGAGCCCCCAGGTGTTGTTCATGAAAGGCCTATATAGGCATTTGTTGAATTTGGAACCGGAATTTGTAGGACCATTTAATGACTACGTATTGAGTCTTAAAATTGATATGGATTAAAATAAAAACTTTGTAATTCATCTAAATGAGAAGTGTTCTTTTGGCAGTGCACCCTGCGTTGGAACCTGATGAGGTTCCTTTATCACTGAACTTTCTAAATGTGGCATTTTCAGAATTGTAATTTAAAAAAACCAACTTCACCATAAGCTAGGATTTTAAATTCCAAATCCAGAGACACCAAACATGAAATGGTAACCTGGTTCAATTTGGGTATTGCACGTATGAAATGTAATAATGTCCAATTTTATCCTGGGGAAGAAATACGGCTTGCATTAGTGAAAAACAAAGTTAAGAATTTTTCACTACAAGGACATGCAAAACTTAAAAGTGCATGTCCCAGTTTCTAAATATATTGCACTTTGCATAATAACTCACGATCCACTACTTCTTTGGTTTAGCAAAAAAGGCCACTTTATTAAGACAGGTGTCAAGTATATATTTTACTCTGAAACACAATTGTCATCATGTGAATAAACAAAGTCCCAACTTATCTTGACCTATCTATAAAAGCATAACCCCCAATATAGCTCCCCAAGCAGAAACAGAATAAATGACTTCTGTTGCTAGATCCCCCTCATTCTCTTTTCCCAATCCCCGTGACTGCGTCTCCCACCTCCCCCGTTGGAGGATGGGCAATCCCGCTCCAGGCTGCCCACCCCCCCACAAAAAAACGCCAACCAGGAAAACCGACAGCGTTTTCCTGCCCCACCCAAGAAACCAAATCAAGACTCTGTTTATGAACACCAGATACTCTCTTCCCAAATTTGAGAAATCAAATCCCGTAATTTCAGTAAATAGAAAGCTTGCCCCATTGTAGACAAATGCACCCCGTCTTCCCTAAAAAGATGCCCTTCAGAGCTCCGTATGTGAGAATGAGAAAGAACCTTTATTCCCATGCCCTCACAATAAATTCTCATGGCTCTATTAAGTTTCCGCCGCGCTTTTTCCATAGCTGCATGGTTTCGTGCTCCTTTCCAATGCAGCCGCGTTATGAACTCTGTCCAAACCACCGTAGTACCTGTCCAAGTAGCCGTGATGACTGTCAAATCACGCTGCATCAACTGTATTAGAGTCAAGCCAGATAAGGCCACTAAGTCATTTTCACCCAAATGAATGATGAGCAGATTCGGTGGGCCCTTGTTCGAACACATCCTGGATGACATGGATAATAATCCTCCCCAGCGCATTCCCCCTTTACCCTGCCATACAATCTCATGGCTAGCACTTTGAAGTTCAAGCGATCGCCCACAAATCTGTTGCTCAGCATACACAGCGGCCCACTTTACGAAGGAGAGTCCTACTATCCATGAAGTCTTTTTTGGCAAACTGACAACCCCCGTATTCTTACCTAGGTGGAAAAACAAACATTAAAAGTGTGCACCGCATAACTGCCAATTATTTCCTTACATATTTTTCGCAACATTTGGATTTCCATCTCCCAATACTCCGTATCTTGGAGCAGGACCACCCCAATCTAGCCGCCTCCGTTGCTGCCCCAATACGGAAAGAGTGCATACCAAAACACAAAGGATTCTCCCCCAATAAAGTGAGCACCTTCCTCATCACTGCCAACAACTGTGCTACTGAGATCAGAGACCCCTTCACATGACGAAATATGGGCCCAGGAGAAAAATAACTAGAAGCCTTGAAAACCTCCCATTCCCTCACCGAAGCAACATTGACCCACCCCGCTCCTATTTAAGAAAATCCATTTACCCCTGCCCAACTGATCCGTTTTGGATACTCTTAACCAAAAACGCAACCTGTGCTCTTCCAGGAAAACGTCCTCACTCTGGATACCTGCCCTGTGCCGCAAACCCAAAAGCTCAGAGGCCCTGAAAGCCCCAAAAAACAACCATACAAAACAGAGCCGAAACAAGCCACATTCAGACTGATTATAGTAGCAAAACGGCAGCTGCAAAAGCATCGTTTGCAACAAGTCGAACGTCACAGGCCGGCGCAACTGCTTGTTACCGGCCTGAATCTTACTCAAACCTCTGAGTACCCTCTTCACCAGCACCCCCCTTACCGGGTCCCTCCCCCACCTCAACTGCCCATAAAAAGAAATTCCAGCTAATTTACCAGAAATGGTATTGTGAGAAAAACCTTTATCTATCAGGTGTAACACAAAATTTAATAAAAACTGCTCATCGTCCATCCTCCCCGTATTCCCAGCACACATGTTACCATAGCCTAGGAACTCTCTCCATGCTTGTTGGTAGCTCCTCCTCGTTGAAGCTGCTACTGATTGCTCTACTAAGTCGACAATTCTTAGTCCCCCCACTCCCAGACACACTGCGGGACCTGAGTCTTGCGGGGTTCGGCCCCAGGAGCCAGCTTGCGAAATTTCTCCCACTGCAAACGAGATAGAGAGTCTGCTATACAGTTGTTGACTTCTGGAATATGTCTTGCCTTAAACACAATGTTAAGCTGTAGACATTTTAGCATAAATGCACGCAATAAACGTAATACCCTCAAATCCCTGGCTTTTTGAAGATTAATCAGTGCCACCACCGCTAGATTGTCCACATTAAACAACACTGAACGGTTCTGAAATTCTGCACCCCAGACATGCAAGGCCACTAGGAGAGGGAAGAATTCTAAAAAGGCGATACTGCGCCCTTGCGATAACCAAAGCTCAGGCCAACGTTCAGCGCACCAACGCCCTTCCCAGAAAATGCCAAAACCTGTTGCTCCAGACGCATCCGAATAAATCTGTACCTGCCAAATCATGTCTTCGTCCGCAAAAAACAAAGACACTCCATTAAACTGTTCCAAAAAAGTCAACCAAATGGCCAGATCAGCCCTAATGGCCGCAGAAAGCCGCACTCTATGATGAGGGAGAAACGACCCAGACATAGACATCCCCAGCCTCCTACAGAAGGTTCTCCCAGCTCTGACGACCCTACAGGCATAATTGAGGTAACCCAGCAGCCGTTGCACCTTTCTTAGTTCCAATTTCCGCTCACCAATCACCTAGGACAAGAATGTGGACATCTCCTGCACCTTCGCCGCCGGTAGCCTGGCTACCATCAACACTGTTATCAACAATATGGAGCTCAGGGGGTCAATAGGCAGGTCGCCCCCCACTCATAAACTATACACAAAACAGGACCTGCCCCATGGAAAATGGTAAGCACAGTGAGCACGATTTTATCAGTATCCCTTGCAAATTCGAAGCTGTTTTGTTTGATATTGCATGTGCGGCCAGTTCTTGCCATACAACAACCGGGTCTGATGTCACTCACTTCTTTAGAAAAAAATGTTCTTCGTGTCTAAGTGTGTATAAAGGTGTTTCCCTGATAATCTCTCTCCCAAGTGGTTTGTATGAAGAGAAAAGACAGAAAGAACCAGATATTTATGGTATCCACTCAAAGACCACTGTGATAGAAAAAAGGTGGGAAGGGACTGGCAGTGCCTCACGGAAGTAACACCACCGAGGATACGCAGACAGGTACTCGCCTGCTACCTCACGTTCTCCTCATAGGCAACTGCCGCCCAGAAAGGAAAAAAAAGGGAATAAATCAAAAAGCCTCTGATCAATCCCAATAACTGGTGCCTAGTGAAACTTAAATTCTAATTTGTGTCTGTGTTCAAAAATAACAATGTCGACCCAAAAGAGGAAGACTGGGTCTGATCAGGACCCACATCAATCTGAGTTAAAACCGAGCAAAACTACACTGGCTGCATGATTCTTTATTCTGTGCTGTATGTCTGCTCATTTAAAACCAACATGTTTCATTGCCTGATTAAATTAGCGGCAACTTCTTCAGGGCTAGGGTCGGAGAGCTGACGAGAAACGCGAATCCGCGGCCACTGTGTAAGCAGTCCAGGTGGACAAGTACAATTGGACGTAGCACACACCTATCTTTATGAAGGGGTTAGGTATGCTGAACGAGAGCAATTTTCATGGTGCAGACAGATAGATCATTGGTCTGAACTAGCAACGCAGAGTGGCCAGTCGACCCTAGCCCTGAAGAAGTTGCCGCTAATTTAATCATAAGTCCCTAGTAAATTGGTACTACATGTACCCAGGGCCTATAAATTAAATGCTACTAGTGGGCCTGCAGCACTGATTGTGGTTTCCCTGTTTTTCTTCTCTCCCGACTTCAGCTGTTCTGTAGTCCCGCCACCCACCTTCTTGCCTAAGGAGCGAAGTTTTTCTTTTTAAAACGTAAGCCTTGTTTGTTCTTCATTTTATTTTATTTCATGTGCCACAGTTTATGTGTCTGTTAATGGGCATAATTGAGGAAATTCACTTGTTTTATGCATAATGGATCAGAATGTCTTCTCTTAATAAGATTTTGAATTCCTTCACGATCCTGTTAAACTGATCAACGAGAGATATTGTCAATGTACAACAGTGACTCTCCAATGTTAGCACACCATGTGTCTACGTGCTGTTGATTTTTCAATTTGAAATGTACTAATAGCGGTTAGATGATGTTGCGCTTAAGTAGTACACATAATAGAAGTACTCTAGTTTGTACTCTGTTTTCTTCCAGATATCCTGAGGCCTTTGTGGATTTTTCGAGGCCAAGTATAAAACCGTGAGTGTATCCGGTCCTTTTGAACCTTAGGTTAGGGTAAGCCTTAGAGAGCTTATACCGCCAAGGTGATTTTTTGGTATTGTCTACTAGGTCCTGAAGAAAGCTTTGTGACTAACAATAACAAGCTGAAACATGTCGACCATTTGTTTAGATACCTATTAGGATGTATCTGATCAATAATTATCAGTATTAGTCATCCTACACCTGTTTTTAACCAGTGCCTGACTCGTCATCATTAAAAAAAATTGTGGCGATTTCTTTGGGCATTTTTAAACTTCACTTTTTCTATCACATTCGAGAATTCCGTTTGTCTGATATTTGCGCTCCGCTATAATCCAAGCGTTGAAGCACACCAGAGGTGCAGTAGGCACCCCTGGTGGAACCCTATGATGAAGCATGTCACCGACTAGGTCGGTGAGTGAGGGTTCTACACAAATATCTAATTGATTTTTTCAGCAGCACCTCTTCAATTTACATATGCATATACTTGTGTGTATACCTTTGTAAGCTTATATGTACAGATATACTTAATTTTACCACTGGTATTCAATGCACACTCTTTTGTTGTTTAATGTTCTAGCTCAGGGGGAATAAGAGTGTGACTCAACCCTCTCTCTCTTGTTGTTTTCATCGTTGTTCATGAAAGGCCTATATAGGCATTTGTTGAATTTGGAACTGGAATTTGTAGGACCATTTGAGAAGTAATGACTACGTATTGAGTCTCAAAATTGATATGGATTAAAATAAAAACTTTGGAATTCATCTAAATGAGAAGTGTTCTTTTGGCAGTGCACCCTGCGTTGGAACCTGATGAGGTTCCTTTATCACTGAACTTTCTAAATGTGGCATTTTCAGAATTGTAATTTAAAAAACCAACTTCACCATAAGCTAGGATTTTAAATTCCAAATCCAGAGACACCAAACATGAAATGGTAACCTGGTTCAATTTGGATATTGCACGTATGAAATGTAATAATGTTAAATTTTATCCTGGGGAAGAAATAGGGCGTGCATTAGTGAAAAACAAAGTTAAGAATTTTTCACTACAAGGACATGCAAAACTTAAAAGTACATGTCCCAGTTTTTAAATATATTGCACTTTGCCCTTGGGCTGTCCAGGGCCTACCTTTGGGATGACTTATATCTATTAAAAGGAAGGTTTGATCCTAGTCAAAGGTCCACTTTGCCAGATTGAAATGGCAGTTTAAAACTGCACACGCAGGCAGCAACGTCCATCCTGAGACATGTTTAAAGTGCTACTTTAAATGAGTGGCACAATCAGTGCTGCAGGCCCACCAGTAGCATTTAATTTATAGGCCCTGGGTACATGTAGTACTAATTTACTAGGGACTTATGAGTAAATTAAATATGCCAACTGGGTATAAGCCAATTGAACATGTTTAAAGGAGAGAGCACAAGCACTTTAGTACTGGTTTGCAGTGGTAAAGTGCACAGAGTCCTAAGGCTAACAGAACCAAATTCAGCAAAATAAATAAGAGGAGGAAGGCAAAAAGTCTGGGGATGACCCTGCAGAATGGGCTAAACCCGTCACTTACTATAATAAATACAATCCTGCAGACAAAAACAGTAGCTGAGAGACTTGGGCCCTAATGCGAGCAGGAATAAAGAGCTTAGCTGCCAACGCTTGGGTAGTACAAGTCAGACAAGATTGTGAGTCAGTGGCTGTCACAGCACTGTACCATGGTGTTGTTGCACTAATGATAGTTCCGTGATTGCTGCCTAAGTTTTCAATCGAAGAGCTGTGCGTTGCACAGCCGTCTCATATCTTGTGTGACTCCTTCAACCAATAAACAGTACCTAGCATTCTGCGACTCGCTGACCCATATTGAAAATGGCACAAATGTCCCAGAATGAAAAGCGTTACTTCCTCGGTAATATGAGAAAGGTCCACATATGCCACTGGTGTACTAATGGTCATCTTAGAGTTAATAAAATACATTTATAGGCAAACTATGGGTTGGCCTCACCAACGTGTCTGTGCTTACCTCCAGAGATGCAACTAACGGTCCCCATGCATTTTCAATAGTGATATCATTTGCCCCACCCCCCTGGATATTGTTTCTTTCAAAAGCAGCCTTGTGTGAGAATTTGTAGAGCTTCCAAGGCAAACACTGTCCACAAATGCCCAACTCTCTTCCTCTGCGGCCGAGGATGTGATAAATGGTCTTAAAACCTCGAGCAGTTTCTTGCCCTATGATTGGCCTCAATGATATATGGAATGCCTTTACTTCATTGACATCATATAGTGCGTGTTGCTGTGAAGTAATGTGCCACCGCCAACTAAAGGGCAGGGCATTCATTTGTGCACATGCACTGGGCCTGAGATTAGTGCTTGACCGGCTCCACCATCACAAGTCAAAGCACCAGCTCAGGCTCGGGAGTCTGCAAACATTCCTGTGAGGAGCAGCGCGCGACTGGGAGAGGACACGTGCTTTGATAGTGATACATCTGTGAAACAGGTACTTCTTGGACCTACAGGGGCCTGCAGCCCATTGGAAAGCACCAACAACATTTTTTGCTGGCGGGCCCCACTGGCACGGACCAGCACAAGTAGTAGTGTTAGAGCAAATTAGCTATCTGGTAGCTAAACTCTTCATTTCCAAAGCAAGATTCTGTCTTCTTGCAGAATTATTGGGTTGAAAAAACCCCTCAATTACCTCGTGATTTTGAACATACTCTCTGACCTGTTGTAGCTTGCTCCTTTATTACTTGTAATTTTTCTTGGAGATGCTGGGACCTTTGCTTTCCCTGCATAAACAAGCATTTGCAATGCAATCGGTCTCGCCTTTGGGACCTTATATGTATTTAGCTATGCAGCACATTATCCTGGGTGATGAAACCTCTACTGTTCTTTAACATGGAGGGAAATTAAGCACCAAACTACATGACACGACAGGTATGGGAACACATGGAGAGAAATATTTCCTGTAGCTGGATATGGTATAGTCCAAAGCTCTGTTTTTAATATAAAATCAGGGCCTTCGGTGGTCATATCAATGAAAATACAAGATTTGAAAAAAATATTATTGTCTATGGGTGCTCGTGGAAGACAATTTCTATGGGCTGGAATCTAGAGAATGCTAAAGTGATTCTGGTATTTTACTGACCTCTTCTGGTCGTTTTCTATCAAGAAAGTTAAATAGTGGCAGTTGCCAGAAAAATATACAAAAGAAATTCCCTCCGAAGAAAGCAATTCTGGTATTTTACTGACCTCTACTGGTCGTTTTCTATCAAGACAGTTAAATAGAGGCTGTTGAACAAGCACAAAGCAATTCTGGTATTTTACTGACCTCTGCTGGTCGTTTTCTATCAAGACAGTTAAATAGAGGCAGTTGAACAGTAAAAAAGTCCCTAAGCGGAAGGAGACAAGTCCTAGGGTTGATCTCCAGAGCCTACAAAGTACATACACATATAACTATATACTAAAGTATATACAAGAGGTCTTGAATGCTCGACCTAAAATGCCTAAATACAGTATGATTCTTGCTCAATACTTTTTGGTTGCTTGTAACTGTGGAGAGGTATAGCTGGAATTCTTGTTGTGTTATATTTTGTACATTTGTGTTCTTGTGTTGTGAGAATCATTAGACAATTTAGACTATGCATATCTTTTCCATTTCTTTCAATGCTCTAAACTTATTGATTGTATTTTTTAAGTAATGCACGTATGATGAAGCTCCCTGTAACCTCCCATAGCAACGTCTACCCTTGTCATGTGCATTAAATAAAACAATAAAGCAACAGGATAGCACTGGAGTCACAAACACACCACGGCTGAGGATAACTTGGTGCTGCTTTCGATCAAACAAGGGCCCTCCATTTGCTGTACACCATTCTGACATGCTGAGGTTTGAAACGAAAAATAACCCAACATCTTGAAGGAAACTACAGATTAAGCACATGGTAGTTCATAAAACATTGGAAATGCACACATCAGGACACAGGAGCACTGGAAACTCCGCCCTATGAAATGTTTGGTTATAAATGAAGCCTACTAAAAGATTTGAAGAGCAATGAATTAGGTGCATTTAGTCATAACGTGTTAACAAAAATCAAAAAGGCAAGTGAGCAGTGCCTAATTGGGCTGGTGCAAAAAAAAGAGTAGATGCACACGCTATTGAAATAAATGCATAGTTCAAAACAATCAAATGCAGCACAATGCTTCCGTTCTTCTCAATTTATTAGCGAAATTCTTCCACTCCCCAACGCGTTTCGTCGTTTTGAGGGAATTATCCCATACGACTTCCTCAGGGCTGGAAGTGATACAAATGACATATGTATAGAGAAATGGCAGCAGAAAAAAAGACACAAAACATTTTTTACAACACACAATAACTGAAACAAAAAGTAAAGAGACAAACGGTTCAAAAGACAGGCAAAGTTATATGACAGAAATAGTACATATTCTAAAGTAACGATATATAGCACTTGTCTAAACAATACCTCCTTACAGAACACGAAATAAAAGTAAGCGTCAGTGAAAAAATCCTAATAGAAACTACTCACCAACCCATGTGAGTCTAATGTAGTTAATCAAAAGAAAAGAAAATTCTGTACCTCAATTACTTGATGAACTGCCAATCTAAAACAATATAAAATAAATTGACTCATTTTTAGTCAATGCGTCACATATGAGGCACGATCAATCACAAACAATCATAAGACCGATATTCAAAATATATATACCTGGTTTTACCGGAAACTGATCTTATTTTCTAATATCAATAGTACAAAAGCTGCCCAATCATATGGTGGCCATCCAAATAAACAGATTTCAGTTGAGTATACCTAAAACAATGACGAATTAATGTCAGTATAATTCAAAAACGTAAATATATCTCCAGCATAAACTACAAGTAACACTAAAATACGTGAATATATCACAAAATTACGCTGCAGCACCAGTTTTATTTGACTTACCCAGAATGGTATGTTGATATAGATATAATTGTTATCCAATAGTCAAAAACGTATAATCCAATATCGTCTGCTTAACGTAATTAGTCACCTAAAAATAAAGTACGGAGAGTTATAACCTCTCCTACGAGAAACTAAAACGTTTTGAGATGTCAAAATGGTGGGATGGAGCCACACTTAAGCAATATATGAAGCTTAACAGGATACCCAGAGGCCTACGTTCTCAGATCATGCCAACTTATGATGATCTGGACGATGACCTTCTGGGTATCTGGGAAAAGGAGCTTACATCTAGCTCTATGAAGCTCATGGAAATTCTTATAGAAAATGCAGAAAGAAAAGTACAGAAACTACAGGCTGAAATTACCCAGTTAGAAAGCGAGATTGCTTCTCTAAACTTGCCTGAAGCAACATCTAAAAACTATGATATTTTAAAAGGGGTATTATCTGAACATCAGAACGATATCAAACAGCGCAAAGCTAGGAAGCTGAAAAGGGATGAGGTAGATTATAATTCTGGTAGGGTTTTTACTTTTTCAAAAAAGTATGACTATCTCATTCCTGTAAATACTAACAAAAATACTCCTGTGTTACAATCAACAAGTTCTAGCAACACCTCTTTGAGTACGGTGCCAACTAGCGATAGTGAGATAGAGGGGGCTGTGGGTGGAATTGGAAAACAGGCACCCCCTTTGGGGAATTCATCCTTCTTACAAGAGGTATACAGAATCAAAAGGGGAAATCGAGAACTAAACAGGAGATCAGAAAACATAAGAAGACAAGGAGGGGCAACAGAGGCAGTGGGAGAGGGGGACAGGAAAGGGATGAAGACACGATCTTGGGACAAGAAGGGTCAGAAACAATGAAGGATACTGAGGTGGAAGTGATTAATTTATCTGATCGTACACTTAGCAATGATATGATTCTGTTACTGAAAAAAGGTATGGGTTTTTGTCCGTCCTCATGGGGGGATTTGTGTGATGTCAGAATTGATTTATTCAAGTTTATAAGACTCTTAAAACTGAAAAAATATTTTGATATGAATCCCATTCCCAATAAAGATATTACTCAACAACTGGGCAACCCTTTGTCAGACTTGACCACAATTAAGGATATTCAAGATACTGTAACGTTACTTTCGATTACTGAAATGGAAGAAGATCCAATCACTATCGGAAAGGTCTTAGCAGACTTAGATATTTCACCTGATTTCTCAATATCCAGTGGCTTAAAAGTAAAATCTAAGTGGTCACCGAATCTAACTAGTGGTAATAACATTGAGATTTTTTACACCTTGGTTCTCAAAGACATTGACAAATTGACTAAGAAGTTAGCAGGATCTAGAAGATACCGCCAGGGTAATTTAACAGTACGGGAAAGGCTAGCACTTAGATCCTTAGCTGAGGACTCTGATATAATTATAAGGAGAGCTGACAAAGGGGGTAATCTGGTTGTTATGAACATAACTGACTATGAACAAGAGATTTTTTCCCAACTTAATAATGAGCAATGTTACCAGAAGATTTCAAATAATCCTATTTTTTCTCTAACAACTCTAATTAATGATTTATTGAAACAATGGCATGACAATCATCTTTTAGATCAGGATGAATACTTGTATCTAAAGGTCGACCGTCCCCGCTACCCCTGTCTGTACACCTTGCCGAAGATTCACAAGGACCTCCCTTTCCCACCCGGGAGGCCTATTGTGTCAGGTATAGGGGGACCTACGGAGCATTTATCACAATTCGTGGATTTATTCTTGCAGCCCTTGGTGATCAATTTGCCCTCCTATATCAAAGATACTAGACACATCTTGAGTATCTTGAGTGATATAACTTGGGAGACAGGCATGACTTTAGTGACACTAGATGTAGTCTCCCTTTATACTTGTATTCCCAATCATTTGGGCTTACAAGCTGTTCAACATTTCCTGTCTAACAGATCAGCGAACCTTTGGGAGCATACCCAGATGCTTCTTACTATGACCAAGACAATCCTTGAGAATAACTTTTTTCTTTTTAAACAGGAATGGTTCAGACAAACCCAAGGAGTGGCCATGGGTTCAAAATTTTCGCCAGCATTTGCAAACCTATATATGGGTTGGTTTGAAGAAAAAGTTATTTGGGGTGTTTCAGGCAGTAAATGGCAAGAGTACATTTTATTTTGGGGTCGATACATTGACGACTGCCTTATGATTTGGACAGGTACAGCACTAATGTTACAGGAATTTATTGATTATCTAAACTGTAATGATTTGAATATTCAGTTCACTTCTTGTTCAAGTTCGTCAAATATGGTATTTCTTGATGTGGAATTATATATCAAAGGGAGTCAGATTCATAGCAAAATGTATCGTAAACCGACATCATGTAATTCCATTCTGCATGCCAACAGTGCACACCCTAGACATCAAATTAAGGCAATACCATTTGGGGAAATGATGAGAGCTCGTCGCAACTGCAGTGAAGATGTGGAGTTTTCTAAATGTATAGATGACATGGGTAAAAGGTTCTCCTTATGTGGCTATTCGGCCAATGATATCGGTATTGCTAAACGTAGAATATTGAGTACTAAACGTCATTCTACACTCAAATCTAACATAGCGATTGGTTCACAGACCATGCCAATACGTATGGTGACAGATTTCACACCACTGAGTATAGGTTTACGTAAAAGCCTAAACAAACATTGGCATATTTTGAAAGCTGATAGGAATTTACAAAAGTATATATCTGACAGGCCATCAATTACTTTTCGTAGAGGTAGAACTCTAGGTTCGATTTTGAGCCCTAGCTACCCCTTAGAGAAAAAACAAGAGACATGGCTGGACACATTGCATAAAGGTTTTTTCAAATGTGGACACTGTGGCATGTGTAGACATGCTCAAGATAAAACCTTACAATTTCAGGACAATGACGGTCATGTTTACAAAATCACGTCTAACATAACTTGCAGTACCAAATATGTGGTTTATGTTATTGTTTGTAAATGTCATAGTATTTACATAGGTAGCACCATCAGAACCTTAAAGGAACGTGTGAGTGAACATATGCGAGCTATAAAAAATTGTGATATGAGATATCCCATAGCTCAACATGTATATGACTGTAAGGCACAAGATCTCATTAAATCCTTTAGATTTTATGGTATCGAGCATGTGAAATTGGATCCACGGGGCGGCAATAGAGAGTTGAAATTGCGCAGACGTGAGGCACGATGGATCATGCGCATGAAGGCTGTGGAGTTCGGTCTTAATTATGACCAGGAACTCCAGTATTTTTTGGGCGATTGATACCCATTAGTATTTTATCAACTTGATACTAGTGTTTTCTGTATGCATTTCTATCGGTATCAATTCTCCATAACATGCTTCTAAACTGGGTATGCGTAGCAGTTCAAAACTATTGCAATTGCAATTTTACTTCAATTGCGTGGCACGTTATTGAGTGGGTAATTCGGCGTGGAAACTTCTGTACTTTACATTATAAACTCAGTCACATAGGGGCCAGCTATATCTGATGTGGCAGGAGTAGAATACTATTAGCCTGCTACCTGGTTAGTCGGTTCCTTAAGATACCTAGGGACCCCACAATGGTAGGGTTTGGTAAGAATCTTTCCTCACTTAACCTACAGTAATTAGTGGGTGGACCTACACACAAGAAGAGACACACACTAGACTTAGTCTTGTCGCTTTATATTAAATCATGCCTTGGACTGTACTAGTAAAATAATAAAGGTTAAAGTGCCTTAATAATGGGCATGATATTTGCTATTGATCGATCATGGTTCCAAAAAAGAATCAAGTAATTATACTCATTATTCAATATGTTACTAATAGATGATGTATATGCAGGTAACACGTTTAATTAGGGCGCTCCTTTTATTTTTAGTTAGGCCGTAATATAGAACGCTTTATATTACATTATGCCGTGGACTATGCAAATAAAAAGATCAGTGAGGCGTAATACTCTTTTATAATAATGATCTCGTTGTATACGTAGCGTTTTATATACATCGCTATTGAGATTTTGCAGTTCCAAAATGGCGCTAGTTTTGCAGTAGGGGTTTAAGTCCCCTTTTCTATCACTAAACGTCGGTTATTTGAACGCGGAAGTGTCCGGCGGCGTTGCCTCTCTCCTGTACTCGGGATTTTGGAAGCCGAATGCTTTTGGTAAGTTTGACAACGGCGCGAGAATCCTCCCGTTTGCATTTATCATTTGAACACGTAGGAGAGGTTATAACTCTCCGTACTTTATTTTTAGGTGACTAATTACGTTAAGCAGACGATATTGGATTATACGTTTTTGACTATTGGATAACAATTATATCTATATCAACATACCATTCTGGGTAAGTCAAATAAAACTGGTGCTGCAGCGTAATTTTGTGATATATTCACGTATTTTAGTGTTACTTGTAGTTTATGCTGGAGATATATTTACGTTTTTGAATTATACTGACATTAATTCGTCATTGTTTTAGGTATACTCAACTGAAATCTGTTTATTTGGATGGCCACCATATGATTGGGCAGCTTTTGTACTATTGATATTAGAAAATAAGATCAGTTTCCGGTAAAACCAGGTATATATATTTTGAATATCGGTCTTATGATTGTTTGTGATTGATCGTGCCTCATATGTGACGCATTGACTAAAAATGAGTCAATTTATTTTATATTGTTTTAGATTGGCAGTTCATCAAGTAATTGAGGTACAGAATTTTCTTTTCTTTTGATTAACTACATTAGACTCACATGGGTTGGTGAGTAGTTTCTATTAGGATTTTTTCACTGACGCTTACTTTTATTTCGTGTTCTGTAAGGAGGTATTGTTTAGACAAGTGCTATATATCGTTACTTTAGAATATGTACTATTTCTGTCATATAACTTTGCCTGTCTTTTGAACCGTTTGTCTCTTTACTTTTTGTTTCAGTTATTGTGTGTTGTAAAAAATGTTTTGTGTCTTTTTTTCTGCTGCCATTTCTCTATACATATGTCATTTGTATCACTTCCAGCCCTGAGGAAGTCGTATGGGATAATTCCCTCAAAACGACGAAACGCGTTGGGGAGTGGAAGAATTTCGCTAATAAATTGAGAAGAACGGAAGCATTGTGCTGCATTTGATTGTTTTGAACTATGCATTTATTTCAATAGCGTGTGCATCTACTCTTTTTTTTGCATCTTTATCAATCTTGTATTGAGCCTTGTGGGTTTTGGGTGTTGTTCCCACTGTTGTTTGCACCGCTGGGAATTTGATTTTCATATATTGGATTCTGTGCAATTTTTGTTGATAGCGCCATTTGCCTTTCACACCCTGCGAATTGTCTGTACTAATTGGGCTGGTGGTTACAGGTGGGGCCCATCGTAACTCATTTGTGGGGATCGGCACTTATTTTCCTCATCAGACTTTGACCCAGATCAAGAGTTCAGTTCAAGTTTATTAATGTTCAGACAATTGTCTTTAAAACATAAAAATACATTAAAACATTTTAAATTTTTATATATATTTTTTTAATTATCTAACCTCTAACCCCTCCCAATCACCACCCCCTTAGTTCTTCTGGGACTCAATCTACTCGAAATACCCCTACACGCATACTCTTGAGTGCCCTACATCAATACAAGTCCCTTCTTCCCTAGCCCCTGGACACTAGAATATCCAATAGTCTCGATCGAGGCTCCTTACATCTCTAATCCAAGCATATTTTTAAAAATGTTACCAAAGCACATGCAACATCTAAAAATTACATGTTCAGCAAAAGTGCAAGTGCATTATCGCGATGTATTATATCATATTTTATAAAAAGTTGTTTTAAAGTAGGGTGATGAATCCTATAAAAGTGACGACAATCAATTAAAAAATGTATATTAAATTTTTAGAACTTTCAACCACATGTGAAATTATTCTCTGTAACCAGAAAAGCGTTACATTTCTCAGCCCTTAAATACCGGATAGTTAAAGCTACCCGAAATTTTAACAGTCATGATCGTAAGTGGGCAACTGAGTGCTGGTTTTTACGGGTACACCCTCCTATTTCCCCACGATTTCAACATATAATGTGCTGAGGATTTTTTACCTACATATTCCATGTCAGGCAATCTTGACTCCCTTCTATAGGCCATATTTAGTTCACCTTTCGAGAAGTGGGAGGCCTCGGCCATCCTAAATTTCTTTAGGGCCCCAGCAATGGTCTCTAATCGATTTCTGACCTGCACGGCCCACCTTAACTCACTCCTTCCAATTTCAGAATCACAGAGAACTTATACTTTCTGTACGTCCGAGGACCAAAGTTTACCCAAAATCGGAAGCTGGTTTTATAGTCCAGGAAATTCCAGGAATGCAGCTCCCTTTCCAGTCTTATTGCCGGGCCCATCACACTTTTTGGGAGGCCTAGCAATTTTTTCAGACACTTGTTTTCACACCTCTCCCAACTTCCCTCTTAAGCAAGAGAGAAAAACTACAAATTAAGTACTGCAAATGAGTGTTTTATTTTTTTTAAACTCTGAGTGAAGTAAACTTCCTCCAGATTCCCTTTTGCTTGCTTAAAGGCTGTGAACAAACATACTATCCGAGTACACACTTTTTACATTTTTTTTAAACACATTTTATTGCATTTTTCACACTGAATACAACTGCAAAATAATTACAATAGGTTACAGAACTAATACGCTTATATTCCCCCTGTAATATCACAATGAGAGTAAGTAACCCCATGGGAGATACCCTCTATAACCCACCCTGCAATTAAACTATAAAAATTAAAGTAAACAGTGCACAATTCAATTTTTACATTGTTCATAATCCTAAACTAACCCCTCCCAACTATCCTCCTCCAACCCCCCACCCCCGCGAGTACACACATTTTCATGTGGTTGCACATAAAACATTGTAAATGTTGCACCATTAAACTAATCCGCGGCCTTCAGTATGTCCTGAACTCTCTTCTAATAGTACCAGAAAACCGAAATAGCTGATCCTGCTTCTTGCAAGGTAGGTACCTCTTACCCAATGCGGAAAACGTTGTAGCCTATACTAAGGCTCGGGTATGCCAGTTAGAATTTAACAATTGAGCTCCCTGGAATCAATGTCTTTGTGAGCAATCCCAAAGCATGTTTTAATAGTCTGCAGAATCCATCCGATTGCCCAACACTTTCCAAACCAGAGCTTTCATCAGCAAATCATGAGACACAGAAATCAGAATGGGGTACCCACCACAAAATTTACCAGAGCTAGAAATCACACTTGGCCTGTCCTGAAAGCGGCTACAGGAGCTTGTTTGTTCTTCATCCTTCTCAAAATTAAGGAAAACAAGCATAATTGCAACCAAAGAAAGTGAAAGCAAATGCTGCCCTCTGACTTCAGTCTTGATGCAAGGGTCCAGCTTGGGACATCCAGGTCTGGTCTTTAACTGTACTACAGTCGGACATCCCATTTCCCTTCCACACAAGCACTCCACTTCCAGGGTTGCTCTCCTGACCTCCACCATCCCCCACTTACACCTCTACTCCTGGAGAGCCCAAAATAGACTCCAGCCCCAATGTTTCTGAGCATTCCTTCATTTACATTACCCCCAAGGAACCCCTCCACTAAATGTTCTGGGATTACACTTCACACAACACATTTAATTACCACATTGATGTGTTGTTTTTCCCCCATGCTTGAGGTGCTGCTGTTATTTTATTCCTTGGGTTTGTGGTGCCAGTGCCATGTACCACCACAATCCTCGGTAATCAAAAATAGGGGTATATGTAGGAGGCCCCAAAAGAGGCAGGTTGCAAACACAGACATGACCCAACTAGTCTCTACGCATTAGGGCAGGTCTTTGTTGGATGCTTTAGCACATACAGCAGGACAATGCTTGTTAGGTCTGCAAGTGAATTTTCTTCTTCATGATGGGTGTCCTGTTCCATGAGTGGTAATTTTATCTTTTTGTCATTTAATACAATCTGGTTTTTATTGTCTACACTGTACTTGTCCAACTCATTCCTATGGTAACATATGAATATGAAATTAAGGCAACATGGGAATGGCCGTGGGAAAGTATAAAATACATCCAGACTGGCTTCATTGATTTTCTGGTAGTTTCTGCCCTCCACTGTTTTAATAGCGCAGCAATAGGAAAAAAATGAAAGTAAAAGGAGATATTTTACCAGTTTGATTTTACATGAAAATATCTCTCCTGGAGACATAAATTGAACCTTATCTTTGGCATGGAACAAGGATATAATTTGAGAAGTCTAACAAAAATATTGTTTTGCGTATCAATAGGGCATGTTTTTTGTTCTGGCCCCGGGCCTTATGGAACTCTATGCCGTCTGAGCTGAGAAAGATCCAAAAATAACTTATGCTTCCAGAATCAGTTAAAGACCTTCCTGTTCTTAGCCTAGGTTGCGTAAGCTCTTCTCTCCTCTGCTGCTTTGTCTCACCCCTGATTAGCGCCAGGAAGCCCCTTTTCCTGGGGGCAACCGAGCGCTTTAGAAATCTTTTTAACATACCAACATTTAATTTTGCCTTTTCTATATTCTGCTCAAGCAATGGTAGCACTTTGTAGGATCTATCACAGTAGGGATGGTTTGAGGATGCTATGAACTGAATGCACATTGGTTGAAAGTGAGGGATTAAACTGTCTATGGGAAATCATTGTTACTAACTCCTAATTCTGTACTGGAAATTATTTCCCTTTTGCAGAAGATCATTACTTTGGCAATTACAACGTCAGTTTAGTAAAAATTGTCCTGATTTCTCAAAGGTTGCATTTTTAGATAGGCTAAACAAAAATGAACAGTGCTGAGGCCGATAATGTTGAAAAGGGGTTGGCATGGGCAACCCCAATTGAGCACAATCAGTGTGTGACACTATGAAGAATGTGTTCCTGTCTACAGTAAAAAGTGCAATCTCACGACAGGTGGAATATTGTATATTGCGTTTGCCACTCTGTGTATGCCAATGCGTGATGCACACTGTGCCGGTTTTACCTTTTTTATTTGTTGCAACTTTCAAATACTAAATAGATGCTTTTGGTATTTTTTTGCATTATGTTTTGTTGGAAATACGCCTTTTTGGCATGGTTGTTGTGTATTTTTCACCATTTTCAGAGCCCTATATCTTTGCTGCCATTAGAACTCTGTGCTAAATATGTAGAAAAGTTTTGTGCTTCCCCTTTAAAGATGGTTAAATTGGAATGCTCCTAATTAGTATATTTAACTTACCAATAAGTACTAGTATATTGTACAAGGTGTACTCGGCCTGGAAGTTAAATGCCACTAGTGGACTGCAGCACTTATTGTGCCAGTCACTACGTTGGTAGTGCAAACATGGTTTTCAGCCTACCCTGTGTTGCCTGACTGTAGCAGTATAAAAACTTCAGTTTGACCTGTCAAAATAAACCCTTTTGACAGGACAAAATCTTCCTTCTAATAATTAAGAAGTCAACCTTATGTAGACTTTGTGGTCCAAAAGGCAGGGTGCATGGTAATTATATGTAGGAAATGTAGAAATGTAATATTAACATGTCCTTATAGTGACTAGCACCCAAAATAAACTTTTCAGTATGGTAGGCCTAGCTGTCCTAAGTAGAAAAGCAAAGTACAGATTAAAATCATAATTCTGTATCTCTGGAATGTAAGTAGCTAGAAAAAATATTAAACTATTATTTTAAATTGTAAAAAATGTAATTCAATGGTGAAGTAGAATTGTTAATAAATATGAAGTAAAAATAATTTTTATAAAGTAACCTTTTCAATGCCTGAAGTTCCTGGAGGCTAAATTTGCATCTGCTCTCCCAGGAGCATCGTCAATTTTGATAAGCCTGACAATTCCTCATCCTCCTCTACAAGATTCTCTGGCTGAGAGGAAGAACATCATTGAAAAATCTGTTCAATTCAAGCATTCCATTTTGACTAGTGTACAGACTCCTGAATGAGTCTTTCTTTACAACTTGCCAATGATGCGCTCAGCAGTCTAACCCCAGTGACAAAGCACATTACGGTTGCTTATGTTTTACTTTGGTACTATCAATGATCATGGACGGAATGCAGAGGAGCTACTGTGCAACCTTCCTCTTGCAGAGATGCTACTTCATTATATGCCCAGAAGTGTTATCTTGGTTGTCCTGATCCATGCAACAGGGCTGGGACTTTTTTGCCTCTCCCAGAGGAGGTTGATACCTCTCCTTTGCCTCCTGATGGTCAGCATCTCTATGACGATCTCAGTGATGTTTCATTCACTGCCCCATGTTCGGTGGCAAGGGGCAGGGGACTCTGTCTGCTGATCTCTTTACTTAGCGGTCTTCTGAAGTCTACTCTTCCTCACCACTGAGTCCATTCGATAGCTTGAAGAGAGATGCAGCTATATTGTCTTTGAATTGTTTGGAGAGGAATTACGGTCTCTTGTATGCTCGACCCAGTCACTTAACAAGAACATCCCCTTGGGTGGAGGGTAGATTGGGGAATTATGATCAGCTTAGAGCTAACGGAAACACCATTATCATGCAACTTCTGTTTGACTGAATGTGAAGAACATGCTCTTAAAATGCTCTACCCCCCCCAACATACTATCACCACCCACTCTCATCAACGCTAAAATGTCTGGCTACTGAATTGCCGTAAACCGCGATATTCAGTTAGCAGATTGTGTGTGCTCTGGTTGCAGCATGCAGTTCTCAGAGGTCTGGGGTTCCTTCTAGAAAATATAGGAACCATGCAGCTCCAGATCCTAGTATTGTTCCAAGATATATACATATGTGCAGTTAAAAAACATAACTTATCATCCCTGATTTATGTGCACTTCAGATGGCCCTTTTTTCTGCATAGCACATCAACGGTTTACGGGAAGTCAGAAGAATGTTATTTATTACCTCTTTATTCACTAAATACGCTTGTCTAGTGGTTTAGGCTCTAGAAGTTTTTATTTCATAGTGCTAGCAAACACCTGTCCAGAGTAATAACAGTAGATGCATAAAATCTGCAACTATGAATTGCAGTAACTGTTCTATAAAGGCAGATCAAACCTTTAAGTAGACTTCACATCATTTCACTCCTTTCATTGATAATGTATTTTAGCGCCTGGATATGGCTGGGTCTAAACTGGGGTGACGTGGCAAGCAAAATAACGATGAATTAAACCCAGATCTGTGACTGGGGGTGACCGCTTGAAAAGTTTCAACACTCCATCATTTCACTTTTGATATTGTTTAGTTCAGGATAGGCAGCAGATGAGAGCAGAATAGAGTAGACTAAGAGATGTTTAGAGTGCTCTCTGAGAGAGAGAGAGAGAGAGAGAGAGAGGATTAACTTTTCTTTGTACTTCCTATTGAGGCAATCCCATCCTGCTTCATCCCGTGGTTTATAAGATTTATATTAATTTGAATTTCATATTCATCGAAGCATACTGATTTGTTAATATTAATGGTCGCTAACCTGATTTTTGACTTTTGTAAATCATTAACCTTTACTAAACCTTCATGGTTTGAAGCTAAATTATTATTTGCCCTTTTCGTGCAGTCTAATGTGCTCCACATAATATTGAATGTATGAATTTTTAACATGGCTCAGGCACCAAAATCCTTAGGGCATTAACCGTTTCATCCGGAGAAGCGCTTTATGGTCCTTGAATTTAGCATATAAAAAAGCGCTATGTTATGTTCAAGGGAACACCCCCACGCCTACGCGAGGGTGGTCCCGTCTGTGACCCGGAAGGGCCTAAACAAATAAATGGGGGCTGGACCGGATGATCGGGGTCAGTGCACCGAAGCGCATTAGCAAGCGTAGGTGTGTGTTATTTCCATTGCTCCGGATCCCGGAGCATCTGCTACCCTCCTGCATACCGCTGTCACTATCCGTCCGGTACCGGACATAACAACTGGCGACGAGGGGGTCTCTTCCGGACTCTCGCTTCTTCGACGGCTGGATCCTCGCTGCCTGACCCGCTCCGGTGGCGGCCGCCACACGGAGCGCTCATCTTCACACGCACGTGCGTCTACGCGCGGCCTGTCCCGGCCGCCTTCCTGCTGTCTCCCGGTCCCCGGCCCGCGTCACAGCTGCCATCCTGCGCGTGGGAGCGCCCTTCATCGACCGGCCTGCTGCCTGGTCTGCACCATCGTGCGCTGCTCAGGAGGACACGCCCCCTTCGACCGGCCTGCTGCCTGGTTCTGCACCCTCGTGAGCTGCTGTGGAGGACGCGCACCTGCAGTTTGCCCCTCCCGGTCAGTGCCTGTCTGTGTCCCTGCTGGGGTGTTGCTGGCTGTGGTGGTGGCTTCGGGGTGGCGTTTTGAGGCTGCTGTGAGACGGAGGGGGCCCGTGGCTGCTGATTCCTTCCCGGGGGTCTTACCTGCTGCCGCCTGGTGCCACGTGGTGTGCGCTCCATCGACGCTCGACGCCTGGTCCCTGTGGCCTGGCTGCTGGGTGCCTGGAGGCCGAATTTTACCGCGGCCTGCGCCAGAAGTACTGCGTCTTGGCTGCTGTGACTGTGTCTAACCCCTGAAGCGCCTCATCTGACGTTCTTAAAATCTGCATTCACCAGTCAGCGCCGAGATGACGACGGTGTCCCCGGTGGAAGCGTTCGTTGTGGATGGCCCGCCTTCCGCCCAGGCGGCCAAGTGGAAAGAGTGGCTGGAGCGCCTGGAGAATTATTTTGCCGCAGTCGGCCTCAAGCCTGAACGCCATCGGCCCATGCTCCTGCATCTGGGTGGTGCTGCAATTCACCGTTTGGCCAAGTCCGTGGTGGAAACCGGTCCTCCCTTCACCTATGCCACACTCAAGGCGGCCCTGACCGCACATTTTGAGCCCTTAGCGAATCCAGATTACGAACGTTTTCTCCTGCGCCAAGCAAGGCAACAACCCGAGGAGTCTGTTGACACCTTCTATGCTCGTCTGAAAGAACTGGCTATCACCTGTACTCTACCGGACACTGATGACGAATTGCGGGCGCAATTCATCCAAGGCTGTTCGTCCGTGAAGCTGAGAGAAAGAGTCCTCGAACTGCCCGGGATCTCCATGACAGATATCCTCACCATGGGCCGGTCTAAGGAGTTGTCCAAAGTGCGAGCCGCACATATGGAAACGGCCCTCCAACGTCAGGTAAAAACAGAGCCAGTCAACGCGGTGGTGGCGACTACCCCGAAGAAAGCGTCTAAAAAGAAGCCGGACCACGGAACTCCACCACCATCATCCCGCACCTGCTACATGTGCGGCGGCTCGTACCCACACCAAGGTGTATGCCCGGCGCAAGGGAAAAGATGTTCGGCATGTCGTCGCCTGAACCATCTAGCCAAAGTGTGCCGATCGGCGGGACGTCAGCGGCAACAAAGTCGGCAGGTCAATGCGGTGGATGCCCCTCCGCCCGAAACTGAGGAAGACGACATGGATGACGATGAGGACGAAGGCACGGTCCATGTAATTCACGCTCTACAGCCTGATGGATGCCCGAGACGGAGGGCACCGAAGTGTCACGTCAAGATTGCAGGGCATCTAACGCCGGTGCTGATCGACACAGGTGCGTCCATCAACATAATGGCCCAGTCCATGCTGAAATCCTTCCCAACTCAGCCCGTCCTGAAGCCAACGTCCATACAGGTGTTTGCTTATGGCTCCGGCACACCACTCACGGTGGTAGGCGTTTTCACCACCGACATTGCTCACGAGACCAACTCCGTCCGTACCAAGGTGTACGTCACCAAGGAGGGTACGGGAATGCTGTTGGGCTGTCGTACGGCGGAACACCTGCAACTGGTGGTTTTTGCGTTCGCTGTGCACCGGGAGGATGTCGAGTCATTGGTGGAAGAATTTCGGGACCTGTTCAACGGCATTGGATGCCTGAAGGACCACCTGGTGCGGCTGCACATAGACCAATCAGTGCAACCGGTTGCTCTCAAGCATCGGAGAGTAGCGTTTCATCTGCGGCCCAAGGTGGAAGAGGAACTAAGGAAATTGGAGGCCGCTGACATCATCGAGAAAGTGGACGGACCAACCCCTTGGGTCTCCCCCATTGTGATTGCCCGGAAACCAAAGCAACCAGGTGAAGTCCGGATATGCGTGGACATGCGTCTGCCGAACCACGCCATCAAGCGGGAACGCCATCTGACGCCCACTGTCGACGACATCGTTGCGGAGGTCAGCGGATCGCGCTGGTTCTCGAAGATGGACCTTCGGGCGGGCTACCATCAACTCCTGCTGGACCCCGAGTCAAGAGCCATAACCACTTTCTCCACCCATGTGGGCCTGCGCCGCTACAAGCGCCTCAGTTTCGGGGTGTCCAGCGCGGCGGAAGTGTTTCAGGACACCATCAGAGGGGTGTTGGCTGGCCTCAGTGGAGTCATAAACGTCAGTGATGACATTCTTGTACATGCACCGACTCTGGAGGAACACATGAACTGCCTACGATGCGTGTTCCGGAGACTCCAGGACAGTGGTCTCACGCTACATCGCGAGAAGTGCGAGTTCCTGAAAAAGGAGATAGCGTTCTTTGGCTATCACTTTTCGCAACAAGGAGTGTCGCCCGACCCGGCCAAGGTTCGAGACATCCAGACGGCTCCAGCCCCGACCACAGTCACCGGAGTGAGAAGCTTCCTGGGCATGGTCACCTACTGTGGTCGCTTCATCCGGAATCTCACGAATCTAACAGCACCTCTACGGGACCTCACCAAGAACGCCGCAACCTGGGAATGGGGCCCGTGTCAAGAGAAGGCTTTTCAAGACACCAAACAGGCTCTGTCCGCCGAAACCACCCTAGCGTACTTTGACCCCACCCGGGAGTCTGAACTGTCGGTGGATGCCAGTCCCATCGGTTTGGGTGCTGTATTGTCCCAGAAGCAACTGGACGGGGAGTGGGCCCCGGTTGCCTACGCGAGCCGGGCCCTGACAGACACTGAGCAACGGTACTCCCACATAGAAAAGGAGGCGATTGCGATACATTGGGGGTGTCGCCACTTCCACCTCTACCTCTATGGGCAGCCGTTCACGGTCCATACTGATCACAAACCGCTGATTCCTCTCTTCATGGGCGTGTCGTCGAAACCACCCCCAAGAATCGAAAAGTGGATCCTGCAGCTGCAGGAATATCAATTCAAAGTGGTCTACCGCCCGGGGACGCAAAATCCTGCAGACTTCCTCTCCAGGCATGCCCGGCCAGTTACCCGAGAAGAAGAATCTGAAGCGCAGGAGACGGAGGAGTATGTCAGGTTGGTGGTGGAACGCTCCCGACCCCTGCCCATCAGGCTCGAGGACATCCTGGAGGCGACCAAACAGGATGACTGCTGGGAGTTGGTGATCTCCGCGATTGGATCAGGAAGGTGGCACTCCCTGTTGGAGAACCTAACGCACCGCACGGATGATGCACAACTGGCGTTAAGGGCTCTTCACAACGTCCGGTCTGAATTGGCCGTGTCCCCCGAGGGGTGTCTGATGAGAGGCACGCGTCTGGGTATCCCCAGGTCCTTACAACAGCGAGTGGTGGACTTAGCTCACATTGCGCACCAAGGGGTAGTCAAGACAAAGTCCCGTCTGAGGAGCAAGGTGTGGTTCCCTGATCTGGACAGTGTGGTGGAGAGGACTGTCCGGTCTTGCGCACTCTGCCAAGCGGTAGGCCCAGCAGATCCGCCGGCCCCAATCGTGACGGAAGATATCCCTCCTCACCCGTGGCACCGGGCGAGTGCCGACTTTGGGAGCCTACCCGATGGCCGACACATGCTTGTCGTCATTGACGATTTCTCAAAATACCCTGAGGTTGAGGTACTGGACTCCATCACGGCGAGCAACACCATACCTCGATTCGAGAAAATCATGGCCAGCCATGGGCTAATCAAGGAGCTACGTACGGACAACGGCCCGCCGTTCGCCAGCCATGAGTTCTCTGAATACCTCCGATCAAGAGGCATCCGTCATGTAAAGATCACACCACGGTGGCCACAGGCTAATGGTGAGGCCGAGCGTTTCATGCGCACCCTGAACAAAGTGCTCCGGATAGCTATGTCTCGAGAGCAGAACATGGAGTGCGCCCTGTACAACTTCGTGAAGGAATACAGACTTACGCCTCACTCAACCACCATGGCCAGCCCTGGTTCTCTGTGCAATCAACGGGTGCTGAATGATGTTTTTCCCCAAGTGACACCGCCTCTGCCTGCGTATCGTCAAGTATCCGTACGCCTCCAACAGAGGCGGGCCAAGAACGACCGAATGTCCCAGAGGCGCCATGCCAGGAGCAGTGTGTTGGTGGCTGGCGAACGGGTGCTGGTGAGAAATCGACATCCACGAGGGAAGTTCTCCCTTCCGTTCGAACCGGAGCCCTGGGTGGTCCAGACAGTTAAGGGCACGATGGTCACTGCCCAGAGGGGCCATGAGACAGTCACCAGGAACATTTCCCAATTCAAAAAATACCGGTGCCCGGCCCCACCCCGGGAGGTAGTGCCAGAGCCTGAGGGTGGCGATCCGACGGGCGACGATATTGACGAGGAGAGTGAGTCACCAGGGCCAGCCCCCCCTCTGCCTGGGGCAGTTGTGGAACATTCGCCAGGGGCGGCTGGAGCAGAAAGCCGGAGAGGAGCGAGTGAAGGTCGAGGTGGACACAGATATCATCTTAGAGCCAATCCAACGGTGTCGTCTCGACTGAGAGGTTTTGTAATGGACTAGAGAACAGTAATGCAATGTTTTCCCATTTTCCTTTTGTTTCTCTACTTTTCCCTCTCTCCCTCTCTCTCTATATTCTCTCTCCCTCTCTCTCTCTCTCTCTCTCTCTCTCTCTCTCTCTCTCTCTCTCTCTCTCTCTCTCTCTCTCTCTCTCTCTCTCTCTCTCTCTCTCCCTCTCTCTCTCTCTCTCTCTCTCTCATTTTTGAACTGGAGCATTCTGCCAAGCGGTATTGTGTTTTCGTTTGTTGTGCCATGATAAAGGAGGAATGTTATGTTCAAGGGAACACCCCCACGCCTACGCGAGGGTGGTCCCGTCTGTGACCCGGAAGGGCCTAAACAAATAAATGGGGGCTGGACCGGATGATCGGGGTCAGTGCACCGAAGCGCATTAGCAAGCGTAGGTGTGTGTTATTTCCATTGCTCCGGATCCCGGAGCATCTGCTACCCTCCTGCATACCGCTGTCACTATCCGTCCGGTACCGGACATAACACGCTAACACCACGCTACTGCTACCAGAGAGTCTTTCAGGTCATAAAGTAATCTAGAGCAAGATGTTTTATATTCATGATTTCCATTCAAATTGTAAGTGTTATATTTTTATCTACTCCTAAATTTGCTTTTTGTTTTTCAATATAGTGAAGCTCATAATTATAAGACAGAGTCATTTCATAGACAAGGCGATGCAACAAGAAACAGAATCATCTAATTTGCTGCAGTTATGTTGCTGCATGTTAGTTTAAACCCGTGTTGGAAGTCAATTACGTGGGACATTTCTTTGAAAAATGATAAATTAATGCCATTTAGTCTAAGGCATGTACTTGTCTCACTCTATATCAATTAGTCTAATAATGCCTCTGTTCCATGATTACTTGACGTTATTACAATTACTTGTATTTTTGTCATGGTTCACAAGCCAAATTTCACGTGGGGAGTAATCAGTTAGAAATTGTTCATCAAAGCAATTTGCCTTCCTTTCTTCTGTTGGCAGTAATTTGAAAACATTAGCAGTAGTTATCGTGCATAAAGTAAATTAGCAACTCACCAAAAAGTGTCTATAATTTTAAGTATGGAACCACAACGAAGAAACCATGGACTTGGCTTGCTGCACACATCTGGATGATCATGTCATTTTTTTAATATGGGAAATCATTATCAGAGGTGTGCTGGAACTGCACTGGCAATTGAGCATCCAGCATTATTGATATTGCAGTAATCTGGGGTGTGAGGGGGTTGTAGTTACTGGGCCATTCTGAGTCCGGGCTACCTGCAGAGCAGGAAGTAAAATATATTCGCAAAGTGATATCTAGTATGTGTAAGAAACTGAGTTATTAGTTGGGAGGGTGGAAGTACCACTCAAATAATAAATACAATCTCTGTCAGGGTGAACCACAAAAGTTATCAAATTAACCTGCGCTTAACCCTCTGGTAGCTTGGTGCAAAGCATTCGGTCTTAATTTAGAGGCAATGCACGAAGTATTTATGCAGCACACAAACTATAATAAAGTGAAAACACAAGACAAGAAAAATCCCAAACCCTTGTAGAACAATAGAGTAAATGCTAATTAATAAAAGGACATCAAAACAATCAGAATCCAATCAGTAGAACCGGAGAAAGATTCTCGAGAAAATATCACCAAAAGAACAAACCACCTACTACAGTCATCTGGCCACGCTGGACTGGGACAAAGTCACAATTTCAGACAGACTGCAAAGGAGCGCAGGCGGGGTACGGGACTGAGTTCACCCCACTGGGATCTGTACTTTTTTTGTCCTTGATGCTGTGATGTGAGATCCTGCGTTGATCTGGACCGCGCTGCATTGCTTCTGGGAAAGCCGCTTATCAGGAGATGCGAGGTGTTACGATGCGAGATCCTGCGGTGAGTTGCGTTGCATCAATTCTGGTGAAGCCGCCGATCAGGTGCTGTAAGGTGCCTGTTACAATTAAATGAAAGATACGTAGTCCAGAGATGTATATTAGGATCACAGCTTTATTCTTCAGATAGGATCCAAGTTATGCCTCATTCTATGCTTCATACAATGTCATGCAATGCCCCACCAGGAGCAGACTCCTTGCTGCTCAGCCCTTCCACACCAACTGATTCCTTCTTCCCACTCAAACACTCTCAACATTCTGATGACCTCACATAGACTGAGCAGCAAGGCAAGGGCAGCAACAGAGAGGATGCATCAATCACTTAATAGATTATAACAGTGCCGCGATGCAAGGTCCTGCGTCGAGTGGAGTCACACTGTGCCACATCTGGTGATACCTTTAGTTGATGTACACTGTTACTTTAGCCTTCAGTTGCTTCAGTTGAAGCACACTCTGACTTTAGCTAAGGGTCCAGGACCTGGGTGACAGCACTTGGTGGGTAAGGGCCCATTCCCACAGAGGCCAAATGAGGTGACCCAATCTGGTTTAGTTGGGTCTGGTCAGCTGGGAAGCAGATGAGGCCTCTAGAAGCTTGTTGTGTCCCTGTATCTGACACAGGATGTCAGCCAACAGCCATTTGGATTCCCTCTGGGTAGCCTGGGAATAAGTTAAGCAGGTCCTATCTACCTCCTTCAGACAGCAAGACAGTTCTACTTTTGAATCTTCCACAGGTCCAGGTGTTTTCTGATGACTGGTTCTGAACATCCTAGTTTTATACCTGGTACAGCCTTTGTGGGTGGGGTGGGGAGGAATTCTACAACCTACACCCAAAATTGGTTTTGGTCAATTCTTCTCCATGTCCTGTCTCCATACTGGAAGGGTAGGTCTGGTGTCAGGTTCCTTAGTGTGATCTGCAGTGCAGGCAGGGGCCTTTAAAATGTAATCAGTGCAGGGAACATCTCCTCCTCAGCCATTCTGTCATGAAGTCCCTCTCTCTCGCACCTAGGTCTCCTTTGTCTTACTGTCTGAAAGTAATACACAGACCCCAACAACAGTGTCATTCACTGTCATCTGACCCAGGACACTGGCAGAAAGGCACAGTTGGTTGGCACAATAAAATGCCAACTTTCTAAAAGTAAAAGACACACAATTGATGGACGGAATGCAGAACAAATCAAAACATACACCCCTATTCAAGAGATCTGGGTTAAATCTATCATTCTTTTGCTCACCATGCCACCCAAGTTTAGACCTGGCCATATGCAAATAAGTCTTGACCCTGAGCCTCATGGGAACAGTCCAGCCCGAACTGCCAAGCCAGGTCCTCCCTGGACCAGAAATCAGCATCCTAGGACTGGTTTCGGGGTTCACCCCTCATCAGCACAGATGCTAGGGACTTTCACGTGAACTAAATGTGGCAATTAGGTGTAAACCAATTTTACCATGTTTTCAGGAAAGAACACAATCACTTTTGCACTAGTTAGCAGGGGTAAAGTACACAGAGCCCTTGTGCTAACAAAAACAATTCAGCAAAGTTAGTGGAGTGAAAGCAAAACGTTTTTGGGGAATACCATGCCATGGATGCATCTAAAGTACACATCATGGATGCATGAATAAAAGTTCTTGATAACTTGTGGATGGGCTCTCAACTTTGTGTCCGCATCAATCAATGTGGAGTCACTAGCAACTATTTTGGAAGCTGTCCTGAGGTTCTAACTGGATCCCTACATTGTTGGTAAGAAACAGTTGATGCTGCAGGCTTACCGGCTCTTGCAAAGGATTTCAAAGAATAGCGGCGACTTGATGGGCCTTCAGGTTAGACAGTGATGCTGATCCTGCATTCACCTGTCTTGAGAGAAACAATTCTAGGTGTTGTGATACGATTGGGAAGTGTCCCACTGGGTTAGCATTGTCTTTTTTTTTCACTACATATTTCACAACATATTTTATTGAAACTTTGTACCATACAGACCAGATACATATTTCCTTATTAGGATAGAGCAGTGATTCCGGATTTCCCACCTTCTATGGCAGTAGTACGTACACGAAAGAAAAAGGAACATAAAAAAGCTGTGCAAAGGATTGCGCATCCACATATTGTGCCCCCTACCCTGTTCCCTCACGATATCCCTTTCAATTAGAAGCATATTTCATCTTCTAATTGTTGGCCTATCGTGATATGTGGTTCCAGTGATAAGCCTCTGTAGTCAGCCTGTCTTTGCCATGTTATGGTGTGTTTGTCTGTGGGCACCCAATTGCCGTGAAGACTGGAAGTTCCAAACCCATATTGAAATCCATGCCCCTTTTTCAGGCTCCTAAGCGGGGTGGAGTGCCTGCTTTCCATTGGTTGGCGATATCGTGTATGGCAAGTGTTAGGCCTAAAAACAGTAGATGTCGTTTATATCTGTTCCCCCTACTCCCTCAGTGCAGTGTAATAGTAGAAGTTTTGGGGATCTGAGGAGATCCCATGCCAACACCTCAGCCAGGAAGTTAGTCAAACCTCGCCAGAAGCAACTGAAAGCAGTATAGGACCGGATCGTATTTATGAACGTGCCTTCTTCTTGTGGACAACACAGGCACTGTGAGGATGCAATCAGCCCCATCCTCCATAGTCTATGTCTGGCTGGTATAATATATCCTGTGGAGATACTTGAATTGTATGTGCCTTAGGCGGGCTGAAATCACCTCCCCTTTTGGTTACTCTGGCTCTTCCGTCCAGTCATCGTCGTTAACTGGGCCTAGGTCAGTCGCCCATGTCGCCCTCGTGTTATCTAGAGTATTGGTGTTGTTCGTGATCAGGTATTGGTAGATTTTCGTGAATTTGTTTACTCCTAGATCACCCATCAGAAGTTTACCCTCTAGCGGGCTAAATTCCGCGTTTAGATCTCGAATGTAGGGATGCAAAGCGTGTCTTAGTTGTAAATATTAAAAGAATTGATTGTGGGGCATGGAGAATTCCTTTTGGAGGTCCTGAAACGATTTGAGGACAGAACCCCTCATTACGTCCCCCAAGGATTAGATCCTGATTTTTTTCTCATCTTGTGAATCCCTAGGGGTCTGCCACTTGAGGTAGTAGTCTGTTCTACCACAATGGGGTTTCGCTAGTGATGAGGCCCCACCAACCCATGCAGCGGAGAGACTGCCGCCAGGCAAGGATCAATACCCTAGTCGCAGGGGGAAGATCCTTTGGATCTGATCTGTTGTAAAGCAATGTGTATAGGGATGGGTCTCCCATAATCTACTGTTCCATTCTATATCCTGGGTTGTTCCTGGAGCCATACCACCATTCATTCACGTACTGCAGATGTGCTGCCACATGTTATGATTGTATGCCTGCGATGCCTCAGCAGTATGTGGATTGGAAGCATGTAGAAAGGGCCACTCGAGCCGTGCTTCCTCCCCATAAGAAATTACCCAGTTTTGTGTTAATTTGTCAGAACCATGTCAATGGGACTTGGTATGTGTTGGATTGCAGTTGATATAGTAGGCGAGATAGGGAAACCATCCTAAAGATGGCTGATCTACCATAGAGAGATAGGGGAAAGCCAGACCAGGACCTCACCTCGGCTTTCACACGATCTATTAAGGAGCCTAAGTTTTGTTCCCATGAAATAGATTAAACATAAATAGACTCCGATGTCATTTAGGACATTGGTTACTAGTGTGAGTTCTTCTGTCCCGCGTCCGCTCCCCAGGGTCCCCCTCAGAGCCCAGACTGTAGATTTCCACTTGTTGATATATAGGACCGACCTTTCTCAAAAGAGACGCATAAATGAAAGGATTCTGGGGCCTGATCTATGGGGGTCAGTGAAGAAAAAGAGGATGTCATCTGCATATAAAGCAATGCGGTCTGAAATCTCCGGTGTCCACTCAAAGCCTCACACCAGCACATCGTGTCGCACCCATGTGGCCAGGGGTTCTATGGCGAGAGCAAATAAGAGAGGGGAAAGGGGGCATCCCTGCCTAGTGCCTCGACCTATTGGGAATTGGGTTGACACAGAACCTCCTACACAAATGGAAGCTGCAATGGCTGTGTATAATAATCGCACGTAAGCTAGGAACTTGGGGGCCATATTCAAGTGTTTCAGTAATATAAACATATACGACGAGCTGACTGAATCAAAATCCTTGTCGATATCGGCAAGTAGCAAAGCTGCGGGTCAGTGTAATCAATCTACTGCGGCAATCGCATTTTGGGCCCTGCGTATATTATGACGTGCCACCCTTTGAGGCATAAAACCGGCCTGATCTGGATGTATCAGGTCAGCTAGGTGGGGTAGCATCTATTCGCCAGATCTTTTGCCAGTAGCTTAGCTTCTAAGTTTGGAAGTGAGATTGACCCGTATGATGAGCAGAGTTCAGGTGGTCGCCCAGGCTTTAGGAAAACTACAATTTCTGTGTGTGTACAATCGGGAGACATGCGTTTATCTTTCAGAGCACAACAGACTATAGCCAGGTACTGGGGTCCCAGTGGGTACATAAACGCTTTAAAAAATGTGCAGGGAAACCCGTTGGGCCCTGGTGCTTGCCCAGGTGTCATTTCTGAAATGGTCGTACTTAATTCCTCTATCGTAATAGAGCCTTCTAGAGACTTTTGCGCTTCGGTGGACACCCCCCTACCCCCCTAGGTGGTATATCCCGAAAGAAGTCTTCAATCTGGGTATCTGTTAGGACTTTGTGTTTAGTACACAAGGTTTGATAGAATGCGGCAAAGCAGTGGGCCACCTCTACCGGGTCTGTGAGTATTGTGTCGTCATGTGTTTTACTTGCTGGTATTTGAACTGGTTTCAGGGTGTATTGACAGAGCCTATGTAGGAGTTTTCCCGATTTGTCCCCTCACAGGTATATCTTGCTTTGCATGGTCTGCCATGAGCATTTGGCCTCTTCCAGCAGTTCCCCTTGATATTGTTGTTGCAGTATGCCTAATTGCCTGCAGGCGTTGCCCCTGTCTCTCTAATTCTACGATTTTTCTTCTATTTGTAGCAGTTTCTGTTTTTCCGACGCTTTGCGGTGCAGTGGCTAATATCGAATCCATGTATAGTTGGTTTCATAGCTTCCCAAAGGACTGTGGTGGAAGAGATAGTCTCCTCATTGAATGAGAAGTAGTCACGTAATGCTTTGTGTGTGTGTGTGTGTGTGTTTTGCAAAGTGGATTATGCATGCGCCAGGGCCAGAGCCACCAGCAGAGGGGAGACCATTTGGGGACGATTAATAGTCATAGTCCCACAGGAGAGTTGTCTGAGAGGCCTCTAGGCATTATTTCTGCTTCGGATATTCTTTGGGCGTGTTCACTGGTGATGAAGATATAATCTAGTCTGGAGAATGAACCGTGGATGGCTGACAGGTATGTGTACGCAGCTGTTGTCAAATGTATCTGTCCATTCCAACATCTCTGCCAATGGGCCTAGCTGGGATTCTCGTGGTATTCCGTGTGAGACTGTGCATCTCTCATCACATCATTCCAGTCTCCACCAATTATTGCAAAGCTTTCCGGTATGGACCCCCAAATGTCTATAATACGTTCAACTAATGATTTAGGGGTGGGGGGCAGATACGCTGCTGTACACCATGGATTCTCCGCCCACCTTGCCCTGTACAAAGACGTATCTGCCCTTTGTATCTACCCATGTGCGGGTTTGCATGATAGGGATTTTATGATGAATCAGTATGGCGACCCCACTGGATCCCCTTGTGGAACCTGCGTGGAATACACGCATAAAGCCAAAGCAGGCCAAGCATGGTGTTTTAGTCCCCATTAGGTGGAGCTCTTGTAAGAGGAGAGTATCGGCCCCTATGCGTTTTGCTTGTTTAAGAACAGTGCCTCGCTTTACCTTATCTAGTAGACCCCAGGCATTCCATGTGACAATATGAAGCTTTCCTGCTGGAACCTGTCTACATTGAGTTGTCATCGGGATATGCAGTGTATATGGTCAGGAGTGTATCCGGTGAGGGAACCACTAAGTCGGTGTACCAAATGCGTTAAGATAACAATTATATAAAACAAAACCCAGAACCTAACTTTCACTTCCATCTCTCACCCCAATACCTCAGAAAACTTTGAAGCATCTGTTGCAGAGGGGATACTGTACTCATCCCAAATGGGAGTGGGCACAGGATCCATCCAATGGATCCCCAAACATCCCATCAATAGCAATAGTCCCGAGAAGTTTTTGATCGTTTGCTCTGGTAAAGTAGCTCACTAATGTGCCAGCATAGTTAGTATTGTAACTAATAAGCAATATAATGGCGTGTCCTGTGTTTACGAACTTGTGTCAGTATTTACATGGTCTTTAATCAGCTGCCAAGGGTCTCAGTTAGATTGTCACCACATGATCTGGAGTGCCAGGCTGATCGTGATGAGTGTCTTTGCTTGCCTTTCTTAGTATTCGGACTGTGACGTGGGTCTCCAGATAATGAGTCCGAGTCTCGGGCGGAGGGGTGTGCGGCTTCATCGGGCAGATCTCGTCTGTCCACTAGAACACATCCTCCGGTGTGTCGGAGAACATGGTGCGATTTTTGTAGCAGACTCTCAGACGAACTGGAAAAAGCAGCATATATGGGATTTGTAAATCTCAGAGGCGGGCTTTCGCCGTGGTGTAGGACTGACATTACTGTTGTACCAGCCGGATGTAATCTGGAAAAATCATTATGAGGTGGGAGTCAAATGTGAGGGGCTCTTGAGTCCTGGCTTGCTGAAGAATAGTGTCTCTGACATGGAAATTAAATATCCGTGCGAGATAACTGGCTGTGATCTAGTGCCTGGCGGGGGGTTTCGCCGTTAGAGCTCTGTGGGCATGCTCTAATATGGAAAAGGTAGACAGAGATTCTGCTGGGATCCAGGATTTGAGCCATTGAGCAAGGAATGTGCCAAAATCTGTATCCTCGCAACCTTTGAGAAATCCCACAAAGTGAAAGTTGTTTCTAAGGGACCTACCTTAAGCGTCTTTCTTGCGAGAAGCCAGCCCTGTGTGAGTTTCTCGAGAGTGTCCACTTTCCATGGAACGTAGAGACTGCGTCTTACACTCCTGAGACCCTGGTTTCGGGTTGGGTAAGGCGTTCCGCGGCATTGCATAGCTCTTGGTGCAGTAACATTATATTGGACCTTACTACGCTGATTTTAGTGTCTAACATGTCCCTTGATTGGGTGATGGCAGCCAATAGCGTGGCATTATCCTGGATTCTGTTTTGGCCACCAGTTGCTGCAGTTGTCCCTGGCCCGGTAAACATGTTCATCATGCTCTGTTATGAGGCAGGCCCTGTAAATTTGTCTTTGGACATGGCTGATGTTTATACTGGGTTGTCGGTGTCTATATCGGGGGATCTTATTTCAAGCAAGCGGATTGCCGTGTGCCGCTCCCAGTGGGCTGGTCGGTGTGAGGAATCTGCGCATTAGTTACGCAAGTTTCCTGTGGGGGGGGGGTTGGGGTCACGGGGCTGCCGTGATATTCACTTAGGGGGGCCTCACCCAACCACAGGCCACACCAAGACCTAGTCTGGCTTCTTCCTCAGATGAGGATGCACCCTGCCCCTCTAATGGGTGCCGTCCCTTCCTCCTGTTAGTGTGAGCTGTGTACTTTTGTCCCTGCTTGTCTCTCCTATGTATACCTGATGGCCCCAAAGGATAAGGCTGATTGGGCCTCACCTCCTCTGTTGTACTGTCTGTAATTGGGGATCTGTACCATGAAGTGTTAATTCCTATAGCGCCGGATTCGCGTCTTCTCCCTCAGTTTGGATGATGAAGTTCGAAGTGAGCGGGTTTTTACCAGCTGACCGAGCCTCGCTCACTGCTTCCGATCGCTCCCAATTCCGGGCTCGCGCTAAGGCCGCTGCATCCCCATGGTGCCTCGGAGCGTCGTGTGCTGTATGGGGTTTATCTGCCCTGCGCTGGCCCTGTGTGCATCGCTTTCCCCCGTTTTGCTGCTCCGGACCGGTGGACCCACTGTAGGTGGGTCTCGGGCATCCGGCGAGAGCGCTCACCGCAGGGTCGATGTTGTAGTGTTGTCTCCGTCTGGACTGGACCATTTGCTGTGAGGGTCCCCAGGTGGTGGTTGGGCCAAGACCCCCTGAACGTGTGTGTATTGGATACGCCCGACGTCCCCTCGGACGGCGTGCTAGTTGCGGCAATAAATAGCCCGGGGCACTGTGCGTGACAGGGATTACACTGGCCACTACCTTACAACACGTGTGGCGTGACCTTATTCCTAGGCCTTAGGTCTCACCACTACATTGGTGACGAGGAGGTCTCGCCCACCCCATCGCGTGCGCTGCCTCCCTCCGATCACGCTCTTGCCCAAGGAGCGGATCGGCGCATACATTGCAGCCCTGCTGCTTCCGTCATCGGTGAGGCTGTGCAACCCCTCGCCGGCGCTGCCCCAGCGCGTGTGGCCCCTGCTGCCTCGAGGCCGCTGACACCCTGCCCGGCCTCCCTGGCTGCCTCCTCGGTCGGGCCGTGCCCGCCCAGCCCTGGTGCCTGCTTCCTACCGGCCTGGACGCCTGCCGGGTATGCGGAGCCAGCACACGCGAAGCCCCGAGACAAGCTTGCCGTTCCTCACGCTTCTCGCGTGCAACGCGGGACCCGAGCCTGCCGTTTCTCACGCATCTCGTGTGCAACGAGGGACCCGAGCCTGCCGTTTCTCACGCATCTCGCGTGGGGTGCCGATTCAACGTTTGGAAGCCCGAGGTCGCCCTTCCTGGCATCCCAGGCACCCCTGGTCATCAGAACTGCACGTGTACCCACGATCAACGCCGGAGAGGTTAGTGTACGCCCCCGGAAGTGTGCAAGTGAGGCCCCTGCTGCCCGCGCCCATCCTCTGCGGCCATGGCCAACGTGTTCCCCCTGGAGCCGTTCGCAGTTACCGGCACCCCCCGGTCGCAAGCCGCCCGGTGGAAGAAGTGTGTGGAACGGCTGGAGAACTACTTTGTCGCGGCGGACGTGGCGGCTGAGCGGAGGCGTGCCATGCTGTTACACCTCGGAGGGGAGGCAATCCACGACATCTCGAAGGACGTAGCTGAAGGTGGCCCACCCAGGACGTACGACACACTGCGCAACGCCATCACGGCGTATTTTGAACCGTTTGCGAGCGCTGACTATGAAAGGTTCCTGCTCCACCAGGCCCGCCAGCTCCCAGAAGAGTCGGTGGATGTCTTCTACGCAAGGTTGAAGAAGCTGGCCAGTACGTGCACCCTCCCTGATGCGGACGACGAGATTCGTGCTCAATTCATCCACGGCTGCGCGTCCTCGAAACTACGTAAGAGGGTGTTGGAGGCAGACAACATGCCCATGCGCGACATCCTCACGCTGGGACGATCGAAGGAACTGTCCAAGGCCAGAGCCGCGCACATGGAGCCTAAGCAGGAGGTCGCAATCAAGACCGAGCCGGTGTGCGCCCTCAAGACCGAGGCTCCCGACAGTCGCACGAAACAACCCCGGCGCAGAAATCTGAGACTGGCTCAGGCCTCCCCTGGCCGCACCTGCGCGTGGTTCGGAGGAGCGACGCCCCACAGAGGAGCATGCCCGGCACAAGGCAAGATCTGCAGCGCATGTGGCAAGGCCAACCATTTTGCAAGCGTGTGCCTGTCGACGCCAAGGAAAAAGCAGGGTGGCCCACCCGGGAGGGTAAGACAGCTGGAACCGCTACCCAGCACCTCTACCAGCAGTGACATGGACGACGATGAAGCGGACGTGGCCTCCGTCCATGTCGTGCGGATGCTCAACACCCTTGCAGCCACGCCGTCCGCAGACCCCATGTGCACAGTCACTGTACAAGACCAGGCCGTAGCTGCCTTGATCGACACCAGCGCGTCAATCAACCTGATGGCTGCCTGCGTATACCAGACCCTGAAGAACGCACCGACACTCAATCCAGCGAGGGTGCAAGTACACGCCTTCGGCACCAGTCGCCCGCGACGCCTGTGCGGGGTGTTCAGGACGGATCTGTCCCACGACGCCACTCGGCTACAAACCAAAATCTACGTGTCGCAAGAAGGAGCTGGGTTCCTGCTCGGCTGCCGAACGGCCCAAGACCTCAGGCTGATCCACTTTGCACTCACAGTCCAAACCTGCAATTTGGACCATCTAGTACTGGAACATGTGTCACTATTTGAAGGAATCGGATGTCTAAAGGGACCCGCCATTCACCTCCATATAGACAAGTCAGTCGCCCCGGTGGCCCTCCGGCACCGACGCATTGCGTCCACCTACGAGCCAAGGTTGAAGCGGAACTACGGACACTCGAGCGGGCGGGAATTATCGAAAGGGTGAGCGGGCCCACTCCATGGGTGTCGCCCATCGTGGTAGCCAAGAAGCCGAAACAGCTGGACGCAGTGCGGATTTGCGTGGACATGCGCATCCCCAACCTCGCCATCAAGCGCGAGCGCCACCTGACACCGACCATAGACGACATAGTTGGAGAGTTATCTGGCTCAAAACAGTTCTCTAAAATGGACCTAAGATCGGGGTATCACCAAATCCCCCTACACCCGGACTCCCGCCCAATTACCACCTTCTCCACGCACGCCGGCCTCTGGCGATACACCTGGCTAAACTTTGGGATATCGAGCGCGGCGGAGGTGTTCCAGAACATTATTCAGAACGTCCTGCAAGGGCTGGACGGTGTCTTGAATGTCAGTGACGACATTCTGGTCCACGCCCCGACCCTGGACGAACACATCCGACGCCTCCGGGCAGTGTTTACCCGGCTTCAGGAGCGAGGGCTGACCCTCCACAAGGAAAAATGCGACTTCCTACGTAAGGACATTAGCTTTTTTTGATACAGCTTCTCCGACCAGTGAATAAGCCTGGATTCGGAAAAGGTCAAAGACATCCACGCAGCCCCCGCGCCTATGTCGGTGACGGCCGTTCGCAGTTTTCTCGGGATGGTCACCTACTGCGGGAGGTTTATCAAGGACCTGTCCGACCTCACTGGCCCCCTCCGTGACCTCACAAAAGCCTCTGCCACCTGGGAGTGGGGTCCAGAACAGCAGGAGTCATTCCAGAAAACCAAAGCGGCGCTCTCAGCCGACACAACCCTAGCCTACTTCGATCCCTGGAATGAGTCACAACTCGTGGTGGACGCCAGCCCGACAGGCCTCGGAGCCGTGCTAGCCCAACAGCAAAGGTGCGTAGAATGGGCCCCCGTCACGTATGCGAGCAGAACCCTCACACCGACGGAGCAGCGATACTCGCAGATTGAGAAGGAGGCCATCGCCATCCTGTGGGGGTGCCGGCACTTCCACATTTATCTGTATGGACACCCTTTTGTGGTAATCACGGATCACAAACCTCTCGTCCCACTGTTCCAAGGCTCCTCGTCACGTCCTCCTCTTCTCCGTATTGAAAAATGGGTACTCCAACTCCAGGAATTCCAGTTCACCGTGGAGTACCGAAATCCAGCCGACTTCCTATCCAGACACGCCCGCCCGGCTACCGACTCGGAAGCCGCGGCCACAGAAGAATACGTCAGGATGATCGTGGAAAGGTCCAGACCTCTACCGATATCACTGGAGGAAGTGGCGCGAGCAACCAAAGATGACGACTGTCTGCAGATCGCCATCCAAGCAGTCGCGTTGGGAAACTGGAAGCCACTCCAAAGCCCGTCGTCTTTTCGCACGCCTGAGGCCCAAGCTTCACTGAAGGCACTCCACCAGGTCAGGAACGAACTATCCGTGTCTCCGGAAGGATGCCTCCTGAGAGGTCCCCGCCTGGTGCTGCCTAGCAGTCTCACCCAGCAGGCCGCACTCCTGGCGCATGGCGCGCACCAAGGCATCGTCAAGTCAAAAAACCACCTAAGGAGCAAGCTCTGGTTCCCAGGCCTCGACAAGGTAGTAGAAAACACGATCCAGCGATGTCCTGTGTGTTTGGCGACCAGCCTACCCAACCCTCCGGCGCCAGTGATCACTGAGGAAGGCCCAACGTCGCCATGGGAGCGAGCCAGTGCAGACTTTGGCAGTCTACCCGGGGGAAGATACATGCTAGTAGTGGTGGATGATTTCTCGCGGTACCCCGAAGTGGAAATCCTACCCTCAACAGCCGCAACCGAGGTAATCCCCAAGCTGGAGAAAATAATTGCCACCCACGGCCTCCTAGGTGAACTGCGCACGGACAATGGTCCACCGTTCAATGGGGCTGAGTTGGCCGAGTACCTACAGTCCCACCGCATCAAGCACCGACGCATAACCCGAGGTGGCCGCAAGCTAACGGAGAGGTCGAGAGGCTAATGAGGACTCTAAACAAGACCATTCAGATCGCACTAGCGGATGGCCAAGGCCTGGAACTAGCCCTCTACCAATTCCTGCGCGAATACAGGCTGACGCCCCACTGCACCACAGGGGTTCCTCCTAGCCGCCTCTGTTTTGGCCGGGCAATCAAGGACACCATCCCGCACCACCCCACGTGGGAGTCGTCACCAAGCCCGCCCAACCGTTCCATGGAGAACAGAACAAAGACCAATCGGGAAGCGTCCCGGAAGAGGAGAGCCGCTGACAGCCCGATCCAAGTTGGTGACAAGGTGCTAGTGAAGGACCGCCACCCAGGTGGGAAGTTCCGCCTACCATTCGAGCTAGACCCTTGGACGGTCATAAACGTCAACGGTACCCTGATCACGGCAGTCAGAGACGGAGAAGAGGTCACTAGAAACGTGTCATTTTTTAAAAAGGTCCCGCAGGAAGCCGAAGAAGATCTTCCAGAGCCAGGAGACCACCGCCCAGCGTCACCCCTAGGCCCTTGGGAACAGACAGAGGATGATGGCCCCCGCACGTCAGGGAATACAGAGAATGGCTTGACCCTGCACGCCCACGGAGCGAATGCGCCACCAGGGACGCAGAGCCGCCCAGAGACGGCCGGTGCAGATGGTTCCGAGGACCTGTTTCAGACCCCACCGGATAGGCGCAGCCAGAGCAAGTACTATCTACGCCCCTGCCCGCAGCCATCCCAGAAGTATTGAGACTTTGTGGCCTGCTGTCAACCGCGGAAGTAAGAGCAGGCTGCGCCCCCGCCAAGACCAAGTAAGACTGTTCTGTTGTTTTGTTCATGAGACTCTCCAGTATTTGTTATGATGTCACGCCGCCATATGCGGTGTTGTTTGGTTTTCGCACCTCCAGGTAAAGGAGGAATGTAGTGTTGTCTCCGTCTGGACTGGACCATTTGCTGTGAGGGTCCCCAGGTGGTGGTCGGGCCAAGACCCCCCTGAACGTGAGTGTATTGGATACGCCCTACGTCCCCTCGGACGGCGTGCTAGTTACGGCAATAAATAGCCCAGGGCACTGGGCGTGGCAGGGATTACACTGGCCACTACCTTACAACACGTGTGGCGTGACCTTATTCCTAGGCCTTAGGTCACACCACTACAGATGTCACGCCAGCCCGCCGCTTTCTCAAGCTCTGCAGGCCTCGTGGCTCGGAGGAATCACCACGGTCTCGCTGGTGACATCTAAGACCATCCTTTAATCGACAGGGATCGGAAAATCACTGCAGGACACAGGCGGTCAGTCAGGATGTAGAAATATGTCTGTGAGAGGCAGTATGCTGGCCGTATTATGTCGGATGTGGATTGGGCTACATGAGCTCATTTACAGCGCGTCGGCCAAGTTGAACTGCTTGGCCACGCCCCGTAACATTGTCTTTTATGTTTTTTCCTGATCTCCATCCTCGCACCAACTGAGGAAAAGGGAACACATGGTTATAAGCATGGAAATGCCTTTGAAAGGTTTAGAAACATCTCTCCCTGTTCAGCAAGACTCGGTGAAATATAAAGGAAGGCACGTTATTTTCTCACAAGATTAATGTGAAAGGGCAACATTTATGCAAGCCCTTAAGGGCTCAATAAAACTTCTCTATGGGAGTCCATCATGAGTGCTTTGCCATTTTCTATCTTAGTAGAAGTTGTGGTCTTCATCAGTGAAAAATGTTGATTCTTTAATACATTGCAAGTAATAGAAAGTGAACATTTACTTGTGTTATTTTTCGTATGCTAAGTTTTAGAGTTTGGCATGAAAATCACACGGGGAAAGGAGATGGAGCACGAAGTACAGCCAAGTGGCATTAATCCCACAAGTTCTTATCACTGTACTTTCGAACGCCTCCTAATTGCGATTTATTTGAAGCAATGAAAACAGCTTCTTGTTTTGTGTAGAAAATGTATTTTTAGGATAATACAGCTAAGCCGCTCCTAATGTGCGACATTTCACAAAGGAGAAAGGCGGCGTATTATCCTCTAGCCAAATATAGGTTGATGTGCGCTGGGTTTGCATTGTGTTTATTTGACTCTGAAAATAACCTATTTATAAGAAGGCTTGTTTTGAATGTTCAAGCTTCAGAATGAAATTGCCTCTCGTTTGCAACACGTAGGATCTTTTCAGACCATTTAACTTTCTGTTTGAAGGTAATTTAGCACATTTGTTGTAGGCATCATAACATCCATTTAGCAACATCCTATTTATAGTTGTAAGTAATGCTTTTTAAAGCAGCCAAACATGATTTCAACCTTTTAATGTATGCCTGGAAGCGAATACGGTTGCCGAAGCCACTTATATGCAATATTGCAGTTTTATTTTCACCTTCTTAGTGTCTAGTTTGTAGCACTGATGAACAAGAACGCTGAGAGTAATCACTCTTTCAACCTGGCCAACTTGCTTGCCCTGATGGAAAATGCCTGGCATGGACCCTATGGAGTGCAATAGTGAATGACCAAAGTATGGCAGAACCTCAAGATGTGACATTGTGTTTGCACATCCATGCCATGTTTCTGTTTGCCTTGTGCTTCCTACTGCGAATAATGTTACGCTATTAGTGGTTTTGGTCACCCTCTCCTTGCATCCTTGTATTGATCAATTAGACGTGTACCTTTGGAAGGTAAAACCAAATATAAAAAAATTGAGACATTTTGAGGACAGTGCCATTCTACTAGATTACATTTTTTTGGAGTCATCTGAACTGTTTTGTGACAAACATGGGTGAACTTAATTCTCCAAAATTGGATGTATGGTCCTTGGCCTGTTTCCTTGTAAGATTAAAGGTTAGTGGTTTTCTCAGCATTAGGATGTAAGTCCGACTGTTACCAATAGACCATTGGTGGCGGACCGACCGACATCCAGCAGAGCGGTCCGACCGCTGCATTATGATGCGGTCGGTGGGACCGCATTGGTTGAAGGGACAGACAGACGCTTCGGCTGTCGGTCGAATCGTATTCACTACAATAAAGGCAGTGCCTGCCCATGCACTGCCGTAGGGATTACAATGTCCTTTTCCGATAGCCTTTCCATGAAGAAGGCAAGGCACGGAGGGGGAGATCCCAAGTGGAACTGCCCCTACATGCAGGATTGCCTGAGAAGATGGGAGCCACACATTAGGGAGGAATCAGTGGAGCTGCTCTGAGTCAAGATATGCCTGTTATGGCAGAAGGGCATGTCAGGGACCATATGTGTGCCATGGTGTCACGATTGCCGGCAACACTAATCCAAGATGGCGGCTCGGGAGCGCGCATGCACGAGGAAGTCAGGCAAGCTCAAAAGCCTGACTCTCCCCGGATATCGCGCTTTGCATTCTAGTGTTCCCGCTTTGGTTCTGCACTTCCGGTAAATGTCAAGTCCCTCACTCTTGTCGGCGGTTCCTGTGTTCTGCATACCGCGTTCGTGCATTCTTCCGTGCCTGTTGCTGCCGTTATCTCCTGGGACCTCTGACGGCGTGCTGGGTCCCTGGCTCCAGTGATTTCCCATTTGTTTGGACTGTCTCCATTTCTGACCACAAAAGTACCAAGCCGTACAGCAGAGGGGGTTGGTTCCGCGGGCAGTCGGGACGATAGCTTTGAGTTCCGCCCGTCGGCCGGACTTTGATGGTTCCGCCGGCCGGCCGGATTTCTGGCTGTTTGTTCTGCCTGTCGGCCGGACCGCCCCTGCTCTGTGGTTCCACTCATCTGCCCTCTTAAGCCCCCACTCCAGCCTGCTTTCCGTTACTGCTGGTCAAGACTTTGGTTGCCGAGTCTGCAAAGAAGTGGACACTGAAGTTTACGGTAACAGCGTTTCAGGGCTGCCTTTTTGTTTTCTATGTACTCAAGAACTTCTTACATGAAGACAGAGGATATTATTCTATAAATGCTTAGAAGTTCTACAAGTCACGTGTATTTTATGAAGAGAGTCAGGAATCATGAAGTTCCAATCACCTCAACCCAACTCATTAATTACCGAACAGTAGTTTAGTAAGATTGGTGAGCAGTAGTGTTACTTCTATGAATCTAGTTGTGCAGTTCTTACTGGTTTTAGTGTGTTTATGTACTCTACTCCTTCTACACAGCACAGTATCCTGGACTATACTTCAGCTTCCCCAGCCCTAATCAGAAGAAGGGGGAATTAAGGTACTAATAAAAGGGGTTTATAGTGGTAGCATATAGCAAAATAAACATTGCCATCAAACACGCCACTTCTTTTCTTTTAGTTTTGTTTAAGACGGAAGGTGAACCACGCCGAGGGATTTCTTCCCCGTTTTTTTCCTTATTTTGTCTCCCTTCTTCCCCTAATCACCATTGTTGCTTAGAGTTTGATAGGCACGATGGGTGGTTGGGGGAGGTAGCGACCTTGTCTTCAGTTCCTGGGCGCTTCTGCAGAAAAACAGGTGAGCTCCTGACACATGGGATCAGATGGATAAAGATGGGCTCAGGACTAAACTGCCCCCATTGATGGATGTGGCAGGAAAATGGATCTCGAGCTATGATAAAAACACAGCGGGAATAAGCCTAGCAATAGATGATGTCAAGAGTCTGCTCAGCAGCATCATCGGAGAGTAGGCCAACATGGTGTTCACCCAAGTCCACATCCCAGTCGTCACACTGATCAACACTAAGCACCAAGGGGCCGCATTCAATTCTTTGAGGCACCAGATATGAGACTTAAATATTCCTTGACTGCCCAGATGTTGGAGGATTGATGGCAGAAAGCATGAAACCTGGGGAGACTATAACCAACTTTCTAGACTGAAAGAGGGAACGATGGTGACAAGAGACAGCACAACCATGGACCGAAACTGGCCCTCAGGTCACATTCTTCTATAACATCCTCAAAAAGAAGCTACCCACTGAAATAGATTGGCCTGCGTAGTAGGATTAGAAACCAAACCCTGGTGAGAAATAAAGGCCCACATATTGCACTACTACAGAAAGAAGTAGGAAAAGGATGGGGAAAACAGGAGCAAGTCCAACAAGACACTGCTAAGCTGGTCCGACACAAATTTGAAAAAAAATTGCCCTTGATGGGGCCTAGTTCGCTGTAAGCATGTAGATGGCACCATCCTTGAAGGCAGCACCAGGTTCTAATGGCAGAGGTCAGAGAGGCTGGCTGGAGCCAGACCTCAGAGTATGTTTCTGTTGCCACAGAATGGGCCACATGGCTGACTAATGGCAGTTAAAGGCATATCACGAGCAAAGATTAGTAAGCCTAGGTCATGCTCCGCAAAATTCCCATCCAGAGTTCAAGCCCAGACCAGCCCGAATGCACCTTACATTCAGCTGCAGGGAAATAAGTCAGCTAGCCACACCACCGCAACAAGGACCAGGTGGTTGGCCAAACATATGGCAACAGCAGCAGCAGACAGGGAATGAAGCCCAACAAGGACAGGGGCCATATCCATGGCAGGGAGGGGTGACTGTTTTGGGAGGCAATACCTTTACACCAACACAAACTCAAATACACGGTAAGCCCAACCCCCAACACAAAACCCCCATTTCATGCGCACTTTAGAACGCCTCTCATTGATAAAGATTAGTGACACAACAATGGGAGAAAACTCAAACCTTTACTTTTGTTCGGAAAACATTCAGGTCTGCTGTACACTTTAACGATTGGATCTCCATGCTAGAGCCTGCCATTCAGGTGCCTGTGAGGTCATAGGCCCCACTCTGCTGCTGTTTCCCCAGCGTGGGGTTGACAGACCATGGCCTGGGGGAAGGCAGTCTGACAAGGGGGCAGGGTGACTCCCCTGACTAGCATATAAAAGCTGGCACCCTGGTCCCTTCTCCCATGTCACTAGGAATGGCCCCACGTCGAAAGGACTCCATCCTTTAAATGCCTCCATGCCAATGGAGGCGCTCTTTGGGTTCCAAAGTGAGCCGATGTTCCAATATCAGGAACCAGATTTCCAGTGCACTTGGGATAATGGTGCCCCCATAAACCTTCAAAGTCCACGCACATAGTACGACAGATTGCAAGGCACCGCATGGCACCAAGTTGGTGAGGGGTTTTCATCAAAACCACCAGCCCGCTTAGTCCATTACCCGCATTGGGCGACTATCAACGAAGTTCTGGCCTTGCACCGGACCATCACCTCAGCAAAATGCTGCCTCCTCCTCTCCTCAACATTTTCCAAGGGTCCAAAGCCTGCTCGCTGGATCATGTCCTTCCCAACAACGAGGGTAGCGCATTGCTGGCCACAAGCGGCAGGCCTAAATATCCAGGATCTGAGGGAGAGGGGATGCCAGGAGGTAGGGAGTCCTCAAATGTCCGTCACCACTCCGCGCAAGAGATCTAAAAATAATGACCCATCGCCTGGCCTAGTGATAAGCTACCTCATAAAACATAACACACATCTTCTAGGAAAGACCCATAGGCTCGATGTCAGACTTTGCCACAGAAGAATCACAGAGGTTGCAGAGCAGCTCTCCAGTCCCCATCGGTACACAACATTAGGGACAGCAAATCACATTTAGATCTAGGGAAGTGCCCAAAAAAACATCAAAAACAAGCCCAAAACAAGCCCAGAGGAAGCCTCTAAAAAACCGGCATGAACAGGCCACTTGATGCCACTAGAGAGAGTTACACTGCACGCCATGTGCTGAAGCTAGAGGGGCCTCTGTCCTGGGTTATTCCTCCTTCTGAGGATTGCTGGCTTTTCTGAGCTCTCTTGAACGTGTGTGGTCCTCTCAGGGCCGCGGGTGGTTCCCTTCCTGCTTTGTCACTTGAGAGGGGGGGTCCCTCAATCCTGCCCCACCAGTCCTCAATGTGCGGGCCCCGTCCTCTCGGGTGGTGCCAACAAGCTCTGCACCCCGATCACGGGTGCCGATTAATCTAGCTGCGGGGGCGGAAGGGGGAGTCGAACTCACCTCTCGGCTGCCCTTGAGTGCCCGCAGCTGACTGGATCCGCCGGCTGCCTGTCTTGTAGTTCGTTGTGAGGTCCTGCCACCAACGGGCACGAGCCACCCCGGTCTCCCCGATTTGCTGGTCCTCGGCAGCCGCAGTGCCTCCACCCGTCCTCCATAGTTGGAACTCCTAGTGTTACCTGGAGTTGCTTCCCAGCACTACAGTCTGTCCTCGTTTCTCCGGCCCCCAGATCTGGCTCCGCTCCACATCTCAACTGGTTTAGGGGGAGGGCTCCTCTCGCCCTCATATTGGTCCGGTCTGGCGCGGGGGAATCACCCACTGGGCACCGCCATTTTGTGCCCAGCCGAGTGTTCTTCCCTTGCCGTCATCAGCTGCGGGTGCCTCCGCGTATCTCCACCAGCCAAGTTTCTGCTTTCATGCTTGGCCTCCGGTTTCTAATGTCTGGAATGCCTCCATTATTGCGGATTATTGACAATTGTCGGGCTCGGTCACGGAGCCTTAAGCTATTGCGTCCGCCATCCTAGCAGCTTCAACCACGCCCCCCTCCCTGAACCAGGATACAAGAAACCTAGGATCGTTTTCACCCTGATAAGGGCTCATCAGTCAGGTATAGCTTGATTCCAGTGGCACAGTGAGCATGGGTCCCACGTCTAGGCATACCCATCGCACTTTCGGTTCCAACTGCAGCAACACCAAGGTGATGAATGGAATACTTGATTTAATCTCAGCTACTGGCAATCACTTGAGGACGAATCCCAGTCGATCGTTTTTAGCCCACCATGCCATCTCAGTGTGGACCCAGCCATATGCAAATCAGTCTTGACCCTGCTCCAGTGGAAGTAGACCAGCCTGAACTCCCAAGCCAGGGCCTCTTTGGAATACAAGCAAAATAGAACCAGTTTTGCGCTAATCAGGGCTCATCAGCCAGGTCAGGCTTGATATCAGTGGCATAGTGAGCACAGGACACGTCTGGGCATGCCAGTTGAACTTACAGCATCAACCACAGCAACAACAAAGTGATGGATGGAATGCTTAAATTAAACTTTGAAACAGGCAGTCGCCTGGGCGGCATACCAATCCATCATTTTTCACCCACCATCTCATCTCCGTTTGGGCACAGCCATATGCAAATCTATCGACTGGGCATACCTCCACCAGACAACTTATTTGCATTTGAGTTTGGCCCCAATTCCTGGAAATGAGTGGCACTGCTATATAAGGCAACCACAGCAATTGTTAAGGTTAAAGGGGTACTATCTACCCCATTCCCCTTGGAACAAGGCACCAGACAGGATTGCCTACTGTTGCTCCTCCTTTTTGCCCTCTCCATAGAGCCCCTGGTGTGCTGGTTGAGGTTGAGGGCAGACATACTTGGATTTCCTGACATAATGGGACAACCGGAAAAATCACGCTCTATGCAAATGATATTCTGCTGTACCTTGCCAATCCAGAGATGGCCATCACAGCAGCTCTGTCAATATTTCAATCCTTTGAGAAATACTCAGTATGCACAATAAACTGGAGAAAATCAATACTATATGCACTCGGTATCTGGAATAATTTAGGTGACTCTCACTGCAATTTGTGGGTCAAGAGAGATAGGTTTTGATATCTGGGGATCGTGATTACTACAGACAAGTCGCAGTTCCTCTGTTGGAAATCTCAAGACAGTCATACCTTAATTTTAGACAGATGCAGAGCAATGGAGACGGCTACCACTGTGCCTCATGGGGAGGGCAGGAGTTTATAAGATGGTAATGTTCTCCACACTGCTTTACATCCTACAAAATTCCCCTGCATCATCCCCAAGTCCTACTTTTACTGAATAGCTACATTCATACGCAGTCTCCTGTGGGATGGGGGTATGCCCCGAATGTCCCTCTGATCCCTGCACCAATGAGTATAAAACTGTGGCATTGTGCTACCGGATATCAGGGCACACTGGTGGGCGGTGCAGAACATCCACAAATTGGGATTCGCCTCGAGACTTGACACAGCTATGAGACTGGACCGACTGGGGCTAGAGACAGCACATAGATACATTTCCTGTATAGTAAGAGAAGTAGGCGATGTGTGCTGCGTGCCATCCATGCAACTTTAGACACATGGGGCAAAGGTACTAGGCACCTGGGTTGACATGGAAAGGTGACCAAGCAAACACTGCTGATAAAATGCACATGCTTAAGTTATCGTCAAGGGGATAGCACAGGCATCTCCACAATAGGGGACGTAATAGGCATGGGTAGGTCTGCCGCTGATTACCTGGGGTGCCACAGAACTTTTAATGAGTCATGTCTGCCTCATCCCCCAAGGGCTCTCAAACGAGCTCATGCTTCAATTCGGATTTGCCCATACAGGCAAGGCTCTATTATTCCAATCAGGTGGCCATCTTTACAACTGACATGCCACCGGCCGTCCTTTTCTTTTTGCAGTGATTCTTGCCACCACAGCTGCCCCCAACATAAACCATACACGGCAGGAGCTCTGGGTGAGTACCTTGGAAAGTGCCTCGGTATAGCCTGGCGAGGGCCGGCTGCAGGATGTCTGTGGATGATGGAGGAGGTCCAAGAGCGTTCATAGAAGGCGCCCTCCATTTTGGCCTCCCTGGCCACGCCCCCTTCCCCACCTCCCAAAAATTAGTTTTATAAACAGAAAATACTGACATTTGCTGGACTTGGCCTTTTTTGCAGGGTCTCCTGCTGATTTTTTGCCTTCTGTTGCTGAACCCATGTTTTGTATACATTAGGAGATTTTTCGTGCTAACCAGTGGAAAAGTGCTTGTGCTGGCTCTCTAAAACATGCTCAAATTGGCCTGCACCTGATTTGAATGTTTAATTTACTTGCTAGTCCCTAGTACATGGTACTCCATGTACCCAAGACCTGTACATTCTATGCTACTAGTGGACCTGCAGCACTCATTGTGCCACCCACTGAACTTGTTTTTTAAAATATGCCTCAGGCCTGCAACTGCAGCCTATAGGGCAGTTTTAAACTGCCATTTTGACTTGGCAAAGTACCCAGCGCCTGGAAGTTAAATGTCACCTATGGTCTGCAGCATTTGTTGTGCCACCGCTACAGTGACAGAGTGAAACCAAGACTCTAGACCTGCCACTGCAGCCTACTCGGGACGCTTTTAAACTGTTAATTCGACCTGGCAAAATAACCCTTTTGCCAAGCCTGAACCTTCCTTTTTAGGTCTCGTGCCTAGCGTTGCAGTGCGCGAGAGACCTCTTGGAGGGGGTTTCAAAACGTAGCTCGTGCGTGTGCTTTTTCTTTTGGCTCATGCGATTGGCCTTTCCGTTCGTGTTTTAATTTAAGGCATCACGCAATTGGCCAAAGGCGGGCGCATTGCTCTGCCTATGGCCTATTGGTGTCTATTACGCGCATTGCTGACGTGTGGGTTCAATTATCGTGCCCAGACACGGGCGCGATAAGTGAAACCTCGTAGCGCGCGCGCACCACTCGTTTTACAGCTTTGCATTCACCCCTTTTTAAGTACTTTCAGTTTTAGTTTCTTACTTACTGGAATTGCAAGCTGAGGGAAGGTGTGGACTGCAAGGTAAGGAGCGAACACTTTTAACTTTTACTTGTTAACCCCTTCAATGCGCATGACGGAGCGGTTCCGTCATGTGCGTCGGTTGCGCTGTGCGCATGACGGAACCGCTCCGTCACGGCCCCGCCCGCTCAATAGAAACTTCAGCACGGCGCGGTAATCCGCGCCGTGCTGAAGGGGTTAAAAGATATTTTTCTTTAGAAGCAGTTCCCTTTCCGGTAAGAAATAGCTGTTGATTAGATAAACAGGACTTTTTTGTTTTTTTCATTATGTTTATGCTGTTATGGTCGCTGCCATACTGATTTCCGTTTCCTTTCTACAGACGCCGCTTTATTTCAAGCATTCTCACATCGCTATCCAACTTAAACAGCAGTGTATTATGACATGTTTACTTCTTATGTAGGAGGGCAGGTCTAAGACATATAAGAAATTAAAGGATGCTGTTAAACATTGCGCAGAAACGCCCCCTCTAGCAGCTGCATCCAGTTAGTGTTTCAATTTCTCAATTACTTTCTTGTTTATTAGCTGTGACTTGGAGGTCAGGATAAAAACAAATATTTTAATGGCAGGCTTTATGAGGCCGACGAGGCGTGCCGGGCACGGGCTTGTGATCTGGACAGAACTCGCTATGGGTGGCGTGAGGTGGGGGGCGTGGTCTGCAGCCCACGATGGCGGTCGCTTAAGCGACAAGCTCCGGGCCGGGGCACACAATCCGGCAGGATATCTGAATCTCCCTACCTGATCAGACGGCGGTCGGAGAGCGGCTGGCAAGCTCAAGCGGTGGGGCAGCTCCGTCGGAGTGTTCTGGCGATCTGGACCTCCGGAGGACGTTCCCAGTGCCGGAGTTGATTCCTGGCCTCCTCGGGGCCTGAGCGGAGGGCTGAGCAGCGGGCTTTCCTGATGTCCGGCGGGGCCGGAGATGCTGATTCCCTTGGGCGGTGCCCACGTGAGGCCCCCGGCGCTGGGCCTGTTCGGGGATATAATCGCGATCTCCCCCGGCGTGGTGCCTTCCCGAGGGTGGCAGAGACGTGGAGGCTCCGGATGTGATCTGCTGGGGGCTGGGATCGCCAGACTTTCGGGTGATGTAGTGGAGCTGTGGAGGCTGCTTCATCCGGACGGCGCCCGCGCGCGACCCCGGAACTGGAACTGGACGCTGCCGCTGGCGCAGAGTGGCGCTTTTCCCAGGGGACTTGGTGCAAGGAGAACTCCGGCTGCAATTTGCCCAGGGGGGCGCAGCAGGTATGACTTGGCGTTGTGGTGGCTGATGTGGGGAGAAGTTCCTCGGGAGGCCCCCCTGCACAAGAGACTGGCCTGCACAGTGGAGCAGCGGTGATCCCGGGGGTGCTCCTTGGCGGTGTCGGATCGGGGGCGTGCGGTGGAGTGCTGCATTGGGGTTGCCCTTACCCCCCCCCATGCGTGGAGTGGTGCCCGTCCGGAGAGCGGGGATCGACAGTACTCGACAGGTGGCGAGTCACTGCCAGTCGGACTTCCTCTGCTGGTCCTCGTTGCTGGGGGGATGCCCTGCCTGTCCTGGCGGAGTCTGCAGAGGAGAGGCCCTGGGAGGTACATCGTGGCTGGTGTGCACCGGTGACTGGGGCATAAATTGCGGAGCATTGGCTGTGTGAGGACTGTATTGACCTGCTCACCCTGGGTGCTGTGGGAGTGCCCCGAGCTTTCAATGGAGGCCTTTGATGCTGTTTCGGGACTGGGGTGTTCATAGTGGCTCACTGTTCTGCTGGAGCGTGGCTGCCATAGTCGAGACGCTGGGGTGGCCCCTGGGCTCGTTCTGAGGGCTTCAGTGCCATTGCCTGGGATAGTGGCTCCGTAGGGACCACCTACACGTTTGGAGCAACGCATCGCAGGCCGTGCAGTAGCCACTGCTCTGCCGCTGCCACGGGATATCTGGCACTGGACCCCGATACACTGCAGACTACGGGGAAGGGAAGACCTAGGATACCGCCGCGATCCGAGGGGACAGGGTCCCTCTCCCCAGCGTCGGGGCACTTATCTGCCCTGTCCCAAACCGGTCGGAGGGAGCAGCGGAAACCGACACGCCAGGGGATAAGCTGGACATGACACTGCGGGAGATTCGTGATTCCCGTTCTGTGTTGGAGGCTCAGCTGGGCATCGTCTCGGTGGAGCTCAACTTGTTGAAGGATCATCATAAGAAACTGGCGGAGAGGGCCCGTACGACTGACCAGAAGGTGGATACCATGGTGCCCCAGGTGCAGGCCCACGACGAGCAGATCCAACATATGCGCCAGCAGATTGACTCCCTTCAGGCACGGGCTGATGATGCGGAAGGGCGGGCGCGCCGGAACAACCTCCGCATAGTGGGGATGCCGGAGGGGACGGAGGGATCTACGCCCACGGAATACATAGAGGACTGGTTAAAGTCGACTGTGGCCCCTACCGGACTATCGGCACATTTCACGGTTGAAAGGGCACATCGGGTCCCTGCACGTCGCCCAGTACCAGGAGCAAACCCTCGCCCTATCCTGGCCAGAATTTTAAACTATAGGGATCGAGACCATATACTGCAGGCAGCGCGGAACCAGGGCCCTCTGCTGATTGCTAATGCCAGGGTATCATTATTTCCGGATTACACTTTGGCAGTGCAACGCAAAAGGTTTTCCTTCATGGAAGTCGAGCGGCGGGCCTATCATTTGCCTTATTGTTTCCTGCAAAATTTAAAATCCTCTATGAACAGCGATCCGTTTTTTGATACCCCTGACAGTGCGTGGGAGTGGCTAGACAAGGTATTCCCCGAGGTGCACCCCATGAGACATATGGACTCCTCATTGCCCAAATCGCAGGGTCCCTCTCGCAGGCATAAGAAAGGCCTTCTCACACAGAGTTCGATCTCGGACACTCTGGACCGCCAGCAGGTTATGGAGGGAAGGCGGGGGGGGCCCTCCGCGCTGCCTCTACATTGCGCGCCTCCCGCCCAGACATCAGCACTAGTCAATCTGAGGGTGTGCATTCAGACACTGACTCTGAGGGTAGCATTGCATTGTTTCCTTCGGCAGCCTCGCGGCTTAGCAATGATCTTCTAGCCTCAACAGGCTCATAATTGCAAGTCCTCGAGCTCATGGGATATGCTTCGCCTACTGTTGTTATCCTGCCTGGACTAAAGAGTCATGGCGCGTTACACACGCCTAACCTGTTAAATAACGCATTATAGATCATGACCGCCGTTATGACAGAAGGGAATAGATGATTAAGTCCCTGGCCCGGGCTCTGTAATGGGCTCTTACGTGTGTGCCTTATTGCTTATACACGACTGTTAATGGAGTTAGCGACCTTCCCTCAAAGGCGGTAGCTTTGGTTGGATGAGTGGAATGTTTATTTTGGTTGCATGGTTTGGTCGAACGATGTTTGTGCATTGGACCCAGTATTGGGAGTTAGTTAAATTTGTTGTATCTATGCCGCATAGTCTGAAGTTCCCGGGGATGCAGGTGGGGTTGGGTGGGTTGGGCTGGGATCCGGGGGGATCCCCCCCTTTTGTCCTTATTTGATGATGGCTACTGTTAATTCTTATACCATGGTTTCGTGGAATGTGCGAGGCATGGGTTCTATATCTAAGCGACATAGAATAGCTGCGCAACTGCATCACTGTAAAGCCCAAATCATTTGCTTTGAAGAGACACATTTGCTTCCCACTGAAACCGTGAAGCTGCAACGGAGATGGCGTGGTCAATTGTACGCGACGGCGTACTCCGCCTTTTCCCGAGGGGCAGCCATTTGGATTAGGGCGGGTATCCCCTTTTCTCTTACTGAAAGTAGAATAGACGACCAGGGCCGGTTTGTCCTTATATTGGGTACATTGGACGGGAGACAGGTAGTGCTGGGGTCCCTCTATGCCCCAAACACGGACCAAGAACTGTTCTTAGCGCGGGTATCCCGGGCGCTTGCGGGCGGGTCCCATGTCCCGTGGCTTCTGGGTGGTGATTTAAATGCAGTATTTGACACCGGCTTGGATCGCTCCCATCCTCCCTTACTCAACACGGCAGCGAGGGCGCAGGCGGCAGCCTTAACCCGCTGGGCGCAGGGTTGGGGTCTCAGATATCTGGAGGGCACTACATGTGAATATGAGGGAATATTCTTTTTATTCTTACCCCCATAAACTACACACGCGGTTGGATCATTTTCTTTGCTCTCCTGAGCTCTCCACTGCGGTAACGCATTGTGAGTTTCGGGGCAAGACAATATCTGACCACAATCCTATTGAGATGCGATTGTCCTGGGGCCCTTCCCTGACTCCAATTCCAGCATGGAGGATGCAGCCGCTACAACTCTAGGACCAGGTATATCGGGCGGCATTGTCTACAGCTGTGGACACATTTTTTGTGGAAAATGACGGCTCAGCCTCGTCTAGAGCTCTTGAATGGGAAGCCTTCAAGGTGACGATCCGTGGGGTTGCTATGGGGACACTGGCGGGGTCACGGAGGGAGGCGCTCAGGGACCTTGCTGACCTGGAGGAGAGGCTGCAGGCTCTAGAAGTTGTGGCCCAGGGAGGTATAGCTGGTGCGGAGCCATTACAGTCTGCTAGGATTAAACATGCAGAGTTGTTAGAGCGCCTACGTCTGTTGGACTTCGCTGCTTATACACAGCGTACGCACTCTAAGGCGGACAGGGCAGGCACCCTATTAGCACGGTTGATTCAGCCGACGTTGAGTCCTACTCCGGTTCTGGCAGTGAACACTGTTAACAATGTTTTGGTTACATCCCAGGGGGAGATTAATATGGCATTTCAGGAACATTATGCTTGCTTATATACAGCCCCTAGTGTGGATAGCCTAGCTCCCACGCATGCCTTTCTGGCTGAGGTTCAGCTTCCTAAGGTCACTGATACAGTGGCCGAAGAGATGGCTGCTCCAATCATAGCAGCGGAAATCCGGATGGCAATAAAAGCACTGGCCCGCAACAAGAATCCGGGTTCAGATGTCCTTCCTGTGGAGTTTTACTCCACTTTTGTGGATAAATTGGTCCCGGGATTGTTACAACTCTATAATACCTCTCTGGAAACTGGGATTCTGCCACCTACTACCAAGGAGGCGATTGTTACGTCCTTATTGAAAACGGACAAGGTACCGACTGATCTTCTGTCCTACAGACCCCTTTCTATTCTGAACACCGACTATAAGATACCCAGTAAGGTCTTGGCATTGCGGCTACTGCCTTGTCTGCCCCGCTTAATCCACATTGACCAATGTGGATTCATACCCCACCGCAGCACCTCCTTGAATATTCGCCGGTTGCATGCTCTGATGCATGCGGTATCGGCCTCCTTCCCGCTTGCTGGCTGCTTGTCCTTGGACGTGCGCCAAGCTTTTGATACCCTAAGCTGGGAATATATGTTGGCGGTGTTATCTAAATTTGGCCTGCCCCAGCCCTATTGTGCGTGGATTAAACTGTTGTATACTGGGACCACGGCACGTGCTAAGACGGGTAAGGCTATCTCCCCCTTGTATTCGATATCCCGGGGCACTCGTCAGGGTTGCCCCTTATCCCCCATGTTATTTGTGCTGGCCCTTGAGCCGTTAGCACAGCATCTGCGACAGATTATGGCCCTTTATGGCATTCCGCTCCGTGGGGAGGTACATTGGGTATCTTTATACGCGGATGACATGTTGTATTTTCGCAACCTGGGGGCCGATAAACACCTACTAGCTGCTGCTTTCTCCAGGTTTGGGGACATATCGGGCCTGGGTCTTAATGCTACAAAATTAGTGGCCTTCGCCTTTTATAATACTCCGGTGGCCCCTACCCTACAATTTGGTGACCTGCAGTTTAGGATTGAGCCTATCACTTTTAAATACCTGGGGATTCATATTTATAGATCGGACGCTGACACAATAGATGGTAATGTAGTTTGCACCGTTAACTCGTTGCGCTCCCAGATCGCCTTCTGGACTTTATTGCCATTGACGGTAGCGGGCCGCGTGGCAGTGTCAAAAATGGTCATGCTACCCCGCCTCCTTTATTACTTTGTGAATATACCAGTGGTACTGCCGGCCTGGATTTTTAAATTGCTTGCTACATTATTAATATCATTGGTGTGGGGGGCGGGCAGGCTTCGATTGGCGCTGGCTAAGCTACAACTGCCCACCTCTGTGAGAGGCATGGGGGCGCCGGATTTTAGGTCATATTGTGTAGCGGGGCAGTTACAATGGCTGGCGTATTGGTTGGCAGGTAAGAACTTATTCGAAATTGGATATACCCCGGAATTGTTACAACGGGGGCCACTTCAGTCGCAATTGTGTCCAGGTGCACGGAAGTTGCGCGATCCTCCTTACCTGTTGAGAGTTGCATTACAGTATTGGACACAATATGTGGGCTACCGACTAGGAGAGAGGTCTTGACTCGGAATCAACTGCGGGGATGGACTCGGGAGGGAGTGGAGTCAGTCGGGGATTTCTTTCTCGAGGGCCAGCTGATGCAGCATGACGAGTTCACGCATGCCAATTCGGTGCCTGGCACCTTATTCCTCACGCATGCGACCATAGTACATTTCATTCGAACTTACTGGTACACGGATCGCGTGGAGCCCCCAACTTTCCAGTTGCTGAGGTCCTTACACATTATGGGTCATGGCCGATACTTGGTGCGCTGGCTCTATCATGGCTTGAGAGAGCATTTGTCTGTTCCATTGCTGCATCTTAGACAGAAGTGGGACGTTCTCTTGGGACAGAATTTAGACGATAGGGAATGGACACAGGCGCTGGAGCATCCCCGAAGAGTTTCCCGGAGTTGCCGTTAAAAACGATACAGTTGGGGGGAGGAGCCAAGCATGGGCTGAAGATGGCCGCGTTGTGAGGGAGCTCCGCCGTCCATCCTCGCCCGCGACTATCCTGACCACTGATCCGCTTCATCCCTCGACAGATCCCGTGACCGGAATACCGACGGACCCCATCCCGCCGGTTCCGGTGTTCGTAGCTCGCCCAACCGCGGAGAAATCGTCCCCGGAAGCCTCGTCCTTCGCCAGGGCCTGAAGCCGGGACGCACAGTGACGAGCCCAGCCGGGCCGTTGGACACCCGGCGGTGGCGCCGCAACTTGTGGGGCCGGCGAAGGGATCCTTGTCCCGAGCGGCCTGGGCGGCGACTGGGCGGACACACGGCAGCAGCAGCGCTGAGGATTGGGGAGCCGAGACTGGGCTCCGGAGCGGCACCGAAACGCTCTGACCGGGGTGAGGCGGGGCGAGCCGGCCGCGAGGGGGAAGATGGCGGCGGTTGTCCCTAACAAAGGATTACTCCTGTTGTCCCCGCTTCACCGGGACCACTGCTTGCCCTCAGAATTGCCTGGACCTGCACCGGGGCATCCGATCTACGCCCCCACCTGACTGTGGCCCCTGGTGAGACGCCCTTGGCCGGCTTCCCTTTTTCACGGCGGTGGCGCGATAGCACGGCGCACCGCCGTGCTCTATTGTCGCGGCCGCTTTGGCCGCGGGGACCTTCTTGCGAGCCCGGCTCGAGGGCCATTGACCTGCTGGCGGTGTCCGCTCCCCCCTGCCCCGGCCTTTGTCATCCTGAGCTAACGGAGCGGGGAGACTCGGCAGGTTGGTGCGGCTCAGTGCAGCCTGAAACGCTCGGTCCCATACCGTTAGCAGAGACTGTTGTGCTGCCTGCGCCGACTAACTGAATAGGAGGCCCACTTATTTGGGGGGGAGCTCGGCGGAGGGTGTGGAGCTCGTGCTGGACCCCTTCTGGCTTGTTGGTGTCTGACGGTGCCCGGGAAGAACCGCACAGGTACCTGAGCTCGCCCCATTCCTAACGTGGCCTATAACAACACTAAAATTTGACGCAGTTTGGGGCATAGCTTTACGGCCCCCGCCGCACGAGTCGCCAGGGAGTGGGTGTCTAAAGCGTAGCTGAACGCGTGTGTGCCCGAGGTGGCACTTCAAGACTCTCTGGTGATTTTCGCGGGCCGCTCCCGGATTTTCGCGGGCGCTGGTCCGTGGTGGGGGCGACTGTGGCCCAGGACCACACACCGGACACCCTGTTTGTCTGCCTTCGGAATCTGCCACCAGTGCCATGGAACCCGAGGCGCCTGTGTCTGAGTCCCGGTCCCGATCTGGGATGGACCTACCCTGTGGCTATTTTGGTGCGACAGAGTCCAACACCCTGTACACCGGGTCTCAGCAGGATTGGGAGGGTGCGACTCTGAGGAACGTGGCGGAGCGGGAGCCGGGAGCTGCGTTGGGGTACGGGGACCTTCTCGAGGCTCTCGGTGCCCTACACGCCACCTTGATTCACGGCGCCTGGGTGTTGGGGAGCAAGCTCGATGGAGTGACATCGGCGTCGGAGCAGCTGCCACCTGCCTATCCCCAGGTACGCTGGGACTTCTCATGCCGCGCACGGGGGGACAACGTCGTGATCGCCCCGGTGAATAGTGCACGCCTGGACTCTCCGGACAGAATGTCAACGTGCGATCAGCTGGCGGTGGATCTGGTCGGTACCGATGGTCTTTGGCCTGAGTGGGGGGGGGTGGCCTCGACCCGTGCGTGGCCTCCGATGACCCGGGCAGCCTCCGGGCTATGGTCGCCCGCTCTGGCTGATTCCGCCTTCCTGGGCCTGGTGTGTAGGGTAAATCCTGGATCGGCATTGGGAAAGACGATCTTCCATGGAACTGACTGTATCGATCTTCTGAGCCCTCTACCCTACCGGTGTGTGTTGCTTCCTGAGTTTTATTGGACGCCTCTTTCCCTGGTGACATTGGACATGGCTCTGGGACGTGGGGTAGGCATGGGTGGGTTTTCAAAGAGTGGCCAAGGATGATGCTGACCCTCCAGAGGTGGTCACCTACTAGGCGGGCGGGCTCGGGAGTTGTGTGTTCACACGGTATAATTGTTGATGTACTAAGTATGCACTGCTACTTTCTCCTTTCTCGACGGGGTCGATTTGGGGTTCTTTATTGCTTGCTTTATGGGACAACGTATGGTGCAAGAGGGAGAAGTCGGGGGCGTGTTCTGTAGGCCCTCCTCCAGTTTATTAATATTCTCTCAACCCCCCCCGTCTGGTGGGGGCTCTTTTTCTACTCCCTTTCTCTGTTTCTTCTATATTTCGGGTCTGGTTCCGGGGCGACAGGCACGCTGCTGGGGGGAGGGGCCGTACTCATCTGCAGAGGTGCAGGGTGGGGGGTTGGGGGGGGGGATTCTTTAGTCTTTCGTCTCCTTTTTCCATGGCCTCTTTTTCTTCTCTTATTCTTTCCTGTCCTTTTCCTGGGATCAGTAGGATAGTACTCCGTTGTTGTCAATCGCTACTGTTTCCGGAGTGCCATAATTTCCGTGGAGTCTCCTGGGTCTTGGGGCAGGGGGTTGCAGACGCAATGGCCGTGTCCTTACTCTACATCCTTAATTTCCTGTTTCAAGTGCCATTGCTAAGATAGATTGCTGTATATTGTCGACATTTATCGCTCTGCCTGCCATTTTTCGTTATCTGGGAAACTGTTTGGCACCTGATCCTTTCATCCTTTCATCATAAAATGTAAACCTTTATTATCCTGATCTCCTACCTGGGCTGTTCAAGATTGGGAGTCTGCTAGCGACGAGATTTTGCTCCCCGAGGTACTGACTGTGATAGCCTTGCTTGCTGTGATTTTCGTGTCTAGCGGCCGGCCCCGGGGGTTGTAGGCCCATATGTGTAATTGATTACGATGTCAATAAAGGTTTCAAAAAAAAAAAAAAAAAAAAAAAAAAAAAAAAACGATACAGTTGTTTATCCTCCATGCAGCGTATCTTGCCCTGGCAACGATACGGAGGATGTACCCCGCGGCATCTGCGGCGTGTCCGAGATGCCAGGCACCAGACGCTGATTTCATACATATGATATGGAATTGTCCAAAGCTGCGGGGGTTTTGGTCAGAGGTAACTCGTGGGCTTGTGGTGGTGACGGGGCGTACTCCTTGGTACACCATTGAGGCCTGTCTGCTGGGGCTGCTCCCCCTCCCTAAAAAAGCATAGCTGCATCGCAGATTTGCTGGGCTGACCCTGATATTGTCAAAGCGCATGATAACGAAACGCTGGAAGGCTACCCGGGCACCGCGAATTGACGCCTGGTGTGAGGAGGTGGGCAGATGGGCGTTGGTGGAGAGGGTAGCCTTATACCAGGAGGAGTATAGGGGTCTGAGGAAACGACCAATGTCACTGGATTGGGCTCAACTAGTGGAACAATTCAAGGCAATAGAAGTCTTGGACCCCGAGATATCGCAATATGGCCTGCGAGAGAGTGGGGCAGACATATAACAGCGGGTGGATGTATGTTAGTCGGTGCCCTGCGTGGGTGCCTTCCTTGTACTCCCCCTTTTCCCGGCTGGGACTTATATTCTTTCCCTTCCTCTCTACCTCCTATGATCCTTTCTTTTGCTTGTTTCCCCCCCCTCCTTGTTTGTTTCCTTTCTTTCCCCCCCCTCTCCCCCCTTTTAGCCCCCCCTCCCTCCGTTTCCCCCCTCCCCCCCTCGGAATAGACCCCTAGTTGGGGTTCTTGGGCTTGGCGCGCACCTGACGCAGGTACATCGGCGGGGTGTTTCTGCACTCAGCGGCATTTAGGTACTTTGTTTTGTTAGGGTATGGTGAAGGGAGGGTTGTTGTGGGAGGCGGTTGAAATGGGTGTTACACTAAACTGCATTTATCAAAATAGTCATTAACTGCCTGGGGTACCGGTTTGGTTACCTCTGATGTAAAAATATTGCAATCGCTGGGAACTGCTGTTATTCTCTGAATGTGGGGCTATAATCAGGGAACGTGATATCGTAACACTGAACTTCTAGTAATGTCTCCAGCAAGGTTACCAATTGCATTATGTGCATGTAATTTCAATGTGATACTCAATAAAAATATTTAATAAAAAAATGGGTGGCGTGAGGTGGTCTCAGCCGAGGCTCGGAGCGGGGACGGAGCTCCAAACAGGCCGCCTGCCTGTAAATCACGCCCTGATAAGCATTGTGAATTCTGCGCTTCGCAGTCACGGTGTGAGGGAGTTTTCAGTTTATGTAGGTGGGACAGCGAGGGTGGACATGCAGTGTAAGAATGCTCGCATGGAAAACGGCATCATTTTACATTTTCTATCTATTTAACTGTGTACATTTGCACGGCGTGAGCCGGGCTGCGTTGGGCGCGGAGAGTGGGATCCCTCGCTGCGCAACTTATGTGGTGATGTTTGCTCCTATTCTAAAACTTTTGTGTACCTTCAGAGGGCTTAAGGGGAGCTTCCGCGAATCCACCAAGGAAACTCGCAGCCCCAAATGGTGGTGGCGCCTCGCGGTTCTCCACCCTCACACTGGCGCTAATGCAAGCGAGGAAAATGGGCCTACCTACCCCTGTTAAGCTGTAAGATTACCTTAACCCCTCCCACCACTGGGTCCCTGATGCCTCCTCCCAAACCCCTCATTCAGACCACACCTTGTGTTTTCTTCTGCAAGTAGAGAGTTCGAGTTAATTTCTCAAAACCTCCATTACCTCATTTTCTTCCTTTCCTCATTCAGTTTTCCACTGCTGAAGAAAGGGACTCCCCACATCGTGTTTTACAGGTTCCCCTATTGACCCTGTGGTGTGCGTAATGAGGAGCAGCCACAAGGAGGGTGACTTCTGATTGGCTACAGGTAACCTCATAATCAGTATGGTATACTGGAGTGGCACGAGGAGCGACATGACAGCCTCAGTGTCCTGCCGTTGCGCTTTGAGGCTAGGAATAGACTCATGACTGCCCACACCGCCTTCACAATCATGCAAGAGGATTCATCCTGAAATCTCAGACTCCTCCCCACCTAACCAGTCTTTTGATGTACCTTCTCAATCTGTCCAGTTCCCTTGGTCTTGCTAATACTCTTCATTTTATGCGGCTGAAATAACTTCTGAAACTAGCTTCCGCTGCATTTGTGTCACTCTCAAATACGTCACTTGACATCTTGAGCTTCTAAATGTGAAAGTCAGAATTTCCACAGCCCCAAGGTTTTCAGAAAGGCTACTCATTGGGGGATGGGCAGGGAATTCGAGGTCTGAGTAACCAGATGCTTGTGGTCGGTGCCCGTACTGCTGCTTGAGATAATTACCTACTGTTGTAGTTCTGCTAACGTTCAACATTGATATATTTATGATAAATAATTTGTGTTTTTTTATTTTATTTTTTATTGATGCATAAGGACAACCCTCTAGTCTACGGCACAGTCTACTGTAACATGTCAACTCTGTTGAGCCAACAGCCAGTCAGGTGTTGTGAGCCATATTACGCCATTGCAGCTTTAGACTGGGTGTGCATTTCTGTAGGCACAGTGCTGTTTTCCGCGGGCTCCTGTTCTGTCCCCCAACAACCTCCTGCTTGGCTGATTAACCCTTCACTAAGCCACCTCCCTAAACGCCCACCCAAGCGTTTCTCATCTCTCAAAACTCTGCTCTCACATCCTAGGATCTCTTCTATCCTGCTCCCTCCTTTGCTCCTCCTCACAGTGCCTCCATGGCCATCCGACTATTTACAAGGAGCAGAACAGAGCATGGAAATAAAAAAACAAAAAGTAAAAAACACGGTCCATGTCAATGCCAAGAGCTCTAACTTTAACAAATGCGAGGCCTGTTGCATTGCAAATGCTTGTTAATTCTTATAAGCCATCTTTAAGGTAGGCCCTAAGAGCCCATAGCATAGGGTGCACTGTTTTTAAAAAGTAGGACATGTGTGCTTAAGTTTTACATGTCCTGGTAGTGAAAAACTCCTTAAGTCTTTTTGCCCTTCTTTAAGGCCTATATCTCCCATTATCTAACATTTTGCTTACCTTTTTACATTTAATAAGTGATAACTTTTGATTGGGAGCAGATAGAGATATGGTATTTACTCTTCAATGAATGGTAATTTAAATTTCTTTTTATGGTGTAGTTGGATATTAAGTCACAATTCTGAAAATGCCACTTTTTGAAAGTTGGTATTTCCTTGTCCTAACTATTTGTACCTTCTGCCAGTGTCCTGGTTCACATGACTGTGAGTTGCTCTGCTGTTAAGGTTTGTGTATTCCTTCCAGACGACAGTGACACAAAGGGGATTCAGTGTAGACAGGATGGGCCATCCTGCCAGGATGGTTGGGGCCTGAGCTGTACCCAGCCTCACTTAAATTTCAAAGCTCTTTGCCTCCTGCACACACAAAAGGACCTGACACTAGCCTTTTGCCACCCCAGACTTCTTGAATCCTTGATAGGGAAAGGGAAGAACTTTCCAGAACTAGATGGGGAAGTTAGTATAGCGGATCCCCTCAATTTATAGCCTGTTACCAGGAATAAAATTGGACCTCTAGAGCCCCTCTTCAGAACACTTGTTGACATTCCCGAAGCAGGGCTGCTTTGCTCCACAGAGTACTGACCTGCTGCTTGAGACATGTCTTGCTTCACAGAGGATTGTCATGCTTTTACCAGAGGACTGCCCTGCTGCTTGAGAACTGCCTTGTCCCCCTGAGGACTGCCCTGCAGCTTGAGGACTGCCCTGCTCTCCGAGAAGGAAGACAGGACCATCTTCCTTAATCCCAGGCTACCTGAGTGACTCCAAGGGTCAGTTGGCTGAACTCCTCTCTGAGCAACAGGGGCACAACAAGCTCCAGAGGCCTTCATGCATCTGCCCAGCTGACCTGCAACTAGATCTGTCTGAGCCCTGCAGGCCTCTGCTGGAGTGGGTTTCTGACCCCAAGAGGTGCTTCACTAGGTTCTGGATTCTTGGTTCCATCAGTTGAGATCTTTCTGTGAAAAATGCTGAAATCCAGAAGTTTTTGGCTCTTCGCAACCACAAAGAGCCTGTTCATGCCGAGACTCTGCCGCCCGTGACGACCACCAATGCAAAGCTTTGGTGAACCAGCACTTCATGCGACAGCCCACGGTGACAGCCAACGCTAAGGTCTAGCAATGATTGTCTGTGACGCCCGACAGGCTTTTTGAGCTACACCGATGACAGTCTACACCACCCCGCTTGTGCTTCACACTGCAGCAGGAGCCATCCATATTGCTTTCCTTGCTCCTCCTCGCGGCCATCTCTACCGCAAACAGAACTATTCGCGCAGGCCTTTGAGAAAGTGACGTTGATCATCTGGGCTAACTTGGTCCCTGTATCCAACAAGCACTCCAGTGCGATCATCCTAAACATGTGACCTTCCCCTGGTCCAGCACGACTAATGACTGTGAGTGGCGCTTTGTGCTCATAAGCACTGTTTACACTAAAATCTTTAAAACTGCATATCTCTGGTTTTGCTAATTGTATTTTTGTTGTTTTGGTATCATTTTATTTAATAAAGTGTACTCTATATTTCTTAAGTGGTGTGGGATTTTTCGCTGTATAGCAATGCACTGGCGGTCCCCTACTGGTCCTCCACTTGAAGCTTGGGTAGGGGCGGTTCTTAAATGGGCTGCTGCGGAGGAGGACGCAATACGAGAGGAGGAGGCCAAAGGTACCCGTAAAACCCCAATCTCTTTAGAGTGGGCGCTCCTACTGCACCAATTCAGACAATCTCAGACCCCAGCTGCACTGGTAGCCGACATGAATACCCCCGACGCCGCACCGCCTCATGCGGTCCAGGTCTCTACGGCGGGGGATCCCCCCCAGTGTCCCCCTGCACCACCTCCGGGCCAGCTGAGTTCCCCCCTCTGCTCACCTGATGAACCCCACGGCTCCTCATCCCGGATTGTGCACACACCCACCCCCCCTAGATGGGAGGCAGCTATATAGCCGAATGGGCAATGGCAGACTTGGGACATAGCCTAGACCTCGTCACTCAGAACTCCATGGAATCCCCCAGTTTGGTTCTCCTCCCCAGTTTTCTATACAGGCAATGATCTGCTACCATACAGACCACTTCCACATGGAACAAGACATATACGTACTCTCTATATTGACGTTGGTCTATTTGTCCGCTCATGTAACGTACCCATTTTCACAGAAAGTGATGTATGTATGCTTATATTCTTAAATGCCAATAAAAAGAATTTTCAAAAAAAAAAGTGGTGTGGGATTTTTCTTGTTTTGTGTTTCCACTTTATTACTCTTAGTGTGCTGCATAAGTAGTGCCGATGTCTCACACGGAAAGATGATGGGACAACCCCAACTCCATTTTTTTAATTCCATATTTATCTGCTTTTTGCACACTCTTGTTGCGGTTTTTATTGACCAAACAATGAAGTTTACTACTACTAAATACTTTACACTTTGCCTCTATGATAAGCCTGACTACTTTGTGTTAAGCTGCCAGAGGATTAAGCACAGGTTAATTTAGTGACTTTTGAGGTTCATCCTGATGCGGATTGTGATTCTTGCCACCCCCCTCAATCAATAGCCCGATTTCGTACAAGGAACAAGAAGTTCATCATTCTAGACGATGGAAGACTATTTCAGGACCTGGAGTGAGTGAGTTTCATGCTGCCCTCTAGTGTTAAGAAGTGATGGTTACACAGCGATGAAGCATTGTTTCAATAAAGGGTCTCGGGGGACGGATAGTGCTTGGCGGAGTTCAACTGAGATATATATATAGTGCCTTACCCATGGCAATCACCTTTATAGCCAGCACCCTCTTCACCAATCGCTGTGATCGTACTATGCAGATTGGAGATTGTTCTCCTGCCGAAGCGTTACGCGGTGTATTTACACGTTATTCACAGATATTGATAGGTAAGGACGGTCTTATCTAGATTCCATTTCAGAATTTTTAATACGTTTTTAGAGGGCCTTTTATGAGACATTTTGTCCTTTTCTGTTTCATTTTGTTATAGTTCATTTCTATCTACAATACTAAATGACAGCCATTGCGCAGTTCTTACCGCGAAGCCACGTGTTTATTCTACACACGGATTGAACGTTACATCGAGTCTGTTTATTTGAACAGAACTGGAATTAATTACCCGCTTCTAGTTGAGTTGTCCCTCACAGGGGTAAGTCAGCATGGAATATACAGATACTCACGCGCATTCCCTCCTTCCATACCCAGTAACAACAATGTCTTTCTTCTACAGCACCCAGCCTGGGCGCCCTGTAAGTTATTTCTTTCACTTTTGGCACGGTGACACTATATATTCTTAATATCTGAACCGCTTGCTGACCAGGTAGATAGCTTAAAAAATCTTTACCTTAAAATCAAAAAATGTTCTCAGTACTAGAGAGCACTGTATTCTGACAGTTATTTATTTAATTTTTTTTTAAATTTAATTTTTAGGTGTTCCCACATTAGATTGTCCTGAAGAGACCCTCTACTTCAGACAGGGTCGAAACGCCGTTGACGAGATAGGCGATACAAAATATTTTATGACACTTGAAATGAATGAGTGTCATAGATCATTCTAATTCTTTCTTTTTGATCGCCTTTATAACGATAAATTGAAACCGTTGTATGTGGTATCGTTTTTTGATATTTCTTTTTTATGTCTATTCACTGGTTTCACTGGGACACTTTTTTCACAAATGTGTACTAAGATTTTGTTTTGTTTTTGTCAGTAAGATTGTCATTTATCTGTGTATTGTGAATCTGTATATTGTGGAATTGTTTTTGTAACTTTCAAAGTGCTCGTTTATTGTGGAATATAAAAATTTTTTTCTATTTTCTACCTTAAGTCTGACGTGTGAGGTTAACTTCTCTTTCTGACGCCACATTTAACCCCTTCATTTATTGTAATTTTTTGCTGTAAATCATATTATTGATTATCAATCCACTTGAGCCACTGTTTCCTCTTATAAACGTTTGCCCTGGCTCTTTGTGAGTAGGGTTTCCTTGTTTCTTGTTTAGACTATTTAGAGCGGTGAGTACACAGCAAGGACTTTATCCTATTCTGGGATTTTTTCCTACACCCTATGATATATAGGGTTCATACAATTTTTCTTGTCGGGTTAAGATGTCAGAAAGAGAAGCTCCCCTATACACAGAAGAATACATTACCAAACTTACAAGCGGACCTTCTTTATTTTCTAATCAACTTTCTTCTACTGTGAGTCCACGTCAATTACTGTTAGATAAAATAGAAAAAGCAAAGAAAAAACATGTAAGAACTGAGCTACATGCACGTATGTTGACTGAATATCTAAAGGCGGGTATAATTCCTCAGGGGTTGGTCGTCAGGAACGTCCCAGGGATTTTTCGTGACGATCCAAAATTCAAAGGTGGATTCAGTGGTATCTCCACAACCTGCTCGCGCCATTGGATGGTGCTCGGTGTCGAAACGGCACTGGATCATGCAAAAATAGAATTAAAAGAAATTGAGGAATTGGAAAAAGAATTATTGGGTGTTGAAAATATAGAAGAAACTAAAACACTGTTGGATAAAATCAATAAATCAATAGAAGATTTAAATTCCTTTGAAATTAAAAAAAAGGTCGACAAAGTTACTAAAGACATCAAAGGCTTCTCTAAAGAAAGGGCTTATCCTTATCTTAGAGAAGATTACTACAATACATCTGAGGTACAGAATAGACAGAACACCTGGGAAAGATTCAGACGCAATCAACCTGTTACTTTTTCTGAGTCCTCTGGTGGCTCAAGTGACTCTGACGTACAACCTGGCCCAAGTCATACAGACAATCGCTCCGGTCAGCCTTTTTTAGAATGCGGAGGCAAGAGAAGGGGCAGAGGGAGAATATGGCATCAATATGCGGGGGAACTACAAACACGGAACAGATACTATCAATGGGGACCCCAGCCATACTAGATCAAGTGAAAAGAGGAACGGATAATATTCCCATCTTTAATTTGTCCCAACACCTCTTATCCTCCGCTGAAGTTTCTCTTTTGAGTAAAGGACTATCTTTTGTGATAACTGAACGCACAAACTTTTTCAATCTAAAAACAGAGTTATATCAGTTCTTTCGAGAAATACGACTGAGAGTATTCTTTATGGATAAAGATAACCATATACCAGATTCTGTCACAGGGCTGAGACCACCTTCAACTTTTTATCCAAGCAATGGTATGATGCCCCCAGAGGTACTAACCTTTGAGAAAGTAGTTTTAGCAGGTATAGATGACTTAAAAGAGAGAAAACAATTCATTCCGCACAATATCAGTTATGATGAACGCAAAGCTTTGTTGTCACTCAAAAGCGACAATTCAATTGTACTGAAACCTGCGGACAAAGGGGGTAGGATTGTAGTTCAGAACAGAGTAGACTATGACATTGAAATAAAGAAACAAATAAGTGAAGAAAAACATTATAAGAAATTGGTGAATAATCTGTTATCCCAGATCAAAGAGGAGATACTAAGGGTAACAAAAGAGGGCCTAGAAGAAGGCTTTCTAAGTAAGAAAGAATTTTACTTTTTGAACACTGACTGTCCTAGAACTCCTGTTCTGTACACTCTCCCAAAAATACATAAGAACTTCACTCACCCTCCGGGCCGTCCTATACTGTCAGGATGTGGCTCAATTTTGGAGCCCATCGGTCAGTATATAGACTTCTTTATCAAAGATTATGTCCCTTTACAAGAAACCTATGTTAGAGACTCCATGCATATGATCAATCTGCTGGAAGATAAACCATATGATGTTGCAGTGAACAAACTAGCGACTTTAGATATCACTTCGCTATACACTAATATACCCCAACAAGAGTGTATAGAAGTTATTCAGGACTTATTAGAAAAGAGACCTAAACCCAATCAGGTCCCTACGTCTTTCATCATTACACTTCTAAAGATTCCTTTAACACATAACTATTTTGTATCAGATGGTGAATATTACAGACAGTGTTCCGGTACCAGTATGGGAGCAATTTTTGCTCCAAATTTGGCGAACATCTTTATGGACCACTTGGAGCATAAATTTGTCCTGAATGAAACTAATGTATACCAGTCCAAGATCACCAATTGGAAGAGCTTTATAGATGATATTTTCTTGATTTGGTCTGATACGATTTCTGAGTTTAATAATTTTGTTCTATACTTAAATACTGTCCAACCACATTTAAAGTTTACATCTACCATACATGAGTCCAGCATTGTCTTTTTAGATTTGAATATACTGCATGAAAGTGGAAAACTGTACACTACACTGCACAGGAAACCCACAGAACGTAACACCTTACTTGCCTACAACAGTCATCACTCCCGTGCACTAAGAGATGGCCTACCCCATGGACAATTCTTGCGACTACGTCGTAATTGCACTAAAAAAGAGGATTACATGAAAGAGGCAAATATTCTAAAAGAAAAATTGCTATTGAGGGGGTATCCAAAGAAGTTGGTAAAGAATTCTTTGAAAAGAGCTTGGTTTTGTCCAAGGGAAACGTTACTTACTCCAAAGGTCAAATCCTCAGTGAATAAACTTATTTGTGTCACTACTTTTGGTATACATACCAATGCAATTCGCAAAATTATCACAAAAAACTGGCATATTGTGAGAAGTATTGATCCTGTACTGGATGTTCCTATGTTTGCCTTCAAAAGAGGCAAGAACATCAGGGACCATCTAGTCAGATCTTCAATGGAAAATTCAGTACAAATGACTGGGTCATTGGAATCGGTCTGGGGTCTCCCCAATCTGAATAGGCATCACAAATGCGGGAACTGCGTGGCTTGTGAATTCACGGTTAATACAAAGAAATTCGAACACGGCAAAGTACAACAGCAATTAAATTTCTTCTCAAGTTGCAATACAAAAAATGTAGTGTATTGTATATTCTGTCCATGTGGACTACCGTACATTGGCCAAACACAACAGACTGTGAAAGCACGAGTGGGGCAACATCGAAGTAGAATCAGGAACTCAGTTCTTAATGCACCACTGGTCAACCACTTTATGGAGAAAGGTCATACAGCAAATGACATACGCTGGCAAGTGATAGACAAAGTGGTAGCCTCAAACAGAGGTGGTGATATATCACAGACACTTCAAAGATTGGAGTGTCGTTGGATAGAACGGACTAATTCTATCAGACAAGGATTAAATTCTGCTGAAGAATGGCGAGGCTTTATTACAACTTTAATCTAATGTCTTCCTCGCTCCTTGTTCAGGTTTTTTGCGGATGTTAATATAACTTTCAGTTGTTAACATATGATGCTTTAATGGCCACATACATTGGGCAGAGCAATGATAGAACAAGTATTTTCTGCTGTAAATAGATGAATGTATAAATGACTCAAGGTTTCAAACATTGGATTTGTGTTGTGTTGCACTGTTACAGTGTTTGTGAAAAAGTGATGATAGATCTGCTATATTCAGATCAACATGATAGCATGTATATGATGTGATGATCTTTTATACAGACAACAATCGTGGTTTTGTTATAATCTCTTTCGGACAGATCCGGACAGTGTTCAGGCAGAAAGTATGGTTACTCTGTGTAGATTAAGCTCTTTTGAGTATTATATCTGTTATAGAATATATAAAACACGTGGTGTTAGTCTTCATCGATTTTACTGCCATTGATTTTCCTGTCCGTAATGCCATTGTTGAAACCTCTTTACTACATTGTACATGTAGCCTACACCATTGTTTTTCTTGTCCTTAGTGCCATTGTTCAAACCTTTTTACAACACTGTGCATGTAGCTTATACTGTGTTTGTCTTAAAATTGTTTGTGGGGCTCATTTTCCTCCTTTTGAGTTATTTCACATCACACTTTTCCTTGCTCGCAGACCAGGCCAAAAATATGTGGACTATTGTTCGAAGGGTACGGATAAAAATTTTCATTCAACTTCTTGTACTTACCTTAGTTGTTTATTGATTAGGAAAGTTTTTTCCTATGTCATTTACATACACGCGACTTTTTTTATTTTTGAAATGCAATTTATGGAAGCGCCTTTGAACGCGTGGCATACATTGCGACTCGGTCCCCTCTTTGTTAAGTAGGGGTCCTTTATTTTGTTTATTTATTTTTTATTTTTTATTTCTTACTGTTTCATTTATGGACCTGACCTAGAAATAATTATTGTTTGGAATGTACTGATATAGTGTACATTCAAGGGTCCGTGCCTACTCCATTTGTGTACTAAAAAAATGTTTTCTAACCACCTGTTCGTGTTCATTCCATCTGTTCATTGATTTGTACAGCTCCTTCAAATGCCGCTTTTGTACACGCAACATCGCTCTTTTCTGAATGTAATTATAGAAGCGCTCTTATATTCGTGGCACACACTGAGATTTTGCTTCCTCTCCAATTAAGCGTTATCCTTCCTCTTTTTTTTCGTTTTATTCAGGGATTTGGCCTCGATTGTGTATGGCTTTGGAAACGTACTGATAAAGTTTCTATTCAATTGTCAGTGCCCACTTTATCTGTCTATCGATTCGTAAGGTTTTTTTCAGGACGCTTAGAAGCATGCAGTGTTTCTATTGGGTACTTCACATCCAATCACCTTTATAGCCAGCACCCTCTTCACCAATCGCTGTGATCGTACTATGCAGATTGGAGATTGTTCCCCTGCCGAAGCGTTACGCGGTGTATTTACACGTTATTCACAGATATTGATAGGTAAGGACGGTCTTATCTAGATTCCATTTCAGAATTTTTAATACGTTTTTAGAGGGCCTTTTATGAGACATTTTGTCCTTTTCTGTTTCATTTTGTTATAGTTCATTTCTATCTACAATACTAAATGACAGCCATTGCGCAGTTCTTACCGCGAAGCCACGTGTTTATTCTACACACGGATTGAACGTTACATCGAGTCTGTTTATTTGAACAGAACTGGAATTAATTACCCGCTTCTAGTTGAGTTGTCCCTCACAGGGGTAAGTCAGCATGGAATATACAGATACTCACGCGCATTCCCTCCTTCCATACCCAGTAACAACAATGTCTTTCTTCTACAGCACCCAGCCTGGGCGCCCTGTAAGTTATTTCTTTCACTTTTGGCACGGTGACACTATATATTCTTAATATCTGAACCGCTTGCTGACCAGGTAGATAGCTTAAAAAATCTTTACCTTAAAATCAAAAAATGTTCTCAGTACTAGAGAGCACTGTATTCTGACAGTTATTTATTTAATTTTTTTTTAAATTTAATTTTTAGGTGTTCCCACATTAGATTGTCCTGAAGAGACCCTCTACTTCAGACAGGGTCGAAACGCCGTTGACGAGATAGGCGATACAAAATATTTTATGACACTTGAAATGAATGAGTGTCATAGATCATTCTAATTCTTTCTTTTTGATCGCCTTTATAACGATAAATTGAAACCGTTGTATGTGGTATCGTTTTTTGATATTTCTTTTTTATGTCTATTCACTGGTTTCACTGGGACACTTTTTTCACAAATGTGTACTAAGATTTTGTTTTGTTTTTGTCAGTAAGATTGTCATTTATCTGTGTATTGTGAATCTGTATATTGTGGAATTGTTTTTGTAACTTTCAAAGTGCTCGTTTATTGTGGAATATAAAAAATGTTTTTCTACCTTAAGTCTGACGTGTGAGGTTAACTTCTCTTTCTGACGCCACATTTAACCCCTTCATTTATTGTAATTTTTTGCTGTAAATCATATTATTGATTATCAATCCACTTGAGCCACTGTTTCCTCTTATAAATATTACCCATGGCTAGTAGCAGGAGAGAGTCTGGCATCTATTGTCTTTTTTTGTTGCTCTGCTCTTCCTGAGCTCAATTCTGGCGACGCTGCTGTGTTTCTTGTGAAGCCCTTCCACATTTCAGTGTTTAGATACCGTCCAAAGTTATAACGTGTTCCAAGTCTCTCGAGACCAGCCTCTGTCTGCTTTACTGACTAACACAATTCACCTACCGCCAGGAGACAGAAGGCGCGTTTGCCTCTTTTGTGTGAGACAGTAAACCGTAATGAACAAACTCCCTTAGATAAAGACTTGTAAAGACCTAGTTTATATCCAAACAGCTGTTCCATAAAAGTTTTAATTGCAGTAGCTGAAGTTTGTGAATCTGCAGATGAGCGAGAACAGCTTTTGCACGCCATCTCTTTTAATGCATGGGTTCCAATTACAAACCTTTCATTTCCTGGGATTTCTCTGAAGCAGCCGCTGCACGAGTTGAATGCTATAGTGATTAAAACCTTTCGAAATGAGGTTTCCACATAGTGACTGGCTCGTTAGCAGCAATTAAAAGTGTATGGAATCGGTTGAACTAAATAGATGAATTACTTTACCTTGACATCACGGCAGTTGCAAAGCCACTCTCCCAACTGTGCTTCAGATCCCTTGTAAATCATAATTGTAGACTCAGAAGACGGGAGCCTGGTATTTTTCATTGTGCTGGTCAATCAACATTAAAGAAACCGCATGCACACCTGAGGCATCTGCGGACTTGGCGGATATGTAGACTGCCCTCGAGAGCCCACTGTTCTGAAACTAAAGTTCAGACTTATTTAGAAAATGGAACGAATGTAGTAATTCCAATAAAGCTCTCAGGCTTTTTTTTTTTTCTTGGATAATCAGTTGAAACAGATAATGAGTTTTTTTTACTGTGTTTCTTGGCCCAGGCGGAGAGCTAACCAATGACAGCTAATTACAAATGGTGCGCAGGAATCTAGTTCACGTTCACCAGCTGATTCATATTAATTATTAATCCATAAACATGTCCATTTATTTTAGTTGTTTTGTGTAGTTACACGCGAGACCTTGTGTCCTCTTCAGAGCACTTTGTTACACTAGTGTGAGCACACGTGTGTGTAAATATATGGTTAATGCACTTAGGCTCTTCTACATGTTGCAGCTGAGCCTGGAGGTGTAATCGCTTCTGTGTCTGAAGTGCAGGTTCAGGTAGAGCTTAGTTCCCAGGAAATTGGAGGTGGTGGAGGTTAATAAGGGAGCAGGAGCAGGCTTGTGCAAGGGTCTAAGGCTAGCTCTGAACACCTGCATCCCATGACGCAAGCCATCAGTCAAACCTGCTTCCACAAGTAGAAAATAGATGCTTTTTGGGTGAACTGATCACTTGACTCTCTATTCCAAAGGCCGAGTTGAGATCACTCCAGGCCATGAGCTCTGGTCTTCAACGGTTAGTTTCTTGAATGTTGGTAAAGGATAAAGGTTGCTAGCCCGTGTATGATGTGAAGAGGTTGTATGTCGTTACAACGCATTCCGTTGCAAAGCATGCCTTTACCACCCATGCGTTACAATGGAATGCCATTTCCACGCACAACCTTTACCACGAATATTCCTTTACCACTCATACTTGCATGGTAATGGAATACTCTTGATAAAGGTTATACCCCTCCCCTGTACCCTTACGTGACCACCCAATCATTATTTTTACCCCTGCCCGTTCCCCTAATTCATATTTATATATATTTTTAATACTTTTATTCTCCTTACCTCTTCACGTCTTCTCCTCGATCTTCTTTGATTACGTCGTAAAGCGGAAGCGTCATTCCGTTTCCTCTAAAACAACGCCGATTGTCACCACTTCCCTTTTACATGCCCAAGCCCCCTTTTTTTTCTGCATGCATTTTTTTTTATTTTTGGGGGGAGACCCCCTAAGCCCCCTTTTTCTTTTTTTACCTTTGAACACACGTTTTTGCCGCCATCAAAACCGGACTGAACCTGACGAAGATTAACTGGTTCCAGTGAAGCTTGCGTGGTAAAGACAGTCGTGGAAGGCATACGCGTGGTAAAGACGTTTAGGTGGTAAGTGTACCGTTGTAAACGTAACGCGTAGAAAATCCTTCATGGTAAAGGATGTTTCCCATGTGAAGACAGCTACTTCAGGAATATACGACTCATGCTAAATTATACTCTGCTCATGGTAAAGTGGTTTCCATTGTTCTTGCTTTTTAATGTGTAGATCCAGGGTGATGTTGAACTCTCAAAAACTGTTGATTGTTTTGACAGGGCCAGTGTTCATTATTTTGCACCAGTCTGGGCTTGCCATGATCAGAAATGTCATGAGTTCCAGCCTGTAAATACTTGTAGGAATGGTAAGATGTTCTGGACAATGAATACGTTGAAATTTGAAACCCTGGCTATGTCAGTGCATTTATTGGGTGGGAAGGGAAGTCAACTCAAAGTATAAGATAAATGGGCAGAACCACACGTTTTTAAATTTTTCACTTGGCGAGTTTTTTCCCAGGAAGTGAGTTGGGCGATCACCCTGTTCATCAATGTAGGATTTTAGAATCTTAGTTTGGTTCCTTTTTATGGCAGACATAATTCTTCTTAACCATAAGCGGAAATGTCCTAGACTGTTTGCGTTATAGGCCAGGCTTTCATTATCATTATTACCCAGATGGAAATGGATACTATTATCATCAGCACGCATCTAAAATTCGATTGGGTATTTTTCTACTACCTGTGCTAGTGGGGTTCGAAGGCATCAGGGTTCATGTCCTTGAGCCAGGTATGTAGTATTTCTTCCTCGTCGTTCCTAGACAGATAACAGCAATTCTGTCTTGGTGAGTTTGATCCCACTTGAAGCCCAACCCCACTAAGACAGAATTCCTGTCAGAAGTGAAAACCCTGTTTTTATTGAGTGTCTCTCCGTTGGATTCACACCGGACACCAGCCTCAAGTTACACATTGCCAAAGAAACAAAGACGGCATGGTACCAGCTCTCTCTTCTAAAAAAAAATTGAAACCATTTCTTCTGAAGAAATATGATCACATCAGCCTCATCATGATGGAACTCCATTGTCTCATCCTGCCGGCCCGCACAATCTTTAAAACTGCCTACATCATTTAGAAAGACAATTCGCACAGCACCCTGCTGATCTTGCAGACAGGCTCAGTATCTCTTGCGGCTCTCAGTTCACCCACAGCCAAGACACCATCAGATTGGATACTTAAGAAGTGTAAAAACGAAGAAATAAAAACAAGTCAGCAGGTTTTTTCCGTCTATCCACCCAGGCAGGATCAGGAACAACATCCCTGTATCAGGAGTTTTCCAATGTTGCTTTGAGTTAGAGTGGGGCATGCACCTCTTTATAGAACAATACATCACAATGCAGTTATTTTTCACTTCTGCTCTCATAACCCAGTTATCTTTCCTATTACTTGTTGACCCTATGCTTACCTTTGTCCTCGTACAGCACTCTGCTGCCTTTTGGTTAGGTTTGCAGCATTCAAATACCACATACTAACACTAATAATGTTTCTGATGGATACTTGTCTTCACATATTCCTCACCTTGTGAATGCCTCCAGGAGCCATGGGTTTAGCTTTTTCGTGGACGCCTAGACCACCAAATGTACAGTTGTAGGGTGTTGGATGAGAAAATGTAAGTCACCAGGAGCAGGACTGTGTCTTCTGGCCCTTACGTATTTACCGGTGAGCAAGGTGTGACCCAAGTGTCCCTTGGAGTGTCCATCGGGGCTTAATTGAAAGAAAGATGCGGAATGGGACACTTCATCTGCGTCATCTCCAGTATCAACCTGACCATATTGACTGTGTTCAGAATCTGAGCCTAAAGGAACATGTACCATTTGTGGATGTGTTATGGGTAATGGCAGTGATTTGTGAGAGTCAGAATGTGGTTGGGCTTGCTGTGCCAAGGTCGTGTCGTATCAGGTTCTGATATGACCATTGTGTCGCATTATAATCCAAATACAACAGGTTCCGCTATAATCTTTACGGTTTCCAGTTCTGATTTTATCTAACTGGTCAGGCCCCACCTCTATTGTTACTCTTGAGCTCGGTGGGTTTGTGTGTACATAGACCGACACACGCGCAGGCAAGGGGCTTAGTTAATACATTTCACACATGGACAGTTTATTACATCTGTGAGCCCCCTCTTCAAGGCTCTCACGTTGAATCTAAATTCAAATATAACAGGTTCCGCAATGACCATCACGGTCTACTCGCAGAAGCCAGCATTCCACGAAAACATTGAAATTCTTCTTTTTTACCATTCGTTCTTAATCTAGTGAGACAAGTCTAGAATAAGCACCTTGCAGCATGAGAGCTGTATTAGAACAGTGTGTATAACCTAACACATGCGCACTCTTAGGCACAGGGAAAGCGCACTATCCTACACATGCGCAGTACTCTACGGTGTGATTTGGGTCCTCACGCCGTTCTAAATTCAACAGGCTTCGCCGCAGTCACCCCAGTGAAACAGACCCACCTGTTCTCAATCCAGTTCGCTATAAAGCACTCCCTCGCGCTCACGTCGGTACCTCCGGTCTTTTACTCATAGACCGCCCCGGGGTACCGACGGAGAGGTAAGCGTGGCTTGTACTCTGTGACTGCTTTCCAAACTTAGAGTTTTTCTCTACAATACAGTAGCCTACAACACTGGTTGTTCTCTGAAGAACAAGTTTTGGGTCTTTCCATTGCTTGTCATTATAATCCAAACCTTTCTCTGAACTGTTAGAGTTCTTTTTTGATTCCCAACTAGGTGTAAAACTATTTTAAAGCCATCACTGCCATGCTGTTTGCCTCCACCCTTATAAATACATGGACAATCTCTATACTTTTTAGCCATCTTGATGGGGAACATAAAGATTTTGGCATGTTATTTAGCAGCCTCTTTTCTTTTTCTTCTTCCCCCTATCAGAGCGGGGCCCCCTTCCCTGAGTAGAAACCAGGTTGAGGTGAGGGTATCACCCAGAATTCTGGGGTAAGTGCAATCTAATACATTATTGGATGTATAAAACACTAATGTGTGTGTTCTAAGACGGTATTTAGATACTGTTGTTTGCTGTTTTTGTCAACATTGATGATTTTTCGCATTTCTTATCCATGTCTCTTTACTTTCCTAGGTATCCGGTTTTGACATCTGTAGAGCTCAACCGGTGGTAGGAATGTTTGTAATAATTTTTTATACTTTCACACATTTTTACATAGTAGCAGCAATTTAGGTCCTGATGAATGCCCTTGATACTACACAGATCCCAGTGGGCAGAAACATGTCGACCAGATACTATGGACAATGAGCATAATGACAAAGTATTTATGCTGAGTTGCCATTTTGCTTTTTAATGTTGGCAGAGGTACTCTACTAATTAAAGCACTTTTGAGTTCCCCTAGCCATTTTTATTCACTCTTTATGATTTAGTGCTGCACTTTTACAACCCCTCTCACGTGAGCGAGAATTTACTTTTTGCTTCTTGTCATCTCTAGTGGAGATTTGACTGCAACCCCTGTATGCCACTTCTCTTTACTCGCAATCAGGTCGTTCCACCTAGACCTGGTGCGGTGTATCAAGAGAGACAGACCCAGATGATGACAAACACACTGACTCCTCGGTGAATGATGGGTTCTGTTCCTAGAAGGGTTCTCTTCTAACTAGAGATGTCAGAATTAGTAGATATGCTTTTTGTTTTTCTTTGTTGACTCAGCACCAGACCCGGGTTGATTAGTGTTATCATGATTCAATGCCACCATCTTGTCATCACTTGTCTTACGAGGAACTACGCCTACTTTGATGGTCACGATTCAATGCAGCCATGAGCCACTGAGAGGGTTGGCTTTTGGTTACATAATCGTGTTTTGTTGCATTGTGATGTAGTGCAGTAATAACCTCCTGTTGTGAAGAGTTGTTGATGATCGACGGTAGTTCATTAAGTGAAGTAGCCAATGCCTGGTTAGTTTTCTTTTGAGACGCAAATATTTATAGCATCATTTCTAATTATAGCTTTTTAATACAGCCGTAAATCTAGGCTAAAAATGTCACTCTCCAGATTAACAATTTATACTATACAATATAATAGACATGTTAAGCATTTTTATTAAACAAGAAATCCTGTAAAGGATAAAAGTTATATTTTCATGGTATTTTTATGACCTGTATCAGAGATAATTAGAGATAAGAATCTGCGGTATTCACTGAGAGATGTTGTGATTGGCTGCCATGGTTACAAGTTAAAGTGTATTATATTACAACATAAATATGTTATTAAAGAACATTTGTTGAAGGAAAGTTAAGGTTGCAATCCAATATCTAAAAAAACAATGGTATTCTCTGGTTTTGGTTAGTTGTGAAACCATAATGCTCCCAAATACATTACTCATTATTGTTCACATTACATCATCGATGACATCACACATGACTCAATCAGTGGCTTCATTCCAGACATCAGAGAAGCCATAAACTATTACACTTTTTGAACTACGTTTGCCTTCGGGAGAAATAAAATGTTATTCTGTATCAAATTTTGCGAGAACATCTAGATGTTGACAGTGGTACGGGAATGCTGCCAGCGGCACTAAGGACCAGATGTACGACTGATTTTTGCGGTCGCAAACGGGAAATCGGACCGTTTATGAACGCAAAATAGGTCTGGCCCATGTGCAAACCCTATTTTGCGAGTCAGTGACCTATTACCGACTCGCAAAACAGGGTTTGCGACTCGCTATTATGAAGGGACGTGCCAAGGGCGTCATTTCCTAATAGCGACTTGCACTTCAATGTATGATTGTTTTGCTACCGCAATTGCGGTCGCAAAACACTCACAATTTACCACTAAGCCACTCGCAAACTGGAAGGGGCCCCCAGGGGACCCCTTTCCCTTTGTGAATGGATGCAAAAATATTTTTTAAGAGCAGGCAGTGGTCCGGGACCTCTGCCTACTCATAAAATGAAACAGAAACGTTTTATTTTTCTTTTTTAAACGCATCCCGTTTTCCTTTCAGGAAAACAGGCTGCATTAAAAAAAATTAAAACTTGCTTTATTTAAAAAGCAGTCACAGACATGGTGGTCTGCTGACCCCAGCAGGCCACTAACCCTTGGTAGTGCTTGCCATTCCCAATGGCACCTGCCTCATAATTATTAATGAGGCATGCAATTTGCAACCCCATTAGGAATCGCAAACAGTGTCTTAGACATTGTTGTAAATTACATTTTGCGAGTCGCAAAATGATGCAATTTGCAACTCGCAAATTGGAAGGATCGCACACTGGCCCAATGTGCCGAAAGCTGTTATGAGCACTCTCTGGTCTTTGGCCTTGCCTTTGACTGCTCCTACTATCCTCATAGCTCACTAGGCACTTTATTGGATGTGCTCTGACGCCTTTGACCCTTACATTTTTTTTTTATTTCTCCTTATTCTGGATCGTCATTTTTTGGCATCCTAAGTTTAGAAATACATTTTTTTTAAATGCATATCTACTGGTAAATCAAAAACTGGGAAAATATTTACTCGTAGGAGAGGGTGTAATGTTACCCCCCACATGGCTCCAGCAAAAAAATATTTCGCAACAAGATTTGTAGACCACAAGAACTGGTACACAAGTTGCAAAATACATCATTGTAGATTAATCACTATGGTTCATGAACCCTATTGTCAGTAGGTCATTTTCCCTTTATTGTGAGTATTTTAAAATGAGCAGACAGATTTGCATTAACTAAAAATAATTCTAGTTGGTCCAGATGCTAACATCTTTGCAAGTTTTGAATTTGGGAACATAAATGACTGTCAAAAAAATAAATATTGATTTCAAACAAATATTAAACAATGTTCGCTCTCCGGCGGGCTGAAGAGAGGGGAGAACACAGCTTCTTTATTGGCTTTCATATATTATGTTGAAAAAAATATTAGCTGCTTTTCTTTTGAAATCGAGACAACTAAAGTAATATAAAGATACTTGCGACAAAACGTCTAAAGGAATCTGACGGCTGTCAGAAAGATAAATCCCAGCAGGAGAAGCCAGCCAAAAGTGGAAATGCAAAAGGCAAAATGACCTATGATGCAACGTTTTAAACGGGGGAAGTGGAATAAACTAGAGGAAACAAGCATATTAGCTTGTAAGAGCAAAGTGAAGAGAGGGTAAAGAATGCTTGACATTTGAGGGGATGGAGATAGGGAGGTATGTAGGGAGGAGGATCAGAGTTGAGAGGCAGGAAACAATATGAGGCAAGAGAGACAGTATGTTGAGAGAGAGCTGATAACTTCAAGAAGAAAAGAGGATAGCCAGTAAAGTCAGGAAGAAAAAAAGCTAGGTAGGAAAGGAAACTTAGAGGGGGGTGTTCTGGAAGGGCTTCAGCAGCTGTTGAACGGTCAGCCTTTTTAGGTCTTGCCTAAAGACAGGTTTAGCTGTCTGTTGTCAACGACTTATTGTGTACAATACAATCCATGGAGTGTGCTTTCGGTCAGCGCCTTGTGCATGTTTGGATGGCTTTGTTTGTTTGTCTCAGTTCCCTACTCCTCATTCGATAACTTTTCTCCACATTCTTGTGTTTATCCTGCCAAAGTGCATTTCGATCTCGCAGTGTTTTTCCTTAATGACGTGTATCCGTCCACTGCTGCTGTCAGACTGCAGAACTCACATTATAGTGCATACCAGGGACTTAACCCCCCACTCGACAGCTGCTTGCCTACCAGCCCCTTAGCCCCCTTCTGCTTTGAACACTGGTAGCACTATCGAAAGTGGCCTTCCTATTTTTTTTTTTTTACAAATAATTTCAAGATGGCTACCTTGCATGGGCATGCACACATATGCACTGTACAAATCTTTGAATACATGTTTTTATATTTTAAGAATGACATTCTAAGATGGTTGCAGCCATGGTGGCCATTTTCTAACATATTTTCATAGGTCCACAGTCTTTGAAAGACTTTACTTATATTTTAAGAAACTCCATTCAAAGATTTCCACAACTGATGCATGTATCCTTAGCATCTATCTTTGAATGGGGTTTCTTAAAATATAAGACACTACATTCAACGTTGGCCACAACAAATGTGTGCCCGTTTGCAATGGATATTTAGGAGAAAAAAAATATGCATTGGCATAGTCAATATGTTCAACAGGCTAGAATTGAGAAATAAAAACAAAGATGCTTTTCTGCATTCTCTGGGTATTCAGTTGCAGGTGCTAGAAAGAAGCCTGAGAAAAAGTGCACCATTGCCAGCGTTTTATTGCTTTTGGCGATATTCAGCCTTTGAGTATTTTTGCTGCGAAACAATCTGGTATTGCCAGAGATTTTTAATTTTTTGTTTTTAGGTAGATTGGCAAATTGACTTCTAAGACTTGCTACGTGATGCCTAATGATTTAAATATTCAGTGGGCTTCTAGAGGCAACCTTCGAGTGTTAAGAAATGTTGCATTTAGCATTTCAATTATGTCTTGGTAGTAATGTCCATCGTGTCTACTTGGGTGTTGTTATTTCCATGCCTGTGACCTCTCCTCAGTGAGCTGGAGACTCAAGCTACACCTCACTGGCAAAAACCAGCTAGGTAAAGGTTTGCCTAACTTTAGTTATTTCATACAAAGTAGGTGTGCCTCAGTAGCAGTAGCCTGACTGGTCTGCCCCTTTTGCGGCAGTGATTGATTGGTCTAAAAATGGCTTAGTGACTTTAATAATGGCACAAACAAGTTAGCAGTTGGTGGGGGGCTACTCAGAGGGTGTTAATATAACAGAGCCACTAACACGCTGCTCTTGCAAGCAGGCCAAGTTGTGTACTGTCTGTGTGTCATGTTGTTCCTATGGAAACATTCAACCTCTTAACAGTGGAACACATTTTGGCTTCTGCTGAAGCCAGGCAAAAATGATCAAACACAGTTTGGCTTAAGCCCTAAGTGCTCCAATGACAACACAGTATTAGCCAGTCAGAAAATGTCGAATGCTAGCAATTGACATCTGACGGCTGCCTGGATTCTACAGTTCACTACAATTCACAGGCAGAGATATGAAACGATTTCTGACATGTTGTTTGTCAAACTGTTGGGTGAGAGATTGAGCAGACAGGTGCTTTTAGCTGCCACATTAGTCGCGGCACTCACAGATGTCATTTTTTACTTTTTACCTTACTGTTCTTTCCCATCAGGTCTAAAATTGCTAGGTGGGCCACTAAAAGCTGTGTATGACTTCCCCGAATGGTAGAAGTGCACTACTAATTCCCATCCCGGATATACTATTTTAAAAGGAACTTAGCCCAGCTCGTCAGAGGTTATCAGTGGGAGAAAATCTCGTGCATTTTTATTAAGAGGGCAGGATCCTACAATGCAGCAAAAAACATGGGAATCAATAAGACGTATATTAAAATTAAAGGACAGGGCTTCACTCTAGCCAAAATAAAATATTCACAAACCAGAATTTTACAATCACATTTCTTACTACTGATTCATAATTGTGGATCATCTACATGCACGTGAAGTAGAATTGTGGCATCAAATCTACATTCATTTTAAATTAGTTTCGCTGGAAAGAATCCTTGTAAATTCATTTTAGATGCACTGTCAGAGTATTTCTCTAATGTTCTCACAAATTGAACTGGCAGGGAACGTTGTCACAAACCAATTTCCTTGTACTGATAGGAAAACGTCAAACTAGGTGGGCGCTGCTTAACAGAAGCGGACTTAAAGATGGTTTCCGAAATTTGCATCTGCCACACTTGGATTCAGTTGATCAACGACGAGCCCATGATTAAAGCACCTCCCGCTGCGTTGCTGTCTCTGTTCGAGGGAAATGTTTTGGTATAGCTGTGCAGGTAATTGGTAGCTGTTCTCTTCATAAGTGAAACATTGAAATGGATTCCTTGTCTGTGCTGCGGTAGCTGGGTGCATTTCTCTTGACAGTAATTCGCCTCAGGACTAGCATTATATTGATTCACAACAAACCTAAGGACGACGGGAAATCATCTGCCAAAGTTTTTGTAAATTCTGTTGATTATATTGCATATGAAGAAAGACACATTTTAAACGATTTATTGAATTTGAAATGTAGTTATCTCACTGAGAGAAACTGGCTGGTCGGACTTTGGCCCAGACTCCAGCTCACAGATATAGCCTGATTTCCCTGAGGGTTCCTTGGTTCACCTTTGGCAGCTGGGCAGATCAGAAAGGCTCTCCACAGAGAGAAGGAATGGGGGTGTTATGTGCAACATGGAACCAAACATCAATGCAGTTAAAAAATAAAGAACACAGAGGTCCACACCAGGTTTAACTAAAAAGATAAACATGGCTGATTGGTAAGGGTAAGCACTTTTAATGGCAAAATGTAAGAATGTGTTATGTACAGTACTGCTGCCCTATAAATATAATGCTTCCAACATACATCACCTAATATAGAACCAGCTAAAGTGTATTCGATATAGTACTACTGTTTACCCACCTGGAACTTGATCTATTCGACAGGTTTTTCTCCTCTGTTAGCATAGAGTATAAGCTAGCACCCGGACTGCCATTCTTCAGGCCTTCACCCCTCTTGTAGTTAGCATTATGCGTTTAAAAGAATCCTTGAGTTCTTGTCTTTCTAGATGCATGCAGATATACTAGCTTCATTCTGCTTACCCGTCTCTGTTGTGACCTAGACCTGGAAAGGATCCAGTAGTCTAAGCAACTATCTTTCTGAGCCAGAATGTCGAGTGATTTTACCGTTTAACCAACACTCTTTTCATCTCCTCAAATGTCCTAGCAGAGGTGACACCATAAAAGTAATGTAGTGCAGTTCAAAAATCCCTCACCCCCTTTTTTTTTCGTCCCCCACTTTACGGATCACTGTAAACTTTCAAGAACGTTGCTTAGGTGGATGACGTTTTTGGGGAATTTTAGTGAAGATTCATCAAACAGCACCAATGTTAATAACAAACCAAAAAAAAGAACTTCCTATAGTAAGTAGGTCTGTGTAGTGTGAACCTATATTGCCATCACAGGGGGTTCTGGTGACATATCTAAACCACGATGCCAAAAGCTGAGTGGTTCATAAATGTCACCTGAACCACTCTATGGCAATATATGACCATATTACACATGTTGCTCGTTATGAATGTTTTATATTACATGATTTATTGGTATTATTAGTCTTCAGAAAGATTTAGAGCATTTGAGAATTATCTGTGTAGTATTCATTGTTTACCTGAGACTGCATATATGTCTGTTAATGTTTTGAGTGACGTGTGTTTTTGTTAGGAAAATGTGCAAATACTTGAATTGAGTTTTATACGACCATGTGTATTATTATAAATCAAGTTTGAAATGCAAAGCTCATTGTGAGGAAATTAAACATGCAGTTTAAAATGGGCTTTTCTTTTGTAGCACAATGACACTATAGAGTAGGTTTCACGAGACATATATAAAGAAAAAAAACAAAGTGCAGTGTGGGGCAGTGCAACTTTTTGCTTACTAGAGTATGCGTTTGCAATGTTTTTTTCCACACAGAGGGAAAAAAATAATCGATGGACACTTGAATTAAGGATGAGTCTGCAATGGTGGACTTGTCTGGTGTTGTGATGAGTGGCTCCGAGGGTAGCACTGTCATTGTAAACACATTTATTCCTTACCAGCAGTGAAAGAAAGATGAAATGTTGTGTTTACTTCGTGTGTGTGTATATGAAGTGCATTTTAAATGAAAAACAACACGAAGGTCCTAGCGCATTCAATGGCAGAGATACTTTATTAAATACCGTTATAATACACAGTAGAGATCCGTAGTGCCAATAACATATGACGCGATAGCCAGTCTCATTCCATGTGAAACTGATGCATGTCCACTGCTCTCCTGGGAATCTTATGTTTTAAAGATAGTGCAGCTATGGGGCTAGACTGGATGGCACAAGGTATTCAATTGGCTGTGACAATCTGTGGCCCTTTGTGCGAGGCTGGAGGGCTCAGTGTTTTTAGCATATGTGGCTGCGTCTCTGCAATGTCATGGGCACCAATTGGAGCCACTAGACCAGTTGTGACTTGGCAACTGGTATTTACAGTCTGTGACTTTGAACTCTGGAATGTAATGACTACATTGATGGTTGAAACGTTTCAGATTGAGGGCAAGCAGCCACAGCCGGTGGCTCATTTCTTTATGATCTAAGGTGGAGAGGGAAAGCATTTGTGCGAAAAGAGGCAGACATAAACTCCAAGCGAGTCAGGGATAGTAGGGTTTGGTAAGGTTATCTGTTCTTACCAAACTCATAGTACTGGTGTGCTCTCTGAAGGTCCTCAACTCCATTGGTGATGCCATACCTACATACATATATACATGTAAAATGTTTTGGGTCAGTTCTGACCAGCAGGGTTGCAAGACTGTAAGACCATTTTGGATTGTAGGTATCTCACTTCATTGGGATGACCGCCACAACGTCTGGGCCTTTCACCCCTTCTGCACTTCCTGGCCAGGAGCCTGCTGCTGTTGACACCAGACATAACACCTTCCTCTTCTTCTAACCTTACAGCTCCAGGCTGTCTTCTGTATCTTCGAATTGTTTCCAACCATTGTCACCACTTTTGAATGACAACAGGGCTTATCCCACCTTCCCCCCATGTAGGTGGTCCTACCCCTGTATCACATTCTAGGAAAGAAGGGGGCACCTGGTTCCAAAAAGGGGAAGGTTGGATGTAGGATTAGAGATTGGGAGAGCACTCGTTTCCAGCAGGATGGTTTGTATAAAACCTGGACTGCACTCTCTGAGATACAGGAGGGCACAGTGTCAAGGGAGGCACAATACAACTCGATGTCACGTGAGGATCCAGAAGACAGTAAGTATCAGATAACGCAGGAAACGTTCTTATAGCAGGCAAGTCCATAGAAACACTTGAGGTGGCTTACCTGTTGTGAGGTGAAGCCTCAGTGTGAAAGTGATGGCTTCTTTTTCAGCCCCAGTGCATGGCATCAATAATAGGACCTGGTGCCTTTTATCAAGTTGACAAAGGTTGTACACTCCATCCCTGACCAGTCTGTTGGCCCCTGTACTTGAAATTCCCAGTGAGCCTGTGTGCCCATCACCACCTGTCAGCAGTGGATTTCATACCTTCATGTCAGACGTAGCACAGACATATGAATCCCTCCCGGCCTCAGCAATATAGGTCAAACGTTTCTCTGCTGTACGTTCCTCAAGACGAAAGCACATTTTGCCATTCTCTCATATGAAAATTGAAAGATAGTTTCATACAAGTTTCCAGGTGGGAAGTTTCGATATGAACTTAGTAGCAATTCCGTTCATTCTTGTTTACTTTCTCATTGTTTTTACATTCTGATTTATTCTCCTCTTTATAAGGTTTGGGATGCTGTAGATACCGGTACCTGTTTGAAGACTTACTCCTGCCACAGTAGTGCTGTTCGTGATGCCATCTGGTCACTGTGTGGAAGAAATATTCTTAGTGGTGGCTTTGATTCCGCGCTCTACTTGACAGACATTGAAACTGGTAGGCACCTAACTATTGCATGTGGTACTTAAAACCTTGAATTTCAGATAATGTGCTTTTACCATTGGCAGCTTAAATGTTGGAAAAGTTACTTTATTCGATATTTTGTCATAATTTGCATAGCTTTCTTTCATAATACGGCATATCCTCAATTGATTGTTCACACCAACCAATAATTTGGTTTTCAAGGTTTGTTTCACATTGGATTTAATTTGTTTTGGTATAGGTATACCTGGAAATGTTCACTTCATATTGACCAACTCCTTTAAAGTATTAAAAGAGTTAGTTATGGTTGCCTTTTGGCTCTCCAGTTGACCCAGCGCTTTGGAGTGGTAATGGGAATTAGGACACGTCTCTTGGCTTCCGTATTGTTAAACATTTTTGTAATGATTTATAATATCACTTGCAATCCTATGATGTGAATTGCCCTACTGCTAGAACCAAATCGGTCCCATGCCTCTTCTGTGTAGACACTGATCTGTCCTTTGCAAGAACCAACATCTTTCTCCACAGACTGCTACCCACATTTGAAGTCTATTATGCTTTTAAGAAAATGAAACCTTTGTTACAAGGTCATTTTTAGGTTGCCATTACTGTCTGCACAACCTCAAGTCTTCAATTATTCAAAGAAGTACAATCAAAAACACAGAAAGAGCTAAAGGGCTTTAATTCAGCCCTTTTAAGCTATTGATTTGTGTGTGTTGCTCATGGATTGCAGTTGCTTGGATGGGCTGTCTATCAAGGCTACGGCATTTCATTGATTTGTGACGTTGTTTTATTTAAGTTTCCCATTAGGTTTTGAGGACAGGGCTCAAGTAGAACTTTAGTTATAGTAGAGCCAGTGACTGTTCTTAGATGTATTGACTTTGCTGACACAACACTTTCATTGCAAGTAAATCACATTATGTTTAGCTCTATGGATGTTTATAACCGAAGTGTTGCTTCATTATGCGATCTTCTCGTAAGACAGCTGAGAGCAATCAAAGTCACTCAACTTACAAAATAGGCCCCCTGACAGAAAAAAACAAATCTATTGGCTTTGCCAGTGCTCATTGGCAGAGGCTCATGGTGTGTTCAAATGAAAAATAGCACCTTATCCCCAATACTGTAACAATGTGATGTCACTAATATAATGTAGTTGTAGTAAGGTCAGTAGTGGAATGTTGTGTTTGGAATCGGTTCTAGTACATTTCAGTTGATGACGGTCAAGAAATGAAGACCACATATTTATGATGCCTGCTGTTGTGTTACCAATGAAGCAAATGAGTTAGAGCTCCTGAACTGGTGGTATATTCTCTGAGTTTACATGATCTGTTTGCCACAGTTTGGCAGCGATTGTTAATAATAGCGACAAGTGCACAGAAGACAAATGTCAAAGAGAACAAACGAAGCAACAATCTTTCAAGAGCATAAATGTCAGAAGTGAGACACTTCTGGTAGGAACTAAAGGCTTCATATTGAACTTTTGCAATAAACATGCAATTAAAACAAAGCAGATAATGCTTCACAGAAGTATTTAATGGTGGATGTTGTGTACAATAAACAACATCAGCCAAGATGAAACACCCAGATACATAGTTTTCTGGATGGGATATAAAGAGGGTAAACCTTCTATTATAGTGACAGACCATCAAGCCTTCACGACCATTTTTGGAAATCCTTAAGTTAAAATACCTTCTCCTATAAAAAGGTGGGGAATGATGCTTATGGATTATAACTTTAAAACTGTCTATAGTCCGGGTAAAGAATACAACCCTGCTGATTACTTGTCTAAACATCCATCTGAAGTTAAAGAAGATACAAGATTCATATTAGAAAAGTACACATGCGTTGTAAGTGCGCAATGTAATCATAGAAAGGGATTTGATAGAGACAACAATGAACGATGAAGCAAATCAAGAGCTGAAAGAAATAATGAGTATGAATTGATGGACGCATGTCAACGGTGCAACAGCATTTGGATCTGAAGTGAGAAAGAATTACGTTCATGCTTTCGAAAATATTCATTGTGTATTAGCTGTAGCTGTGTCTGGTATTCTCTTGTGAGTTACCAGAATAATAATCCCACATGTGTTATAGAGGTGTGATTGATATTGCACATGAAAGCCATAGGGGATTATCTGAAACAGTGAAATTTCTGTTCTGAAAAAGTGTGGTTCCTGAGATTGGATAGCCATTTTGATGAAGCTACTGAGTAATTTCCTTTATGTCAGCGTATCACAAAGGAAAACAGATCTGAATACTTATATATGTTTGAGTTGCAAGATGCAACATGTTGCACGTTAGCAGCAGATTTCTATGAACTGATAGATTCTGGGCAGTAGTTATTTGTCATTGTTGTTGACTATTTTTGTTTTCTGATAATTACAATGATATCTTCATCTTTAGTTGTGCGCTTCATACTGGATGCATTTTTCTTCACAGGCTGTACCAAATTAACTAAAAACTGACAATGCACTGCCGTTTTATGGAAGGGAATTTAGAAAATGTTTGAAGTACATAGGAGTATTTCATAGGATGATTACATGGAATAGAGGAAAGATCAAATGAACAGCAAAATTTACTTAAGTATCCGTCAACAACGGTCTGTTTCAGGTGTTAATGGATTACAGGAATACTCCACGTGGTTCAATGGTTAAATGTCCATCAGAGTAGATATTTGGGCCATCTCTACAGACTCAACTTCCACATCTTCATTCTCAATTTCTAGTTGAGTATTATGATATAACGAATAAAGATTACAACTCTAAGGAGAAAATGAAATACTATGTGGCAGGAAAAAAGAAATCTGTATAAGAGCTAAGATATAACATTGAGAATTAGTGTTTGTAAAACAAGTCAAAAACTCACAGAGTTGTTTTCATCCTACTTCACTAATGGTAACAAGAACAAGTGTGACACTGATCATAGCACTGAATGAAAACAGGAAAATAACCATAAACAAGCCTCACTTCAGACAATTTAGAGCTGAAGAGTCTAGAGACAATTCAAATAGCAAAAGTGTTCAAACTCAAGAGCTACAACAAAAAAGTGCAAAATGAGACAGTGTCTGAAGAGATTGGATAATATGAATGTGACAACTTTAAAGGGCAGAATGTTATGTTTAGAAGATCACATTGGACAGCGTTGGTGCATAATTGTGTGCTTATGTGTCTTCTACTCATTTCTTGTTTTCTTTCTTGCTTCTAATAGTGTGCTGTTTGTGGAAAAATTGGGGCAGGTGTAACAATGTGATACCACTAATAAATTGTATAGTTGTTGTGAGGTAAGACGTTGAATGCTGTGCTCAAAATAGGTTCTTGTAGTTTTCAGTTGCTGGAGGGCAAGGAATGAACTCCATACATTTGCGATACATGAAGCCTACTGTTTTGTTAACAATCATGAAGATTTTTTGAAGCTCCTGAACTATAGCATGTTCTCTACATTTACATGATCTGCTTGTCACAAACGGTACCCAGGTGCTTTTGATATCTAATCGCAAAATGTGGAAGTGTCTTTTATCTACTCTTTTGGACGCCTTTGTGGCAAAAGGGAATGGAGGACCCAATACAGAGCAGAACTGTTGGCTTTTAAAAACACTATAATGCAAAGACTTTCCCAGATTGCTTCGATTGGGAAAATATCCACCTAAATCCGGCCCCTTGAGGCTTTTGAAATTGTAATTTGGAGTAAAACATTTAGTGCACACAGTGGTCATAAAGCTGGTATGAGGCTGGGAAGATTGTGAGCCAGCCCTCTATCAAAAACGTACATAGCGGGTCTAAAGGACCTAATGGCTCTTGAAAGGGCTGCTCGTCTCTGATGGTCATCCCATATCCAAAGTATATTGCTTTCTCGTTGGCTTAATAACATTTCGGCAGACACAGAAACTATAACAACTTCTTCCCTCCAATAGCAACTAATAGAGCAAATGTTCTTTCTCCCCAGAAGGCGATGGAAACTCATCTGACCCAACTATGGAGTCAGAAAGGCTTTTGTAGAGTCTTGCTGGTGCTGAGGCATACTGCTACCCCCAAATCTCTGCCTGAGAGATTTAGAAAAGTCCAGAAGAGAGGAAAAAGCAGCAGCTCTAATAACAAACCATGCCATTGCACTTGAGAATGCACAGGATGCAGTGAAGCCAAATCAATTAGCACAGCGAACAATACCTTTAGAAAGCTAGACTTTATGATGTACAATTCGCTAGTCAGTATAAAAGTGTTATAGAAAAAAGACAAAGAACATTGTGGGAATAACTAGTGCAGTATTGACATTAGTGAAATCCCTGATAACACCCTGGCCATAAATGGTTCTACCTAAGTAATAAGGCAGAGAGATATTAGGGCTGCACAATAAAGAGTGGAACATCTGGTTCAACCTTACGTAGACTATGTGTTGAGGCCAATAATAGGAGCTTACCCTAACCCCAGGATTGCATAGGATTACCAGGGACCACTGTGCGAGTCAATTAGATAATGTGTTGCATTGTTCAATTTCTGACCTTGACTAACGGGAGGATGTGTTCTCTACCACAATTGAAATTTCCCTCTGTGATCTATGGAATTTGTACCCACCTAATAAGTTGGCCCGACAGCCTGTAAAGAAATGCTGATTGTTCTGTGTTTGGGCCGGAGATTCTTTCCAGTAGCACTAGTTCCAGAATTCAAGACCGGGATTTAAGCAGAGTCAAGTGTCCCATAGCTAAAGACCACGGTTTTATTTAAAAAAAATTGCAGCACAATGCTATTGCCTACGCTTATAACAATCTGCTACGAGATTGCTTGTGATTTCAAGGGTTCGCAGGAAAATACAAGAAGGCTGCAACTCAAAAAACCTGAAAAACGCACTGGTTTCCCTAGTAACCCGTCAGGAAATGTGTTTTTCTACCAGTGTTCGTAGCAATAAGACACCACCAATGTAGGTGATATATGAACTTGTGATATGTATTAACATAATTTAAGATGCTCAACTGCCTGGTTACATTTGAATGATTAGTTCTTCTGTAAGGGAAATTCCTGGTTTCACAGCTTGTCCAGGAGAAGGATTTAAGAACAGTAAGATTATTTTAGTGAGCAATTGAGACTATTTTCCAGACTTTTGTTTGAGGAATTGGGGAGTGTTCTACAAAACTCTATGCTGCATTTGGTACTTCAAACGGCCAGTGCCGAACCCGTCTTGGGACATGAGGCTCACACAAGTCAAAGATCGAACTGCAAGGGAACGGAGATGCTGATAGTGGTTTTGAGAAATTGTTGCTATCTTGCGAAGTGCCAGCCCACAGGAGCTGCACAATGAAGAGCGATTGACTGTTATCCCTTTAACTAAGAACTGATCTGTCATGTTTTAAATCTGCGTGGCCACACAGACATTTATAGTGTAATGGAGACTTTTCTTGACACGGAAGATGATCTTAATTCACATCCCTAATCTCATCACACACTCCTTTCTATCCTGATATTTGGACTTGGCCCTTTCTGAAGGGTCATCCCCAAACATTTTGCCTTCACAGCCCTGTTTTCCGAACCCGTTTCTATTGGTTTTAGGACTTCACACTTTACCACTGCTTACCAGTGCTAAAGTGCTTGTGCTATCTCATTTAAACATGGTGAAATTGGCTATTACCCAATTGGCACATTGAATTATTTACTTGTAAGTCTCTAGTACAGTGGTATTACATGTACACAGGGCCTGTAAATTAAATGCTACTAGTGGGCCTGCATTATTAATTGTGCCACCCACCTAAGAAGTCTTGGAAACAAGTCTCAGGCCTTCAATTGCAGCCTGTGTGGTCAGTTTTAAACTGCCATTTCGACCTGACTAGATAAACCTATTGCCAGGCCCAAACCTTCCTTTTTAGGTCTCGCTGGCGTTGCAGCGCAAAGCGCTGCCGCCAACGAGTACTATTGTTGCCTCCCAAGGGAGACAGACCGGGGCACGCGCAGCGATCGGGGTCTGTGGACGCGCAGACGCACACACAGACACACGCGCGTGCACACACCCCGCCGCTGCCGACCCCGGCTGCCTAACGCGCGCGCACACACCTCGTTGCTGACTTGCTCCACGGAGATGGCTTGTTATGAATAGCGCCCAGAACCCCCGCTCCCTTTCCTCCTGTTTTCTTCTCTACCACCCTCTCCCCTCCCATACCTGCTTCTCTCTCTACTCCTTTGTCGGCGACCCACAATATTGCAACAGTGTCCCTGAAAGTGCGCATTTCATACTTTGGTTTAAAATTGTCCTTTTACCAACATTTCCCTAACTCATCTTTTGCCTCCTCTTCGTCAATAACTAATTAATGTGTGAAACTCCTTTTACTTTTAAATTGAATTCTGGCCTCAGTATGACGCAGATCCAGCAAGTGAGCCGGAAGGGTGCAAATTCAAAGTCTTAAATCTTGCAGAACATACCACATGTCATCCCCCTGACAGACCACCGAGGCACACCTTTGTGCAGCATCACCTGCTGCAGGTGAGGTGCTTCAGGATCCGGGTGTGCAGGCCGTGGGTCTCTTCCGGGTCACGCCCCTCCTGCGGTGACGCTTAGCAGGGCCCTCACGCCTGAGTCTTTGAGCTGGGCAATAACACCGCCCTCCTCTTCTTCCCCCAGGAATCCTTACCTCCCCGACTCCAGCCTTCAACTCCGAGGCGTTTCTGCGAGGCACAGGTACCGGCTGCACCCTCTGCTTGCTGAAGAGAATAATATTCTTTATGTAATCCTCATTTGTCTGGAATGTTTAATTTGCCTTTGTGTCTTTAAGTGCGCAGCCTTATTTCACAGAGATGCTGGTATTCCTGTGATATATTTCCCAGATTTCGCAGAAGTTGCACCTTCCAATCGGATGCTTTTGTGAGTGAAGTTCAGAGTCCGTAGTGTAGATTATAGGAAGATTTATTCAATCTTAGTTTCAAGTAGGTAAGTACATAGCAACGCCGCCCCTGGAGCAGCCTCCTTGCTGCTCAGCCCAGGTGTCCACTGGCCGCATACAAACACTCTCGGCATTCTACGGGACCTCAGTCCCTGCCTGAGCAGTAGGGACTGGGAACGTTGAGGAGGTTGCGTTAAGAGATGGGGGTACAACAGAAGCCTCGGCTGACGCGGATAATTAGTTTGACATTACACTGCGTTTAGATATTGGAATCCCCAATCCATTTTCAGACCTTGACCATTGCCCATTGTTTAATTAGCATGTTATTGATGCTGAAGATTCTGTTTCCCGTCCATGCCCTTTATCTGCACCTTGCTGAGAGCAGCTTCAATAGTCTCTCACTTCCATAGATACAGTTTGTGTTTTAGGTCGAGACTGGCGTCGGCGTGCATGCGCTGCTCGCTCCGCGAGGCATGCTGTATTAGGGTATGTTGTTGAAGCGGCTCCCACTCTCCGCACATGTTTGTCATTGCCTTTGTGTCATTGTCCTTCTTAAATGGTGACTTCTGGTTCACAAATGGGGTTGTTAGTCCTGCCCTGGTACCACCTTGTCTCCATTTGTTACGGCCTATAACGACTGGAACTTTAACTTGGCTGGTTACACGGCCTGCTTTATCCAGAGGGTGAGTACTGTTTTTGTTATTGCCACCGATGGGGACAATGGCGGCTGCTTTTTGGGGAATTTGCATAATGATTGTGCACCCGCTTTAGGGACACCGCAGTCATTTTCAATTTTAATTTTATTCATTTTTCATGTTGAGCGATGCATCTACTTCTGGGACACCGCGCTTTGTTTATTTTGATTTTTTTTTTTTTACTTTCATAGTGAGCCCGGTGCCCGCTTCAGGGACACCGCGCTCGGTTTCTTTATTATTGTTTTTACTTAAAAACTGAGTGCGGCGCTGCTTCAAGGATACGGTGCTCAGTGTTAAAGTAAAAAAAAAAGAAATCAAGCGCGGTGTCCTTGAAGCAGCGACGCGCTCAGTTTTAAAGTGAAACAAACATTTGTAATGCAATAGATCTCACATTTACGCGGGTTTAAGCTATTAGCATTGTCATTTACAATGCCAATAAATTAAACTCGCATAAATGCGAGACCTATTGCATTGCAAATGCTTGTTAATACATGTAAGTCACCTCAAGGTTAGGCCCTAGCAGTGCAGTGCTTAATTTGTAAAAAAGAAAAAATAAGTGCCAGGGCCCTCATCAGGATGCCACAGCAGCTTGCACCACACATTGCCACTGTCAGCGACAGTACTTACAAAACTACTAACCATCACACTGCTACAAATGTGATGATTCAGACTGATCCAGGCCCCCAGAGCTATAAGAATGGCTTGGGTGGCAGGTATTAGTTGTTTTTAATTTATATTGAATTAATAAATAACTGTTGTTCTGCCCCATGGGTCAGCTGTCATAACAGCCTGTGCTGGCAATGGAGTTCCGGTGCTAAGCACTGGAAAACACCGGCTCAAATTTAAGCACTGGTGCAGTGTATTTAAAAAGTTGTACATGTACTTTTAACTATTACTTGTCCCGGTAGTGTAAAATATTTACATTAGTTTTTCACTACTGCAAGGCCTTCCCTTCCAATGAGAACATTGGGTTACCTTATTGCACTAAAGAAATGCTAACATTTAATTGGGAGCAAGTGGGAATGTCGATTTTGGTGTCCAAAGAATTGTAATTTTAAACCCTCTTTAATGATAAAGTTGGATTTTAATTCACAGTTATGAATATGTCAGAAACTTGGCATTTTCTTATCCTAAACATTTGGTGCCTGTATATAGCTGGTAGTTGCTCTTTGTGTATTGTACCCACACAGTGAGACAAAGGCGGAAATGGTGGTGGCAGGATGGGCCATCTCCGATTTGATGAGGGAAGAACTGTCACCTACCATACTTGCACATCACTAAAGTTCTGCCTGACCACACTCGCAAAGGGTTTGACACTAGTCTTTTATGGCCTCATGCAAGCTGGTGCACGGGCAGGGAGACAGGATATTCCAAGCACCTCTGGGGGTGGAACCCTCCAGAACTTTCTGTTACTTTAAAGTGGGCACCAGGTATGAATAATGGCCCCTCAGACTCAACTCTTCAGTGCACCTCTCACGCTGTTAAAGACTCAGAGGGGCTGTTGTGCTGCTCTGCCAGAAGGGCTGCAACTCTCTTGTCTTCCCACCCTGCTAACTAAGCAAAAGGTCTTATTTTATTTTATTTATTTTTATTTTGAAGGTTTTATATAGCGCAAACAAGACTCTTGCGAGTATCAGAGCGCTTTACAGGATGGAAGGAGGCAAAGTATAGTGTACATAGACAACAGACAATAAGACAAAATCAACAATGAATAGATATAGAGTTCAAGTGAATTTAGCCATGAAGATAGCTTTCACTTCTCTTTTGAAGGATGAAGTGGAAGGGTTCATTCTTGTTTCACTGGGCAAAGCGTTCCATATCTTAGGAGCCATACCCGAGAAGGAACGGTTATACGTTTTTTTCTTGGCAAAACGTTGAGGTTGAAGGAGAAGGGTTTTGGCACTCCTAGAGGCTCTGTTGCCCGCAGAGAGAACCAGTTTCTGTGCTAGGTATTGTGGGGTTTTGTGGTAGAGGGCCTTGTGCGTCATGCAGGCAATTTTAGGTGAATTCTGGCTTCAAATGGAAGCCAGTTGATGGCTCTCAAGTCAGGGGAGATGTGAGCGTTTCTTTTTGAACCTGTGATGAGTCTCGCAGCTGAGTTGATTCTGGCTCTTAATGGTGCTGTTGAGGATCTTGGGAGGCCGCAAAGGGTAACTGCTCCATATTCCACTCGGGGAATTACTAGGGCTTGAACTGCTTGTTTAAAATCGTGTGCAGGCAGAAAGAGTTTCAGTTTTCTTAGGGTCTTTAGTTGGAAGTTAGCTCCTTTAGTTGCGGTGCTAATGTGTTTCTGCATCTTTAAGTTGCTGTCTAGCGTTATCCCCAGAGATTTCGCTGAGTCGACTATGAGCGTGTGACCGTTTAGAGCTGTTAGGTGCTTCATCCAGTCCAGGATAGTGTGGGTTTTGTTAGGGGGGGGCGATTAAAAGGAATTCCGTTTTGAGAGAATTAAGTTTCAGATGGTCTGGACATGCATCTTGATCCCTGGACTACTAGTGTGACTTAAAGAGCTAGTTGGCTTGCATCTTGATCAGAGCCTCAGGGCCTGAAAAAACTCCAATCACCTCGAACCCAGCAGCTGGACTCAGTTTGCTGTGAGTCTTGCCCCCCCCCCATGTGGTGTCACCCCAGTCCTGGATCCTTGGAAGTGGGCCGGAAGGTGCTCTACCAGCATCACTGTGGCCGGAACTGACACAGCGCGATGCATCTCCTTGCAGCTCTACTCGGAACCAATGCAGCCTGATGCATCCCCGATGCTAGAACTTGCATCACAGCCCACAGACTCCTTGGAACCTTCATTGTGTGACTAATCCACTTATCCACAATGTGCTTGCCAATGATGCAGGACTCTACATCACAGCCCTGTAGCTTCTTCAGAAGTCCGTTGTTGACAGCATCCTCAAGAGCGATGCAGAACCTCGCATCACAGTCTCGCAGCTCTTCAGATTCACCGCTGTGTGATAAATCCTCTGCGTGGAATTTCGTAATGCTCTGCAAACATGGTTTAAGGTACTTTGTTCAGCGTTCTCCATTGCAGTCAGCCTGAACTTGTTTCTCTGTCCCAGTCCAGCTCATCGAAATAACCGCAGTTGGCGCTTTGTGCTTTGTGGCAGTTCGGACTGGAGTGTTCCCATGAAGAGCAGGGTCAAGCCTGAATTCCGTATGACTGGGTGCAAACTGGATTGGTGTGGTGAGCAAAAGGACAATGGATTTAACCTAGATATCTTGACTGGGGAAGAATGTTTGATTTATTCTGCATTCTGTCCATCACTTTTTTACCGCTGCACGCTTTGTGCTTCTGGGCACTATTTTTTTACCTAAGACATTGAAATTGCATATCTCCAGTTCCATTGACTGTATTTTTGTTGTTTTGATCTCAAATAATTGATTACATTTTACTTTTTTTCTAAATTGGTGTGGTATCTTTCATGGGTTACGTTTTCAATTTATTACTGCTTGTAGTGTTAAATACTTTACACATTACCTCTAAGTTAAGTCTGACTGCTTTGGGCCAAGTTACCAGAGGGTTAAGCACATGTTAATTTGGAGTTTGCTTGTGTTTCATCCTGACAGAGTTTGAGATTTCTGATTGAATAGGTTTTCACCCCCTTAACCAAAAACCTAATTGTCAACATTGGTTTTCAGTGGTGAGATTAGGATTTGTGTTTGTGCAGTGCCATACGGTGATATTTTGTTACACTAAAAATCCCTGAAAAAATATTTGATGCCATTTCAAGTTTCTTTTAAATTCTTATTCTTCTTGATTGACCTTTTTGCTTTTTCCAAAATTCCCTCTCTTTCTACTTGAATGTTGTGCCTCAAATCACTCCTGCAAGGATGGAGATTGAGCTTGCCTACATTGTGGCTGAGCTCACTGAGTTCTGCAAGGAGAGAAGACTTCTAGCCAAAAGCAACACCAGAAGGCTGGGGCTCCCAAAAGTGCTGAGGGCCTGGGTGGAAGTCCGCCAGTAACTGACTACAGCAACAGAAGGAGATGATAATATGGAAGGGCAAGTAGAGAACCTGAGTGCAGGTCCTAAAATGCAGCACACAGATAAGGGGATGTCTTGCCTCTAGAAGTGAGCAGAGAGCAGTGTGTCCTCCAAAGGTTTATCCTCAGAGGAGCTGGTGGACAGGAAAGCTGATAGGGAGTTTAGTCTGCAGATGGCCAAGCTTGAGATGGAGGAAAAGAAACTGACCATAGAAGCGAAGAAAGAGAAGGCTGAGAGTGCTTTGGCAAAGGAAAAGGTTGAGGCTGAGAGAGCCGCGGAGGAAAAGAGACCAGCTATGGAGGAGTGTAGGGTAGCCCATGAGCTAAGTCTCAGAGAACTGAACATCAGAGCTAAACAAGTGAACTCCAGTTATAATGGGGGCTGCATACACACAGTGCCCTTTGGAGACAAGAGAGTCTACATTCCAAAGGATCTTATGCCTAACTTTGCAGTGGGAGATGACATTGACAAGTGGTTTGAAGCCTTTGAGATTGCTTTGGAGATGAAACTGGTCCCTGAGGAGGATTGGGGGCCCAGTCTCTGGAGGCACATACCTAGGGAAGGGAGGAGTGCTCTGATAGCTCTACAGAAGGGACACAGGATGAGGTTTTCCCCCATGAAGAACACCCTTGTGCGGAAGTATGGCTTCACCCTAGAAACGTACAGGCAGAAATTTAGGGACAGCTACAACCTACACCATCAGTCCTGGGTGGAATGTGTAGATTCCTTTTTGCAAGGCACTGGTTGGTTGGTTGAAGGGCAGTGAAGAAAAAGATTACCACGGGCTGTACAATTTGGTGTCAAGAAAGCACATGTTCAGTCTTAGTTTTGCAGAGCGGCGCCAGCACCTGATTGATATCTGACTCACTGACCCCAGAGCTTGCTAAGGAGACGGGCCTCTGGCTCGGTGCCAAGAACCATAAGAAGGTACCTGCCAGTGACCCAATAAGGGTGGATCCGGTTCCCCTCAGCAGAGTGAGGGGGAGGTCAAAAAAGTCGTAGTCAAGCCCCAGAATAAGAGGGGGGGAGGAAAGGTTTCCAGCCCCTTCTGAGAAACAGGGCGGAGATTTTGGTGGGCAGAGGCCAGGGAGTATCATTTCCTGCCAGATACTTTGATTGTTCTGCATTAGGGCACAGGTTGGTGGGGGGGGGGGGTCTCTGTCTACTCTAAGAAACCACCCACTGATGGGACCTCTACAGGGGTGACCAATATGGCCTTAGGGGTAAGTAGTTCCCAGGGGCAGGTCATAGCCCATGCCATAATTTCCCTTAGCCGGGAGATGGGTGGTAATCAACACTTCCACCAGATGAAAGTGAATGGGATCCCTGTCACTGCTCTAAGGGACACCGGGGCTAGCTAGACCATGATAGGGGAAATGCTAGTTTCTCCAGAGCAGTACACCGGCCAGCTGTGTATGGTAACTCTGTCCAGGGGCAGGACCATGGCCTTGGTATCCCTGGAATGGGGTAGGGAGGTGACCCAGAGGAGGGTCATAGTTAGTTCCCAGGTGCTTATTTTGGGAATGAGTTAACCCGGTGTCAGGAGAGGTGGGAGGACGGGCTGCCCAGGGCGCCCTAACAGTTCAATTTTCTGGGGTTACCACTCCCAAATGGAGGGTACGGGAGCTGAGATGGAGGGTCAAAATGAGGGAGGAACCACCCCTGACCTCTGTTCCCTGGGTGGAGTGGCCAGTCTAAGGCTACCACTCCTGGACTGGTAGAAAGGAGGGTGGAAGACATATGCCTAAAATCCAGGGATGTTGCTTCCCACTCTGAGAAACCTTAGGTCAGGGAACCTTGGATGGCCTGGGGCATGACTCTTGACACTGACAGCTGTCAGTGGCCTCTTTTGGTTGCTGTCCTTATGGGCAGAGTTTTACTTGGGTTGGGGAGAGAAGTGTGAAATGATCCATATAGCTTTGTTGGCTATGGTGGTACTATCTGCCTTCTAGGATGCATTGGTGAGCAAGTTAAGGAAAGGTGCAGGACAGATGCGTCCACAAGTGAGGAGAAAGGTTTCCATCAGGTCAATCCAGTGGCTCAGGAGAGTGTAGAAAGAGGGATCCAACTGAGTTCAGGGAGGCATAGAACTGACAAGTGCCACTGCATAACAGTGCATCCATCCATGTTCTACCACCTAAGCAGGGAAAACCCATCAATGTATTGGTTAGTCTATCCTGGATTTTGGCTGGAGGGAGGGGGTCATGTTGGACAGTTTGCCTTAGATTTCCTTTTTCTGAACCTGTTTTTGTTGGCCTTAGGACTTTGTGCACTTTACCACTGCAAATCAGTGCTAAAGGGTGTGTACTCCTTAGCATGGGTAAAGTGGCTTACACCCAATTGCCACATTTAATTTAATTGTAAGTCCCTAGTAGACTCGTACTACATGTCCCTCAGCCTATAAAGTAAATGCTACAAGAAGGGTTGCATCCAGGGGGAAGAGCTGTCCCCTGCCACACTTGCGCCTCTGCCTGAGCACACTCACAAAGGATTTGATATCAGTCTTTTGTGCCTGGAAATTTCAGGTACCTCTGGGATTTGGAAACCTCCAGATCCTTCTACTACTTCAAAGTGGGTACCAGGTATAATTAACCCAGACCCAACTCTTCGCAATAATCAGACCCAAATCTTCAGTACACCCCTGGACCTGCAGAAGACTCAGAATGACTGCTATGCTGCTTTGCCAAAAAGACTGCTACTCTGTTGTCCTGCTGCCTGAGTAAAAGGAGTGGACCTGCATCTTGATCCCAGGACCACCAGAGGGACTCCAAGGGCTAGTTGGCTGGCCTCCTGATCAGAGCCTTAATTACATATGACTAACAACCACAATCTTGCGTGAGTGCGCCTATGATTGGTTTAGGAATCCTATTTACACGTGGCGCTGACGTAATTCATCTTGAAAATGGTGTCTTTTAACAATCTGATATTTTCTGAAGCAATGCGCCACATTGTATCAGCAGGGACTGGTTGAATTGCAGCAATTCGACCTAGAGGAAGCTATTTAGAAATGTACAGTGTGATGATGGATTAGAAGCAGTGCTGGCACAAAAAGGTCCTGTCAGCGATAATACATTGAATTTCATTGTTGAGTAAAATGTCAGATTTGCAGATACAGAAAGAGCTGTGTACATTGTAAATGTACATAGTGTACTTGAATGGATTTATGTCAAGTCAAGTCAGGACCTCAAACCAGAATTCCAATGTATTGCAAAACTATATTAACAGTGTTATTACACCTTAATCCTATACCTTGACCTAATCCTGACCTTTGCTCTTCCTTTGGGCACTTACTTTGAGTGGATTGTACTTTTGCATTGAGATAAACGTGGTTAGATTGCACCAGCCTCATTGTAATATACCATAATACATTTGAAAATAGGAATTGGTTCATTTTTAAGGTGAGCTGGCAGATTTACATTTTTTGCATTTTTAACAATTCCTGTCGTTCAGCGCCCTCACAACTCAATAATTTCATGGTTCTCTGTGATCTTTCCCAGACTGCAGTACCCTACCAAGGTTTATTGTCTGTAACTTAAGACAAGTGGGTAAGGGGAGCCATTAATTTAGTATTGTCTGCAATGAATGTACTATCTAATGCTGGCCCATTACCTATGCTCTCAATGTAGGTAAGCCACTAGCACCGAACAATGCCTAATTGATTTTAGTCTGTATTTTGATGGTTACACCTAAGACAAAACTACTTTCAATTCCGCCTATGTTTTGGGACAGCATTTTGCTGTGCTAGATGAATACTCAGATGCTCTTTCTAATTTAACTGACAATCGTGCACATCTCGAAGTGTACATACATCGAGTTTTGATTTGCAGTTTTATAAAGGCTGCCCCTGCCTAGGAAAAATCGAGGTTCACCTTCCTTGGAGGATTTTGACAAAATAATTGCAAAAAGTCTGCATTTTCCACATATTTTCTCTAAAATAGGCTCAAATGTCAAAGCTGTTAGAGAGAATTTTAATAACGTAGTTATGCAATTTCACACGACCAGTCAATTTTATAAAATGTCTATTAGATCTTTCTTCACTTCTACATTACACTTAATTTCATTTTCCTTCGTGGCCTCTAAGAGAAAAAAGAGTCATAATTTTGTAATGAAAATCCACTTGGCAGAGGCTTGGTGGCAAACTGACAGGTTCTGTAGAATTTGCAATCGCAGGCATTTAAACAGCAGGGGTAGACCGAGTTTGGAGACTCATACTGCAGAGCTACTGCCCAGGTTGCAAATACTTTACAGTGTCAGAGAGTAGATAGGTTTAATCCATGGTAGATGCTCAGGGCTCCTGTCGTGTAGTCCCTATGAACCTATATAGGATCTGCGCGTTTAGACAACATAGACTGTGGGATTGGTGTCCGGACTAATTCCAGGCACCCCCACTGGGTATGTTCGCCTGTATGCCAGTTAGCTCACAGTGCCACAGTAGACTCCTCTTACCAAGGAGAGAATAGTTCCTGGAAACTATCGAACATGACAACTATGTCCCATCAGGGATCGTGGAAACAGTACAGTACTTTTTGCTCAGTCACTCGTGCTCACTTTGTCTCAGAGAGAGATACACAGAATAAACGGTGGGGACGTTTTTCAATAAGCATTTATTGAACCAGCATCATTCTAGTGTAAAATAGGTGTGCTGAAACAACCGTAAGACAGAAACAGATATAAATGATTATAAGCACCAACAGAGTAAAAGGATGGTAGATTCCTACCATAGTGCTAAAGCAATGAACACAGGAAGGTATATAAAGACATGACAGCAATACAGCATACTCCTACGATGCAACCCTAACTAGATGTACCTAGGTGTACCTTGCATGCATGTTGGTGTAGAGCCTAGAATCACCCTAGGCTAAAGCAACCCCATTACCTGAAGTGAGAGACTGTGGGACCCCATCTTGGTCTCGAAATGGACACCCCACGAGGGATGTCAAACCACTGCGAACTGGAGTGTCTACGTGCAGGAACCTCGGCGTCTCGCGTCAGTGTGTCAGCATGGAAGTCTTTCTCCAATCTCTGCCCTGACAAAGATATGTGGTGCATACCAAAAAGGGGATTCTACCTTGCTGCGTCATGTCGGCCGAGGATGACAGAAGGGATGACCCTTATACATAGTTATTATGCAGAAAATGGTAATCCTGCTGTGATTCTGAGAATCTTCATGCATAATACATGAGGCTAGTTTTCGGGGAAAACCACACAACATTTTATGCAGCGCTGAACTAGATAAAAGGTCAATACCAACACCCGTTATGTAGTGCAATAGTATAGTAGATGTAGGGGAAAGGTTGGGAGAATACTCAAGCCTATATTGGGGTACCTTGATGTCTTTTCTTTTTCAAAAATGTCTTCTTTATTATTCATCTGTTATATAAACATTAAAAACAGCCAAAGCAGCCGACGTGTTTCGTCCAACTAGGGACTTCTTCAGGGCTGCAAAGATCCATAAAATAATACATATAAGTAACATAAATGACAACACTTATACAAACAATTTATAAACGACAAAATGCCATAATCGAGGAACATATAAACAAAAAAATCACCATTGTGACATCAATGCAACTCAAATAACAAATACAAAACAACATCAATGAACAATATAAAAAACGCATGGACTAACTACAAAGACCCTTATATCAAGACAAACATCAAAAACGAATTACATAAAAAAGTTTTAACATAATGTTTATACACATTGTTACCACAATAACTTGTTGAAGGTGACACTCGACTGGACATACAAACATGGCTCAATCATTTTAACATTGCAGGGAAAGTTCTCTAGTGATCCCTGACCTCTGTCTATGCTCTAAACGTAGAGCTCCAAGACACATATATATATAGATGAGGTCCATAGTTATACTACCGTAACCGTAATAATTCCCCATTTAAAAAAAAGGGGGGGGAGAAAAGAGAGAGAGGGGGAGGGGAGAAGGGAGGCTCAATGTATACCCACCGTGAAGTGTAAAGCATCAATTTATATTTGCAGTCAAAGCGAATCCAACGGCCCCAATCAAAGAAACTAGAAAGAACCGGAGTAAGAGAGAATATAAGAACGTTTCTTTGGGAAAAAAAACACTTTTTTTAAGAACAATAGTGTAATTGAGTCAACTGTCGTTATCGCCAAGATATGACACAAACCTTAATTTTTAACATATTGCTTTGTAGTGGTGCACCCTTTGCTGTTTGTTGACATATGCTCCAAAGTTTGGAACAGCATTGTGCTGGCGGGTGCTAAACAGGAGTGCACACTTGGGGTGAATTTGTGATATCACCAATTTATTTGATGGGCCAATAAGGGATCCAGTGTTGTCATAGAGGGTTACCGCTAGCTTTGCTCTTTTAGTGGCCTATATTGGGGTACCCTATGAAAGTATTAAAGGCTTGCAAGATTTCAGTTACTAAACGCATGGATATTAGCTCTTATGCGTACTCAGTGCTGTCAATCACACTGAATGTGCGAATGCAGGTCAGTGCCTGGCACTGAGGAAAATAGCATTGGTACTTAACTGGTACCACTTACTAGGCCCCATACACAAATAAAGAGCAAGAATTGCAACATCCGATGCAGACCATACAGGCATACTAGGGTTACAAATTGAATTGATAGATGCTCCCACCTGTTGTCCACTAGTTTGGCTCTGTCACTGGTCAAAGAAGAAAAAAGGTTGAGCCAAGAAGAAGTGGCAGCTAATGGGAAAGATAGCACAGTGGTGTGCAAGGGGATTATAAAGCAGGGCCCATGCATACTAAGGAAGTGGGGACCAGTGTGGCATAGGCAAGGGTTTAGGATTGAGGTATCAAGTGTCAGCAAAGCATGTTTATTTCTGCAATGCTTCATTCGATATGTGAAAGTGTTGCTGGTATCACCATTTGTGGTCCGAGATAATCCCACAGTTTTAGTCTGTAAAATTGAACACTAACAGTCAGAAATTAATTGCAGAATGAAGTAGCTTCCTAGTCTGTAGCCAACAATATTTCTTACAACAGTGCGTGACAATTGTCGAGTCTCAATGGAGAAGTAATTAGATAAGTGAAAAATACTAAGGGATTATGTGCTAAGGTATGCGGGTTACGGGAGCATGGACAAAAGTATATATCATGCTGTGGAAGTCACACAAATGCAGTCAACACACATATTTTTTAGCTAGTCTGGTATGTTGGTGTGGGACACACGGAGTGCGCCATTAAGTTGGCAGTGGAACGGTGCCGGGACTTGTGATCTGATCATTGAAATACTACATTTTAAGAAACCAATGGCAGAACATATGCCTAAAGTGATTTGTATACAGAAGTTGGACCAGTGGTACAGAACCGAATAAAAGCCATTGAACTACTCATTTGGATATTCTTGATGCATCAGTGTAAATTTATGCCCTGAAGAAGACCCAACGTATAGGGATAAAAGGCGTTGGCTGTGTCAATGTCCAATTGCTATGTTCCAGCTAGAAATAAAGACTCAACTTTTTAATTACATCTGTTTGTGACATTTTGGTTCAAAGTTTAGTGAAAGTTTTTATTTTGATTTGGTGGGTGATATTAAACCCCATTGCCTTGTATATAACTATTTGGCCTTCTATTGAAAGAGTGTTTCTTCCTCATGCTGTTGTATATGTTAGTGTGGGAATCTTGGGGTGATGTTGTCACTCCTGCATCAGTGCTTAATTTGTGGGTCGAAAAAATGCCAGGGCCCTCTTCAGAAGGCCACTGCAGCTTGCACCATCCATTGCCCCTACCAGTGCAACCAATGACACTACCAACACAATTACTAACCATCATACACACACAAGTATGCCAATTCAGACTATTCCAGGCCCCCAAATCTATAAGAATGGCTTGGGCAGTAGATAATAGTCATTTTAATGTATATTGACGTAATAAAAAACTGATATCGTGCTCATCTCTAAATTAGATAAACAGCGCCCCCAAGTGCCAGTGCCCAACACGAGAAAACAGTGGCTCAAATTAAGTACTGACCTGCATATACCTTTGTATGGGCTTGTTGAAGCATCTAAAAAGTCCTTTAAGGATAGGTGTGGAGTCAGGAAGGCATGAGGATGTAGCCTAACGGCTAGGGTGGTCGACCTCAAATCTGGGGAACCGGGTTTGAGTCTCGGCAACGGCGCTCAACATCCTGTGTTTCTGGGCAAATCACTTAATTTCCCCATGCCTAACAAAAATGAATGTGTCCTCATGTAACGCAACTGGTGCTCATGTAAAGCGATCTGATACTTTATTTCGGGTCAAGTTAGTGCTATATAAAACTTTTTTTTTAAATGAGTAGAGTGCTGCTGTTATTATCAGAGCAGTTGAGTGCTTACCTTGTGGAGAAGATATGAACTGAGGAAGAGTTTGATCCTGCACAAGGTATGTAGCTCATATCTCAGCTATCTTACACTCTGGAAAATGTAGGGGCTAAATTAAATTAAAAGTACTTTGTGTTTATAAAGTCCACACCAAACACGTTTTCTGCCTTTGCATATACACAGTTCTGATGTGGATTGCAAATTGCTATTGGCATTTCAAGTCTCAATGAAAAAAAGTCTGCAACCGTGGATTTCCCTCCTCCCTTTTGCTGACTTTAGGACTATGCACACTATACCACTGCTAACCAGTGGTAAAGTGCCTGTGCTCTCTCCCCTAAACATGGTAATATTTGCTCATCCCCAATTGACATATTTAATTTACCTATAAGTCCCTAGAAAAGTGCACTACATTTGCCTAGCGCCTGTAAATTAAATACTACTGTTGGCCTGCAGCACTGATTGAGGCACCCGCATAAGTAGCCCCTTAACTATATCTCATGCCTGTCACTGCAGAGGCTGTGTGTGCAGTTTCACATTATAAATCAAGGTCTGTTAGATCCTAACTTTAGTAATTCAACCACCTGTGTGTCTGAGGCAGTCCACCTGGGTCATGGCGAGAGGGTGCAGTATCGTCACTCAGGTTCTGGCAGAGAGAGAAGCATGAGGAAGTCAGGAGATTGATCTGACCCGCAAAGTTTAGCTGATCATCGAACATGACTCCTACGTTTCTGACCTTTACAGTACGGTCAGGGCAACGAGATGCCTCTGCTGGCAACCATAACTGGTTCCACAGTGATGGTCCTTTCCCAAACTCCACAACCTCCATTTTATCTGGGTTTAGCTTAAGGTAATTTAGATACATCCACCCAGTAATGTGCTTCAGACAGTTGTGAAATCTCCCAGCCACAGTTTCCACACTTGAAGAAATAGATATAGTTATCTGAGTGTCGTCGACATGTGAGATCAACGAGAAACCACGAGCTTTGATCAGCTTAGCCAGAGGAGTGACATAAATGTTGAACAGGGTTGGCGATGATAGAGATCAGGGTACCTAAAATAAACCCACTTCCACGGATAGAGTAATTTCACAGTTACACGCACATACATTCATCATACGCTAGGGCCCATTTCACTAACATACGCTCAAATACTCTACCAGCATAAGACCTGTGGGAAGAAAACCCTGCATCTATATCTAGGATGATAGGACCTGATTATAGTGGTTATCCTTAAACATACTCTATACAATCTATACAACAATGATCAAAATGTACACAATAATTGACAAGAAAGAATATTCAACACCATGTTTAAAAGTTATATTGCTTTATCTAAATTAATCAAAGTAAATCAGAATAATCATTTCTCATAGTTACCTATTCTAACTAAGTGTCAGAACGGGTCAGGACCAGTCTCTCGGTAAGTCTCTCAAGACAAAAGTCCTCAGCATCGATCCTCAGCAACGCAAGTTCACGCGGCAAAGGTAAAATGGCAAGTGGCAAAACCCTCCCTAAGCTAACAATTCTTATAATGAAAAATACAATGGAAACACACATAAAGTTGGCAAAATAAACTGTATCACTGAGCAGAGCGAGAAGGAAGGGATGTAACATTGCTACATCTGAAAATCTTCGCTCAGGAAAAGTCACAAGACGTGAACTACGGAACAGGAACCAAGAAACTATCAAAGTATCCAACTTGTACAACTTCCCTCGGCAGCCAGGCCACAGTTCATTGTTCATTTCTGAAGCTCCTTTGTTTGCCAAGGACGTTCCATTTCTGTTGGAGATCCTCCAAACTGCTGATGTCCTCATGGAAAAATACAACAAGGACCACGGTCAGTTGTCTTCGACCTTTTTCCAGCAGGGATCTCTCTTGCCACATCACAGAATATGCCACAGCCAGGCTTCGAAATACTGTCAGCTCGATTAAGGCCTTCATAGGCCACAATAGACCATCTTAATTAAAAAAACAAAATAAACGTTACTACAGCATAATGATTAAACAGTGTTAACCCCACTAATACCCTTATGTGTATGTATTTATCTAGCTTTGCGACATAAAAAGCATTAATTCAGACAGCGTTTTGTGCTCAAAATAAATAGCACACAGCAACGTTTAAACATGAAAACTTGCACGTTATTATTAGGACTGAAACAGCACAAATAAGCTAACCCTCGTGTAACTTTCTCTTATGTTAGGACAAACGGGTTGATTAATAAAACACACTTGCACAAAGACAAATAGTTAATTGTTAATTATTAATAAATTAATAAAATGCATAGACATGCCAGAGCTTCAAAAGCCCTAGAATTTTCTAAAAGAAAACTCTGCTCCAGCAATCCCCCCTTTGGTGATTTTATCACCAAATAAACCCAAAAAAAAAAAAAAAAAATTAGTGAAAATTTAGTCCCATTTTAGGAGAAATCAGAAATGTCTTTTCCCCTTACACAACATTAAACACTAGTCACTCTTTCATCATCTCTCTTTGTCTCTAAATAAACACTCTCCCTCAATTCTTCTAGTTCAATTTCTTGAGGTTCTCTTTTCAACTTCTTATTTTTCTTTTCCTTATTCAATTTCTTTCTCCCTCCCCTGTTTTTACAACACACACACACCAATCTTATTATTAACAAAGCCACAATTATACAAGACAAGGGAAACAATATTCTACCTATAATAGTACTACCTATTTTTGCAATAAAATCTTTAACAGCTATCATTTTATTAGCTATTTTAGTCCACAAACTCCCAGCTTCAAGTGGTACTAATTCTTCATGTAAATCAGTAATATTTTTGATATAGACCTTCAGGTCTTTACTTTCGTCAGGAATGTAAGTGCAACAATGTTGAACTTTCAATATTCCACAGACTCCACCCTCCTTGGCCAATAGAATATCAAGGGCAAGTCGATTTTGCATAGACATGGCACGTACGGCACTTAATTCCGTATTCACCAAAAGAAACCCTCCTGCGGTATTTGTCGATAAGCGATCAACCACTGTGGACAGTTTCCGAATTCCATAAGCATTTAAAGAAATTCCCACTGCTGGAATCAAAACCCCAAAAATATCACCCACAATTTCAGACCAAGTTTCTCTCTTAAAACGTGTTAATAAGTTAATATCTTCTACACCTCTTATTTTATCTGTATGAAAATTTTTGGGAAAAACCAGGCCCACATAACACGTGCCATACCAATGGTCAGGCAACTTGTAATAAGCCTTGTTCCCACAAACATAGTACACTCCTGGAAAAATCATATCTTCTCCACCTCTGAAACCCCAACCTGTCGCAATGAAGTATGTATCATGGCACTCACTAGTTCCCACAAAATATGTATCATATTGGGATTTCCTTCTGGTAATGCAAAGTTTACCCTTCTGCGGCGCATCTAGAGCTAAAGTTGGACTAGCCCCATTCTTCAACTCTTTTCCCATCTCAATGTCCCAAATTGTCTCACTCACTTCATATTTTCCCCCTTCCTCATGCATGTTCACTCTCCTTTCTTCTACCATATCCAGGAAAGCTCTCTCCTCTTCTTTCAAACTGCAAGTTAAATTATTCTTAAAAATATAATCTAATGTTAATCCTTTTTCTTCAATAAAAATCTCCCCAAAAGTGTTAGCTTCTTTAGCTGGATTCAGCTCTTTGTTCATTGGCAAGTGCCCAAAAATACTATCTCTGTTAGACATCTTATAATCTACTTTCCCTAACAAATAAAAAACACTACTTAAAATACTACAAGAAATACCATATGTAGCTGGTAAATGGTGATAAGTAACACCCTCTGAAACAGATGCAGGTAATTGCATACAGACGTAGCAATCCCTTACTTCCATTGTCTTCACATATTCATATAACAGTTTAGAAAAAACATTACTAGAAAAATTATTAATCGACCTATCTTTGTGTATGTAACTACTACTTCTAATTGGAACTACTTTTTGTGAATTCTTCTCTACGTTTGTCACATTTTCCATATTCATTCCAAATTCTACTCTAAAAGTAACTAATAAAACTAAAACACCCCATAGAAGCATTAATAATCCAGTACAACAGCAGCACATTCTACACCACCTCTTAAAGAAGGCACATCTATTTCTATTATCCTCTATGTTAGCCATTTTAGTTTAGCCTCTACTACTCCACTACTGTTTGAACTTCTTCAATTCTCCAACAATTCTTCAGCTTTCAGTTTATCCAAATGATCTCCTCGTTCACTTGATCCAAGTGAATCCTTCTTTCATTCAGTTTGGATATTTGTCATTCTTTACTTCAATTTCTTCAACATCAAATTGTATCAGATCTCCAATGTCAGAATCCTCAGTACTCGACTCTTCTCCAATGTCAGTCAAGAGTACTTTCAGAATTTCACCAGTATCTTCCTCAACCACTTTTCTCAAGACCACTTCCGGATTATCTCGAGTCACTGTTTCTTCTTTTCCTTCTTCAGACAGTGTCACATAAGACCATTCCGGTGATCTGTACTTTTGGTTGGGTCTTTTAACTCTTCTTATTTCTACTGGTTCTTTTGATTTCTTTGATTCTTCTTCTTCAGCCTTTGAAGTTTGACTTGATATTTCATTTACTTGTTCAGCTTTCGATGAATTTGCTCTTATTACTCTGTATCTCACTCTTTTAACTCGGTTGTTAGGCCAACGATCTCCTTTCACAACCTTTTTCGGCCTTAATTCTTTAACACTCTTTTCTTCAATCGAAGTTCTTTTTCTCAGAACTCGACCCTCTGTTTGTTCATCCTCATCATCTGTTTCAAGTGCCTCTTGTTTCCGTTTTCCAGCAGTTTTCTTCTTCTCCACAGATTTTTTCACCACTGTTTGAGACTTCCCTACTTCTGTCCCTCCTCGGGTCTCCGACACGCAATCTTCTTGCTGTCTACTTGTCCCTTCACCTAGCTCCTCATCAAGAATGTTCCCTACACCTCCTCGGGGGTCTTCCGCAATCTGTCCCTCTCTATCTTCTTCTGACCCTGTTTCTTCAAGAATAATCTCAAGTGGTTCTTCAATCTCCTCCTCTTCTGATTCAGGAGTAATCTCTGTGTGATTTCTTTTTTCTTTTCTTTTCCCTCCACTGCTACTTGAAACTTCAGGCTCTTTAACAGAATCTGATCTTTTCTCTGATACTCGCAGTGATTCTCTTGAAGCTCTCTGTGCTTCTTTTCTCACTGATTCCGTATCTTCAGTATCTTCATCATCACTGGAATCTGACTCTTCAAAATACTCTTTACCAGTCCCCTCTTTCGGGTTCGGAACTCTCAGAGTATGACTTGCATGTACCCAGTGCTTCACTCCAGCACACTTTACTGCAGTCGTCGTAGTCAGAATAACTTGTCTTGGCCTTCCCCACCTTGGAATCAAGCAATTTCTTCTCCTGTGAACTTTTATCCTCACCCAATCTCCTGGACTCAGATCATGGGCTTGCTTCTTCTCAAGTGTGGTAGCTTCTTCTCCAACCTGGTGAAACACAGAATGAACTGCGTCAGCCAGGCCTTTACAGTAATCCAAAATCATGTCATCAGTTATTGACACCAACTTATTGACAGGCACGAATGCATGGCGCATATCACGTCCCATGATTATTTCATGCGGGCTCAAACCAGTAGTTCTATCTGGAGTAGATCTCATAGTCATCAGAACTAGAGGTAACACATCTGGCCATTTCATGCCAGTGGCTAAACACATCTTTCCAATTCTATTCTTGATTGTGCCATTGATCTGCTCAACCACACCAGAAGCCTCTGGTCGGTATGCACAATGTAGCTTCTGCTGTATTTTCAATGCTTCACAAATTAAACCTATGAGTTCATTTTGAAAGTGTCTACCTCTGTCAGACTCAACTGTAACTGGAAACCCGTACCTAGGAATCAATTCCCTCAACAGTAATTTTGCCACTGTTAATCCATCATTTCTTCTAGTCGGGTAAGCTTCCACCCACCTTGAAAACAAACAGACTACCACCAAAACATACCTCAGTCTGTTCACTTGGGGCATTTCAATGAAATCAATCTGCATTCTTGTAAAAGGACCTCCTTCTCTGCCTATTGTTCCCAGACTCACCACTGTCTTTTTCCCAGTGTTAAATTGCTGACAAATTAAACACCTTTGACAGATGCTCTCTGCAATTGTCCTGAACTTTGCATTGTACCAGGTCTGCTTGAACGACGTTACCATCGCATCCCTCCCCAGATGTCCCTGGCCATGATACATCCTTGCCATTGACGACAAGATAGAGTTAGGCATCACTGGTCTGCCATCTCTGTAGACCCAAACATGGTCTGTCTCTCTTGGAGCACATCCTGCTTTAACCCAATCTTGTTTCTCTTCTTCTCCTGCCTCATCTTGTAACTGCTTTACTTCATCCCACGTTTCTAGGACATTAGTAAACATCACAGAAAGAAAAGACATTTCCTCCATTCTGTCCCGATTAATTGACTGATTTGTTTTAGCACAATACTGCGCCACATCGTTGGCGTAACGGTTTCCAACCGTGATAAAATCATCCCCTGGACCATGGGCAGCACATTTTACAACAGCTAACTCCTCAGGCAGCTGTATCGCCTCAAGCAATTTTCCAATCAATTCAGCATTCTTTATCGGGGTTCCACCCGATGTCAAGAAACCTCTTTGCAGCCACAACTGGCCAAAGTCATGCACCACTCCAAATCCATACTGACTATCAGTCAACACGGTTGTTCTCAAATCTTTCCCAATCTCACAAGCTTTTGTCAATGCCACTAATTCAGCAACTTGCGCAGATTTCACTCCTTTCAATGGTGATGCTTCCATGACCTCTGAAACTTTGCACACCGCATATGCTGCACATAGCACACCATCATCATTCCTCAGGCATGATCCATCCACAAACAACACATGGTCATTCTCAGGTAAGGGAATATCCCTTATGTCTGGTCTCGGTTTTGTACAGTACTCAAGCACATCCAAACAATCATGATCATCTTCCATCTTTATACCCACATTTTCAATATCCGGCAAGAGTGTTGCTGGATTCACATTCACACATCTCTCAAGAGTCACATTTGAAGCTCCCAGAATCACTTTTTCGTACTTAGTCAGCCGACTATGTGACATATGCTGAGTTCTGATTCTTGGCAAAAGAATTGCCACATTGTGAGGTACGAATACCCTTACAGGATATCCCATTATGATCCCCTCACTCTGTTCCAGGCTTCTGCATGTTGCAGCCACAGATTTTAGACAACCTGGTAAACCCACAGCTACAGGGTCAAGTGTCGATGAGAAGTATGCAATAGGCCTTCTCAATTGTCCATGTTTCTGGATTAACACTGAAAGTGCACATCCATTTCTCTCACTGCAGTACAACTCAAACTCTTTTTCATAGTCAGGCATACCCAAAGCTGGAGCCTCACACATTTTACTTTTGAGCTCTTCAAATGCTGCCAATTGTTCTGCATCCAGATCTAATGGATCTTTCATTTCACTTTTCGTCAGCTTAATCAGTGGCTTTGCTATCAGGGAAAAATTAATTATCCACTGACGACAATATCCCACCATACCCAGGAACATTCTCACTTCTCTCTGGGTTTTTGGAGCTTTCATTTCTCTGATTATTCTGATCCTGTCAGTAGTCACTTTTCTCAGACCTTTTTCAATATTGTGTCCAAGATAATGAACCTCTTTCTTGCAAAACTGCAATTTGGCTGGAGATACCTTTAACCCTCCATCTGCCAGATGATTCAGTAAAGCTATGGTATCTACTTCACAAGCTTCACGTGTCTTTGATGCCACAAGTAGGTCATCAATGTACTGCACTAACACTGAGTTTTCGGGCATAATCAAACTTTCCAACGATTTCTTCAATAACTGATTGAATATCGAAGGACTCTCCGTATACCCCTGTGGGATTCGACACCATGCTAAGATACGCTGGCCAAACCTAAATGCAAAAATCGGCTGGCTGTCATGATGCAATGGAATTGAAAAGAACGCATGACACAAATCAATCACTGTATACCACTCAGCATCATGTGGAATTTGATACAGAATCACTGATGGATTTGGCACAATAGGACAACATGCCACCACAATTTGATTAACTTTTCTCAAATCCTGTACGATTCTAAATTTCCCATTAGGCTTTTTCAGTCCCATTATCGGTGAATTACACGGACTACTCAGCAGTTCTCTCAGAACTCCTTGCTGAATCATTTTCTCAATTATAGGAGTTATCCCTTCAATTATTTCTGGTGTCATTTTGTACTGAGGAATGTTAGGATATGTGATTCCCTCTTTCACTGCAATTTTCACTGGATCTACATTATTCATCAATCCCACATCCTCTCCTGTAAAATCCCAAACTGCTCTTTTCACTGTGTCTCTCAGCTCTTGAGGCAAATCCTCCGGATTGAACACAGCAAATGCACCAATTAACTCATTTTCTCTATTTTCTAGAGTCATTCGGTACAAAACATCATCATCTGGTGTCTCAAAAGCTATTCCATCTGGTGTACAAAAAATTGTGCAATTCATTTTACACAATAGGTCCCTACCTAACAGGTTCACTGGACTCGTATCACAGACAATAAATCTGTGCATGTCTGAAAATTTCCCTATCTGTACTCTTACTGGTTCAGTAAGACGTGTTCTGATTTGTGTATTAGCTACACCAACTACTTGGATTGCTTCATCCGAGAGAGGAAGATTTCTAACATCCGTTGACCTGACAGTTGATCTTGTCGCACCTGTGTCTACCAAAAAAGTAACACTCTCCTCATTTATTTTCCCATCAACAAATGGTCCTGCCTGGTCTATTTCTAGAGTTGCACCAAGTATGCACTCTTCCTCCTCTCTTCGGCACCGTCAATAATCACCCTCAGACTCACTCCCTTCACTCTTTAACAAGTACTGCTGTACTTTGTTAGAACGTCTTGGTTTGTTTACCTGCTCATCATTGAAGAATCCCGAGTCCTGATTGTACTTTTGTACCCCTCTATTCTGCGGCAAGGGCGGTTTTGGCTCCTGACTCTGCTGTCTCACAACTTTCTGTTGCTGTTGCTGCTGGTTATTCCCTTCATTCTGCACCTGTTGATTTAAGGATTTACCCTCATTATTCACTAATGGTGGATTAGGACATTCAGATCTCCAATGTCCCAGTTGGCCACAGTTGTGACAAGGGAACTTTTTTTTCGCTTCCTCAAGACTTCCTTTCCCCTTTCCTGCATATCTGGGTCTATTTCCTGCATTATTTCCTGGATTATTCGCCTGTTCTACTAACTGTGCTTCCTGTCTTTCTGCAACTTTCACCTGTGCCCACATTGCCTTCTCTTTCAGCTTTCTTTGTTTTGCTTCAATTTCATCACTGAAGTATTTTGCATGTCTCAGAATCTCATCTACTTTTTTACTCTGCCAATCCACCGTGTGCTCACGAATTCTCTCACCAATTTCAGGTCTTAAACCATATACAAATCTGTATACAAAATGACTCAAATCCTTGTCACCCAGGTGTTCATCTCCACTGAATTGTTTAAAAGCCAGTATCAGCCTTTCGTAAAAAGCATGAACTGATTCTTTTGCTTCCTGTTGTGTTCGATCTATCTTAACCCAGTCTGTCTCTTTTGGAGGAACTTTACTCTTCAGGTATACCATCACCTGATCATACTTCCTCATCACTTCTGGATCTGGTGCCCCTGTTCTCGGATCTCTTGGATATTCCTCAGTAGGCCAACTCACAACTATTTTACACTCAGTCCACAAGTCTGCTGGAACAATTATATCAAACAGACTATTCAGGTCAACCCACAGCACTTTTGACAATTTCACAAACCTATCTACCTGCCTATACCACTCGACGGGCTTTTCTCTCAATCGAGGGAAATCATTCGTAAATGATAATATATCCTGTCTGGTCCATGGAACATGTACATATCCTCCTCCAGGTATTTCTCTCATGGGATAATTCTCCACTGGTTTCTCCTTTTCTCTCACTGGAAATGCCGAATAAGTTGTTCTATCTTCAGATTCCTCTCTTTTCTTATACCACCTATCCTTCCACTTTTCTACATCACCCCATCTTCGCAATAATGCCACCATTTCTTTAATCTGTCCTGTTCTACCAGAAGTTTGAAAGTGTCTACCTCTGTCAGACTCAACTGTAACTGGAAACCCGTACCTAGGAATCAATTCCCTCAACAGTAATTTTGCCACTGTTAATCCATCATTTCTTCTAGTCGGGTAAGCTTCCACCCACCTTGAAAACAAACAGACTACCACCAAAACATACCTCAGTCTGTTCACTTGGGGCATTTCAATGAAATCAATCTGCATTCTTGTAAAAGGACCTCCTTCTCTGCCTATTGTTCCCAGACTCACCACTGTCTTTTTCCCAGTGTTAAATTGCTGACAAATTAAACACCTTTGACAGATGCTCTCTGCAATTGTCCTGAACTTTGCATTGTACCAGGTCTGCTTGAACGACCTTACCATCGCTTCCCTCCCCAGATGTCCCTGGCCATGATACATCCTTGCCATTGACGACAAGATAGAGTTAGGCATCACTGGTCTGCCATCTCTGTAGACCCAAACATGGTCTGTCTCTCTTGGAGCACATCCTGCTTTAACCCAATCTTGTTTCTCTTCTTCTCCTGCCTCATCTTGTAACTGCTTTACTTCATCCCACGTTTCTAGGACATTAGTAAACATCACAGAAAGAAAAGACATTTCCTCCATTCTGTCCCGATTAATTGACTGATTTGTTTTAGCACAATACTGCGCCACATCGTTGGCGTAACGGTTTCCAACCGTGATAAAATCATCCCCTGGACCATGGGCAGCACATTTTACAACAGCTAACTCCTCAGGCAGCTGTATCGCCTCAAGCAATTTTCCAATCAATTCAGCATTCTTTATCGGGGTTCCACCCGATGTCAAGAAACCTCTTTGCAGCCACAACTGGCCAAAGTCATGCACCACTCCAAATCCATACTGACTATCAGTCAACACGGTTGTTCTCAAATCTTTCCCAATCTCACAAGCTTTTGTCAATGCCACTAATTCAGCAACTTGCGCAGATTTCACTCCTTTCAATGGTGATGCTTCCATGACCTCTGAAACTTTGCACACCGCATATGCTGCACATAGCACACCATCATCATTCCTCAGGCATGATCCATCCACAAACAACACATGGTCATTCTCAGGTAAGGGAATATCCCTTATGTCTGGTCTCGGTTTTGTACAGTACTCAAGCACATCCAAACAATCATGATCATCTTCCATCTTTATACCCACATTTTCAATATCCGGCAAGAGTGTTGCTGGATTCACATTCACACATCTCTCAAGAGTCACATTTGAAGCTCCCAGAATCACTTTTTCGTACTTAGTCAGCCGACTATGTGACATATGCTGAGTTCTGATTCTTGGCAAAAGAATTGCCACATTGTGAGGTACGAATACCCTTACAGGATATCCCATTATGATCCCCTCACTCTGTTCCAGGCTTCTGCATGTTGCAGCCACAGATTTTAGACAACCTGGTAAACCCACAGCTACAGGGTCAAGTGTCGATGAGAAGTATGCAATAGGCCTTCTCAATTGTCCATGTTTCTGGATTAACACTGAAAGTGCACATCCATTTCTCTCACTGCAGTACAACTCAAACTCTTTTTCATAGTCAGGCATACCCAAAGCTGGAGCCTCACACATTTTACTTTTGAGCTCTTCAAATGCTGCCAATTGTTCTGCATCCAGATCTAATGGATCTTTCATTTCACTTTTCGTCAGCTTAATCAGTGGCTTTGCTATCAGGGAAAAATTAATTATCCACTGACGACAATATCCCACCATACCCAGGAACATTCTCACTTCTCTCTGGGTTTTTGGAGCTTTCATTTCTCTGATTATTCTGATCCTGTCAGTAGTCACTTTTCTCAGACCTTTTTCAATATTGTGTCCAAGATAATGAACCTCTTTCTTGCAAAACTGCAATTTGGCTGGAGATACCTTTAACCCTCCATCTGCCAGATGATTCAGTAAAGCTATGGTATCTACTTCACAAGCTTCACGTGTCTTTGATGCCACAAGTAGGTCATCAATGTACTGCACTAACACTGAGTTTTCGGGCATAATCAAACTTTCCAACGATTTCTTCAATAACTGATTGAATATCGAAGGACTCTCCGTATACCCCTGTGGGATTCGACACCATGCTAAGATACGCTGGCCAAACCTAAATGCAAAAATCGGCTGGCTGTCATGATGCAATGGAATTGAAAAGAACGCATGACACAAATCAATCACTGTATACCACTCAGCATCATGTGGAATTTGATACAGAATCACTGATGGATTTGGCACAATAGGACAACATGCCACCACAATTTGATTAACTTTTCTCAAATCCTGTACGATTCTAAATTTCCCATTAGGCTTTTTCAGTCCCATTATCGGTGAATTACACGGACTACTCAGCAGTTCTCTCAGAACTCCTTGCTGAATCATTTTCTCAATTATAGGAGTTATCCCTTCAATTATTTCTGGTGTCATTTTGTACTGAGGAATGTTAGGATATGTGATTCCCTCTTTCACTGCAATTTTCACTGGATCTACATTATTCATCAATCCCACATCCTCTCCTGTAAAATCCCAAACTGCTCTTTTCACTGTGTCTCTCAGCTCTTGAGGCAAATCCTCCGGATTGAACACAGCGAATGCACCAATTAACTCATTTTCTCTATTTTCTAGAGTCATTCGGTACAAAACATCATCATCTGGTGTCTCAAAAGCTATTCCATCTGGTGTACAAAAAATTGTGCAATTCATTTTACACAATAGGTCCCTACCTAACAGGTTCACTGGACTCGTATCACAGACAATAAATCTGTGCATGTCTGAAAATTTCCCTATCTGTACTCTTACTGGTTCAGTAAGACGTGTTCTGATTTGTGTATTAGCTACACCAACTACTTGGATTGCTTCATCCGAGAGAGGAAGATTTCTAACATCCGTTGACCTGACAGTTGATCTTGTCGCACCTGTGTCTACCAAAAAAGTAACACTCTCCTCATTTATTTTCCCATCAACAAATGGTCCTGCCTGGTCTATTTCTAGAGTTGCACCAAGTATGCACTCTTCCTCCTCTCTTCGGCACCGTCAATAATCACCCTCAGACTCACTCCCTTCACTCTTTAACAAGTACTGCTGTACTTTGTTAGAACGTCTTGGTTTGTTTACCTGCTCATCATTGAAGAATCCCGAGTCCTGATTGTACTTTTGTACCCCTCTATTCTGCGGCAAGGGCGGTTTTGGCTCCTGACTCTGCTGTCTCACAACTTTCTGTTGCTGTTGCTGCTGGTTATTCCCTTCATTCTGCACCTGTTGATTTAAGGATTTACCCTCATTATTCACTAATGGTGGATTAGGACATTCAGATCTCCAATGTCCCAGTTGGCCACAGTTGTGACAAGGGAACTTTTTTTTCGCTTCCTCAAGACTTCCTTTCCCCTTTCCTGCATATCTGGGTCTATTTCCTGCATTATTTCCTGGATTATTCGCCTGTTCCACTAACTGTGCTTCCTGTCTTTCTGCAACTTTCACCTGTGCCCACATTGCCTTCTCTTTCAGCTTTCTTTGTTTTGCTTCAATTTCATCACTGAAGTATTTTGCATGTCTCAGAATCTCATCTACTTTTTTACTCTGCCAATCCACCGTGTGCTCACGAATTCTCTCACCAATTTCAGGTCTTAAACCATATACAAATCTGTATACAAAATGACTCAAATCCTTGTCACCCAGGTGTTCATCTCCACTGAATTGTTTAAAAGCCAGTATCAGCCTTTCGTAAAAAGCATGAACTGATTCTTTTGCTTCCTGTTGTGTTCGATCTATCTTAACCCAGTCTGTCTCTTTTGGAGGAACTTTACTCTTCAGGTATACCATCACCTGATCATACTTCCTCATCACTTCTGGATCTGGTGCCCCTGTTCTCGGATCTCTTGGATATTCCTCAGTAGGCCAACTCACAACTATTTTACACTCAGTCCACAAGTCTGCTGGAACAATTATATCAAACAGACTATTCAGGTCAACCCACAGCACTTTTGACAATTTCACAAACCTATCTACCTGCCTATACCACTCGACGGGCTTTTCTCTCAATCGAGGGAAATCATTCGTAAATGATAATATATCCTGTCTGGTCCATGGAACATGTACATATCCTCCTCCAGGTATTTCTCTCATGGGATAATTCTCCACTGGTTTCTCCTTTTCTCTCACTGGAAATGCCGAATAAGTTGTTCTATCTTCAGATTCCTCTCTTTTCTTATACCACCTATCCTTCCACTTTTCTACATCACCCCATCTTCGCAATAATGCCACCATTTCTTTAATCTGTCCTGTTCTACCAGAAGTATTCAAATTTTCAATGTCCTTCTCTGTGAAATCCATCCTGTAAGTTTTCTGCAAAACCTTTACTTTATCAATGTCAACTCCTTGCTCATTTGCTATCGCTCTTAGTCTATCATGTGTATTTCTTGCTCTCTATGTTATGCTTTTGCACATAAACATTAATTCACCATCATGATGACTCTTCGGGATTTCTGTTGGAACTGTTCCTGTCACAAGCTCTTCTAATTCTATACGTAACTTAACCACATCAATAACTTGTGAATCCTTATCCTTTTTCTGAAGAACCTTCATCCAATCATTCAAATCATCAACTGTTATTTCAGCAGTTTTTCTCACTGGAACCACCTTTTTCTGCGGTTCTAAAATTGGCATCCCTGAACAACTAGGTTCACTAACATCCAATAGTTCACTACATGTGTCATGTCTTGTTTGTCTCAGGTCACTTCTTTCTGCTCTTTTATCTGAATCTCCTGAAGGACCAACTGAATTTGTCAGATTATTCCCAACATATGGAATCACTAGTCCATTCTCACCTGCTCTCTGTTTGTCAAACACAGGCATAACTGGACCTATTGTTACAGGCACCGTAACAGCTTCCAAATTCTTCGTTAACTCCCTAATTTTCTCAGTCAGTTCTGTTGTCGTTTTTGCTAATTTTCTAGCATTCTCCTCATTACTTCGATTTTCTCTTTCCCTGAAAGAACTACCACTTCTTGATTCAGGTGTCATTTTTTCTTTCTCAATTGTATCTCTTATCGGAGAAACAACTGGTGTACTCTCATCTGGTTCTGGTCTATATGGAGGTGGTCTCTTGTAAATCATGTCATTTAAGACCTCATCTTCATACTCTCCATATCTTCTCATATCTGACTCAGGAACCCTTTCTACAGAAGGAGCAGAAACTTCAACTGTTCTCATTGGATATAATCCCTCTGTCATACTAGCATCTCGCCATCTTTTCATCCTATCATGATGTGTTTCACGATCATGTCTCCTCCCAAACATGTATCTGTAATACCCTCCAGATCTTTGCTTTTCTCGGTCATTAACTTCCTCTTCCCATTCCACTAAAGCCTCGAACTGTGTAGGTCTTGGCTTCGGGTCTAAGCATAACATCTTTTCCCTTAAATTTCTCAACACGGCCAAATTAAATGAACCATGTTCTGGAAATGCTAGAACACCATCTTCTTTAGTATACCTAACCCAATTCTGCAACCATATACAGGTATGTAATCCATATTTCGCAACCATGAAGGATGCAGGTGTTTTCGCTGGAGGTAGCAACTCACCCTCTCTCGTCTTAACCTCTTTATCCTTGCTAAACCACTTCTTAACTTTTCCAAAGAAGGTTTTCTTCTTTTTCTCCTCTTGATAATACATTTTATCGCTTACTAAACTCTCTATTCTCTCCGTATTATAAATATACAATACGAGGTTTCTCAACCAAAAGCAGCGCGACTCACACTAACGCACCAATCCTGGAGTGTCTACGTCACTAAACAGCTCTTCCAATCCCTGCGCGACTCACACTAACGCACCAATCCTAGCGCGAACCCTTTTCTGATCCACTATCCAATCAGAGCGCGGACTTTCTGACGTCAACAGTCGCTGCAGTCTCTGTCTCCTGTCTCTGTCACTCGTCTACCCCTCCTTTACAAAAAACTCTTAGTAGACTTCGTGTCAAAAATTTCTACAAAATCTATTAGTTACAACATAAAAACATCTCCATTGTCTGCTTCGCTAACTACAGAATAGTAAAAAGAGAGTCTATTTCTCAAGAATCAACAAACTTACATACATCTCATAACTGTTTCCTCTAGGACGTATCCTAAGAGTCTTACAATTAATAAATGTATATGCATTCACGCACATTCATACAAGAAAAATATAGTACATGCACACAGAATCCTGCTTCCCGAGAACAGCGCACAATCTGTCCTATTACAGAATTATAACTCACAACAACTAAGCAGCTTACCTCTGCCCAGTTCCTCAAACAAGCTCAGATAATACCTATTACTCCTCCCGCAATAAGCTTTAACGGCAATCCTTACGGATCCCTGGGACTTAAGACCAGAGTTTCACAGATAACCTTCACTACGATACACACTCCTTATATACCAGAAATATCTAATAGTAACATACGACGATGTCACTGATTCCGAACCCAGACAATGTGAACGCGCAACTTCAATTGTCACACGTAATTCCTTACAATCCCGTCTTTCCCGAGAGCAGCATATACTTCCCTCTGCCCTACTACGGAACTGCTACAACAGCTTCCAAATTCCAGAAGCACTACATATAACTCAACATGACGACTCCAACATATATTATTAGTACATATACCAATATCATCAAAAATAAATCAATAATCAATAAGCTAATATACAAGCAATCTTATCTTATCAAGATCAAGACAACCATCTATAACCATCCTCTGCTACCAGAGAAATTGATAGAGATCAGGGTACCTAAAATAAACCCACTTCCACGGATAGAGTAATTTCACAGTTACACGCACATACATTCATCATACGCTAGGGCCCATTTCACTAACATACGCTCAAATACTCTACCAGCATAAGACCTGTGGGAAGAAAACCCTGCATCTATATCTAGGACGATAGGACCTGATTATAGTGGTTATCCTTAAACATACTCTATACAATCTATACAACAATGATCAAAATGTACACAATAATTGACAAGAAAGAATATTCAACACCATGTTTAAAAGTTATATTGCTTTATCTAAATTAATCAAAGTAAATCAGAATAATCATTTCTCATAGTTACCTATTCTAACTAAGTGTCAGAACGGGTCAGGACCAGTCTCTCGGTAAGTCTCTCAAGACAAAAGTCCTCAGCATCGATCCTCAGCAACGCAAGTTCACGCGGCAAAGGTAAAATGGCAAGTGGCAAAACCCTCCCTAAGCTAACAATTCTTATAATGAAAAATACAATGGAAACACACATAAAGTTGGCAAAATAAACTGTATCACTGAGCAGAGCGAGAAGGAAGGGATGTAACATTGCTACATCTGAAAATCTTCGCTCAGGAAAAGTCACAAGACGTGAACTACGGAACAGGAACCAAGAAACTATCAAAGTATCCAACTTGTACAACTTCCCTCGGCAGCCAGGCCACAGTTCATTGTTAATTTCTGAAGCTCCTTTGTTTGCCAAGGACGTTCCATTTCTGTTGGAGATCCTCCAAACTGCTGATGTCCTCATGGAAAAATACAACAAGGACCACGGTCAGTTGTCTTCGACCTTTTTCCAGCAGGGATCTCTCTTGCCACATCACAGAATATGCCACAGCCAGGCTTCGAAATACTGTCAGCTCGATTAAGGCCTTCATAGGCCACAATAGACCATCTTAATTAAAAAAACAAAATAAACGTTACTACAGCATAATGATTAAACAGTGTTAACCCCACTAATACCCTTATGTGTATGTATTTATTTAGCTTTGCGACATAAAAAGCATTAATTCAGACAGCGTTTTGTGCTCAAAATAAATAGCACACAGCAATGTTTAAACATGAAAACTTGCACGTTATTATTAGGACAGAAACAGCACAAATAAGCTAACCCTCGTGTAACTTTCTCTTATGTTAGGACAAACGGGTTGATTAATAAAACACACTTGCACAAAGACAAATAGTTAATTGTTAATTATTAATAAATTAATAAAACGCATAGACATGCCAGAGCTTCAAAAGCCCTAGAATTTTCTAAAAGAAAACTCTGCTCCAGCAGCGACAATGCTGGACCTTTGCGGGACTCCGCCTGGGAGGGATAACACCTCTGGTTCCAATCTATCCCAGTACACCCTCTGTTCCCTGGAGGTACGAAAAGAGGTGAGTCGGGTTAGAGCCGTCTCATTAATTCCTGTTGCCTTCAGCCTCTGCATTAGTACCAGATGGTTAACAGTATCAGAAGCTGCTGAGAGGTCAAACTGCATATTTTAAGTGTAACTCCCAATTTTCACAGATACACGTTTCAAGGTTAGTGTGACTGAACTCACAATTTAAAATCCCAACCTATGGTGCAGTTGGATTTTAAATTCTAGTTTAGCAAATGCCACTTAGAAAGTTAGCATTCACTTACTTTAGCTATTTGATACCTTCTGCCTATCTCCAGAAAGCACATCTGGGGTGAATGACAGCTCGCTTCCTTCATTCCCACTAGACAGTCACACAAAAAGGAAGGGTAGGTCTGCCTAAGTTGTCATCTGCATGTAGATGGGCCACCCTGAGCAGCATGGGAGGGATGAACTGACACATCTGAAAGGGTTGTGTCCTGTCCTCACTCAAAGGATTATTTACCACCATGGTGTGTGTCTGGAGCCAGGACAGTAAGGGAGAGCCTCTGTGCACTTCAAAGCTTTCTTTGATGTCCCCCCCCATACTTTAAAGGCACCCCTGGTTATAAACACTGGACCTCTGGCCCTACCAAATCAGTACACTTCTGGAGCTGTGACCACTGTGCCAGGAAGAAGAGTACCTGTTGTGCTCCTTAAGGCCTGCCACTCTGCTGGAACTGCTGTTTGCTGAACTCTCGCCATGCTGTGTTGCCCAGCTGCCTGCTGTTATCTCTCTGCCTGGGTGAGAAGGGCTGAACCTGCATTACTTGAACCCAGAGTCACCCCAAGGACTTGCTGGCTTGCCTCCCGTTGTCTAAGGCTCAGGGACACACAAAACTTAAAACCCTCCTGTTCAGCCCTTGGGCTCATCTGCTATTGAGTCTGTCCTGCCAAGTGGCACCACCCCAGTCCCGTGCCCTTGGAAGTGGACCTAGGGGTTCGCTCCAGTGGAACCAACGCATCTTCTGCTGCGAGAGCAAAATCATTGCATTGTCGCGGGAACCGGACCAGTGCATCGCACTCAGAACCACCTCTTCAGAACTAATGTACCGCCGCCACTGCATGGAGATTATCGATGCATTGCCTTTATATCGCGGAGAACCCCAGCGCATCGCATTCGGAACGGCTGCACGTTGGAACCAATACTTTACTCACAGAACCGATGTATCACCGCAGTTGCAAGGAGAAATTTGTCAGAATACCTCACCTGCGTTGGGATCACCGACGTATCTCGCTGTTGCGCCTAGGATCAAGGTACTTTTGTTCCGGGGCCTGCTTGGGTCTTGTGCCTGGCCCATGCTCCATCGTGGTAGGCCTGAACTGTTCACTTTGTCCCAGTACAGCATGACCAATTAGCTCTTTAGGCGCTATTTGCTTCTGAGCGCTATATTTTGAATTTAATCTTTAAAAAATTCTTATCTCAACTTCTACTTGATGGAATGTTGTCATTTTGGTGTCATTTAATTTATAAAATCATTATTTACTTTTGTAACCTAGTGTGGGGTCTTTTGTGGTGTTTTCACTGTGTTTTTGTATGAATTGTTCCACAAATAAATTACAAATTGCCTCTTAAGTTTAGCCTGACTGTTCTGTGCCAATCTACCAGAGGGTGAGCACAGGATAATTTAGGCTGTGTTGTAACCTACCCTAACAAGGATTGTGGTTCCTGCTTGGACAGGGTGCATACCTCTGCCAACCAAAAACCTAATTTTTAAAATTGGTGGCAACGGTGGGATAGGACTTGTGTTTGTGCCGTGCCCTACAATAGCTATGTGTACACTAACGATCTACATTCAATACCACTTCAATTTGTTTTCACTTTTCCCTGATTTGCATTTTTTGATTCAACCTCTACATTGTGTCTTGCTGGTTCTACAAATGGAACCATGGAGTTTGAGCTGGCCAAGATGGAAGATTATACAGTGGCCCTGTTGAAATGTTTCTGCAAGGAGGTGGAGGTACCTGCCTGAGTAGCCACCAGTAAGGTGGAGTTTCAAAAGGCGCTGAGGCCTGGGCAGAGGCCTGCTCCCAAGCGAATGATGGGTTGGAGGAGCCTGAGAATGGCTCTTCTGAGAAACCACCTGCAGCAGTTGAGTTGGACACCCCTGAATTTGAGCTCCCTTTGAGAGCAGGAAGTAGTGTCTCTGCCCATGGCCTATTCCCAGAGGAGCTGAGGGAGAGGAGGGAGGAGAGGGAATTGAAGCTTGCGATGGCAAGATTGAAAATGGAAGCTGAGGAGAGGAGAGCTGAGGCTGAAAGACCCTTAGCAGGGAATAAACTTCTTCTGGCTCATGAACTGAGTCTAAAAGAGCTGGAGATCAAGGCCAGGCAGGCAGAATCCAGCATTGATGGTGGCAGCATACATGCAGTACCTGATGGACACAAAAGGTTCCGTATATCCAAGGATTTGATGCCCAATTATGTGGTGAGGGATGATATTAATAAGTGGTTTTCTGCGTATGAGGTTGCATTCAAAGTGCAGAGGATTCCTGAAGAGCACTTGGGGGGAGGGGTCCTGTGGAAACAAATGCTTTCACTTGGGAGGAACATGCTTCTGGCATTAGAGGTTGGGGACCAGTGTACACTCCTATGAATACCAGTTTGATTACCAAATTTGGGCTGACTCACGAAAAGGTTTGCTAAACATTCAGGGACAGCCAGAAGCACCCAAACCAGTCCTGGGTAGATTTTAATGATTACTCCAATAAGGCAAGAAATGGCTGGGTGAGGGGCAGAAAAGTTAATTATTTTAATGGGTTGTATCATTTGATAATGAGAGAGCACATGAGTATCTGTTTTACAGAGTTCGGCTGGTGCCTAGTTGACAGTAAGCTGACTGACCCCAGGAAGCCTGCTGAGGAGTGGCGGATGTCTGGGCTAGCACCAGAGTGTCCAAAAGGTTATCTGAGAGTAACCTCACAAAGGTGGTCAGGGTCCCCTATAGAAGAAAGAGGGGAAAGAAAAACTTAAATACAAGGAGTTCTCAAAGGGCTCTCAAAAAAGTCCCAGTGAAGTAGTGGCAACCAGTCCCAATCTGATCCAAAGATGAAAGATTCTTTGACCATAAGACCGGAAGGTGTGTACCCTAATGTAGCGCCTCTAAATGTCACAAGAGAGCACAAACCCCCACCAGTGGGCAGACATCTGGGTTGGCAAGTGTAGCACTTGGGAAGGAGGTAGACCCAGATTGTTTTGAGGAGTAGGTAGAAGTAACCCCAGTATCCCTGGGGGGGATATGAAAATGGTGCCAAAAGCCCACTTCCCTTCAAATACTTTAAAGTATAGGCAGTGAATCACCATTAATGGGCAGCAGGTGGAGGCCCTGCGAGACACAGGAGCCAGCGTTTCAACTGTCAAGTCTCAGCTGATGTCTGCAGAGCAGGTCCTACCGAACATATTCCAGAAAGTTGCAGTCACCGACAATCGCGAGAGCCACCTACCAGAGATGATGGTTCCCTTAAAGTGGGGGTTCTCTGGTTTTCTTAAAGTTGCTGTGAGCCCTGCAATGCTTGTTGAGTGTCTGTTAGACAATCACCTGGAGCACACTACCTAAAGGGAGGTAGAGCTCAGGTCTCACTTAGTGATGATGAGATTGTCTGATTGGGTCTGTATCACCCCCGAGCCATGGCTGCCCGGAAAGGGAGCCAAAGATGTCTGGAGCCCGAACAATTGGCCCAGACAGCTGCCAAGAAGAGGGGAAGGGGCGCAGGAATCTCAAACCTGAAGTTATTGTGGCGTAGGTTGACGGGGTCCCTGAGAAGGAGGCCCCCAAGCCAAATGCAGAAGACATTGTCGCCCTAGTTGACCTACCTGAGATTGCGAGCTAGCACGTTGAGAGTGGGCCTACCAGGGAGGAACTCTGCCAAGCGCAGAAAGACTGTCCCACTCTTGAGGGCTTGATGCACCTGGCGTCTGCTCATGCAGCAGGTGAAGCCTCTGAGGATCATCTAATCTAATAGGAGAACAATCTCCTTTACATTGAGCCTAAGGTTCCTGGTGCTGGGGTAACCCATGTGCTGGTGGTCTCCAAATGCTACCAGACCTTCATACTTGGCCTGGCTCACAACATTTCCCCGTCAAGATATTTGGGGCAAGACCAGACCTTTGCCAGGCTTGTATCCCATTTTTATTGGCATCGAATGAAGACATCCCCAAATGCATTCTCCAGGTCCTGTCTCACCTGCCAGGCCAGTGGGAAATAAGGGAAAAACCACAAAGCTCCCTGGCTTCCATTACTCCTCTTTGACACCCCCTTTGATAGGATGGTCATCTATGCCATTGGACCCTTGAACCCCAAGACAGCCTTAGACAACAGGTGTGTCCTGGTCTTGGCAGACCATGCCACCCGCTACCCAGAGGCAATCCCTCTAAGGTCAGTGGTGGTAAGAGCTCTGATGGGGATCTTTACCCATGTTGGGTTCGGCAAGAAGGTAGTGTCAGACACAGGCACTAACTTGATGTCAGCGTACATGAAGTCCTTGTGGGATGAATGTGGTGGGACTAGCAAGTTCACCGTAACCAATCACACCCAAACCAATGGTCTAGTTTAACGATTCAACAAGACCTTAAAAGGCATGATAATGGACCTGCCTGAGACCATGAGGCATAAGTGGGACATACACTTTCCATGCATTCTCTTAACCTGGGTTCTTCAGAATGGATTAGGGTTCAGTCCATTTGAATTACTCTATGTACACCCTGTTAGGGGGGTCTCTTAGCCTTGTTCAGGATGGATGGGAGAAAACGTCCAAGAACCCCCTCCCCCCCCCCCCCCCCCCGCCCCCCCGCCCTCAAAGATGTGGTAAGCTACATGCTGGTCCTCCTCAACCTACTGCAATGCTACTGAAAGAAGGCAAAAAGTAACTTAGAGACCAGACAAGAGGTGATGAAACTCTGGTACGACTAGAAGGTCACACTCGAGTATCAGCATGGCTAAAAGGTGTGGGTCATTGACAGAGTTGAGCCTAGAGCTTTCCAGGACCGCTGGATTGACTCATATGAGGTAAAGGAGTGGAAGGGGATGCCACCTACCTGGTTGACCTCCAGACCCCTTGGAACCTCCTATGGGTGCTTCATGTGAACCGACTGAAGCCTCACCTTGAGAGTTCCGAAGTGCGTATGCTCCTAGTGACATGAGGGAGTGGAAGAGGAGAGGGAACCTGTCCCTGACCTCCTCTCTGCACAGGAAAACTATAGGTCAGGGGAGGGTAAAAACCTCTCGACCACCCTGACCCCAGAACAGCAAGGTGACTGTGACTGTTACCAGTAACTGGAACAGTTTTCCACATTGTTCTCCTTGACCCCTAGACTCACACATCTGTACATCCAATATATCAACACTGGGGACAGGTCCACTGTAAAGAACAATATTTACAGGTTTTTGTGACAGGCTGAGAGTCAGCATCAAGGAGGAAACCTCCAAGATGCTGCCATTAAGGCTGGTTGAGCCCTCTAATAGTCCTTTGTCCAAGCCCGTGTTATTGCTACCAAAGGCTGCAGGTGCCACACCAGAACTCCAGTTCTGCGTGGACTGCAGAGGACTCAACTCAGTCACCAGGACTGATGCACACCCTGATGAGCTAATTGACTGGCTGGGCGCTGCCAAATTCCTCAGTGCTTTTGATTTGACATCAGGGCACTGGCAGATCGCCTTGGCTATGGGGCAAAAGAGACATCAGCATTCACAACCCCAGAGGGTCATTAGCAATTCTGGGTGATGCCATTTAGATTGAAGAATGACCCTGCTACCTTCCATCAGTTGGTTAATAAGGTCCAACTGGTAAGGAGGCTTTCTGTGCCGCCAACTTAGTTGAGATCGCCGTCTACAGTTCCAGCTTGGTGGAACACCTGCATGACCTCCATGAGGTGCTTCGGGCCCTGCAACAGGCAGGCCTGGTAAGCAAGTGCCAGATTGGGCAGGGTTCCGTGGTGAACTTGGGACACCCAGTAGGTGAAGGCAAGGTGCAGCCTCCCCTCCAGGCCAATATTGAAACTTTAATTGCCTGGCAAGCACCTAAAACTCAAACAGAAGTGAGAGCCTTCTTAGGCCTCACTGTCTACTACAGACGATTTGTTAAGGGCTATGGCACCATTGTTGCCCCCTTAACTGAGGAGGACAGTCGCTTGTCAGAAAGACTTTGACTCTCAAGGAAGCCATTTGCACAGCACCTGTAGTCAGGGCCCCTGGCTTCTCCAAGGAATTCATCATGCAGACCGATGGCATGGGGTAGTGCTAGCATAGCCGAAAGAGGAGGGCCGAGACCAACCTGCAGCCTTCATTAGCAGGAAGTTACTTCCACGGGAACAGAGGTGAAGTGCCATTGAAAGCAAAGCTTTTGCTGTGGCCTGGGCACTAAAGAAGCTGAAACCATACCTGTTTGGGACTCACTTCCTGGTTCAGACAGACCATAGATCCCTCATGGCGCATGCAGATGAAGGGGGGAAAATCCCAAATTGCTGAGGTGGGCTATCTCCCTATATATTGAATGGACTTTACAATGGAACATCGCCAGTGGACAGACCATGCAAATGCTCTCTCCAGATTCCTCCGCCTTAGTGAAGAGAGCTACCAAGAGGTTGGGCTGCTCGCCCCTCTTTCAGCTGGGGGGGGACACGAGTTACACCAAACAGCCTTAGGGTTGTCTCCCCCCCATCCTTTTCCCTGCCTCCCTCCATTTTTCTCACCTTGTTTCTGCTGGCTTTAGGACTCTGCTCACTTTACCTCTACTAGCCAGTGCTAAAGTGCCTGTGCTCTCTCTCCCCTGAACATGGTAATATTGGTTCGTCCCCAATTGGCATATTTAATTTACTTTTACGTCCCTAGTAAAGTGCATTACATGTGCCCAGGGCCTGTAAATTAAATGCTACTAGTGGGCCTGCATCACTGAATGTGCCACCCACAGTAGTAGCCCCTTAACCATGTCTCAGGCCTGCTACTGCAGAGCCTATGTGTGCGGTTTCACACTGCCATGTCAACCTGGCAAGTAAACCCTCTTAGAAGACTCACAAATGAGGCCTAAGGAGGTTTAAAGACCAGCAGTGTGCGACTCCCCTCTACCACAATCCGAAAACACACAGATGAGCCTCTGGGGCTGGAAATCAGAAGGGCGTTGGGGAGTCCCTTTTAAAAGAGGGTTTCCCTCACCCACCCATAGGTGGCATGCTTCATCATCAGGTAACCTCCTCGCACTGCAAACCTAGTTGCAGTGTGGTCTACAACCCCCTCTCTGAGTGGGAGGAGCTCAGGGATGTTTTTAATATAGGGAAGAGGTATTTTAAAACCTTGAGATGAGCAGGATGTGGAGGGAGTGTGGTGAAAAAGTGAAATAGAGCTAAAACTAACTCTTTGGTGTGTCAAACAAACTTTAATAAGAACACTCAGAGGTCAGGATTAAAAAGGTTGAGCTATGGCAAGAGAATTGAACATGTCATAGACTAGTGGTTGACATGTTTTAGCCAAGCATCCTCCGTGGAGGTGTATCGGCTTTCTTCAGGACCAAAACATGAACAGGTGAAATAACCATGCATACCAAACTGAGTAGGGGGTAAGAAGAGTATACAACCAGGATGTTGGAGCTATTACATGCTAACCTCCAACTTTTTTAATCCTGACCTCTGGGTGTCCTTCCATTAACGTAAGTTCAATATGCCAGCCAGTGTTATGCCAATTCAACCAGGTTTAAAGGGGGAGCACCAATACTTTACTACTGGTTAGCATTGGTAAAGTGCACGAGGTCGATAGACATCAAATTCTGGGCTGAGTATTACATCATACAGCATGTGGGTTACAGAAGTTTGTAGAAACAGATGGTGCAAAAATCAGCTTCTATCCTACTTTTGACAATTGCTGTTATTGTGGAAACCAAACCGCAATTCTTTGGACCTCTACATGATTCTTTGATGTTCCATTCACAATGCATCTCTTTAGGGGACGTCACATACTGGTTTGCTTGAAAGCGATTGCAGGGACTTACACAGCTGTCCATAGTAGGCTTCCATCCCTAAATAGCTGTTGTGCACAATGAGTCGCACTGCGAAATTCTGCCTCTTTATTCATAAAGCGGGCTGTGTCTTACTCCCTTGTCACAATCCTTTGTGCAGTATAGGGATACGCTGGTCCAAGCCTAATACAGCTGTTGAACTGCATTGCATTTTGACGAGCGTTTTCCTAAAATCTGTCCTAAAGCTGATTGTGGGCTATTAAGAACAAGCATTTGCAATGCAATTGGTCTCGCATTTACGCTAGTTTGTGCTATTGCCTTTGTATATGACAATGCCTTTTAATTATGTTTTGGTTTTTAAAATATAAATAAAAGGTATTGTCATTTACAATGCGAATAGGCTAAACTCTCGCAAATGTGAGAGCTATTGCATTGCCGGCGTCGAGGCAGAGTTGATGACATTTTACTAGCTGCGATTGAAGCGCAGTCTCCCACGTCAATGAAGCGTGTGCTGCAGAGATGCAGCACTGGCAAATGAATCAGCTGGGAACCCTTCAGCCTGTGGCAAGTAAAGAAAGCACATATAAGCAGAGGTGGTCACAACTGTGCTCGAGAGACCCTCCTGCCTTCCTGCATTATGAGAGGCTCGTTAAAGAATATAGCGTTTACAGACTAAAGAAGGCATACCGTGTAACAAACGATGTAAAAGGGCCTCGTCTCATGGGAGATTACAAATGAAGATAAGGCGGTACTAAGGAGGGATTAACAAGCCTCATCCCAACAGTCCCCTTTTTAAAAATAAAACCAGAGTTCCCAAGGAGAATTCTCAAGGCAGCGGTTGCTTATATGTGTTAAGACTGTACACAAGAGATTGCAACTGTCTTGCTCTTCTCTCACTCTCTATTGTGTAAAAAAGCCTAATAATGAATCATAAGCCAGCATTTATGAAGGGCAATGACACAAGCCAATGACAAATATGGGCGGACAGTGGGAGGGGCTTCAAAGCCATACTCCACTACTGCATGCCTCGCAGCAGCGCATTCGCTACCCAGGCTCGACCTAAAAAGGAAATAAGTTGGTAAAAAATATTGATAGCAAAAACCTCCCAAAATATCCTGTGAATCCATTCATTGTTATCTGCAGTACCAGTCATAAACTACTTGAATGTGTCTTTCCCATTTGTTATTTCTTAATAAACCCTTTTTTCAGTAAGAAATGTAATATGAAGCCCATTTTTCGGAGCTATTTTTCAATAAGATTTGTTAACTTTTAAGACTGCTACCATACCTATGTGAATATCATATCTATATTTATGTGACTTTATTTTGGTGGAAATGTTATTTTGTACTCACTAATGGTTTGCTTAGCAAATGATTAACAATATGTACAAAGGCTACATAGCGAAGCAGCACACAATGCCTACATTACTGTTGAAAAGAATATTTCTCTTAGACTGTCTATTTTTCTCCTGTTAAAATAAAACGCAATACGTTGAAACCAAAAGTCTATAGCGCAGCCAGTCCTCTTGCGAGGGCCCACTTTTTGTCCTTTTCCTCTCACGACATGGCGCATTATATTATTTCGCAGTGTACATTGCCAGTGCGCAGTTCAGCCCTCTCTGTCATGTTTCCAGGTGCCTAATAGCAGGAGATTGCTGTAGATTGAATATGTGAGGGAGGGAGTGAGTATGAGTGAAAGTGAGACGTGTGAGTGAGTAAGCGTGTTTTTGCTAGTTTTATGATTATGAGCCTGCTGCTTGTCATGGCATATTCAATATAAAACTAGGCTTATGGTGGCACCCAAGGTATCATGCTGCAGCAAAATGCAATCCTGGATGTACTAGATGAAATTCATGGCCTGTGGAAAAATGCTGACACTTGCATGCTAAAGGAAATTCTTTTCATGAATTGCCTGTGGCAAAATGCTTGTGCTGGGACTTTGTAGGTAATTCTTGGCATAATGGGGCACTTATGGCAAAATGTTGGTGCTGGCCTACTGGGAATGACTCTTTGCCTCAGAGAGGGCAGCCATGGCAAATTTAGGCTGAGGTAGTAGGTTGGGGGAAGCATACCATGATTAAAGACTGACACTGAAACACTGGAGATATGTTGTGACGTGGTATATGGACAGTATCAGTAGCAAAATTCTGCTACTGGATTATTGTATGTAATTCTTGTCTTAAGGGGGTACCCACAACAAAGTTCTGGCACAATGAACTCCTGGAAGGTATTACCCCCTACCACTTTCAAAGATTAGAAACTAGCACTGCAACTGTCATTTCAACCAACCAGAGCTCTTCCCCAAAGTGGCCAGTTATAACATGTAATACTAAAATGCATGCAAATGGGAACAGTTTGTACATTTTTCTGTCAATATAAGTCTAAGAAGAGCAACATTTGATGGAAACTTGTTGCTTTCAGAGAAACGTATCTAATGAGCTAATGGCTAGGCCTGGTCATAAAACTTTTCTCTACTCGCACGTTTGCGGAATTTGACAACTCTGCCCAGAATGTGGAGTTACAGATAAACTGCTCACTCTGCAATCTAGCTGAGGCTTTTTTCCCTTTGATGCACTCATCATGTCCTTTCACTCGTGCGGGGAGCGGGACAAGGCTTGCTGGGTGCTCGCAAGCGCCGACGAGATTTGCGAGCCGTCCACGAGCTCCAGCGAGATTTTGTGCTCTCTAATGCGGCTTCATGCTGCACCAGTGACTTCCGGCTCTTCTTTCGTGTCCACAGCTGAAACCTGGAGAAGATTCTCTCCTCGAGAAGCAGTTAAATCTTCTCAGAAAGACCACTTGGAGTTACAAACCTTCTCAAATGGACTGTTCACCTTTGTGCATGAAGCTCTTTTTTTAATGTAACTTTTTTTTAAAAAAGGAAGAAGTGCCCAGAGACTCCATTGTCCTGTTCCTGCCCAGCAGGCTCCTCCCAGTGCTGATCACTTCTCATTTGGATTTGGAGCTGGAAGGATCACCCTGTTTATTTTCTGCATATGTACCATTGGATGTGAGGACTTTGTTTTAGTGATAGCACAAGTAAGCTCAAAAATGGTTGTATAGGCATGTTGTTTGTTTGATAGAGGGCATACACCAGGATTTATTTGTACTTTTATCTGATTTTCAAAATGTAATGTGATGGGTGGCCTGCAGATTCAGTAGGGGCATAGTTATTTTTTTGCATGTCATTTTTCTTCCTTTATAAAGGAAAAATATTGCAGAGCTCAGTACATTTTCTTCATGTTTTTTCATAAATTTGCAATATTCATTTAATTCACTGTGGCGTAGTCTGCCAATGGGCCTTCCAGCTTGCAGACCCAGTACTAGTAATGAGTGCATGAAACAGTTATTTATGTGGTGTCTGTTGAATTGAAACATCATTTAGACCATGGGTGACATTGGATTAAATTACAAAATGATTTTTGGGGGTATTTCACATCTTTTCTGAAAACAGTGTATTGGTGGAATGATCTATTTGATGCCTTTGGAGGATGTGTGTTGTAAAAATGCTTAACCCAGTTAATTACAATTTTTGGCATTGCTGAATTAATGCTGTCTTCTCCTGTGTTACCATGCCACCTTTGTCTGGACAGTGTGAGTGTGTTTGCCACAGGCCATCATTTGTCTTTGTTCCCCATGCCATGTGGCCAGCGGGCATTTTGTATAGCCAGTGTCCATAGGCCATCATGGGTTCTTTGTTTTCCATGCCTGCTAAATGTTGTTTGACCATGTGGCTGGTGGCCAATTTATGTAGGCAGCTAGTGTGATTTTGCCATAGGCGTGTGTCACGATTTGCATAGCACGGGCTTCTCCAATACTGTGTAAACTGTTAGTATCTAAAAAACCCACCCCTTTCCTGTGCGCCCAGCACTACCTGATCTTGAGAATATGTATAGGGATTTATGTTTATTCATGTTTGTACAACTAACTATTGTGTGATATAATAACACTGTATTGTCATTAGGATCGAACATCATGTAAATGCTAACATTATGCGATAATATCTTTGGCATGATAATTGCTACTCCGTAAGATACTTTGTTTCTGAAACCACTGAATCACAATGTTGCCTGGTCTAGAAGTGAAACACAATGTTGCCTGGTCAAGAAGTGCGCCCAGAAACGCTGATGGCAAAACAGGAATTACAAGGTGCACTCTTGAAGAGGCAAGCCGCTTCATTTTTTGGGCTCGCTGTAAATGCCAGCAAAAGAAAACCGGATTCACTGCAACTGACGTTCATTACTATTTAAGACCACACCCTGCTTCCAGAAGGTGCTTAGCCTTCCTCCTGCCTTCGAGATAGGACCTGCTTCGAGGTCGTCTTACCTGAAAAAGACAGCGGAGTTCCAGCCTTCACGATTCTTCCTGAAGTCTTCTTGGAATCCTCAGCGACCACGGTACCTGTAAAAGAAAAGACAAGAAAAAAGCTAAGTATAATGTTTTTTCAGTTGGCGCCCATCGCAAGACAGAACTAGGTCTATCGTCATTTGAAAGACGATTTTTGGACACTTTTTTCAAGAACGAAAAAAGAACAGACATTGGACATTTTTGAGTTTAAGCATTTAAATAGTATCTTTGTATATTGTGTGCTGTTGGAATTTTTCTCTCTACTATTGCATTTTAGAAAAGAAGGGCAAATCTGAGGAAAGATTTGAAGATCTTAAGAAAGTAAGCTGAAGAATAGATGTTCATCGAATAAATGTTTTGTCTTTTGTATATATTAGATGTAACTCATACATTTTAAAACCTGTATTTTTCTTCTATAAGATGATGCCTCTTCAGAAGAAAACTTCTACTAGATACATCCTTCCAAACCTACAAGTCCCACGCTTAAACACAGAGCAGCACAAGACATACTAGGATGTTCCTCAAACCAGCTCCAGATCGCAGGTAGGAACTTGGCATAACAAGCATTTGCGAAGCAACAGTCTCACCTTTCGGATCTTAAAAGTATTTAGCCATGCAACACATTATCCTGGGTGTTATATTAACACTATCATTTAACCTTACACTCCTGCTATAACCGGATGAAAAGAGCATTTGTTCTCAGTGGGGCGCCATGGAAAGGGGTTAAGGTCACTGTTAGTCCCAAACAATAAAGGTTTACAAAAACCAATATGCATTGACAAAGCTAATGAATTGACAAAGTCAAAAGGCTGGCAGCATAAGTCGGACCAGCTCGCTTTGCAAATGCTTGTGTTACTTTGTCAGGGACGTGGAGGTAAAGAACAGTGTGGTATGAAACTAAAACTGATCATGAGCAGTAGCTAGACTGAAACAGAATCGTGTTCTGTACTCAAGAAAGACACAAGCCGAACTTGAAATATGATCTGCGAAACAAATATGATCTGCGAAACTTGTTATGGTTTGAGATCAGGCTAACCTGCGCTAGAATGTCAAGGTTGAACAAGCACTGGCAACGACATTAGGTCTGGCTTTAACACCTCCAGATGTTTCTGTTTGTATGGATTTAAGTCATCTATATGCATGAGCGGCTTGAACTCCAAGCCATACGAGAAATTGCGTAAATAATGTTCTAACCTGTAAATGCTCTTACATTTTGCACAGTGGGGTCATGGAACCATTCTACAAACTTCAGAATTAAAACTTGCACCGGTAGCTCTGTGCAGTACAGCACCCCAAGCATTCTGAAATCTAAGCAGCTTGTTATGAGTGACGAGGTAATTGCAAGCTTATACAGCTAAATATCGCTCGTGGAGTTCTTTGCTGAGTGTGTTATTAAGTCGCAGAATTAGTGCTAACTCAAATATGTACGTAATCTTCTGCCGTCAATTCTGTGTTGGGTGACACCACAGAGGAATAATATGCGATGAACACAGCATGCACGCTGTTCCAAGTTACACCAATGCGTCAGTGGGGTAACAAAATCTTAGCCTCCACCCCTCCCCCCATGGACTGTAAGGGAGCCCTCTACAATCATCTGGCCTCGCACTGTTTTCAAACACCTTGCCCTTGCAAGGAAGCCAACGTGTTCTGTAGGCAGGGAGACATCACCATGTATGAAAAAACATTTCAGATGTTGTTGATTCACAAAATTGGGGTTCCAGAAGTAAAAATGATTGGTGATATGGAGAGATCCCAGGGCACAGACATAGCATCATAAGCATATCAAAGAAAACAGTGAGCAAAAATGCTGCCGAAGTGCTATTGAAAAGTCAATTTGCAGCGCACCAATGGATGTTGTTACTGGTATTTTATCTTTCATATTTCTCAATTCCATCATATTCCTAGTCTATGTTTCAATCAATCAATCAACTTTACTCTGAGTCATAATATGCTGGGCAAGATTGCGTCCAAGTGAATCCACCGCTCTAACCTCTCCCGCAACCAGTCCTCAAGTTACTAAACATGTGAGGATTTTCGGAGCAGGCGTTTTGGGTCACGGCTGCCTCAGCAGACCGGCGGCATTGGCTGATTGTTCGGAGGTCGACTCTTTTGTCTCCGGTCTCTAAGCATGGGCGTCCTTTGGCTGCAATGGCTGGGTGCGGTGGCAAAGATGCTAAACAATGGGCTGCCCTCCCGGCTCCTTTTTTATCGACGATAACTGGCCAGCCTCCCCGACGGCTTGAGACAGCGACAGGAAGTCGGACCAGTGGCACGGTGTGCTAAACGTAAACAAAGCACGTCGTGATTTACACAAGTCCTATTGCGTTGAAGACACAAACAACACCGGCTCGATTGTCCGGCTGCTAAGAAAGTGAAAGCGTGCACGGCTCGCTAAACGTAAACAAAGCAGGTCGTGATTTACATGAGTCCTATTGCATTGAAGACACAAAAGGACACGAATGGGAGTGGGGGGCCGGGGACGAGAAGTCACAGACTGAGGGAGGGGGTGGGGATGGGGCTGGGGGGGAGAGTGGGCAGAGCTTCCACAAAGCTTCCACACTACAGTGTATACTGCATGCCTCGCAAAGCGATTTCAGCGCATTCGTGCTGCATCGCTAGGCGAGACCTAAAAGAAAATAGTGTTAGGAGTAAAGGGGCCAGTAGCCGTGGAAGGGTACAAATGATGACTGAGAAGGGACTAAAAAGCCTCAAACCATTCGGAAGGCAGCATTTAAGACAAAAGCCAATGGGCAGAGAGTGGGCGGAGCTTCCACAAAGCTTCCACACTACAGTGTATACTGCATGCCTCGCAAAGCGATGGCAGCACATTTGTGCTGCATTGCTAGGCGAGACCTAAAAAGGGTGGACTAGTGTGGAAAGAGGTAAAATCTTTATTAACTGTGAGTAGAATAAATTCTGACGTGATGTTTATCTTGTTGCCTCACAGGACGACAACAAGAACCCACCAAAGGTCCAGTATCCGGCCCTCCTCCCTATTTTTTTAACCTAAGTGGCTCATTAATCACTGGTTGCTGCATAGGGGACTGGGAAGTTGGTCCCTTGCGTCTCTGCAAACCTAACTACGCTCAAGAGAAGGTAAGAGTGCATAGTTGTCTGACAGCCTGCATACGTTCTTGGTTGGGGCACTGGTCTAGCCTGCTTGCCTGTTGTTGTTTGACCATGTTGCTGGCGGCCAGTTTGTGTAGGCAGCTAGTGTGCTTTCGCCATAGGCCTGCATGTGTTCTTTCGTTGTGGCCATGCCTACTTGTTGTTGGTTCGCCATGTGTCTGGCAGCCATTTTATATAGGCAGCCATTGTGCTTTTGCCATTGGCCGGCATTTGTTCTTTGTTGTGGCCATGCCTCCTTTCTGGTTGTTGTTGTTTGACCATGTCACTGGTGGCCATTTTGTGTAGGTAGCCCCTGTGCTTTTGCCATAGGCATGTATGTGTTCTTTGTTGTGTCACTGGCCATGCCTCCTTGCCGGTTGTTGTTGTTTGACCATGTGGCTGGTGGCCATTTTGTGTAGGCAGCCAGTATGCTTTTGCCATGAGCCTGCATGCGTTCTTTGTTGTGGCCATGCCTCCTTACTGCTTGTTGTTGTTTGACCATGTGGCTGGCACCCATTTTGTGTAGCCAATATGTGTGCTTTTGCCATAGGCCTGCATGTGTTCTTTGTTGTGGCACTGGCCATGTCTCCTTGTCGGTTGTTGTTGTTTGACCATGTGGCTGGTGGCTATTTTGTGTAGGCAGTCAGTGTCCTATTGCCATAGGCCTGAATGTGTGTTTTTTTGTGGTCATGCCTCCTTGCTGGTTATTGTTGTTGTTTGACCATGTGGCTGGCAGCCATTTTGTGTAGGCAGCCATTGTGCTTGTGCCATAGGCCGGCATTTGTTCTTTGTTGTGGCTATGGCTTCTTGCTAGTTGTTGTTGTAGTTTGGCCATGTGGATAGTGACCATTTTGTGTACGCATCCAGCGCGCTTTTGTCATAGGCCTGCATGTGTTCTTTGTTGTGGCCATGCCTCCTTGCTTGTTGTTTGACCATGTGGCCATTTTGTGCAAGCATTAGTTTTCGAAGCTATTTTGTATGTAGAGGCTTAAGACTTTTTGTTTGTGTTCATTTGTTCATTTTTTTCCTACTTTTCCCTGATATCACTTTAATAAATGAATTTGCTTGAGGTCTTGTAGCTCAATGCTCATACTAAATGTACTGTATGAACACATTTTATATTATTATTAACCCCTTCTGTGCCCCGCCCTTTCCACGCCCTGTGCCGGGCGTTTCATTAGCATTAGCGGGCGGGGTTCATGACGAGATAGTCTCGTCATGGGCACAGCGCAACCGCGCTCCATGACGAGACTATCTCGTCATGGGCACTGAAGGGGTTAAAGACTTTTTTTTGTATTTTTCACCTGCACCACTCCCTACCTTCCAAATCCCATTGGGCTTCTCATAGTAGTCCCCTAGTACATCAGCAGTTCTATTTTTATTTTTTTAATTTTTTAAATAATTGTTTTACATTTTTTTTTTTTTGACATTTTCTAAAAATGTGTTTTGTATTTTTTAAATGTCATTTTCTTTTTCACATTCTCAAAACACCCATCAGCCCCATGTCTGCCAAAGGCGTAAACCTGCACAACAGCATTCATTTTCTAGGGCTTATTCCATTGTTACCTGCTCCTTCCTGAATGCCCCATCTCAGCTTGATGCATATAAAGCGAACAGTTACAGCTGTATGTTGTTGCTCTTTCTTATCCTTCCTGAGTGTACATGAAAGTTTGTTGGTTTGTTTTTATTTTGCATTTGAATGGATACACTGTACTGTTGTTAATTATTTATAACTTAAGTAACCACACTAAATGATATTGTTTGTACTACTAATTCAAACCTCATCAATGCCACGTTTCACTGATGTTCTTCTTGCTTCTTTGCTTTAAGGTGCACAAGAGAAGAGACATCACCCACAGTACTGCCAGACAGAAGGCCTATGCACGTGACCACACACCACAGGCATCTCTTCAGCTTGTGAAGCTAAGTGTCACTGCTAACGACCAGCTTCAAGATGGCTCCAAAGAGAGGTGCTCCCAAGAAAGTAGCCTGTGATTAGAAGGAGCTAACCACCGCTGGTATGTCGGACCAGACCTTTTTCGGGCAAAAACATGTGCCTGCCACACCAACCTCTGGGGGGCACACTAGTAGCAGAACTCCCGCACCAACAGCTCCTCTCCAACCTCGGCCCAAACCCATGTCTGGCATAGAGGCATCCACTCTAATAACAGCAAAACCAATGAGCAGTGATGTTGAACTGGAGTTATCTCTTTCGCAAAGCAGTACCCAATTATTGCCGGAAACTCAGGTAAGTGGACAACAGCCGCAGCCAGCACTAGTAGTTCCTCCTGAAGTAGGAGCACTTCAAGATATTCAGCTTCATGCTGAGGAAGTAGAAGCCGCCCCTCTTTCAGAAGATCCATTGCCTTTCATATCTCCAGCAAGAAAAAGGAAGGGTACTCCACCATCTTCTTCTCCAAGCCCCCTTCTGATGATCAGGACTCCAGTTGGATGCTGCTGAGACACACCAGGAGATGCTAGTGAAAAGGAAGGTTCTTGAAAGCCTTAGAGTTAAGGATGAAGAAGATGAGTATGACAACGACCCAGTCATCATGGATGGTAGCCCAGCCCAAGAGGAGACTGATGCTACTTGATCACAACCTGCTCTGAGGGATGTGGTAAAGATACCACCACTGCCTGTTCCATATTTGCAAGGCCCCTGCGACCTACATGCACAACCACCTCACTAGAAGTAGGCACTGCAGAGAGGCAAACGTCAAAACACCCACCTACTGCCACTTCTTCCGACATTGGCAGTGGCACCAGTTTCACAAAGTTGACCTCCCAAGTTTGGGACTTCTTTACGGTTAGCAAGCAGGAGCTGTAAATTGCCATATGCACGATTTGAAAAGCATGTGCTTGTCACGGAAAGCTTTGTACAAACTATTGTACTGGAGGCCAAACAACCCATTCGAGAAAACACGGCCCAATCCACTGGATGCTGCACTATAGCCAAAAACTGCAAGTGGTGTTGATGAAGGTGGGAGAGCAGGGAGTCTGATCCGATCGTGGTGGAAGGTGAAGGTGAAGAAGAGGATAACAAATCAGCCCTGTCCCCAGCAAGGCAGTAGTATTGCCCACATCTGGAAAATCACAATGGCAAAAGATTCAGAGTCAGATCGGGACACCAAGGCTAGAGCATACAGTGACTGCCCCGCTGAGACACACATTGAGCCTACCACGTTTTGCTCTTAAGAAGTCACCTGCATCAGTGGCACCAGAAAAGAAAAAACATCCAAGCTACTATTCCTGGCATGTTTAGGCAGAAGGGGCAGTACGGACGCAACTACGTTTGTACAACGGGAGCTGGCTAAAATGTTTGAGCACAACCTCCTCCCTTTTTCGTTTGTGGAAGGAGTGGGCTTTCTAGAATTTGTGGCAGCCATCTGGCCGAAATGAAAGGTTCCCAGCTGGAGCTTATTTTGCCAGAGTTGCTGTTCCAGCACTATATCACAACGTGCTGGACTTGGTTGGACTAGCTTTATAGCAGAATGCTGTTCACACTGTCCACCTGGAGACAGACATGTGGCCCAGTTGCCAAGCCACTGACTACATGTGCATCACTGCACGCTGGATCTCTTTTGTGAGGGTTAGAGAAAGATGTCTGCAGGTGTTGACTCTGTTGAAATTTTTAACGGCGTTTGGAAGCATGCAACAGTAGCTATGCTCGCCATGGAGAAATCCCATACAGCTGCAAACATCTTGAAAGACCTTAACAAGTCTATGAATGGCTTTGACCCAGAGGGCTTAAGATTGGATTTGTTGCCACAGACTATGGCAGTAATATAGTTAAGGCCATGTCAGATGGTGGCTATTTCTGGGCCCTATGTTTCGTGCACTGCATTAACATGATTGTACAGGACTTTCTAAAAAAAGAAGTCCGATTCAATAACCTACTTGTACAGGACTTTCTCAAAAAAGAAGCCAGCAACCTACTGTCCACCTGCAGAAGAATTTGCACTAATTTTGTTCATTCTTTTAAAGCCTGGAAGCAGTTGAGAATCATTCAGCGTGATAATACAATGCCAGTTAAAGCACTCATACAGGAGGAGCTAACACATTGGAATTCTACTTATTACATGTTTCAACGACTGTTTGAGCAGTACAGACGGATCAATGAATATGTCATGCAAAAAGGGGATGCAAATGTGAAAGGCATGATCATTGAGATGGACCAATGAGGCCTAGTCAAATGCCTGACAGAGATGCTGCTTTCTTTTGAGGTTTTCACATGGGTAGTCAGCAAGGAAGACAGTACCATTGGCCAAGCTATCCCTTTGTTGCATAGCCAGAGGAGCAGCTAAAGGAGGTGTCTGAAATGTAAGCAGGGGTGGATAAAAAAACAGATACACACGAGTTGGTGTACAGCATAATTCTTCGTTTATCTGTTAGTACAGGGTGGCAACGAGACATTTCTTGCCTAACTATCCAAGCTTGCCTCTGCTAGGTTATGAATTCCTTGTCTGGAGTTTGAGTGACAGGGGCTGGGGGATTCCAGAAGACAGGGTGAGTCAGCACAAGGCTGAATAGAGAGATCTACATGGAGAGTGAGGGGAGGAGTTGCACCTGGGTCTGAATAGGACTGTGCCTTCCCCCCACAATGCTAGCTCCACCTCCTGTGGTGCGTCTGATGTCCCTGGCGTACACTGCCAAAGGAAAGGAGTCATGTAAACAAAGTGCTCCAGGACTGACCAGAACTGGTTTGGACTAGGCAAAGGCCTCTCTGCCTTCAGAGAACAAAGAGAATATGAGTATAAAAAGAGGGACCCAGACCCCAGAACTTTAGATCACTTCTGGAACAACAAGATGAACCTCTGCCAAGAAGAGCCAAGGAAGCTGTAGGAGTTGGACTGCCCCCCTGCCAGTGTGCTGTGTTTTTGGGTTGGCCTGTAGTGGCGTCTTCATTGCCAAGGAGAGGAGAAAGAACTTTTAAAGAACTTTCACCATCTTGCAGAATATTTCTCCAAGGGCTTGAACTTGTGCTTGCCTCCTGCTGAAGTCTCAGGGACAAAAGACTTCACCACCAGCGCCCCTTTGAATTTCCTTGCTAGGAATTCTGCCTGCAGAAGCCTGTGTGTCGCTGGGTGCGCGACTCAACGAGAAGAAGCGTGTCGCAGTCGCAGCTGTTGCCGGCACATCGCCGGAAAAGCGTGTCGCTGCCGTAGAGGTCGCCGCCGCATCACCAGTGAAGCATGCCTTCGTCAAAGCTGTTACCCGACGCATCACCGGAGAAGTGTGACGCCGCCGCAGAGGTCGCTGTCACATCACCGGAGAAGCGTGTCGCAGGGCCTGTCGCGGCTCTAAAGTTAAAGAGTCGCAGCACGGCCGCCGGGCGTGCATGCATCGTCTACACGTCGTCGCATCAACTGTGCCATCATATCGCATCGCACCGGATTGTCGCATCGCATCGAGGTGCCATCTTGTTGCATCGCAACCAGGCCGCAGTACGAGAATCTACGCATCACCTCCTCTCCGGTAAGCATCAAGACGCATCCCCTACTCTGCGCAAGCATTGAGGCGCGATGCATCGTCTCCCTCAAAGCAAGGAACCGACGCATCTCCATCCCTGTGAACCTTTTGTTTATTTTGCGTTACGCATCCAGGTACTTTTGTGAGAACTTTGTCGCATTCATCATCAACTTGAATTAAGCAACTTCTACCATCTTAAGACCAATTTTAAGTACAGTATTGTGGATTTTTGTCATTTGTGGTCTTGTGTTAAAACTATATAAAGAATACTTATTTTTATAAAACCTGTGTGATGTCCATCTGTAGTGTTTTCACTGTATTACTGTATGTGTTCACAAATGCTTAACACACTGCCTCTGAGATAAGCCTGTCTGCTCGTGCCAAGCTACCAAGGGGGGTGAGCAAGGGTTATCCAGTAGTGTAATCCCCTTTCCCTGACTTAGAAGCAAGGGTCCCTATTTGGTCAAAGGTGCCTACCTCTGCCAACTAGAGACCCCCAGTTCTAATTTTCATTATGAACCTTTGTCTGCCGAGTTGCAGATAGAAGAGGTCATTAACTACTCAACTCCCGCTGTAGCTGCTAAAGGGGGGTGCTCAAGAGTCAACGTCCTTGCAGTGAGTATATTACTAATTGTCAATAGGCAAGCAATGTGACTTACAACCGCCCGACTCTGCCACCGCTGGGACCCACCCTTTGACTGCAGCTGCTGTGTCCGCTCCACAGGTGCTCTCGTTGCTGGCCCAGGCACTGGTTGTCTGTGCGGCTAGAAAAAACATTGCACATTTTAGATGCCAGATACACTTCCCCCTATTTTGTTTTCTTAGTAAAAATACTACCACAATACATCACTGCAGTTCGATTACAGTATCTTCTATCAAAATATCACGTTGGGCATTTTGTTGGCTGGCAATGTTTGAAAAGGCAGGTAGTCAATCCAACCAAAACCTTTTGTAATAGAGGGGCAGAACTACGACTCATTGAAATGGAATGAAGGGGTGGAATAAGCGGTCATTGACGGACATATGGTCTTGGTTTGCAAATGCAATGGGGCCATCGCCATACTTCCAGCCATGCTGCGCTGTCATCAATTGCTGGTATACTATGATTATAATACATACACAACATTGGGATGTCCATCATGACCATGGCCACTCTCTCATTTTACTGTTTAAGCATGAGCAAGAAAAAGAAAGCGTTCTCAACAAACATGCGTAGAATACCTTACTTGCAATCTTCAAGGATAGTGTCTAACCTAAAAGGGATTCTCTGAGTCTGTGGTGAGGTAAAAGTTAGGGAAATATTAACATGAGGACTTACTGGGGCCAGCAGAGCCATCTGCCACCGCACTGGCGGGGGACCCCCCCCCTCCCGGCTCCCTCACCTGCCTCTGTGGTTCCAGGTCCAGCCCTCTTTTTGCCCCTGGATTCTGTTGTAAGAAATAAAACACAGAAGCATTGAACTTTTCTAAATCAGATTGTTTATAGTGCTAGTAGCATGGACCTATTCCTGATTTCCTAACCCTAACCCTATTCCAATTTTCCTAAACTACATTTTGGAACTACTATTAAATTGCAATGAATGATCTTTGCTTCTCATATCAGTCTCTCAACCCACTTTGACCAGCCAACTCAGTCTGCATTTCTTCAGTGCATTGATGCTTGCATACTACACATCTCTGGGAGATTACGTGCGACTGTAGAAACTACAAAAAATAAATGTTCACAGAAGTGAGAGAATGTTAACTCACTAATACCAATAATTACCACTATCTTAGTGACAGGACAGAGGAGTGTCTGCATGACTTCTTAAATAATCAGCCCAAGTGAGTGCCAATGAGTAGGACTAGGTAGTGCATTGCTCCTAACTAGATGAGAATCACATAATATTTGTAACACAAACTTAATTTACCTCTGAGTGTGAACAGCATGCTTTCTATTTGGAATTGGTTTTAGCATAGAACACAACAAATAAATAATTAATAGTCACCGAGCCCCTCAACCTCCATGCACAGCAGCTCGAGCAGAGCCTGTTTCCTGTCCAGGCTATCAGCCCACCAGTGCATCGGCTGTTGTTTGGTGCGCTGGACCCTAGAGCTGCGGCACACAGCCTGGCGCACACTTTCCCAGTGCTGCTGATGCTCTAGTAGGCCATACCCACTGCCAGGCCTGCCACCTGCTGCTAGGGTGGAGGAAGGTGGTGTTGAACATAAAAAACTAGCATTGCCACCTCTGAAAAAATTGCGCGGGCTGCACCCCTTCCCAGCTCCCACAACTGCGAGGTAGGTGGCTTGTGCTAAGAGTAAGGGTGGTTCGGGGGGGCTGGAGCTGCCGCTCCCCTACTCTTCCATGGTGCTGATGGGGGGGGGGGGAGAGATCAAAACAAGAAAAGGAAGGAGGGAAGAAAACAAACATGTAATTAAAGCAAAAAATGAAAAAAGTACAAAAGTCACACTTTTTTTTACAAAAAACATGAAGTACACAAAGACACACACACTAATATAATAAAAATGAGGGGTAGATAGGTTAGATAGGTAGAGCATTAAAGAGATTAAAGAAAGATTGAAAAAATAGGCACAGCACAAAACAAGATGACCTTGCCCCTGCGAACCGTGTAGTGCCATACCCATGTAATTTCCTGCGCGAGAACGCACATTCAGTTGACAAAAACGTAATACGTCACGCACACTGGTGCGGCGAGTAACTTCGCTCACTCGCGACAGAGTGTTTTTGGGCCCTTTTCAGAATTCTATGTTGCGCGACTATGCAAACTCCACCCAAGCCTGCTGGTGGCAAGATCTTCTCATGGAGAAAATGCGAGTGGTCCTTAAATGGGAGATACAAAACATGATAATCATGCTGACTACAATAATTCCTTAAATCATGCTTCTGCTTGCCAATATTGAAAGCAAAGCTACATTTTACTAAGAGATCCTGGACATGTGCAAATGTACTACTCCAAATAAAATGAATGATTTCTGGCCCCCTACAGTCACAAAACTTAGCGAGCATATTTAGGCTAAAGGACACTTCAAATTAATAAGTAAACAATATCCATATTTGATTATAAAATATATCCGTGCATGTTGTAATATACAGTTGCAGGGGAACATTAGGAATGAAAGCAATAGGAATACAAGATTGTGCTTTGACACTCCAATTAGTCCTATAAGAAAAGAACCTACTTATGCCCTCATTACGACTGGCCTCTCAAATCCGATGAGGCCGGCAACAGCAGTTACCAACCCTATCCGAATAATGAGACCTGTAGGAACATTGGCGATCACTTAACTTTAACCTAGATATTTTTCTGCTGAAAGCAGACAAACTCTCTGGTGAAAGTCTTGCCCAAATGAGGAATTACCAGGGGACTCAGATTGAGTAATCCCCCGGTCATTCCTTATTTTTCAGTTGACCATCAATGAATGTCCAACTCATATTGGGCTGGATAATTCCCACCCCCAGAGAAACTGGTTCCCACGGTATTGGTAACTTTCGGGGTAGGGAAAATCTGGCCTCTTTACTGGGCCACTCATATTGAGAAGCTTACAGTTAGAAGCAGGAGAGTATTACACTAACGGAGCTCCTTGAGTTAAGCGCCCACTGCTGAGACCTTTTTGTAACCATGAGTTAGAAGTGTGAAGTAGGACGGGGCCCACTCAACCATTCACCCTTTCAAGGGAAATAAATTGGATCCTGTTGATTCGGTAGCTCGTCCCATATAAAACAAATTAATATGTACTAGTTCATAATCCTGACACATTACAACATTGTTCCTGTTTGCTGAAGCATAAAGGACCATAATTGACTAGTAACTTTCCATGAATAGTGTCATTATAGCTTTGGACGTTGGCTTTGTCTTAAAGCATTTTGTTAGACACAAGCAGAATTTGAAAGGCAGCTTATATTATCACTCAGTTACCGCGCAGAACATAACTCCAAATTGAATGCTCCAACAGAATTTCTCTTTACTCTATACTTTTGTTGGCAATTTTGAATTTGTTTATTTTTTTTGAGAATGGAATGAACTATTACTTCATAATTGCCTCTGTGCTGTGCACAATGTGTAAGAGTGGCTTTACAAATTCAAAGTATGTATGATTATCCCGTAGGAGGCTTAGTTTGCTTTGTGCTGGGATTTTGCATATGTAGTTCATCTCTGAATACATTTTTCACGGTCTCTGTCAGTGTCTTGAAAAGCTTACATTTATTGAAAACCTGGATGGATATATCAAGAGATCTGCCCTTCTTGACTGACAGGTATGGCCCAGAGAAATGATATTTCAAATAATTTGCAGATATATTCATTGAGTCATAACAATAATATTAACAAATAAGTTATATCTGTTTTCAGGTCATTCAGTCTATATCAGTTTTATATTTAGGATGAATTGTGGTAACCCATGCATAAAACACTATTAAAGTCCATGTAGAAACTTTGTAAACTATTTGACAGGTATCATAACTATGTTCACCATCTGGCGTGGTATTTTCTTTACAGAGGATAGAAGTCACTGCTTGGTTTATTTAAATAAAAATAAAAGAATAAATACATAGAATGACAAACAAATAAATAAAAAGATACATACCCTGAATTGCCTGGAGTCATTGTTTTCTGTTATTCTAGACATTGTTGTTTTAGGGATAGAGTCTACTCTATTGAGTCTTGTATTGTGGCATAGAAGAGTGCAATTTTATTTAACTCAGTGACTCTTTCTGTTGTCTTGTAAAGAATGTTCACATTACTATGGTTGAAGCTTTCTGTCTGGTAGATTTTTTTAAAATCTTCCTTGAATGAGTTTCTTTTTGCCTATTCAGTTACAGTGTTAAAAAGCTGAAATTGTTCTTGCATATTTCAAATGACCTGCAAAAAAGCCTGGTCCAGCCAATCATAGTCAGTTGTTTCTAAAGACAGTGTTTTGGTCTCTAAAATGACTTACTAATCATCTAAGTTACAGTAACTTATTGTTATAGCAGTCTCTTTTCTTAGCTCGGAAAACACCTTTCCCAAGTTGTGCTTATTTTAAGTCACTCAATCTGATTCCATTAGTGTTCTCCTAGAAGTGCAAAGTATACATGTTCAAAAGTGCTATCTTCTTAAAATGGACTTATTGTGGTGATTTGTTGAAAAAATGAAAATGTTTTCCATATACCGCATAATACCTACTTAAAAATATATTTTATTCAGAATCTTTCCAAACAGTCCTCTTACTGTAGATCTGACTAACTTTTCCCTGTTCTACTTCTAGAGGCATCAAAGAGCACTTCATCTGTAAATAATGTGATCTTTGACACCCCCTAGACACACTACAAAGTGAAAAGGAACAACCAAACCTCTCTGAGCTAGTGGCATCTTCAACACTGTATTGTCCCTATAGTTCATTCTGTATAGTGCTCTTATATTTACAACTCAGATTGTACTTTATTAAGAGTTGTACATATAATTAAACAGCTAAATGTAATTACACTTACACCTTAATTATCAAAATGACAAAAGATAATTTTCATAGCTAACATTGTTTCTTTAAAACTTTGACTACATTTACAATAATGTGTTCTGGATAAAGAAGAAAAATCTCTAAATGTTCTAATAGAAGTACTAAATATTTGGAAGCCATACTCCTCTAATTTGTCCATCTTTTACTGTCAAATTTTGTGAATTCTTCAAGATCTCTAAAATATCGATTAGGTGTCTTTAGGTTCTGCTTCTCAGTGGGTGGCTCAGATGTGGACGGTAATAGCAACCATTAACCCATTTCTAAGCCACACACATTGGAAAGCAACATCCAGTAGTTCTACCCCAATTCTCAACATGGCTGATACAATTGTGACTGCTGAGACTTGTAGTTTTTAGGGCATCTCATCAAACAAATATTCTTTGCAGGAAAACATCAACTATGTTAGACCTCAGAATATTTTATTGTGTTGTAAGCCAGGCTTGGGTTTGTGAAAATGTTTACCTTGCTCATAACACGCCTACTTTGCTGATTCACCATTACTTAAATGAAACCGAATGAGACAAACAAAAAGATTTTACTTCAGCTGTTTGTGCTTCTCTTCTAAATTCGGTAATCACCCCTTATTTTTGGTTCCCAGAAGTGATATTCGTTTTTCAAGTAATTGATATGAGGTTTAGATTATGGTTTTAATAAACCCTGTTTAACAGCTTCATCTCTATGAAAACAGGTTGGTCTAGTTGTGAAAATAGAATCAGTATGCTGAGGATGTATTCATATAACATGTTATTTCATACACTCCCTGAGAAGACTATCCCTTATAGATGTTTGAGCTGTTCCAGGTAAACAAAAGTAGCTGCCACTGAAGTGTCAGCATTCCAGCACTTATGTTTGGAACGTTATCATAGCTGCCCACCTTCAGTCTTGGGATTTGCTGTTAGTGATTTTAAAGATTGCACACTTCTGTATGTTTCAGGTGATATACCTGTAACTGCAGATCACAAGCCTTAAGGTATTCATAAAACTATTGTGCTCTTCGATTGATCGCTAACAACTTTAAGGGCCAGATGTACAAAGGACTTTTGCATTTCTTAAAGGGCCGAACCGCATTTTCGGCCTGTCAAGAAATGCAAAACAGCCTTTTCCTATGTACAGAGGCCTATAGGGAATCGCAAAATGTGATTTCTACCCAGTAGAAAATTTGCGATTCCCTAAATAGGAAATCGCAAATTGGGATTCCCTATTTTCGATTTCTTAACACATGTACGAAGCATTTACTAAATGCAAAATGAGCATTTAGAAAAGGCAATTACCATCAACTCAAAGTCGATGGTAACCATGTGCAATTAAAAAAAAGCACCCCACGATGCCTTTCTTGAAGTGCAATAGAACCCACACATGCCTCTAGGACATATGATTGCTCTACATGTGCACCACTAGTTTTGGCCATCCTTGGTTTAGCATTTCCTAATTATAAATCGCCATTTAGGAAATGCAAAACTGGCCCATTGGTACGAAAGGCATGAGATTTCCTAATTGCGATGACCTAATAGCTATTTCTACTTCGTAGGAATCGCTATATGGAAATCAGTAAATTCATACATATCATTTTGCATTTCCTAAATAGTGATTCCTATAGAGTCGCTATTTAGGAGGTGTAAAATTGCATTTGTGTACATCTGGCCCTAAGACACCTACTACTGTTGTTCCCAAATGCTTTACATAAAACTATTGTGCTGTCCATTGATCACTATCAGCTTTAAGATATTTAAGGCTTTCACATCAAACATTATGATGGGGAGCAGTTATTCTAATTTTTCAGAAATAAGGAACACAATAGGGTTGGTTGTGCCAAATGTTGCTAATCTGAAACTCGTTTTTTCAACTAATAGCTCTAGGTGAAACGTTACATCTCCCAATGCCTAGATTAGCATTCTGTCATTTAATGTCTTTTATCATGGATTCAGAGGTGCTTGTCACCCATGTCCTTCAAGACTACAGCAAAAAAAGCTCCTTACAAATAATAGTACTTTTAAGATATGAGGAAGGCTCTAGTGGTACCCAAGTTTGGCACAGACACGAGGGGCTCAGCAAATCTATCTGTGGTTCAGTTTCTGAAAATACATTTTGGGAGCGGCTTCTGGGAATCACCAGCACCGCTAATAGTATGCCATAATAACCGGGATGTGAATTTACTTCAATCATTAAAGTTTTGAGTTTGACCTTTCGCTTACACTAGGTCAGGTTACAGGCCAATCCAGCAAAAGGGTTGTCTAGATTGCTCCTCCTGACTTCTGGAAGTGGCGTATGCAGTGGATCTATCCTGCTTATCTCACTTAAAGGGTTGGCTTGCTCAGTTTTGCATGTCACTTGCAACACTAACTAAACTATTATGTATTGCCTAAAAGAGAGCTTTAAGGATGAGGAACTGTGAAATGATATATAGATCAACCCAAAATCGGCCTCGTCCACTTCTTGCTCATTACGGCCAGTTATTGATTTAAGGAATACTCATTCACCCTCCCATGTAAGAGTGAAAGGTTTCTGTTTGCAAAATGTTTAGTGGAATAGCTGCCATTGGTACACTAAAGTTGGAAGTTGGTCTAAGTTTTTTTTTTTTTTTTAATAAACTTTATTGCCATTTTCAATAAAGCAAGCATTCCCATATGCAACATTTTGACATGTCTAATTCTTAGCATTTACAGGTTCCATCACGCTGTTTGCTCAATACAAATTCGACCTTCTCCTTATGTCAATGAATTTCCGTAACTTTAGTTCATATTGATCCAAAGAAACAGCAACCCCAACTCCCCCCTCCCCCCCCCAGTCGGTAACTGTTTCATCTACTACGCTCTCTGTCGTCCATATGCGGTCTCTGCCTGCTGAGTCACTCGTTTCATTAATCTCCAATCGTGTGTTCCCCAGAGTCTGTGGGCTGTCTGTCCCCGTCTGTGAGGGCTCTACCCTAGGGGGTTGTAAATCCGTTATCATCACCGACCATGCCTGGAGGTCATCCTCCAGTTTTTCGTCTCTCCTAACGTACGCCATGCGGACCCTCTCGGCTATTGCCCATTCAGTCATGTCTTTCAGCCATCTGTCTAGCAGTGGGGGCGATGATTTTTGCCATTCGATGGCACTGCGTCGCTTTGCGAGTATGAGGCCCAGATTCACAAATTTCCTGCTCAGTTTTCTATTTTTCGGTGTTGGTAGAAGACCCAATATTGCTGTCCGCACTTCTTTGGCAACCTCCCAACCCGTGGCAATTCTTATTTTTCGCAAAACTTCCACCCAAAACACCTCCACCGGTGGGCATGTTCATACCACATGTACGAAGTCAGCCCCCGGGGCTTGGCATCTGGGACATGTATCGGAACGCTCAGGGTAAATTCTACCGAGAGTTTTTGGGGTAAGATAGATCTGATTAACAAAATAGTATTGTATTAATTTAAAGCGACATTAGAACACCCTTGTTTTACGCCTTCATTGATCTTACACCAGTCTTTTTCTGACACGGGTTCACCTATCGTGTCTTCCCATCTCGCCTGAAGTGGAAGTGTTTTCCGTGGCAGGTCCTCACGGATCGCTTTGTAGAGGTGGGTTATCATATTCCCTCCCTTGCGCCATTGACAGCATCATCTGTAGGGTTCTGGTTACCGGTGGTTCCTCTGGGAAAGTTGGCCATATCTCTCTGGCCACCTGCAAAATCTTTGTGTATTTTAAATCCTGTCCCGTGCCTAACGCAAATGCGGCCTCTGCGGTGTCCCTTGTGACAAACCGCCCGTTGTGATATAGGTCCCCCATAGACAGGCAGCCTCCTTCTTTCCATTTAGGAATTGACATTGATTCTGCAATTTTTTGCAAACCCTGGAATAACCCATAGGGGGGCTTCTGGTGCGAACAGTGCATGTTTCACTACTTTTCGAATCATATTTTCCCAAACCTCCGCTACCTATCGAATAAGGTATGGCTCGGTGACAAGAACCCCTCTACCCTTCATCAACAATTCAGGAAGAGAGCCTCCCTTGTACAACTCTTCCAGCAAACTCTTTTGTCAGTTCCCCTGGTCGTCCAACCAGTGAATTGAATGCTGTAGGTGCGTGGCCATATAATAAAATTCCATAAAGGGGACTTCCACCCCTCCCAGCTGCCATGATCGCTTCAGCGTTGGCAGGCTAACGCGCTTACATTTGGACCCCCACAACAGGTCTGTTATTAGGATATCTAATTCTTTGAAAATACTAGGGGGTATTGCATATAACGAGTTTTGGAGTACATATAAACATCTTGGTACTATAATAAATTTGTGATTGCTACCTTTCCCATCAGTGACAGGGGCAAATCCCTCCTGAAGCGCACCGAACCTCGTATCCCATCAACCACCCTGCTCATGTTGAGACCTAGAAAGCGCTCCGCTGGTTGTGACAATCTGATCCCTAGATATCTGGGTGGTCCGTCGTCCAGAGCAGTCCCACCTCCGGCAATGTATCTGTCGGTTGGCACGACAAACTCCCCAATGGCAGTAATTTCGACTTCTGAGGATTTACTCGGAGGTGGGATACCTTCCTGAACTCCTCCAATACCGTCAACAAGACCGGGATCGAGTCTGACGGTTGTCTGCAGTATACTACGGTATCGTCCGCATACATTGAGACCACATGGTGAGTGTTCCCCACCTTAATGCTCCATTCCTGTAGCCGCTTTCTGAGCATCTCTGCTAGCGGCTCCATAACCATCGCAAATATTAAGAGGAGAGTGGGCACCTCTGCCTTGTGCCCCTCTCCAGGTGGAATGACTTATAGATTCTTCCTCCGGCCTTTACTCTCGCACTGGGCCTAGCATAGAGCAATACTGCCCAGATATAGACCCATGCCACGGAATCGAACGCTTGTTCGATATCTAGAAGAACTAAGACATGCTCCGCGTGTATCAAATTGGGGTCATGCCATACATGGGCTAAGCGTCTCAGGTTAAACATCGTCTTATGTCGTGGGATAAATCCCGCCTGATCTGGATGAATCAAATGCGGCATATGGGGAAGGAGTCTACTCGACAATACGCCGCTCATCAACTTCACATCTATATTAAAAAGTGAGATTGGTCTGTATGACTTGGGCAGTTGTGGGACTCTGTCTGGTTTCGGGATCATGATCACTAAAGCTTCGCGCATTGAGTCCGGCAACCGCTTCTCTTGCAAGGCCTCGTTGTACACTTCCGCTAGCCAGTCTACTAAAAGTGTTGCAAATTTCTGATAGAATTCCGCCGGGAAACCATAATTTCCTGGCGCTTTCCCTGATTTGAGCTGTTTAATAGCTCCCAGAATTTCTTCTCTCGTGATCGGCTCACCTAGCAATTCCTCCATCCCCTCATCCAGTTGGGGTAACTCCACCCGCTCTAAAAATTCTGCTATAGCTGTAGACTCAGTCCCATCCCCCCTCCATATATTGTAGCCAGATGGTCCGCAAAACGATCTGTCATCCCCGCTTGTGTATAGACTTGGTTCCCCGCCCCATCCATAAGTGACAATATCGGTTCCGACAACGTTTCCCTTTTTAATAGTCTTGCTAACATGGCTCCCAATTTATCTCCCTCCCGATGCATTTGCTGCTGGTACACCGTATAGTCGTGCTTTTCCAGCTGCTGCCATGCCTCCAGCAATGTAACCCTGGTCTTGCACCACTCCCCCCATCGCATTGTGGTCTCCTGTAACCCCTTCTCAAGTTTAGCCAGTCTACGTTCCTGCTCCTCTATGTCTTTCATTAGTTGCCGCCTTACCCCATATGTTGTTTGCATACACACCCCCCGGAGGACCACCTTCATAGCATCCCATTCATGGGCTCTATTCGATGCTGACCCCCAGTTTTCCGTGAAATATTTGTCAAGTGCTGTCTCCACAGCCTTTTGGAACAGGGGGGTCCAGCAAAGCTTCAGCTCTAAGGTGCCATGTAGGAATAACCTGTTGTGGTCTACTACCCTCCATGTATATTAAAAGCAGAGAGTGATCCAAGAGATATCTTGCTTGGTATGCTACCCCTTTTACTTCTTGGGCTAGCGATGGGGAGATGAAGCACCAATCTAGACGGCTGTGTGTGTTCGTGGCTGGGGTATGGCATGAGAATGTTTTGTGGGTGGGGTTGCGTTCCCTCCATATGTCCGTGAGCGGCATGTCCCTCAGCAAGTCCGTGTGGGAGCTAGTCATGCGTGGTTTTGTACGAAACCGTGGCGGCTCCCAGTCAAGGTTGCCATCAATGACACAATTTACGTACCCAACCATAATGGTCACCTTACCTATAAATGGTGCGGCAGCCACTCCGACAGATGGGAAGAAAGTTGGGCAATCTAGTTGGTCAAAGTTAATGTCCAGCAGCCAGTATGACCACTGTGATTTTTAATATAGAGAGTAATTGGTGGGTTTCCTGTTCAGGAACCCTTTAAATGTAAAACATATGTCTGTTGGGTGAATCCTCTGATCATGCAGTTACGTAATGTCCCTTCTTCTGCATTTCACTAGTGCACTGATCTGTGGATCTTGGTGTAGCGTAGTCCGTTATGAGGATTGTTCTTGTAGCCCTCATCACCCCTGCAGCTTGAGAACATTTTTGTTTGGATAATGTCCTCCTAACTCACTTAGGGCGTGGTAGTCATCTTGAAAGTCCTCCTTTCTCTCATAGCGCCAGTGGCATAAAATTAGAAGATCCACTGTCACCTCACAATTGAGTATCCGCTGGTCTAGGTCTTGTTTATAAATGGTAATGTTTGCTTTTAACCCCTTCACTGCTAAGACTCCCCCCTCCCCCCCCGTGCTAAGCCTTTTTTGGCTATTTGGGGTAGTTTGCGCTTAGGCCCCTGTAACTTTTTGACCACATAAGGTATCCACGCCAAATTTGCGTCCTTTTCTTCCAACATCATGGGGATTCTAAAGGTTTAGTTTTTTGGGGGAAAAATGGGAAAAAAGTGCTGCAAATGAAAGTGTCTGTTTTTTACCCTGCAAATGGTATCAAAAAAGGATTTGTGGGGCTGAAATCACCATTTCCCAGCTTTTAGCGAATGACAGACTTTTGTCAGAAAACCAAATTCTTTTACACAGTTTTGGCATTTTTCTGGGACATAGCCTATTTTTTCTATTTTTTGTGCTTTCAACCTCCTTCCAGTTAATGGTAGAAATGGGTATGAAAGCAATAATGGATCCTGGAAAGCTATACATTTTAGAAAAGTAGACAAAAATTCTGAATTCAGCAAGGGGTCATATATCTAGATACTTCAAGGTTTCTTTATAGAAACTAACAGTTAAATATAGGAAAAATTGAAAATTAGTTGAAAAAAACAGCCATTAGTGTCAATTTTTTCACCTGTAACCTCTTCTAATTATGACAGCTCTTTGAAAGCAATATACCGTTACATCCGCTGGACCTTACTGGTTGTGGGGATATTTAGGACTTGTAGGTTCACCAAGAACCCAACGAACACCGAGCCAAAAACTGTGCAGCGACTTGCAATGTTTTTTTATTACGTACCGGGTATATAGCAATTATTCTGGGAAAATGTATACATGGAAAAATCGGTATGAAAGACACCTAGGTATTTCTGAAATGGGAACAAAATATAGAGTTTAGAAACAGTAGATATTTGCACATTTCCGAAATTGGGAATACTCATACTAGCATGAGAATTATTGGTAATTTTTCAAAATGACTTCTTTTTTACACAGGCTTTCATTTGGAAGGCAGATATGCAACATGGACACACCACAATTTCACAGTGAAAAATAACCCTGTTTTGCAAAGTGCCTAGCTGTAATTTTTTAACCCTAGCAAACATATACATTTGTGAAAACTAGACACCCAGGGGAATCCAGGATAGGGTGACTTGACTGGCTCTCACCAGGTTCTGTTACCCAGGATCCCTTGCAAACCTAAACAATTGTCAAAAAAACACATTTTCCTCACATTTCTGTGGTTGAAAGTTCTGGAATCTGCGTGGATCCACAAAATTCCACCGTCATTCCCCAAAGTCTTCCGAGAAAAATGGTACCTCACTCGTGTGGGTAGGCCTAGTGCCCGCGACAGGAAACGGCGCAAAACGCAACGTGGACACACCACAATTTCACAGTGAAAAATTACCCTTTTTTTGCAAAGTGCTTAGCTGTAGTTTTTTAACCCTAGCTCTGCCGGCACTTAGGGAAACCTAGCAAACCTATACATTTTTTAAAACTAAACACCCAGGGGAATCCAGGATGGGGTGACTTGACTGGCCGTCACCAGGGTCTGTTACCCAGAATCCCTTGCAAACCAAAATAATTGTCAAAAAAACACACATTTTCCTCACATTTCTGTGGTGGAAAGTTCTGGGATCTGCGTGGATCCACAAATTTCCACCCACCCTGTGTTCCCCAAAATCTTCCGAGAAAAATGGTACCTCACTTGTGTGGGTAGGCCTAGTGCCCGCAACAGGAAACGGCGCAAAACGCAACGTGGACACACCTCAATTTCAGAGTGAAAAAAAATGACCCTTTTTTTGCAAAGTGCCTAGCTGTAGTTTTTTAGTCCCAGCTCTGCCGGCACCTAGGGAAACCTAGCACACCTATACATTTTTTAAAACTAGACACCAGGGGAATCCAGGATAGGGTGACTTGACTGGCTCTCATCAGGTTCTGTTACCCAGAATCCCTTGTATACCTAAAACATTGTCAAAAAACACATTTTCCTCACATTTCTGTGGTGGAAAGTCCTGGAATCTGCGTGGATCCACAAATTTTCACCCACCCCGCGTTCCCCAAAGTCTTCCCAGAAAAGTGTTTGGGTTTGGTACTTTTCCAAGATGGGGCCAAAATCTCAGGTGCCCCCCGCCCCAAAACCAGGTAGTTTTGTTATAGATAATTTTGAAGTCTCCACAGTACGATTTGGGCCATTTCCTGTTGCAGCCACTATGCCTACCCACACAAGTAAGGTACCATTTTTATCGGGAGACCTGGGGGAACGCTGGGTGGGAGGAAATTTGTGGATGCACGCAGATTCCAGAACTTTTCCACACAGAAATTTTAGAAAAAAGTGATTTGTTTCAGCAAAATTTGAGGTTTGCAGGGGATTCTGGGTAGGAGAATGTTGGGGGACCCACGCAAGCCATACCTCGCTGGACTCCCCCGGGTGTCTAGTTTCCAGAAATGTGTGGGTTTGGTTGGTTTCCCTAGATGGCCACCGAGCCCCGGGCCAAAAACTCATGGGACCCCCTTGCAAAACCAGTTTGGTTTGTGATAGGTAATTTTGATGTCGCCTCAATAGGTTTTGGTACCTTGCCTGTCGCTGGTCCTTGACCCACCCACACGAGTGAGGTACCATTTCTATTGGAATTCTTGGAGAAATGCTGGGGGTTGGAAATTTGTTGTTACTTTTTGCAGCGTGAAAATTTGAACACAATAATGCAAGGAAAATGTGACAGTTACATTTTGAGGTTTGCAGGACATTGTGGGTAAGATAACTTGTTGGGATCCACAAGAGAGACATCACCATGTACTCACATGGGTGTTTAGATTACGACAATATCTACAGTTGGTAGGTTATTTTTAGACAAAAAAGACAAAGATTATTGCACAGCCATCTATTCCTCAAGCACGCACACATACTGGTTGGATTTGGCACGAGGGTGAGTGATGGTTCAGTATATAAAATTGTATTAACAAGAGATTCCACAAAAATGAAATGCACTGTCAATAATTAAAAGGCCAAAAAACTGAACCATTGAGTCGCTGCTAGTGAACTGTAAAGACACGACAAGGCACTAACCGCTTTACAGGCCAGTCACACACCTTTCATACATGATACACACAAGACCATTCACACCACCAGGCACTAAATCAACACATTACAACATTTGCAAAAAGGGACAAGGTAAACCCTGCTTGACAAAAATAGAAAAGACAAATATTTCTGCGCAAACACCTATTCCTCAAGCACACATACATACTGTTTGGATTTGGCACGAGGGTGAGTGATGGTTCAGTATATACAGTTGTATTAACCAGAGATTGCACAAAAATGAAATGCACTGTTAATAATTGAAAGGACGAGAAACTGAACCATTGACTCACAGCTTGTGAGTTGTAAAGCCACGACAAGGCACCAACCTCTTTACAGGCCATTCATACACCTTTCATACGTGTGACACATGAAAAACCATTCACATCGTCAGCCGCGGACCCAGCACATTACAACACTCACACCAGCAGACAGCGCTATTCAAGGGCCCATCACTTTCACACGCCCACATTCCTGACACAGCAACCACACCAGCTCACGGATTGCATGGAGTGGCGTTTGGCTAGCAGTGTGTGTAGTGACCAGCAGCAAGTCAATACTCACACACTGCCAGCCAAGCGCAAGTCCACCCACACCGCCAGCCAAGCGCAAGTCCACCCACACCGCCAGCCAAGCGCCAGTCCACGCACACTGCCAGCCAAGCGCCAGTTCACGCACACCGCCAGCCAAGCGCCAGTTCACGCACACCGCCAGCCAAGCGCCAGTCCACTTACACCGCCAGCCAAGCTCCAGTCCACGCACACCGCCATCCAAGTGACAGTCCACGCACACCGCCAGCCAAGCGCCAGCCCACACACACCGCCAGCCAAGCGCCAGCCCAGGCACACCGCCAGTCAAGCGCCAGCCCCCACACACCTCCAGCCAAGCGCCAGTCCACGCACACTGCCAGCCAAGCGCCAATCCAGGCACACCGCCAGCCAAGCGCCAGTCCACGCACACCGCCAAGCACCAGCCCACACACACCGCCAGCCAAGCTCCAGTCCACGCACACCACCAGCCAAGTGCCTGCGTAAACACACTGCCATCACATTTAGGATTTTTTTATGCAAAAAAAGAAAACACAAACAAATTGAAAATAGATACAAATCTACTAACACAAAATCTGAAACTAAATACATTGCACAAATGCCAACCTTCAAACTGAACAAAAAATATAAAACAATAGAGATTTGGCAGTTCACTTTACCGCTCATGGATGCACCTAAAAATTATTTTGCGTGTAGTACATTCTAAAACAAGCAGGCACACACAGCCCAGGGTTAAAAGGACATTTGGGTCAGTACATACAAGTCTCCTTCCGCATACCTCTTCGCTAACAGACTCTACATCTCCTACTGGGAAAGTCTTTTGAGGGTGTGGGAGGAATGTGATCAGGAAAGTGGTGATCTTTCAATCCAGCAACATCCTCCATCACTCCAACTCTAGGAACACTTGCCCGTTCCACTAGAACAAGGCTGCCTAATACAGACTCCTGAAACTTAGCAAAAGTCATCTTTGACTCAGGACAAGAATCCTTGAATACAACAAAAGCATTAAAGTTTGCCTAGTGGAAAAGATGGATAGCCAACTTCTTATACCAAATGAAGCCTTACAAAGAGCAGTGTAAGGTTCCAACCTCTGATCTACTCTATCAACACCACCCATGTGCCTATTATAGTCTGAAATGCACACAGGCTTGAGCGCCTCAGCAACTTGACCCCAAACTGTCACAGGTGAAGTGTTTTCATCGTGGATGGTAGTCAGCATGTAGACATCTCTCCTGTCTGAAAACTTCACAGCTAGAAGTTCCTCGCAATGCAACACACTGCACTGTCCCGGTACAAGCTTTTGACGAACAAGTTCTTTTGGGAAACCTTTACGGTTGGAGCGGATTGTGCCACAAGCAACAGTGTGGCCAATTCCCTGAACAACCGCACACCAGTGTAGAGGCAGTGACCTTTATTAAAAAGGCCTCGGCCAAGTTCCCACACAATTTTCTCAGTCACTCCAAAAGTGGACGGACAACCAGGGGGGTTAATCATGGATTCCTTACCGGTGAACACCCTGAAATTAGAGACATATCCAGTCCTACTGTCACACAGCATATACAGCTTAATTCCATAGCGTGCCCTCTTACTAGGAATGTATTGCCTAAAAACCAAGAGGCCCTTGAAAAACACCAAAAACTCATCCACTGCTGTTCCTTTCCCTGGAGCATAAATCTCAGAAAATCAATCAACAAAGTGATCAACGACAGGTCTAATCTTAAAAAGACGGTCACAATCAGTGTGATCTTGTGGCAACGCTAAACCATTATCGACAAAATGCAACATTCGAAACAGAAGCAAATACCTATCACGACTCATGACTGCCGGAAATAAAGCTGTTGCCATCAAGGGACTAGTAGACCACTATGAAGACATTGATGGCTTCCTTAGCAAGCCCATCAAAATAGTTAAACTCAACTACTTCGTCATCTCTTCCAGATTTGCGGGAGTCCACCAGGTAGCTCTAGAGTGGGGCCTAAGGCTAGCACTGTTGTCCCTCAAAACTGTTTTGCATACAAATTAGTCTGCTCAACAATCTCTCCCAAAAACACATCGTTCATAAACAACAGAAAAAAATGTATCTCCAAACATTTTTCTGTATTCACTCTATAACCTGGAACACCAGTAAAGTCTGGCAATGCTGGCTGCACCATGCCTGGGGCAACCCAGAGGTCATCACTTCCAACTGGAAGCCTTGCAGCCCCAGGCTGCAGCCCAGATACCTCTTGCTGCACTATCGGCACATTAATGTCCTCCTCTAAAACAGGCACTTCTTCCGCACTAAGAGTAGCATCATCCGCACTGAGAGTAGCTTCATCAGCTGATGATTCCATGTGGAGAGAAAACTCACTGCCTGAATCTTCCCCTCACTCCTCTGCCTCAGATGCAGAGTCAGTCTCTGAACCATGGTCAGAGGAAGACTCAAAAAGCATACCAGCATCCTGCTGAGCAGTAATCCTGCGGCTAGCCATTATCCTTACTAAGAAAGAAGACTGCACAAACAAGTCAACAACAACCAACACTGTGCAAAATCAGTTAGTAAAAGTGTGCCTTTATCACAAAGATATATATACCCAAACTATACAAATCACTTGCGAGAGACAGCTACACTCACCAGCACCTACTCTGCAGAGAGACAGCAAAAACCAACGATAGCCCACTAGAAAGAAAAAAACAAAACCAATTACTCACAAGACAACAAAATACACATCAAGCACAAATGCAAAAGTTTTTGACACTCAAAAAACGGAAGCCAAACATACTACTATTATTACACCATTTGCAAAAAACACATTCATGCAGAGAAATGAAGCTCATTTACATTGTACAAAAAAACACAAGCAACTGCACAAACAGCAGAACCAAAAGTAACGAAAACGCAACCTGGAACAGTCCAAAGACCAAAAGCTTTCAACTAGAACAAAAAGGGAGAAATAAAGCATTACAATTGCAATTCACAAGAAATAAAACAATTAAAAGTATAACACGCTATGTCACTACCCAAATGGTCAGTCTGCCAGATGGGCCTTCAAATAGGGCTGTGAAAAATGGGGGTGAACTTGCCCAAGGGATCGGGAGAGCTTGTCTGAGGATCGGGCATAAAACAGCAGACAGAAATGTGCCCCCCTTGCAAAATAAATAAATCCCTGGTGCCTAGTAGGGTTTTCTGCCTCCCCCCTCCCGCCTAGGGCAAAAAGGCCCAAGAAAAGGGGCAGATCTGTCCCCAGGAGGGGCAGAAAAAACATAAACCAATTCTATCCCCTTGGAAGCAACCATGTCGCTTCCATTACACACAAAACAAAATCCCTGGAGCCTAGTGGGTTTTCTGCCCCACCCCCCCGGGGGCAGAAAGGCCAAAGTACCAGGCCGATCTGCTCTCAGGGGTGGCAGAATACAAATATAAAAAAAATCTGCCCCCTGAAAGCGATCCTTGCCCTAGGGGTCGCTTCCATTTTAATTTCAAATAAGTCCCTGGTGTCTAGGGCAGAAAGGCCAAAACAAGGGCTGATCTGCCCCCGGGGGTTCAGAATACTCATTAAAAATAAATGCCCCCCCCAAAGGGGTCGCTTCCGATTTTTTCTATATGTATCCCTGGCTCTAGTGGGCTTTTCTGCCCCCCCCACACCCCTGGGCCAGAAACACCACAAACCCAGGCGATCTGTCCCCGGGGGGAGGGGGGGCTGAAAAGTCTTTAAAAAAACGTGGCCCCTAAGGAAGCGACCCTTGCCCAAGGGGCCGCTTCCTTTACATAATTAAAGGACTCCCTGGTGTCTAGTGGGGTAAGGCCAAATACACGGGCCGATCTGCCCTTACACATTTCAAAAAAATGAGGCCCCTGGAAGCGACCCTTCCCCCAGGTGGCCGCTTCCATTTTTGTAAAAAAAAGATCCCTGGCTCTAGTGGGCATTTCTACTTGCTATACTATTGGATCTAGACACATCCCCATTAGTCTGTCAATCATCTGAAGCTGATGTCACAACACCTGACTACCAAGACTCTAGCTGCCCAAAGAGAACCTTATTGACATACTTGTTGCACTTGAATCTCAAAGCTGTTGATATTTTTTAAGAATGTTGGTATTTCAAGCCAATGTAGGAGTTTGATGCATTTTTTCCACATAAAACCTACTGACATTTTTATTCAAAGCTATCAGTAATGTAGACTTTGAATTATGATTTGTGGTCCATTGTATTAGAATGCTTGGAATTATTTATTAAAAATGTCAGTTACTTACATATTAAGGGATTGGACCATACTGCAAATGTAAGTAATGTAATGAGGGGCACTAGCCCTATTTTACTTACCATTTACTGAGGATTCCGATTTTTACTTGAGGAACTATTCAAAGGGCGCTGCTCTGCATGCCCCACTGGGCTCGCCATTCAGTAACATGTTTTCCATGAGTGTGGTTCAGGTAGCTTTTAAAGTATGCTTTATTTCCCAGTCTATGTTTGATACATTTTTAACAAAATTTCAAGCAGCAAGTTTTAGTCTCTGCACAGCTTCTCTCAGTGCTGTAATGAAAAATGATGCCCGACCCCTACCCCTACTCCCTGCAGAGTTGGATGATGGGCCTCTGAGTCTCTTATGTCTTACAGATATTCACTTGACTTTGGCTGAATACGGGACCCCCCTCGAGGGTTGGGGACCCCAGAGCCCTGCAGGGGCTTCAGGGCCTACGGTATACCCCTTGCTCGACTGACTGTGAGATAAGTAATTCTCTTTTTTACACTTATTCTAGAAAATTATGTTTCCCCTGGTTGGTTGTTAGTGCAAGGTGAATCAATCCCACATCTTTAGTGGTGAGACATATCAATAAATTCCTATTGCTAACTAAGACCATTTGCAAAATTATCTCTCTTGACTACAGAGCAGTCTTGTGAAACTGCTGCTGCAGCAGCTTTGCCTGTCTGCAAGTCATATATGTTGAAGAGGGATGAGTGCGAAACTTAAACACATACCATTCCAGTTCAGCGTCGTTCTATGATATATCTTAAGGCACTTTTGTGTGTAGAGATTTTATGTGGCTAATTTGCCAAGAATAAAACAATTTATATCTTTGCTGGATTGCTCACTACAGAGGACTGAACCCTTTCCTGTGGGGTAAGGCCTAATAAAAACATGATCAACCTGAATAATCGCAGCAGGTACACACGGAATAATAAAATGTCCATCACCCTTTTATTATTCTGTGTGCCTCCGGCCGCGCTAGCGCAAGTGTGATGGGGGTGGGGGGACAGACAGATTCCTGCATATTGCAGGATGACTACTTCAAGTGCTCAGCACACATGAAAGATTGGCCAGCTGTCTACAGCCGGCTAATCTGTCATGCGCACTTCCGAGCCTGCAATCCCAGTGCCATAAAAGAGCCAAGGGATTGCAGGCAACGGTCCCCAGCCTCAAAATGAGCGCTGGGTTAGCCTGCTCAAACCAATCCTGAAGCTACTGAGCAGCTCCAGGATTGGCTGGATTTGCATGCAGGAAGTAAACCACCTTCCTTTCTGCTTGTCATTGTCGGGAGAGGAGAAAGGCAACATATTACTGAGTTGTATGGCACGCCGTGCCCCATTGATTTTTTAAGTTGCTAGCTGTCTGTACGCCATTATTATAGCGAATGCTGATTTCGTCTTTTGAAAGAGTGACTCATTGTTGGCGTCATTCAAATTTCTTTGAATATTGATGTCAGGATTCCTGCTGGGCTCTTCTGTACTTTCCTAGATTTTAGTGCTTTCAAGGATGATGGAAATCTGGTAACTTCATAGTCCTCCATCAAGAGGCAGCCTATGCAGATGAAGACCCTAAAATGTGCTTGTTAATTAATATTCTGTCTGGCATGGACAGCAGAGACAAGCCAAATTTTGCCATAAATAGTACAGATATTGAACTTAAAATGCATCCGCTTAGGGACTTTTTTTCTGTTCAACTGCCTCTATTTAACTGTCTTGATAGAAAACGACCAGTCGAGGTCAGTAAAATACCAGAATTGCTTTCTGCATGTTCAACTGCCTCTATTTAACTGTCTTGATAGAAAACGACCAGTCGAGGTCAGTAAAATACCAGAATTGCTTTCTGCTGAGGAACTGTCTTTTTTTTCTTTTTCTGGCAACTGCCTCTATTTACCTTTCTTGCTAGAAAACGACCAGCAGAGGTCAGTAAATACCAGAATCACTTTAGCATTCTTTAGATTCCAATCCATAGAAATTGTCTTCCACGAGCATCCGTAGACAATAATTATTTTTCAAATCTTGTATTTTCAGTGATATGACCACCGCAGGCCCTGATTTTATATTAAAAATAGAGCTTTGGACTATACCATTTCCTGCTGAGAGGCAATATTTCTCTCCATGTGTTCCCATACCTGGTGTGTTGCGCAGTTTGGTGCTTACTTTTCCTCCATGTTAAAGAGAAGTAGATGTTTCAGCACCCAGGCTAATGTGCTGCATAGCTAAATACATATAAGGTCCCAAAGGCGAGACCGATTGGATTGCACATGGTTGTTAATGCATATAAGTCACCCCTAAGGTACGCCATAAAGGTTCATAAGAGACGGTGCATTGTATTTAATACGTTTTACAACTGCTGGTAGTGAACAACTCCTAAAGTCATTTTTCGCTATTGCAAGGCCATAGGATAACATTGGGTAACTTTATTACTTTTAATAAGAAATAACTTAGGTTTTGTAGCAGATAGGAAAATGATGTGTACGCTCAAATGAATTGTAATTTGAAATTGCCTTTAATGGTAAAGTCATAATTTCAGTTCTGAAAATGCCACTTTTAGAAAGTTAGCATTTTCTTGTCTTAACAATTTGTGCCTTCTGCTAGTATCCTGGGGGCATGACAGTGGTTAGCGTAGCTGTTGACCATTATGTATTCCTCCCAGACAGTGAGACAAAGGGTGGTTGGGGTAGAGATGTTCCTTGCCTCAATTACATTTCCAAGGGTTGCCTCCAGCACACACACAAAGGAACCTGACACTAGTCTTTTGTCACACTAGGCTCCTCAGAGACTTGACAGGGGAAGGGGTAAGCGTTCAAGAACCAGGTAGTATAGGGGGTTCTTACAACTTCAAAGGATGGCACCCAGTATAAATATTGGACCTACTGAGCCACTCATCATATCACTTCTGGACCTGTGGAAAACTCAGAAGAAGGACTTCTTTGCAGCCTCGCTGCTGAAAGGACTGCCCTGCTGCTGGAAGGATAACCCGGCTGCTGGAAGGACCACCCTGCTACCTGAAGAAAGAAGCCTGGACCTCCTCCTTGAACCCATGACCACCAGTGACTCCAAGGGCTAGCTGGCTGGCCTCCTGTTTGAGCAGCAAGGGCATAAGAAGCTCCAGAGACCAGTCCTGTATCTGACCAGACTCAACTGGACCTGCCTGTGCCCTGCAGCTGGCCTCTGCTGGAGTGAGTCATGATCCCCAAGAGGTGCCACCCCCCGCCATGACCTGGACCGTCCTTGATCAACTGAGGGTTCTCTCTAGCTGAGATAACTCGACCCAGGACCTTGCATCACAGCACCTTCCATCTCCTGATTTCCAGCCTCATCTCAACTGATGCAGAGCAACACAACTCGATGCAGGGCCTCACATTGCTGCACCTTGCAGCTCCTGATCAGTATCTTTTTTTGAAAATCTTTTTATTGACTTTTCCATACACAAGTAATTTGCCACATAGTTGACATCAGTACATTTTCTGTAATATAGGAATACCCCCAGTTTATCTGGCAGTTCACATTTACAGAATCGACACGATCTGTTATCCCCACAAATGGGGAAAGGAAGTAAGTTTAGGCACAGTATTATCTGCTTCAGAGTATTTTCTACTGAGTCCATATGTTTATCTATGACTTGTGCAGTTATTCATTACTGTCTATATGTAAAGAGCCATTATATACAATCAATTACAAACACCAAAGAAGAAAAAGGCAAAGGAATGAAAAAAAAAGACAGAGCATTGTAATGACTCATGCCCCTAATGTCACCAAAAGGAAACTTACTTAAACCACTAACACATAATAACTGCCAGGGGACTGCATGCTCCTATGACAAAGACAAAATATGCATCGATTCTCTAGGCAGTGACGGGGGGAGGGACGAGGGAAAGGGGAAGCAACCCCCCACAATAAGCGGTAGGGGCGCAGGGCTCCCAAGTCCAAACACCCATGCCATTCTAGCCCTCCGACTCCACCGAATCATTCCCTTAGGCCCGATCCAACACATGTCGAGCCTCCCAGGCCCGAAGAATGTCTCCCCACGGTTCCGCATATGGCCCTGATCAGTATCTTCATCAGAACAAACATAGTGAGATGCAACTTGACCCATTATCTTGCATCACAGCACTTTGCAGTTCCTGATTAGCGGCCTCATCCATCTTGACGCAGTGCAATGCAGAGCCCCACATCTCAGCACAAGTACAAACAGGTACATTTTCTAGCAGACTGAATCCCGTCACCCGACTGGCCCTCCATCGCAGTTGGTCTGAACTTCTGACTTTATCCCGGTCCAGCCCAACCAGATAACCTTAGTTGGGACTTTGTGCATCTTGGCACTACTTTTACCTAAGACTCTGAAATCAGACCGCATTCTGGAGGAACAGTAACAACCTAAACAACCATGTACAAGATAAAAGAATCAGAGTAACTGCAGACACATAGTTCAAGCATGTGAAAGCACTATAATGTGAGAATCACATCATAGATCACAGCCCGCTTGAAATGAGCTACGAAACAGACAAGCGACTGACCGAATTGATCTCAGATTTGAGGGACTGCAGGAGAACCGACTCGGTCCCAGATACACACCAGGGGACACCTGCATGGTCAGTAAATTCTTGAAGATCAGGCAATAATGGGGTCCTGGCCCAAACGGGCTGCTGAGAACCCTATTTAAGAATGATTATGCCTTTTTGGGCATCCCTGCTATCTCCACTTTACCATCATTGTTTCACGACAGCCACAGTCCTGGATTGTTGGCGAGGATCAATCCTACAATCAATACATACAAATTGTGATAATACAGACCCAAACAACTAAAGAATGATTGTGCTGTTAGACATCAGTAGCGCAATATTAATTGACCTGTAGAGCAGGGTCGGAGAATAGGGTATTCTGCCATTCTACCAATCTGGGTTTAGGGAAGGGACCTCCACCATTGACAGTATTGTGGCACTAGCACCCCTGGCGGAGCAGGCAAATCAGCCTACAAATCTTTAGCTTTTTGCATGCTTAGTCAACTACACTGCCGCAATCGACTGTGTGGACGGACATATACTTTGGAACAAATTATATATATATATATGGGGAATACCACAAAGACTGTTTTACACATTGATCACACTTTACTCCCAAACCTGGGTGAGAGTCAAGCTAAACACCGCCACCAGAAAAATTAATACGGACCAAGGCTTAAAACAAGGATGAGTCTTGGCGCCTATGGTTTTTAATTTGTATACCGCCAATTTTGGCCAATCTTTAAAAGAAGCGAACCTGTTAATTGCTAAAATATGTCAGACGGGACTATTTTTTATGCAGTATGCAGAAAATAGGATCCTAATGCATCCCACTAAGATGAGTATGCAGAAAGCCTTGAAAGCATTTAATTTATACAACACCAAGGACAAATTATTTGCGAATTCTACCACAAAAAAGGTGGTCATATTCGGGACATTCAGTAACAAAGACAAGCATCAATAGAGACTAGGATATTTGACCATCTAGAGCGCCCTTAAGTATTCCTGAGTAAATGGTCCCCAGCTAACGGAAAGCCAAAATTGCCCATAATCCACAAGAAGGAGAAGGCAATAACATACGTTCTATTCACACGTTACACAAACCTGTGTAGTGCCTCCACCAAGGCACAATGAAGTGTAAAAAGAGCTAAACTCCTTCCAACTGTTAGCTACGGACAACGCGCTTTCCCAGAGCTTTAGCAAAAAGCATGAGCATTATGCAATGCTGCACCTACAAGTGAATATTCCAACTGCCTACATTCACCTGAAACTCATTAGTGCACCTAGAGTTTGGCCTGAAAAAACTAAAACCTGGAAAACAGGGCTACCTTCATTAAGTACTATCACGGAACACTCACTTTGGCCCCAAACACAAAGAAAGAGGAACTGAAGGGCCTATTCACAGCTGTTAAGAATCCTTGGGCAAACTACCTGACTGAAGCATGTACAAACCTGACTTGGCCTGAGAAAATTCCAGTCCACCCTGCAACACTGATTGCAGTCTTGAAAAACACAAATTATGCTTCTCTCCAAGCAGTAAGACATCAAAGCAATCAAAGCTAACTCCAACATCAAGTACATACCAAAATCATACGTAAAAAAACCTCCCATCGCCCATATCTAAATAGCGCTGAAGGGAAGACAGTGCTCAAGCAGATCCTCAATGCAAGACTCATGGTACTTCCAATTAAAGAACTCAATGGAAGATGGAAGTCGCTAGTCAGTGTCGGCCTAAGCAGACTATGTCATATGAAAGAAGAAACCCTGGAGCATCTGTTATACATCTGCTGGGTCTTTTAAATGCACAATCACTTTAATAAAACCAGTTTTTCTATCAAATGTGGTGCGTACATGCAGTGAAGCAAAAGGGCTACTCCTCTCTACTGAAACCCCAGCAGAGTTAGCAAAAATTGGGAAATATATTGCTGTCATCCATAGACTTTTATCTGGTCAAGCTTTATGAAATCATGGAATATCACACAATCTACAAGTTCTTTTTTTTTAACATACTTTATTGATGACCATGATAGCAAATCCAATGCAATGATTATTATAAAGAGAGACAGTCTTTTTTGCACTTACAATAAGTACAACATATGCGTAGCATGAATCTACCATACATTTTCCATACTAATCAACAGGAAATGAAGAACGAATGGCATCTGGTGACAACGTGAATATCAGATCATAGACACAATCTACAAGTTGACGGTGGCTATGCCAGATTATTTGTACATTCTATGCCATACACAAATTTAGGTAAATTAATGCACAGATCAAAAAATACAGTTCGGGTATCGAAGCACATAAAAAAGTCCACAATCATAAAATGTAATCAATAAAGAAGTTTAGCAAGATTGGAGTTGTGTTTTGTGTGACTTATTCTTTCCACAGTTGTTCACGTTACTTGTGTCAAATGTAATATCCAGTACAGACAGGCAGCCGACACGTGTTTCGTCACAGATGCTTTTACAGGGCTGAAATGTATGGTGAAAGGAAGAATTTGTAGTAAGCGTGGCAAAGTAGTGCCTCACTGTGAAATGTCAGCGTGATGCATACACGCGGTATGCGGGCAAACCCACAGGGTTGCTTAGGAAGCCTTGTCAGTGTGACACACCCGAAAAGCATGAAGGTGAAAATTAGGAGGTGATTACAAAACCTTGATAAGCCTAGAAAAAGTAGCAGAGCCTTCTTCATTTGTTGCCTGCAAGGCTTCCTAAACAACCCTCGTCTTTTTCCCGCACACCATGTGTGTGTGTGTCAAGCTGACATTTCACAGTGAGGCACTACTTTGAACAACTGTGGAAAGAATAAATCGCAAAAAACACAACTTTAATGTTGATTCTTTTTGTGGTTCTGTATCTCTTTTAATGAATAGCGCACAATCGCATGATCTTTTTAAATGCACGCCGCAGCCTTCTCCCTTGGCAAACAAACAAGGCCGAAGTAAATCTAGGGAAGAAATGCTGAACATGAAAGTTGCCTGGCCCCTGCTAAAGCACGACGCACTCTAAAGCACAATGAACTTTAATTTAAGAGACCCCAATTTTGTAAGTAGACCTTACACGATCCTCCCCACGGCTAAATCGTGCAAGAACCAGCCCACCCTGAGGCATTTATCATGATTATCCCCAAAGAAGGCACGCCTGCAAGAAGACATCATGTCAATTAAAATGAGAAAGTAAGTGAGTCGTTTTTCATGGAGGGTCGTATGAAAAGGAAAAGGCGTCAAGGGACTTCCAAAGCTTCCTTTGTGATTTGCGCCAGGGAGAGGCGTGAAGTGCAACGTTGTCAGCTCCTCTGAGGAAGGGTAACCACAGGAAGCTTTGGAAGTCCCTTGACACCTTTTCCTTTTCATACGACCCTTCGTGAAAAACGACTCACTTCTTCTACAAGGTAATACTTATTGAACGCCATATCCGCTGTGTTATACCTGCACTGTATTGTACTCTCTGCTATTACTACTGAGAAACTGTACCTGCTTTATACCCCTATACTATATTGTATTCTTCACTAGTACTCGTGTGAAACTGAGTTTGATTATCCACTTGTATGTCACTGCAGCTTCACTGCGACCCCCCATGGTAATGCACTTGAGTAATTTGTTGTTTCCTACTTACTTTGTTTTTCTTATGATCTATATGCTTTGTATCTCTGTATTTTTCATTATCATTGTGTTTATCATTATTTATTTGTGTATTTTTTAAAAATTAAAAATTATTTTAAATCAAAAAAAAAAATGAGAAAGGAAAACGAGTAGCGGATTTAAGATAAATGTTTTGATATATGTTTTTCATGTTGTGTATATCATTTTTAAAACATTGACAACATTTCATTACTATCTCCGATACACGGCCAGAACATTTCAATATGGAGAGAGTGCACATTAATGTAATTTTATTCAAGTTTTCAATGGAATTCACTTTCCTTCCTTTTGTAACAATTTTAATTAATTTAATCAAATAAATTAATACTTCAAAAAGACACTGAAATTGTATATCTCCAGTTCTATTGATTGAATTGTTGTTCTTGTATCATTTTATTTATTCCTATTTACTCTTTTTTGTTAGATTAATGTGGGATATTTCCTGAGTTGTGTTTTCATTTTATTACTATTTGTGTGCTGCATAAATACTAAGCACAGTGCCACTAAGTTAAATCTGACTGCTTTTGTTTGAAGCTACCAGAGGGTTAAGCACAGGTTAATTTAGTGGTTTATTTGGTTCAGCCTGAGTAGGATTGTGGTTGTTGCTTAAGTAGGGTTTTAACCCCTGTTAGAAATTGAGGTTTCTGGTTAGCAGAGTATGCACCCTGTCGAAGTAGGGACCACAATCCTAGTCAGAGTAAATCAAATAGACAACCTAAACTAACCAGTGCCCACCCTCTGGTAGCTTGCACAGAGAGTCAGACTTAACTTAAGCTGCAATGAGTAAAGTATTTGTGCACACTTTAACTACAGTAACACCGTGAAAGCACCACAAAAAGACACCACAGTTTAGAAAAATAGAGAATAATTATTTGAGTAAAACAAGAGCTATGAATTTGTAAAGGTAAAATCCCAAAACAGTGCTTAGAACTCAATAGTGCTCAGAGTTTACTTGAGGTCCCGCTAGACCGAAGCAAATCCAAACTTCAGCATGACCAAGAAGCAAGCCTCGAATACTTCATTGCATTGCCTTTGACCCATGCAGTCGGTTCAGTGTGTCAGAGTCAAACCTCGCAGTTAGTCATGAAGGATCAGTGCGGCATCGACGTCAAGCCTCGCAGTCAGTGTCAAAGGATCTGCACTGCCTCATCGTTGAGCCTTGCAGTCGGGACCCACGTCTTCATCGAATTCGCACTGCATCGGTGGGCACTGCGTTGGTTCCAATTGGCGCAAAGGATTTTCTGGGTCGAGTTTTGCAGAAAACAGCTGCAGAACCCACTTCTGAGGCCCAGGACTGCAGGGGGCACCTTAGGCAAGGGTAGGACTCCCAGATGGCAGAGTCCAACAGCGCTAGCAGAGTTGCAATACGTTTTTTGCATCCGTGAGACTTCAGAAAACAGGAGGCAAGCCAGTAAGCCCTAGGAGAAACTTGGGTTCAAGGATGTAAAGAGCAGGTCCAGTCCTTCTCACTCCCAGGCAAGAAGTAGCTGGCAGCAGGCCAAAACAGCAGAGCAGGTAGCATACCGTCAATCCCTCCTTCAGAACAGCAATCAACATGCCAACATAGCAAAGTCAGTAGTCTAAGTTCTGCTCTCACTTTAACTTTGTCTAAAGTCAAAAATCTGAAGTGCTCAGTTCAGCTTTGGACTATATTTAAAAAATATTTCGAACATTTTACACACCCACATACAGGTCTCAGGACAGCTGTCCAATCAGGTTAAAGTACGATGACACAATTACATACTTAGCAGAATTCTCAAGGCTTCCTCACTAGCAAGCTTCTCTGCCTTCTTCAAGCTTACACTCACTGTCTGTAACTAGATAACATACATGGACTATAGTTGTCTAGCTGATGGCGCTATTCATTAAAAAGTTCAACAATAATTACAAAGAAAATAAAACATTTCTTCACAGGGGAAAGAAAGGAAAAGAAAATAGCGTTCACCAGCATTAGAAATTCAGCTTGTCTAGAAAGGAATTGTTCATGTGTTAAGAGAGCAAAGATGGAAAGCAGCATTAGACATTTTAAAATGCAGGCCTACATTAGCTAATGTCAATTTAAACGTGAATAAGCACATTTTCGGTCTACAAATAGCATATGTGTGTTTATGTGCTACATGTGAGGATAATTAAAAAACATTTAATATAAAAACTCTTTTAAACCCCCAATAATGAATGAGACATGTCATGTAGTCAGCAGTGCAGTTTGGCTTCTGCCACCACCATTCCTGCTTTTTTCGTTGACGTATCAGTGCTTAATTTTTTTATCGAAAATAAATAAATTAAATAAAATATATATATATATATGTTCAGGGACCCAGCACCTTCCATAGTAGGCTACAGTGATGCCGAAGTTACAGAATACCGAAGCTGCCTAGTCTTGAATCCACCTTCTGCCTCTTTCTTCCCAGCACTCAACACTTCCTTTCTTTCCCCCACCCCCCCACAAATAAAGCACTGTAAATATTGTCTGAATACTTTTAATCGCAAATTATTTAATTTTGGGTAACCGTGATACCCAGTTCCATAGTACAGACTTCTGTTCGTCTGTTGATCATATATTTCCATCCTGTGTGATGATCGCCATGGAGCAGCAAAAATTCCGCCCCGCTTATTTTGGATGCTGGTGGTGAAATACATTATTGCTTTGGGACCTTTGGCCCATGATTTATTGAGATAAAATGAAAAGGTACCCGCAAGCAATTTAATAATTGCTTTTCTAACAAGGTCAATACAACGTGTGAATACATCTCTGACGTTTTAAGCATTTTGAAAAGCATTTCAAGCAACTGGATTCCTCCCAACCCCCTCCCTCCCAAAGAAGAGTTAGAGTGCAGAGTCTTTTACAAGGTGAAGGGAGCCAACTTGCCAATGCTGCTGTTCATAACTCTGCAGTATTAATCCGTGGGATACTTAGGAAAATTATCATTTACAATTAAATTAGGGACACGCCATTTCCATGAAGACAGTTTTAACTTGAGAACAGTAGCGTTTGTTTTAATTTTTTTCTTAGAGTGAAATGCAGCTTTTTTAACTGAATGTGTGACTTTATTATTTCAAAAGAAAAACAATGTATTCAAGAACATTCACATAATCTCTACTCTTTTAACTCTTAATTGCAGAATTCTTCTTTAGCACTAGGCAGTTCGATTTTTTGTTAAATTTGATCAATTCTCCTTTGTGTTTTTAGGAGCCCTTTTGTTTAGCAGTAAAACAGAATTTCGGATCAGCACTGTGAAATTCCATCCCTCTAACCCGAACGTATTCCTATGCGGAGGGTTCAGTCCATCAGTTAATGCCTGGGATATCAGAAGTAATAAGGTAAAGGCACTAATTTATCTCGTTTTCATTGATCAACACTGTGTTGCTCTTTCTGCGCTTGCATCTTGCCCTCAATCCCATTGAATGCTGCTGTTCCTCACTGATGATCTCCATTTTACTGAGTCCAACTCTGACTAGTCAGACTCCTGACTAATTTAGTGTGAGTGCATGTCTGGGAGACAAGGCAATCCTAATTTGTCTTTTCCGTATATCATTTTGGCCAATTTCTCACCACCCCCTAGCTTGGATATGATGTTTTCACATTCACATGGACTCTCAGAATTAGTTTGTTCAGACAGTATTTCCAGTGGATGTTGGCCCAGATTCCATTTGTCTTCTTTGGCCGTGAGTTGTGCAGGGAAGAATAGTTTTTTGGGGGTATGTGCGTAGTGAATAGTACTTATTTGGGGGTAGGTGTGTAAGGAGGAGTAGGAATCAACATAATGGCTATCGCTAAAAAGTAAGTGAGAAATGACCTCCTACCTTATTTATTTCAGGTCTCATTAATTCTGTAATGCTAGTGAGGTTCCTTGCCCTTCATTGAAAATGTTCAGCGTTAGTACAGCACCTTATACCTTTAATGTGAGCTCTCGATCTTACACAAGTATTTCATTACTTCTTGTATGTTTTTTAACATGTGTTTTTTAGACTACTTGCCTCCACTTATTGTATGTACTACAACCATTTTAAACAGTTACCCATCTTGTATATTAATGGAAATTGGGATTGAATGTTGCCCTGTCACTAAATTAAGGAATAGTTATGCGTCATACATGTGATGTACTATACTTCATACCCTGGTGGTTATTGACTTGTGATATTCCACTCCCATCTACCATATGTATTTCGGTCAATATACATTTGACTCTCTCTACGGAGATGCAAGTTATATCTCGTCTGAATTTGTGAGATATAACTTGCCTTGCATTTTAAATTGACATGTATTTTTCTACTGCCCCTTCTCAACCCCTTCCACTTTCTAAAAAAAAATACATCTTATTGTCATTTTGCTATATTTTTATGTACATATATGTAAGAGCCACTGGGGTTTAGCATGCATAAGTACATTCTACCTGCAGGTTAAATGACATGTTGTATTTAATATTTCTGTTCTGAATAGCTCTTCATCAAGTCTCCTCATGCCTCAAGAATAACATAACCCAGAGCACTGCCCCGATTAGGGTTCATCTGTAGTTGCCAGAATACAGACATGGTTGTAATGGCTTGAATCAAGCAATAAACCATGCAACATAAACATGTAAACAACTATGGCATCCAGCTAAATCATAGGGAAGGCTCATCTACAGCTTCCGGACTATTCCAGTGAGAAAGATATATGTTACTTAGTGATCTCGAGAATATACTAATCTCAGGAGGGGTGAGCTTCTCAACCCTTCCACTTACTGTTCTTTTGTCCCTAATTCCTGCTTTTTTCGGTACATACAAACATGCTGTAACCTTGACTACCCCTGTTAATTTACGTCATATCAATCAATCAATTATATCTCTATTCGGAAACAAAAGTATCTATAAAAGTACATTTTAAAATCACAGTAGATATAAAAAAAACTCACATTTCATAAAAATCCTCAAAACAATTAAGAAAAGGTATGTTGTTAGACTATGATATTACTATAAGACAGTTCTAATAAGTATCCATTGTCAAGCGTGCCCGGACAGGGCTTTTAAGAAACGTACCCACATAAAAAAATACTCTCATTGTCAGTGAGCTGGATTACTATGTGCTACTCTAAAATCCCTGATGCAATCTTCTTAATAAGGGCAAGGAAAATGCTCTTAGTGTACTTAGAGTAAAATTCACAGAAGAATAGGAAATGTAACAGAGATTGGCTGGAACTTCCTTTACAGAGGCAGTGGGAAATATCCAGATTTGCCTGAAATCCTAAGTGGAAACTACACAGATATTTAACAGTATTTGCCCCGAAACGAAACAGTAAACTTCTCTCCCAGCGCCCCATAGGTTTTGGTAAATACCCTGTCATTGATTTGTTAATTCCCATATTCATGCAGGTCGCTACACTCGCCTTTGAAGTCTCAGCAGCTAATCTATCGGTCTGTAGGGATTTATAGAAAACTGCTTGTAGCTGTTTTCTACTAATGGTGTGAGGGCTGTCAGGGTTTTCGAACAACTGTCGGCAACCTGCCTTTCGCAAGCATGATTCAACTGTCGCCAACCATGGGATGCTCATACTTTTTTCACAGGCTAGACAATCTGAGATAATATCGCTAAAGAGCCTTGCTACCATATTTCTCCATATTGCCCATAATAAAAGGGGGCGGACATAGATATAATCTTCAATAAAAGGGATGTTCATTTCATTATGACATTTAAAATTGGAAATAGGGACAGCTAGGACTCTTCTTCAAAAACTATTTTCCTATACTTGAATTAGATTGCACTTATTAATACCCCATACCTCAGCCCTTTAAGTAGCTATTGGTAGGCATTGCATCTTAAAGATCTGCAGGAGTGGAAGAAGAGCTCCACTCCTCCTTGGTTGGGGTATACTGAACAATTAATTAATTGCTCTTGAAAATGTATTTTTACTAGGCTGATCCTTCTGGACCTGTCTTCAGCCTTTGATACCATCAAACATGAAAACCTGATTGAACTTCTTCAACACAGGATGGGGCTCTCGGGCCCGGTCCTAAATTGGTTTGCCTTCTTCCTGCATAACTGCACGCAAAGGATCAAAGTTAAACATTCCCTTGCTTCCAGTACCCCTGTCACGATTGGAGTCCCCCAAGGATCGGCGCTCTTGCCAACTCTCTTCAATCTTTTTATGGAGCCACTTTCTGTCATTCTGAACCGAGCGAACATTCAGTACCACATGTATGCGGATGACACGCAACTATATCTGAAGATCTCCTCTCAGGAGGACATAAAAACATTAAATGTTGCACTTGTACAAACTCAACAAGGGTGAGCTCAGAACCATCTCCTACTAAATACTCTCAAAACTGAATTTCTTTTGATCTCCCCACCCAATCACTTGGCTCCTACCCATGACTGGATTAAACATCTCACTGTTCTGAACTGCACCCTCATGTTGTAGACTCTGCCAAATCTGTAGGTATCACCTTGGATACACACTTAAATATGCAAGCGCACATCAGTGCTACTACAAGGTGAGCCAATTTCCAACTTAACACACTGAAGAAAATTAAACCTTTCCTCCCCCCAAAAGACCTTAGGCTGGCGGTTCAATCCCTGATTATCTCTAGATTGGAATACGGGCTAGTGACCCTTGCTGGACTTCCCAAAGCTAGCCTTGCCCCGCTCAGAGCTACCCTGAACACATCCGCTAGACTCATAACGGGCTCGAGAAAGTATGACCACATCTCCCCTGACCTTCTGCAACTAAATTGGCTATCTATCGAAGTCAGAATCCGTCTCAAAATAGCTTGCCTGACCCATAAAGCCATACATTCCAACACCCCCTACTACCTGGCAAGTAAGCTTGAACTATCGGGCTCCACCCGGAACCTTAGAAGTATGTCCACCCTTCTCTTGAAACCTCCAAGATTCAAAAAGAAAAGATCTTACAACCGAGCTTTCACTGGTCTTGCTCCGAGAATCTGGAACTCACTGCCATCCCAGATCTGATCCAATCCTTCTCTACATCCTTTAAAAAACTGGTCAAACGACTACTCCTGAACGAACGTTAACACCATCATCCTGTGCCCATGCTCTTGTTTTTTTTAATATGCTAATTCTTGTTGTACTACACTGATGCATTTTATTGTATGCTTCTCCGCTATTTGTATCTAGTCCTCTATGGTTCCTTAATTGCAGTAACTGGTGATCTCGTTCTTGTTCAAATTCCCTGATTCGTATTGCACTTCTCTGGTGCCTTTTATTTTAGGATGTTTTGCTCTACGTGTTCTAGGGTACCGTTGATACCCCCAACTCTTAACCTGAAGGATTTCCACTATGTTGTAACTTCACCTATTTGCATATAGTGTTTGTACCCTTGCTTGCGTCAACTCTGTACAGCGCGCTGATACCCCTATGGGTCTTTTTCGGGCTTTATAAAACTCTTTCGATAAATATGCGCATAATGTGCGGTCCATGAGCCATTATCAGCGAACATTAATTCCAAGTAAGAAAAAGAATAGATTCACCCACTCTAAGTGAAGTCAGATTATGTTTCTTCGTGCCGCATGATATTATATACGATTTTCTAAAATTGGTTCGTAAATCCAGTGATGCCAGAAAATTTACAAAACCTTGCACTAACAGTTGCACAGCCCTCTGGTTGCCGGTCACCAATACGCCATCATCGGCGTACAGCAGTGATGGTAAGAATGAGCCTTTAACTTTAGGGAAATTGGGGGTAATGGATAATAAAAAAGGATGAAGATTCTTTATATTTTAAATAAATAAGAGTGGGGCTAAAACACATCCTTGTCTCACTCACCTAGCAATTCTGATGGCCCGAGACACCTCCACCTGATTATTTATTCTTATTCTTGCCTTCATGTCCCTGTGAAAATATGCTATAAAGTGCATCAGTGCTTCATCCATACCCAGGGCTAAAAGGATGGACCACAGTTTTGAATGATTTATACTATCGAACTCCGTGGTCAGGTCCATAAATGCCAGATATATTGGGGAGTTTTGTGCTATAGTATAGTTTTCCAAACAATAAGTTAAGATTGAGACACTGCTCTACTGTGCTGATCTTAGATCTAAAACCATCTTGACACAGATAAAAATTGGCTTTTATCCAATAATATAAGATCCTCCCGAGAATTTTTAGTGTTGTTTCAATATTGGAAATGGGCCTTCAAGCAGTCTCCCTTTTTGAAAATGGGAACAATTGTTTATGTTGACTATGTACTTGGTAAAGGGGAATGTCCTAAGCTATTAAACGGTCAATAAAATAGGGGCCAAAATCCTGAGTAATATTTAAAGAGGTCAATCGGTACCCTTTCGGGGCCCTTGCCCCCCATACTCTGATTTAATGCCGTTACTTGCTTATATGACTTATGTAGGTCTATCACTACTTGCAGGTTCCTCAGGGAGGCCTCAAGTGCCTGTCGCAGTTGGCGATTAGCGATAGAGCACTCATGCCTAAACCATTTTGGTTTACTACTGTGAGGTTAATGGGTCTCATAAGCTCTGTCTTAATGAGGGATCAGAGCTGGACAAAAGCCACGGCTGCTGGGTAAACAGTGTGTTCTTCATTAAGGCATGTCATAACCACATGGAGATTCTAACTGATCACTTTCTCATATAAGAGTGCAGGTGCGAGTGTTCTCCATGTTAAATCTAGTACCATCTGATGACGGTTCTATGCTACTGGCTCCAGTTTCCTTTCTATAGTAGGTTTTAGGGGCTAAGCAAAGGACTACCTCCATTGGGTTATGGTTACTATAACCAGTAGAAGTCACTTTTCCTGACAGTAACAGTCAGATTAGGAGATATAAAGAAGTGGTCAATTGTAGATGTATCCTCTCGCCCCCTAAAGGTATGTTGCGCCTCTGTGTAGATACTTCTAAGATCCATAACATTATCTAGTTCGCAAGTCGCCAGAAGTAATGCTAGCTCAGATCCTCTAACATCCAGTCTGTTCTGTGTATAAGAGGCAGTGTCAGTGCATATGGTTTTGTTAGACGGATTTAAGGAAATGAATGCTGGGTTTAACCTAGCATTGAAATTGCTGCCAAGACAAAAACCAGCTAGTTGGACCCTAACCCTTACTGCACTCTGTAGAGATGAAATGTATTCAAACAGAATTGGGAATTTGGTATTGTGCACGTTAGCGAAATCTTTATTATAAAAGTTAATTAAATAGATGGGTAGGCCTCTTTGGTACCTCACTGCCTGAATATTACTGTCAATCATCTCTATTGCCTTCACACAACCTCTTGCTTTAATATTCATCCAAGTTGCTAACCCAACTGTTGCACTGCCTGATCTAGAAGGGGTTGCTAAATTATAATAGCAGACAAATCCAATAACAAATATTGCTTGGACTGTCCAGGTTTCCTGAAACATTAGTATAGCAAACTGGCTAATAAATGCAAGCCAGTCAGTACAAAGTAATTTAGATTGCAGCCCCACAACATTCCAGCTCATAATTTTTGTAAATGATTATCATTGCCTTGAGTTACGCTCAGGGTGTTTGGGGCTTTACAATGAGGTGCAGAAGCTGTGATGTTACATAAGGGCCCTGCCCTGTCTTTTGGATCTGGCCTCAGTCAGACTAGGACGTCAAGGCCCTCTAAAGTGGAGAACCTATTGTGGTGAGTGGACAATGGTGGGGGAGAAAGAATTCCTAAAGCTCTGGGTCTATAAAAAGAGCCAAGGGGGAGGTGACACATTTTAGAGGTGAGGCCACCAAAGACCTCCCGCTGTTTTAACATGTTACATACACTTGATGGCCTATTAAAATTGATGACAATACAATCTCCCTCAATGTCTTTGTTCCTACGACCTACCCACCCAACCCCCTGTACCATCAGTACTTTGTTACACCTTGAGAGATTGAAATGTTTATGTTTGAAGAGACAGTCAATACATTTGTTTTGCAGCTCCCCCCAAGTTTCACTTTGGGAGTTCCTCACTGGGGTACACCAGCTAAAACTAATACATATGGACAGGTTGCGGAGGTAAAGATAGTAAATCCTTATTGCGTGAACACTTTTTTATGTCCATAGGGCAGTGTGTATGATTGCGGGCAGAAAAAGTTTCAGATCTTTCACCTCTGTAATTACCAGAGGGTGATTCCTTTTGTGCGGTGGTCATGGCGACTACTGTTGTGATGTTCCCAGCAGAATTTTGCTTAACAGGCTGAGCTGGTCTGCGATGCGCAGGCAAGGCTACATTCGTTGACCCCACGTTAGAATTTAAGTTGGGGGTCTCAGGTGTAGGTACCCATGTGGAGGCAGATGGTGGGAGAGAATCAGGAGTTAAATTGCCCCTATCCCCAACCCCAGTCATCAATGTTGGGCGATTATAAACTGTTTTCACACTCTTCTCTAAGCCAGCCAAACGCTCCAGCAATGGCCTAAGTCTTCCCTTTAGAATGTTACTGAGTCTAGAGCAAAACAATTCCAAGAGGGGGGATCCATGTGTTGACCAACAGTTTTCTCATTGCCCAAAGTTTCAACTTTTGAAGATAAATGGGGCTGGTGCTGTGGCTGGAGGACAGGTCCGGACTGTACAGACTGAACGCATGTGTGGAGGTGATTTTTACTTCTAGCAGCTCAACTCATTTGTTTCCTTTTGGAGCATACCTGCTTACCAGTGGCTCTTTTCTGCTTTACTGCTGTGGTAGTGGGTGGTCGTGGATCCTCTGATGTTATCAAGGGTTGACGTGGATCTACGTTTTATCCGAGGCTGCACTTGTATTTAAGCCTAATGTATTAGGCTGCGAGTATACCATTTTCTTGGTCGTAGATTTACTGGGCCAATTTGCTCCATTGATGGGGGCATTGTCGACCTCCCAAGATCCAATGATAGTCTGCGTTCCACTAAGTCTATCTCATTAGATACAATCCCTACAACTCTTTCTAGCATCGAATCAATAGAAACAATGGGGCATAAGATGGTGTTGCTTCCTTTATTTCTGCGTTTCTCCATAATGAATATTCAAAAGACTCCTACCTTGCTATGTGGGCTGCCAGTTCCCAGTAAAGATCTTTGGCTCCTCGAGCCAAGAGGGATGGCCCAAGTCAGCCTTGTCCAGCCGCAAATACAGGTGCAGGTTGGCCTGCTCTTGGCCCGGCCATGTGGCTGGGTGCACCTCATGCTTCGGGAACACTGCAGGAAGAAATTAGCTCCTCCAGGGGCGCTGACTGTAGTATAGGTGGCATCCTGGCGCTCAGCAAACTGGCTGGGGGTCGGGCCCTGCCAACACAGACTTTACTCTCTTTATGTCATATATGTTAAGTGCATGATGCTATTTTAAATGTATGATCGCTGTAAAGCATTCAGATCCTGGTTGGTTGAGTCCATGCTTCATAAATCAATATATATATAAATAAATCCTAAGAAAAGATATGACCCTGGTTTACATCTGCTGCCAACTCCACTACTTCCAGTTCCCAACCTTAATGTCTTTGGCCAGCTTGTAGGTTGACTGTCATTTTGAGGTTGACTCTTAGGAATCTAAAGCCTGTAAAGTATGCATAGTCTAGATCATGACACATGGACGTGATAGCTTCCAATCAGCTTAGAATCTATATTTAACTATGTGTACCTGTGTAAGTCACAAAATTGCATGCATGTATTTGGAAACATCGTTAAATGCTTTAATGAGACACAAAGCTGAAAGTTAGAAATCCCACAGTTCCTCCACTTGTGAAGGTTTGCATTGGCTTGGAATACAAAGCTGCTGCTAGGGGAGGTTCTGGTGATCGCTCTTAAAGCGCTGCCTCTACCCACGTGGTGCACATGCGCGATATTGTTTGGCCTCATCACCGAGACTTAGCACTGATGAGACTCGCTGCTGTCTCAGGGTACTCCTAGCTGTTGCTATGGGGAGGTACTGGTGATTGCACTTGAAGCGATGCCTTTACTCCTGTGGCACGGGACGCAATATTGTTTGGCCAAGTCAAATCACTGAGACTTAGCCCTGGTGGTATTCGCTGTCCCAGGGTACCCATACTCCTGGCCCATCCACACCTGCAGCTAGGGGGAGGCGCTGGTGATCACGCTTAAAGCACTGCCTCTATCCCCGCGGGATGCAATATTGTTTGGCTGCATCCTGCTCCTGCCCTATCCACAGCTGATGCTAGCGGGAGGTGCTGGTGATCGCACTTAAAGTGCTGCCTCTATCCCTGTAGCATGGGACGCACGTGAGCGGTACTTGGGCCAAAGGCAGGGCCGTCCTGCGTCCGTCAGCCACTGGCAGACTCTGGGCTGGGGCACCCCTCTTTCGTATGTCATCTGGTTTCTATTAAGGGTGAGCTTAAATCAACTTGCAGTCCTGAACTAGATGCCGTCAAGGTCCCACGAAAATGTGCCTCTATCATCTCATATCTCACGTCAGCAGTGGAAGCCCTGACTGAAGAGATTCAGAGTGCAGAGGAGAAGTTTTGCTTAGCCCTGACACGCAGACTTTGAGGGGGCATTGTGGGTGGTGGCACCAGAAGCCTTACAGCCCGTTGTGGAGGGAGACCTAGTAACCAGCGAGACCACTACGAGGAGAGCAACCTAAGCGTAGGACAATCTCATAGTGTGCTCTCCATCACCTGTGAGGGCTTCACCAGTAAAAAAAGGAAGAAAAAGGTCCTCGGGGCTAGACCCAATCCTGGTGGATCAAGTCCGGTAACCAACAAGGAGATCAATTGCCCCTTTGTTATGGGAGTCCCACCAGCTAATGATAAATTGCTTGACTTTACCTCTCAAGCATTAGTGAAGCCCATGTTTAAAGCTTTATCCAAGAATGTTGTGAAGGTGAAGTTGGGGGCCATAGAAACCTCTGTTGTTGACCTGAATGTCCTGTTATCAGAGAATCTGAGTAGAGCTTCTGGTCAATTATCCACTGGCCTCAAGGAGGCCATAACACCCTCATGGGGGTTTCTCAGTGTCAGGACACTTCCTAAGGTTCCTCCTCATGCATTAATCCAATTGTCAATGTTAGGTGGGAGAGTGCCGCCTTCCTCTCAGATGTCACTGCCTGGTAAGGCTGCCTCACCCTCTAACAATAAGAGCTCACAAAGGCTTGACACGTGGACCCTTTTGGAGTTGAAAATGACAGAGGACTACAGCTCCTTCATGAATCTACCCCATTGGTGGCTAAATTGGTGGGGGGGCCCCTTTAAGAGCAGAAATAGTAGAATCCACTCCAGAGCTCATCCGCAAAGTCAAAATCTGGTGTAATAACTTGTTTGGGGATGGGTGACAGGTTTCCTCACATATCATCATGGTCAGATGAGAGGGTTGGGTGGGTACAAGGAGGAAAACAGAAGAGGGGGATGTTATTGCCCTCAACTTTGACCAACCTAATATAACAGGAGAACTGTTTTATCACAGGCATAATACACACTCCGGGGGTATTTGAGCTTTGCTGCTCGGTTTCTTTTATCCCTGTATGAGCGTCGGTTATACAGGGGTTGCTAGATTCCCACTGAGAGGGCCATCAGATCAGGAGAAAGTGGTTCAGGGTGCCCCTATTAATCCATTTAACAGATTTGAACCATTGAGCCACTTAGACAGTAATGACTGACTGAGCCCTGCGCCTACAATTCTACCACAGTCTAGGGACAGTAAGGAGCTAGAGACGCCCCCCCTCACCCCCCCCCCCCCCCTTCCCCCCTTTGGTCAAGATCGTACCTATGTCAGGTTCCCAGCTGAATGTGCTCAGCTGGAACATCGCAGGGTTAAGTAATATAAGGGAGGACAACAGGGGGCTTAACACCTTGTTAGTTCAGCACATAGTGGGCTTACAAGAAACCTGGGACACGGACAATATGTTTTTTGTGGATGGGTTTACCTCTTATTTTGAGCCTGCCCTACCTTCCCAGTAGCGCATGGCCAGGGCTGGTTTACTCACCCTAATTTGTCTTAAAATTCAGTGTACCGATCAGAAGCTCGACGTAGGCTCCAGTAATCTCCTGGCGGGTCAAGCTAGTTTTTAAGAATGCGCCAAATTTACTCATTGTGAAGTTTTGTGATTCTTTTCTTAGGGTAAGTCCCACTGATCACTTGCTATGTCTAAAATCCTTTTTAGAGTTGTTTGGGGTAGAGCAGAACTCTCTCTATTCAGTTATCATTTTAGGTGATTTTAATTTGCATTCATGTCGGCGGGGGTTCCATGTTTATGACGATTCTGGTTTAGGGAACCATTTTGAGCACACGCACCAAGGGAGCCTGCTTGAGGACATTATTGCTGACTTCAATTTACAATACATTGAGGAGGGGATGGGGGTAAAGGTATTCCATCATTCACAGGCAGAGGCTCGAACTCTATAATTAATTTCATTTTATGACCACCTTTCTGGTCCAGTTTGTCCTACTTTTTGTGGTCCAGTGTAAACGGTTTAGTGACCATAACACTCTATTTCACTAATGACGAAATCCTACTAGGCTTTTTACAGTATTTGCCAACAGGTAGCAAACAACCTCATGAGGCCTTTAGGTAGATCTAAATCTGGCGGGGAGAGGTGGTTTAATAACAAGAAAATGCAGGTGCACTAAAAGTAGTTAAAAGCGCTCAAACAAACACCCCAGGATGAAGGCATGAGATCTAGGAGAAGGAAAATATTCACGCAAACCCTGGCAGCCCACAAAAAAAGAAATGAAAGCGAAAGCGTGGGATGATTTACGGCAAGTAAATGTTTTAAAAATAGTACAATGTTTTGGGAGATTGTTAATCGTCCTTTTTTGACGGGGATGTTAGTACGAATGATTGCACCATATCTGCCAACACATGGGTAACTCACTTTCAGGGCACATACGGGAATCTCTCAGAGGAACTTAGGACACCTGTATCGGCATCCACCAGAGAAAACTATGTCTTGGTCTTTACAGAGGAAGAAGTCACTATGGCCACTTTAATTATACCACAGGACAAAGCGCCTGGCCCTGATGGCGTCCGTGCTGAGCTATATAGGTCAACCTTATACATTTTAACATGTTTTAATTGAGGCTTGTAAGGCAGGCTTACCATCCTCCTGGTCAAGGTCCATTATCATACCATTATTTAGGAAAGGGGCGAGAGCAGATCCATGATGCTACAGACCTTTCTCCCTTATTAACTTGGTAGTCAAGGTTCTGGGGAGAGTGATCCTCTCTAGAATGACTGACTGGTTAGAGCAACATAATGTTATTTTAAGCTTGCAACTTGGGCTCGGGCCAGGGAAAAACACTTAAGATCAGTGCCTTAATTTGCAGTTCATTATTGGGGAATATACTGTAGATAAGAGGCACACTGCACTTTGCCTTTTTGGATTTAACAACTGCTTTTGATTGAGTGAATAGATCCAAATTGTGGCTTCTGTTAATCAATTTGGGTGTGGATCACAACATTGTCAGTTTTTTACATGAGCTTCTCGTGGACCTTTCTGCTGCTGTGAGATATAATCAGATTGGGAGCCTCTCCTCATCCATAAATGTACGTTGGGGAGTCACTCATGGCTTTATATTAGCCCCACTTTTGTTTACTGTATATATTAACAACATGGGCCAACCCAATTTACAGCATGTACAGATATTCCCCGGGAGGACACCAAGCTAATTCCTGTGTTCCTCCTAGAGGATGATGCAGTGCTGTTAGCTAGGACAGCACTTGGGCTCCAGCACTTGCTAAATTCTTTCATAGAGTTCATAAATTTGCTGGACATGAGCTCCAACTTTTCTAAGTCTCACACATTTTTGAGAAGTTTGCTATCTGTCCCTTAGTCGGTAGCCTCCATTATTGCAGATGAAGAGTTGGGGAAAGGCTACATTACTATCTTGGTGGCACTCTCTCCATTGTTGCGATTGATTGGGATCTGGGTTAACCGTGTCCTGGATCTGAACCAGAAAATTGCCAAGGTCTGTCTGTCTCTGATGAGGGCGAATAGTATCCCCTGGCTGTGCCACATTAAGACCTTGGCAGAGAAACTGGGTTGCTCCGAATTGTTTGTGTCTCCTAATGGGCTTACTAGGAGAGATTGCAACTGGGCCAAGAGACATTTTTTATCTATTATGTGTGCAGATAGAGAATCAAGGGAACTCACTAAACCCATTGTACGGGCCTATATCGTATTACAAACCTGTCCCTCAGTAAAGTCCTAATTAGTAGCGACCACACCTACCACTGTTTCCTTTTAACGAGGTTTAGACTTAATCGTTTACATTGGTTACTTGCAGCATCTCAGGGTCAGCATAAGGTGGATGATTTGGGTCCCTGTACTTGTGAAACTTTCCCCGTGATGTTTTGCGATCGTTATTGCTTACTGTTTTATAGTGCCATTATTAAAAGAAAAAAGCTTTCTGCAAGTGAGACCGGCCCTAATTGACCTCCAGATGGTTCCCAGTTCATTGGAGTGTTTTAATGTTCCACCTTTTTAGGTCTAGCACAGGCAGCCCATGCGCTGCCTCTCCAAGGCATTAAGTAATTAGTATTACCAGCGAAACTCCACCCACTGCATTTCTTTTTGTTTTTTCGCTTGCCATTGGGCCAATCTGGCATTGCTTTCCTTACCTCGCTCATTGTTGGCTAGTGGTCCCATCCGTCACTTCGGTTTTCTTTCGTTTCTGCAGGAAGCGGCATCGAGCAACTACAGTAGACGTACACTGCAGGGTGATATCTTTTGATGTAGGGACTACTTTGTTGTTTTGTAGGTCTTGCATAGGGATCACCGAGAGCCGCGTGGACATTTTCTGCCCCGAGTGCGCTGAGCGCCTTCAGCCCCTACCACGTCTGAGCCGCAGCCCCCAGGCCCTCTGTTACTGCCCTGTCCGCACCGCTCGGTGTAATTAGATGGTAGAAAGCACTATTTAATTCACGTCTTGCCGAAGCAAGCATGACAGAGCGCATAGCAATGGCGCCCTCCTGCTTCCACTTTAATAATGGTTTCCACTTATTTAAAGTGCAGCCCAAAGCTCTCCTGAGATGCAGGTTTCAACAATTACGGCCGCTGGTGTGTGTATTTGCATCGAGCCATGTAGACTTTCACTTTCACAATAGCTGGCGCACCATACAGCACTCATATCCCGTTCTGGGAGTGCTGTGTGGAGCAGCAGCTATTCTTAAAGTGAAAGCGGGCATGGCGCCTGCAAATACAAACAAGCAGTCGCCAAAACAACAGAAGCACAAAACAACTGAACACCGGCTTTGGCAATGCCGGCTGCTTGTTTGTATTTGCAGTGCGCCATACGCACTTTCACTTTAAGAACAGCTGCCCTCCCACACAGCACTCGCATTACAAATGAAATTGCGCATGGTGTGCTGCAAAAACAAACAGGCGACCACCATTGCCTGCTTAACAGATAGGGACCAAAAAAACATAGAACTTCGGCAAAGGCTGCCCCTAGTTTCATTTGCTTTTGATGCATTTTTAAAAAATTTTGCATCCCGCTTTTCATTTCCTTTTTCTACTATTGGCTGTGCATGCCGAAGGTCATAGCCTCCTTCCATAATGCCAGCGTGCTGTCAGAGGTATTGGACTGCTGTGAGTTTGCTCTGATTCACGGGATGTTAAGACTTCTCCAGGACTCATATCTGCATTTCTGCAGCCATACTTTCTGTCCCCTTCTCCACCCCTTCCCTGAGTTACGCTGTCCCTGTACTTTTAAATTTCGTTTCCAGGGGGGCATGAGATATTGTAGTCCTTCCACTTTCCCTTTTTAAGCATGTTGGGGCTTCAGGGCCTGGGGGCGGCTATGTGCCTTTCTTATTTTCTACATGAGCCCAATTTTATCATGCTCCCCCACCCGCCCCCATCGCTGCCATGTGTCATCACTGCTTCTAAAACTGTTAACAAGCCATAACACGCACATTCCAGAGCCCTGCGCTACTGTGGTGGTCCGCAAAAGCCTCTACACATTACATTTCCCTACCATCGCTGCTCTCCAGCCTCTTTCCCTTTTTCAGCAGCAGGAAATGTCAAAACTATGCAATCTGTGGGCTGCTACTTGTCATTTAATCATGCAGATGCCGTTTGGAAGGTTGTATGATAAAGTGCAGGAGCCCTACGAGAGAAAATAGAACAAGCATTTGCAATGCAATAGGTCTCGCATTTACTAGAGTTTGAGCTATTGGCATTGTAGATTACAATGCCTTTTATTAATGTGTTGGTTTTTTAAACAAATAAATAAAAGGCATTGTCATTTACAATGCCAATAGCATAAACTCTCACAAATGCAAGACCTATTGCATTGAAAGGGAGAACCTTCCTCACGCATCCCAAACCGTGTTTCGTCCGGGACATGGGACGGAAACTGCCTTATTAGCAGTCGTCGAGGACTCCAGAAGGATCCTCGATGCAGAAGGTTCTCTGGCCGTACTACTCTTAGACCTTAGCGCGGCCTTTGATACGGTTAATCACCGCATCCTAGTCCAACGACTTCAGGACTTGGGTATTACTGGAGTTTCCCTTGACTGGCTACGATCCTTCCTGGAGGACAGATATTTCCAAGTTGCTGAGGGTGAGGCCATTTCTACTCCACAAAGAACTATTGATGGCCAGAATGCAGAATAATTTCATACACTCACCCCAGTACAGAGATCTGGGCCTAAATCCATCGTTTTTTTGCTCACCATGCTATTCCAGTTTGGACCCAGCCATATGCAAATCAGTCCTGACCCTGTGCCCTATGGGAACAGTCTAGCCCGAACTGCCAGGCCAGGTCCTCCCTGGACTGGAAACAAGCATCTTAGGACCGGTTTCGGGGTTTCACCCCTCTTCAGCCAGGATAGCTTGATTCCAGTGGCATGGAGAGCAAGGGACTCCCGTCTGAGCATACCTGTCCCACTCGGGATGACAAATGCAAAAAGAACTATTGATGGAAAGAATGCAGAACAATGTCATACATTCACCCCATTGCAGAGATCTGGGCCTAAATCCATAGTTTTTATGCTCACCATGCCATTCCAGTTTGGACACAGCCATATGCAAATCTGTCCTGACCCTGGGCACAAACAGCCTGATAAGGCGGCAGTATTATATAAAAAATAAAAGTGAGGTGCTATTATTTATGTCCGTCACCTTTTAGCTTTTTCGATATCATAACAAAGCATCTACCCGCCGTGGACCATGCCTCGAAGAAGTGATGAGCTGGATGAAACATTCCCATCTTAAACTAAATGGGGACAAGACGGAGCTTATGCTCTTTGGTAATCCGTCTCTCTCTGAAATAGTCTCCAGCTGGCCTACAGGTATGGGCGCTATGCCTGCCCCTAAATCAGACATAATGAGCCTTGGTGTCTGGCTTGACTCCGAGCTTGGTTTTAAAACTCAAGCCAGAAAGGTTGTTGCCTCTTGCTTTGGCATTCTAAGAATGCTGCGCAAAGTGCTTCCCCTGATACCACCTCTGGTCAGAAAGCTTGTAATCCAGGTGCTTATTTTATCGCTCTTGGACTACGGAAATGCCTTGTACCTCGGTGCCCCTAGCTTGGTGCTGGCCAAACTCCAAATAGTGCAGAATTGTGCTGCTAGGATTCTCATGGGAATTCGTAGCCGCCAAACAGCAAGGCTGGCATTAAAGGCTCTCCACTGGCTCCCAATTTTGGAAAGAGTCCTGTTCAATGCCCTGTGCATTACTCACAGGCTGATAGGAAGGAAAGGACCTGCGATTATTTCATCTTTGGTCCAGCCTTACGTAGCTAATAGGGCTCTACGCTCTAATGATCTTCATCTGGCCATTGTTCCCAGAATTAAGAGGGCTAGAAGCGGCGGCCGTCTATTTTCTTACAACGCCGCTAAACTGTGGAACTCACTCCCTCTGCAGCTATGAAAGGAACCCAACCATATTGCCTTCCGTAAAATGCTTAAAACTTGGCTGTTCCCCAAATTACCCCGCCTCAGTCTTAAATCGGTTATGCCCACAGCGCTGGGATGCCCTCGGGTAACAACGCGCTTTATAAATATTGTTTTCATTTCATTTCATTGTAAATTCTTGTTTAGAAGCTGCAGTTAGAAATAGTAAAAAGACCTGAGGTGTAGCTTCAGCTTAGGGGTACATATGCAAGATCTGTTCCTGGGTGAGAAGTACTCATTATTCACATGCTGTGACATTTTATTGTTTATGTATTGGTGATGATTTTAAACTGTTTTTATGTTGACGTATTTTTAACACACTGTGTGTGCTTTTATGGTTTTAATTGCCCTAATGAAGTATATTCTGACTCTGACTCATCAGAGCAATTCATGCAATGTTTTGAAAGTTGAAAGAGGGGGATACGTCCCAGCTCATGTCATATATCAACATAAAAGACACAGGTGCTGCAGATTGCATTAAGCCTTACTGTTTTACATTTGTGGTTCTCCTTTCCAGCCTCTAAGTGGTATGTTTTTTTTTACTCTGCTTCTTTGGTGTCCTTAGGCACATATATACGTAATGGATTGATCACCGCCACAATGTCAATTGGTCACATAATATATCTTTCATCACCAAATTCTATATCGATGAACATTGTGCAGAGGTACAGGACGAAAGTGTGCAGCGGACTACGTTTTTTTTTTACAGTAATTGGCCTCATGGGATTGGGCTTCTTCTCGTTATATCTTCTAGATTATTAAACAAATTAAGGGAATAGCAGCCCTGCACTTCAGACAGTTTGTCTCAGCTGTTCGCTCTTAGTTGGATTGCTGTGAGAGGTGAGCCTTCTTTGTGTTTGATTGTGCCACACAGTCAGTTCAGTTTCATGACTGTTGTCTAATGCAGGTAGATTGCTTAGGGCTGATATTTCCCCTAATTAGCAGTGATATTCTTGACACCTCCTTCTGAATCGTAACAAATGAACTGCCATGTTCTTTGAGCTGAATGCTGCATGTTTGCTGCTGATTTTCTCCTATTAAATTGTCTGTAGCTGAGACTCACCTCATTAGAGTGGTCAGGTAACTAACCGGCCATTCTCATGATATTGCTGTTCAGAGTAAGTAAGAAGAAAAGTCTTCCTACATCCCCTTTGTATTATAGAAAGTGGGGGGGAGGAAAGGATGTGTACAATATCATACCCAAGCCTGTTAATCAATCACAATTCAAAGTGGAGCAGAGATTAAATAGCACATAGATTGCCTGTCTGTGACAGCACTAGGGTACCCACAACCATGCCCATCATCATCTTGATGGACCACCCTTTACACTAAGAAGTACACATGTAACTAATGTGGTGGTGTCTACCCTCAGCCCGAAGCATGCCCCCCAGATGAGAATAAATGCTTAACATGGGGAAAGATTAACTACTATACAAACGGTGCTCGTCTAGCACCCTGGAGCCCAACCACAAACTACCACTCTCCTCTTAGAAAATCTGGGCACTATTCACTGTCTGAATTATAAGACTTAGCTGAAGATGAAGTGGTGAAGGAAGTTAGTGCATGTACTCTGCATCTGTGAGGCCCATCGAAGAATCAACCGAAATGTTGAGTACTGTTATGTGAGCGGCAATTAACTGTTCAGATTGACTCTGGCATTTATCAATGTGAGGTCAAAAGCCCAATCTCTGCTGTTCAAACCACTACCTGCCACAGTTTGCGTCTTTGCCTATCGGAACAATGCAAACTCACCACTCTGCAGTGCTTCATTGCCTATGTAGCCCACAAAAATCAAGTTGTACATGACAAACTCTTTGTCACCAAATTCTAATCAGGCAGTCTAATCAGTTGTTGCACCAGTGAGAAGACTTGCATTTTCTAGTTTGCCTGCATTCTTCAAGGTTTCTCTGCCCTTCCAAGGGCATAGGATGCCTCAGATAAAATTATGTGCTTGCTTATTGTCCACACAGTGCGACCCATGGTACTGCACCATTGATGTGTCTAAAAAGCGGAAATTATTAAGAGGTTGGAGGCCCCTATCCTGTGACTCTCCCTCATCACACTGGCCCAAAAACCCAAGTAAACCAACAAGACTGCGTAGACATTTGTCTTCCAAACAGTGCCATTCTTTCAAACCTCTGGTTGAATACGTGGTTGCTAATGGTTAAGAGAGCATGCTGGTACTCCAGATGGACCTTAATTCAGTGTACCATCAGCTACTTCTTGACCCAGAGCTAAGATACATCACCACATCCTTAATGCATGTAGGGCATCAAAGACAGAAGAGGCTGAACTTTGGCATCTCCAGCTCAGGTGCAGTCTTCAAGAACTACACCTGAGCTGCAGTTTTCTCAAGGCTCTATGGAGAAATCACCATCATAACATTCTGGGCCAAAAAGACCTATTGGAGAATGCAATTCCAATCCTGAAAGTTGCTGACCTGCAAAGGTTGCATAAATACAAAAAAGAACTATGACTTTCCGACACTTTTAGGGCATGATCAGATGCCCAGGACATATTGTTTGGGGTCAAGGGCAACAAGATTTCATGAGTATTTTGTCCTTGGGACTAGTAGGCCCAACACCCTGCATCACAAACCCATTGGCTGCCAGTTTGCAGTACCACGTTATGGATCAGGGAAGGGCAGTTAAGGTAATATTTTTGTCCATATGTTAATGTTGTTCGAACTTATATTTATGGTTCATTAACTGAAAGCCTTTGTTATTAGGGTGAGGTGTAAGCTCTGACTGCACTAGTGACAATGGTTCCAGTATAAAAATGTGTACACAGGTTTTAAAAGTTTAGCAATATGAGGCTATGTATAATGCTCCCAGAATGCTCTCTGATTTGATGCAAATATTTGCAGAAGCTTGAAAGCAAGATTGATGATTCTTTCCTTTCAAAATAAAATGTTCATAAAAAAAAGAAAGCAGGAAAAACAACATTTAGCTAAACTACTGTAAAATGTCAGTTAACATTTCTTCAAAAACACAAAAATAATCCGAGGTCTTATAGAGAAGAGATATGTCTCTAAAACAGGTGTCTACTGCAACAGTGTATAGTTAGAAATGAAAAGGAAAAGGTATTCTAGAAGGAGAAGTTAACCTTCATCGTCTCTGGATACCCATCAATCGTCAATGTGATCATTATCATCATTTGGGTTATTCAAACAACCTCACACATCACCGATGTTTCCCATTTCCTATTTTTACGTGAACAGAAATGGGTGTTCAGACTTTCAAGTGATACAAAGGGCCTTAATGATACGATCCCTTGGGTGTCACTACACAAGTAACCCCTTTTGGGTTACCTCCTGAGCATATTGCCTGTTCAGGTTTCCTACTTTATTGATCCTGTGTATCATGTTTATTATTATATCTTGACACTTTTTGCATTCATTTCCACTTAAATTTACATGATGTGATTTGATCTGGTGTCTCAATCAACGCACTGTTTACAAGAGTCCTTAGGTATCTTTGCATTGTATATCATCTAGGTGCCCTCATGATTCCAGTAGGTAAACGACAAGGATGATGACACACTAAGAAGTGCTTCTAGGCAGTCCTATATTCATTTATTGTTCTCTGCTAAAAATAGCAACGCATTGATACGTATGACATTTATAAACATTAATACATCCCCTAACATTCGGAATACGAAAAAACTTATTTAGGAACAATATCTACAACATTTTTGGTTCTTCGCATTTAAGAGCCCCTCTTCTACTCTATTTTTTTAGATTAACACACCCCGCTAGGTTCACATTAAGGATTATTGGCCATTTGTCAACAACGACGTAAAAGACTACACCCATTAATACGTTACGTTTTTTGTAGTTCTTCATGACGACGTTCACACCGACAGGCACGTTGCAGTGTTGACGGCGCTCGGTAGTTCACTGTGATATTATCCTTCCTCCAGTGATCTCATCAAAAGGGCGACTTAATCTTTTGAATCACAAACAGGTGGTTTGGTTTTTCCGCATATAAGCTCACCTCGGTTCCTGTTCCGCTACCTCCATTTCCAGCTCAGTCGTGGCGTGAGGTAGCGACGGACAGGTAGGAACATTTTAGGAACTGCCACTGACTCCTGACAACATTAATCTTTGAGACTTTTTGCTACAACAGATTCTTAATTGTTTGAAGTACACCTGTTTAACTTGTTAGCGAACATGCATGCTATATGTGTTGGGCATACTCATTCTTACATAGCCTTCAAGGCTTCATATGTCGCGCATTTTTTGAGGATAGAAAACATCGTCTCCGTATGATTTGTCCTCCTCTTCCCCCCCCCTGTTTCAGAGCACCATTTGCGACATGCCACTATAGGAATAACATATATGTGACTCAAAAACGAAATATTCAATCTTTATGTATAATACATGTGAGTCTTCTAAAAACAAGAACATTAAATCATAAGAGATGTGTGTGACTGATGGGATTGTATCCTTTGCTTTTTATAACACTGACTGAGCTGTCAGACTTGCTGATGACGTTCTATGTAGATATAGGTTTCTCAAGTCCTGTTCATTACTTTTCTATATGTTACATTCTCTCACTTAGTGAATACATATGAGAGAGCGTGATTAGCCTCCAATCATAGATATGTGGAGTATGTATAAACTGATTTATATTTGTTTTGATTTGCTATTTTTGCTAGAGCGGGACCTCATTGACAGGAGCTGGTGCCCGGTGAGGTGAGGTGTAACCCCTGTATTTTATGGGTGAGCATTTCTATTTGGCAGTAATACGAATGAGTATTACTTGCGAATAACTACATACGAGTTATTAGTCACATATATTTTAGATATTCTTTGTACTTTCAAACTGTACTGACAGGTGTCACTGCTTGTGTTTTTCAGATGAACTTCATGTTAATACAGCGGAGTTTGTATAAATCCTAACTGTATGTTAAGCCATTTCATATTATTTTGCAACCCTTATTGGTGCGATTGCAGTAGCTGAATACGTTTTTTTTCACAATAGATTTGGTCCTGAAGAAAGCCGAGGACAGTTTGTCCAGCCGGCTGAAACATGTCGACCAGTAGCAGCAGTCGCTTTTTGACACTGCTGAATTTTCGTTTTTAAAAAAGGATCGCACGTGATTCCTTACACTTGATGTAAAGTGCTTCTCTCTTGCGAATCCTGTTTTAATCACTCATTTTGTTTGCACTGCACTTTTTTTATCCTAGATATTTACTCTAGATGTTGACTTCACAAAAGAGCAGATTACGTTCTCCACTTCTGTTCTTCTTTCCTTCCTCCCTGTTCTCTCTATGAATGATCCAAAAAGAGGTCATAATTAACCTGGCATTCCGCTATGATCAAGAGGACAACTGGAGGTTGTTTGGATAACCCAAATGATGATAATGATCACATTGACGATTGATGGGTATCCAGAGACGATGAAGGTTAACTTCACCTTCTAGAATACCTTTTCCTTTTCATTTCTAACTATACACTGTTGCAGTAGAGACCTGTTTTAGAGATATATCTCTTCTCTATAAGACCTCGGATTATTTTTGTGTTTTTGATTCATTGGATAGGGGAATTAATCCGGCATGGTCTCTAAATTCCCTTAGACCCCCCTTTTGTGTGATATAGTTAACATTTCTTTGCAACATCATTTAGTAATATGTGTTGATGCAAACTAGTATTTCCCAAAGATATTCATAATGAAAAATCAGTGTAACCAGTTTCAATAAGATTATGGGAAACAAAAATAAACAAGCATTGGCAAACCAGTAGGTCTGAAATTGATGGTCAGCTTTTCAGTTTTGTCAATGTGTGACTTGTTTTGGCATTGCTTTTGTAAAACCTTATTGGTGTGGGAGCTGCCGGACCCTCACCATTATAATGTTCATTGGCAAAAGCAAAAATTGTTTTTGGTCTCACAAAGCACACACTGCCACAGTAGTTACTGGCACTGACCAAAACTACTTTGTGTGCCGATATGCTCCTTGTGAAAGAGCAGAATGCTGTCATTCACAGTAAAGCCAGCAGATACAGAAAGAGAGTGACAGTATTTTAATAAACACAAAAGGTCACGGTCAACGCCAGACCATCAATTTCAGACCTACTGGTTTGCCAATGCTTGTTTATTTTTGTTTCCCATGGTATATGTCTTTGCACAAAGTGCAGATATACGGCTTTCATGAATTACTAAACATTTACAGAAGTAGGACAAGAAATAGTACTCCAAGAAAATATTTGTGAATTGCATTTTAGCATGAGCAAATATGCATGTGTAGATTTGCTCATGCGAAAATCAGAGTGTTTGCAAGTTTACTTTCCCTCCAACCATTTTTTTCCCAACTCTGGAAGAAGGTTTACATCTGCCATTGTCAGGAGTAAACTTCCAACATTTCTCAGTATGGGAAAAGATTAGAGAAGAGTTGTTGAAAACCCTTAAAACATGCACAGTTAGTAGGTTTGCACAGACTCAAAAGGATATTCTAAACCTGGAACTATTGCTTACCACTACCTTCAGTCCCAGTATGTAGATCTGCGGAAACAACATAAGGGGATTGCAAGTATTCAAACACTACTATGGTATGAGCCCTGGCATAATCAGAGAGGCTAAATTGGAGCTCTTATATAATCAGACTGCTCCGATAATTTGTCGCCGCACTACATAGCACCAGAGGGACCAGAGGGACAATGTATTTTTTTACAGGACAAATAGATTTATGAAGGAACCTGCCTCTTGGACAAGTAGATATTTTATTAAATTTCACACCCCTGCATCTCTCTTTGAACTATTAAGCAATCTTCTAAAATCCACCTCTGCCTTTGAGAGGACAAATGTATACCAGCAATCCTGGTTGATGCCCTCTCAGCTGATACACACACCTGTATTTTGACACGGCCAAAGAGATTTCCTTTTGTTTACCTTGATATTTGAAAGCAGTTGTGAGAAAATTGATTATTAGTTGGGATAGATGGTAGCTCACCACAAGTAATACAGTCACTATTCTTGTTTGCTCCAGTACAGGTTTCAGCAATTTAAACCTAAGCTCAAGCCCTGGTAGCGATGGCACAGAGCAGACAGGCTTACGTTAATAAAGCATTTAGAAATACCAGAAGTCAGATTCCTTGATGTGCACCTTGAATATCAAGGCCAGAATATCGAGTGAGGCTTATATCAAGGGCATAATATCGAATTCAAAATATTGAAAGGTAAGTTAAGTGTAGATTTTCTATACCTGACTCCACGTATTTGTTGCTTTACTATAAATATATATATTTCTTCAAGGTATATAGATGGAAAGTTAGGAACAGTAAATATATACTTCCTATATATGCACTTACCTTTCCATAATGTGGTCTTCGATATTTTGCCCACAATAATCTTGTACCATAATATTCATGGCGTCAATATTCAGTTGTACAATTCGATTCCTTCAACAAGGCAAGGCTATAGCTGGAGAGGATTCAACATTGTCAGATGCCTTTGGGCGTCAAGGCGGCTGAATCAGACTTGCTGCTGCGGGAGCTATGGCAAAGTCAAGCAGTCAGGCCATCAGCGATGCACCCTTGAGCGATTGACTTGTAGATACGTCCTGGTTTTCTGTCAGTTCTCAAGACAGAAATCTTTTTAAAAGTTTCTAAATCACAGGTTTTAGGATTAGGCAGAGGAGTACACTCTGACACTTATCTAAGAGCCCCAGGCCTCAGGGACACTACTTAGGTGTCAGGACTCCCTCCAGGAGAAGCCACCAGCAAGGCCCAAGGCTGGTCCTCTTGAAACTGGTCCGCTGGGCTCTTCAGGAAAGCGGGCTTCTTGCAGCTTTTGGCCCCTGTAGCTTATCAGGAAGTCAGCCAACTGACTCTTAGAGTCCACTTCTTTGGTCCGAGTCGAAGTGGGAACAGGTCAGGCCTCTCAGGATACGCCTCGCAGCAGGTGCAGTACTTTTCTCTTCCACAGGTCCAACAGTGTTCCGAAGAGAGTACTGGTTCTGCCATGTTTTTGCCCAGTGCCAGCCTGTGGGTGGGGGAAACTCCTGAGTGCTCCCGAACCAATGGCACAGAATTTCCCTGGGGTGTCCCTACCACTTTTACAGCACTTCCTGGCTGTTTTACTGTATACTATCCCACAGTGCCCCTCTCTACCTAAAACCATGATGGCAGAACCTTTCATCACTTGTGAAAAGCTCCTGAGCCCACCCTAGAGGTGTGGCCATAGAAATGAGCAAACACCCCCTTGTGGCCACTTAAAACCGGTTCTGGGGAAGCTCCTCTCCAGCTGCGATTGGTGTCTTGCTGGCTAGCAGGACAATAGAGGGGTCATACCCAGGTGTCAACTGCGTCTGCCTGTGACAGGGTAGGCCTCATTTGAAGATAATTAAGGTTCTGGACATGGCCCAGATGGCCACCTATCAGGCGGAGATCAAACCCTCTCCCTTTGTCTCAGTTCTGGGAGCCACTTCACACCTAACCAAGGAGCCATTCAGCTCTTGGGTGATACTGAACATTGACAGAAAGGCAATGGCTCAAACAGGACTTTCTAAAACCAGAAGTTTCAAAATAGTGATATAAAATCCTGACCCTGCCGCTACCTTGGTCTGTCCCTGCAGGAACTTTTGGACTGCCTCCCTTTGTGTCCCGCCATCGCTGCTGCTCCTGCTGTGTCCCCCCCACCCCTCCCGCCGCCGCGTTAGAGAACACCGTGGCCGCAGCGTGGAGGGAGGGTGAGAGAGGACTTCAACACCCAGGCTCCCCGGTCCTAATACCCCGGAAGCAGCGTCACCCTTCCAGCGCCCGGAGGCGCTTTAAAACCAACACAACACCCCGCGTTGCGGGACCGCGCGCGGGCTAAGCCCGGGCAAAGGGCGGGCCCTCTGTGGCCCTCAGAGGCCTGCAGAGACTGGACTGGGCCAGAGACTTTGTTTGCGCAAGTATTATTCATCCCACCCTCATAGGTGTTAAGATTGTTGTGTAGTTGGGTTTAGTATTGTGTGCTTAGTTTGTATTTACGTTGTTTGTAATTAGTGCATAGTGCTAATAGTACCTGATGGCCAAGGGTAAAAGTGTGATCTCCCAGCAAGGGGCGGGCACCTTGGACAATTATTTAATTAAAAAGGTAAACCAGATTAATACTGCCAGAAGGGCCTCTTTGGGAAAGGACACTCCCATTATGTTATCTGAAGAGTTGTCTCCCACTTTGGTAGACACACAAGTGCCTAGTAATTCTATCACTAGTGTCGGGAACACCGTATCAACAATAGTCCAGGTGCATGCCAAGAGACATATAGGTCAACTATCTAACCCTAAGGTTGACTCGAAGCATGCCCCGGTACCCGCTAGATCAGTACGAAAGTTCAAAAAAGCACTTCGGAGGCACAGGAGGTCTGATAACCGAAAAAGAGTAGCAATTATTGAACATAATAAGGGCTCCTCTATGGGGGACACAGGGATTGTGACTCCTTCAATGATTAACCCCACTACTTCATTGGTGGATCAATATGACTTACCTAATTCTGGGGTTGTGGAGGCTGCGGGGGAATTTCTGGTAAGCCCCCGCATTGTTGACCATCCCTCCAGCACGCCTGATAATACCTGCGAGCTCCTACCTAGCTTCTGGACTGGCAGTGATGAAGGGGGGTCATCATATTGTCCGGGATTCTCACCCGCATCTTCCTTATTCCTAAAAGATGTGTCCCCATCTAAAGTTGATTGTAAGCAAAGAGGGGGAGGCTCGTCGTTAGAGCGGCAAACAGTTAATCCCCAGAGGAACCCACACTTAATTCTGGGTACTGTGAATGATCTACCAATTCTCCCTGGGGCTATTTGCCGCCCTATCAACGAGGGTGAACTTTTGGAAAAAATCGAGCACCTGGTTAAACTATCTATGCAGCCCCTCCTTGATAAAATCATGATGAGTCATACACACCTGGATTTGATTGAGAAAAAGGTGGCAGAAAACTCATCTTTAGTTTCTGGTTTGGTGAATAATTTAGGTAATATGAACTTTAGCAAATCACCCACAAAAGTGTTGACCGCGGTAACACTAGCTCCACCTTGTTCCGTGACCAACTCCAAACCCATTCAGAATAGTCAAATACCTTATCGTCCTTCTCAAATTAAGGACTCAACCGCGCCCTTGTTGAAGGTAAAGTCTGTTAACAGGTCGGAACCTTTGGAAGGAAAATCAACACCTTCTCAATACAAGGCCATTAAGGCCAATAACGATAGTGAGGTCGGAAATCTTATTAATATCAATAAATATCGGTATCCTGTTCATTTACCGCCGGAAGCTGCCCCTTACGTGATTGTTATGGCGGGCGTCCCCGAGCTCCCCTCTAAAAACAGGGAAGACCATCAAGCCCTAAGGAATAAAGTCATCTATTGGTTGAGCAATAATAGACCTCTGCCTGCCCATTTAAATGGGGACATTTTACACGTTAGGCGCTGCAACTGGGTGGGGGCCCGGCCTAAAGATAAAACAGGAGATGTGATCATTGTAAATTTCAAAGATCACAGAGCTGTTAGGCACATCGGGACTCGTTTGATCAATGTAGCAATGATTCCATCACTACGCATTACCTTAATTATTTCTATCCATATATTACAGCCCAATATCGCAAGAACCAGGAGGTAAAAAAGAACCAGGAGGTAAAAAGGCACTCCGTTAATAGGTCTGCCTTTAAGTATTATGACCATAGCCAGACCCCGTTGTTGTAATCAGTTAACCCACCTAATCTTTATCCCAGGCAGCACTATCCCTGCACTCGAGGCCCGAATTATGGTAATAACTTCTTGTGGGATAATGGAGGCATGGTCCCTTTTGTCCATAATTTGCCAACCTATAACCGGTTTGAGGTTTTCTCGGGCCTTGAATGCGTGGATTGACACAAGAAGGATATTTGTGACAGACTATCGCTAGGTTCGGTGGGGCCTGCTGATATATTCAGTGAAAATATAAATGTTCAGAGGTCATCGGCCTTTAATGAGGACAGTTTACAAGTTCAAACTATCCTCAGCGTGACCCATGGTGATACTGGGAAGGATTGCTCTAAGGTTCCAAGCATACCTGACATTAATGATGGGGGAAATCATGAAGTCCTTCGTCACAAGCAATCTGAAAAGGTAATGGATATAGGGCCCTTATGTGATATTGGGGATAACGAAATAAGGAAAACCTGTACATTCCTTTTTTGGAATGTGGCAGGACTAAAGGAGAGAATAAAAAACCCATCTTGGGAAACTGTTATAGGTGGACATGATATAATGGCTTTTCAAGAAACCTGGACTATAGACCCAGTACACATTAATGGTTACAGAAGTTTTTTCACCCCGGCAGAGGGCGGCCAACACGGAAGAGCAAAGGGTGGTTTACTCACCCTGGTTTCTAATCAGCTTAAATGCGCCAATATTCAGTTCACGTTAAAATCTAGTTTTTATCAACTAATTACCCTAAGAAACAAGAAGGGATTTAGTGTTGTTCTTATAAATTTCTATAACAATATTCCAAGGAAAGAAATCCCTAGCATCCTAAAAATGCTAAGGGAGGATATACAACACGAAATAGACAAAACTGGCAGAGAATTTATGATTTTATGGGGAGGGGATTTTAATTGTAAACTTTGCCCTAGGGGCAAACAGGGTATCTGCGGATTAACAATAGAGCACGAGATAAATTTATCTCATTTTAACCATTCATTGCTTGGGGACTTATTAAATGACATACTGTTTACGTATGACTTGGGCTATGTTAATGAAATTGCTCAAGTACCCACTACCTTTGTGCCCACATTTATTGGAAGAGGAGCACAGTCCACAATCGATTTTATCATCGCCTCAAATAACTACAATCACAAGATTATTAATTCAAATATTTTTGATTTACCATTAAGCGATCATCTGCCCCAAATAATGGAGGTTGAAAACCCCTTTTTTGACGGACATGAAGATGTATCCCCTATGTGTACTGTCCCTGATGTAGTTTTAGGTAGACAGAACGGATATAACGTAAAGTGGGGTAAGGTGGTCCCGGAAAAGTTTTTGGGTAAGCTCTTGAATGCCTGCCCAAGCAGTTTCTCTATTTGCCTGGACGAAAAGTCTAGTCATGAGATGATAATTGAGCATTTTTATATAATAGCTTCCATTGTAAAGGATAATCTGTGGGTGGAGGTCAGGAAGAGGGCTAAGGGTAAGAAAAGTTGGTTCGATAACCTCTGTACCCGGTCCCTTACTGACCTAAAACGTGCTATTCATAGGATACCCCGAAATCCTAGTGAAATTAGAGGATGTAGGAAAAAATATAATGAAGCCCTAAAAAATAGGAAAAACACCATTAAAAAGGAGGCTCTGTTAGCTTTATGTGAAGCCTCACAGCTCAAGGATGCATCTGCAATCTGGAGGGCCGTCAATTCTCCGTTCCCCTACGATAATTGCAAAGCACGTATAGAGATTGCTATCGCCGAGGAAGATTGGGTAGAACACTTTTCATTTCTCTATAAGTCCCAAGATGTTTGCCATAGCATAGATTCTCCAGCAAGGGATAATATGGGTATTGGGGCTGAAAGACTGGTAATAACTTTGGAGGAAGTTATTGTGGGCCTGAAAGCAATGAAGGGTGGTAAGGCCGCGGGGCCTGATGGGATCCCTGTAGATCTATATAAGGCAAATACTGAGATCTGGGAACCAATGCTGGTACAACTTTTTAATGCAGCATTGGCAAGGGGCTTAAACCCGTCTTGGCTCACCTCGATCATTGTACCCATTTATAAGAAGGGTGATAGACAAAGTTGTGTTTGTTACAGACCTATCTCCCTTCTGGATTCATCCATAAAAATCGTTGGGAGAATCATCTTGGCAAGATTACAAACCTGGGCCGAGGAAAATGACATTATGAGTGATTTGCAATATGGATTTCAAAAGGGCATTGGCACACTCGAACAATGTATAAATTTAATGATCCTCCAATCAAAGTATATAAGGGTAAAGGGCGAACGTCTGTATTTTACGTTCGTGGACCTTTCATCGGCGTTCGATTGTGTATCACATGCCAAGCTATGGGCAATATTGAAAGAGTTGGGTGTGGAAGATTCCATTGTCTGCTTTCTTAAAGAATTATACTCCGGGGCTTCTGCCTCGGTCCGTTATGGTAACGGAGGTCAGTGCACTAGAAGGTTTGAGGTGGGCCGGGGTGTGCGTCAGGGCTGCGTCCAGGCCCCTTTTTTATTTCTGCTTTACATAAATGGCCTGGAGCATCACCTATTGCAGGAGTGCGTAGATATGCCTATGGTAGGGAGGAGGCCTATCCCCGCGCTCCTGTATGCGGATGACGCGGTTCTGATGGCCCGTACCCCCATGGCACTACAAAACCTGGTTAAATCATTTGAAATCTTCATGTCCAGTTTAGATCTGAAGGTTAATTGTAGTAAAACCTTCTCTATGTACTGTGGGAATGGATCTGGAAAGCAGATTAAAAGAATGTTTTTGAATCATGTTCCTTTGGAAATTGTCCCTACCTTCCCTTATCTTGGAGTCTTGTTCCATGATACTGGGGCATGGACTAGTGCGGTTAAGGCCAGAACATTATTGTTCCAAAAAACTATAATGGCCTTGAAAAACTTTATTAAAAAACTGGGTAAGAAACCGATAAAAGAAATTTTAACAATATATAATGCCACATGTGCTTCGGTAGTTATGTATGGCTCGGGCCTATGGGGGTATTCCAATATTGATTTAATTAAAAAAACTGAGAATAGGTTCTTGAGGTACATCCTGTCAGTTCCTCAAAGTGTCGCGACCTACATATGTCACACCGAACTTGGCCTACCCTATATATCTGATATTATCAGAATCCAACCCATTCTTTTGTGGCATAGGGTATGGACAACAAGTGAGTGTGTTATGAATCGGGCCGTCCTACAGGATGTTCTAAATTTGGATAACGTGGGTAGACTTGATTGGCTAAACTATGTCAAAAGTTTTTGTGTCAACATTGGCCGTCAACAATATTATGAAGACCCACTTTCAATGGATAGTATATCCAGAAACCTATTGGCTAAGTCATGTATGGAATACCTCGAGGATATAAGAGGGCAAGAGTAAGTGAAGAAAAAGTCAGTAACCTCGCACCTTTCTTTGTTAACTTGTACTAAAGTTCAGCCATACTTAACCTTGCCATTGTCAAACTATGATCAATTTCTTTTGACCCGTTTTAGATTAAACATTGTGTTTAGACTTCTGACCTAACCAGTAATGAACTTATGGTCGTCAAATTTGCCCTTGTGATGATTTTTCGTCCCAATCTGACATCCATATTTTATTTTTTTGTAAATGTTATACTTCACCTCGTAGGCAATTCATCATACCATTCCTCAAAGAACAGAAATTAAATAAATGTCGCCCAGCTTTCTTAGATTTACAAAGAATGGATACTGTTCTAACGGTTACCGTAGTTTTAAGCTTTTAAAAAAATGTTCTTAAACTTCGTAAAACAATTGCTTTGATGAAATTTAATATGACCCGTTGTTTTTCCCTTTTATACTTTCCCTGCGGGATTTGTAATCTGATGTTGTTGCTTTCATGGTTTTTGTTTTTTAAACCGAATAAAGTATTTCTTGATTCTTGATATAAAATCCAACTTAACCAGTAGGTTGTATTTTACATTGCTATTTAATTGAGTCCTTGAATCATTGTCCTAGCTATTCCCAAATTGAAGTATTATAAAGTGTAATAATGTAACCCAGTGTTTTCTAAGGAAGTGCCAGCCTTACCACAGTGAAAAATGACTTTGGAGATTTTTCTCTGTTAGGACATGTCAACAGAAATACACATTCCACATGTTTTAAATACCATGCCCTCTGCTCTATGAGCATGTAAGGCCTACCTTAGGGGTGGCTTGTACGCATTAAAAGGTAAGTTTAGGCTGTTCATTGTCAACTGGCACATGTGCTGCAATCCACCAGGGATATTTAGCTTACAGGCCCTGAGTACACTTTTGTACCATATACTAGGAACATATAGGTAAAGTTATATGTGGCAAGCAGGAGTGTAGCCAATTTTGGCATGTCTTAGGGGTCAGAACACATGCACTGGGATCTGGTTAGCCGTGCCCCAGGGTGAAAAGTCAAAAAGCCAGCAGCGTCAGACCAGAAAAAATAGGGGTGGCCATAAGAAAGAGGCATTTTGTTACAACAGTGTTGCTAGATGTCTTGGGGTAAAGAGAACTACTACATCCCCTGTAGTATCCATGTTTTCATATGCTGAAAGTGTTCTTCGCTACCCTTGGCGATCCACAGAGTTCAGCACTTGCCACAGACCAGGTCTAAAGGTCTCACATTTCAGTTCTGGCAAGGCTGACTCAGTGTTTTATCCTTCAGAGCTCAATACATTAAGTGCAATTACATTTAGTAAAAATAGTTCATGATAGTAACGGCTATAAGAAATTTCAATATTTCAGCTGTAAGCAGTATACATATATATGCTTTATTATTATTTAAAGTTGCTTTTTTATTTATTGAATATTTCTGAGCTCGGTATATATTTCACTTTTCATTTCTGATAGGCACATTTTTCTTCCAAGTATATCCTTAAAAGCATTTCTAAATTTAAACCTGCTTCCAGTTCCCTCTCTTGAAAAGTCGGTCGCGCCTGGGTATGCGCGGCGTGTAAGAAGCTTTGTGCTTTCCCTTAGCTCTATGGTTGAAAGTCTGGCATTCTTTTGATCTAAATTGCTTTGTATTCACAAGCACAGCTTTATGGATTGGTTTCCCAGCTATTTGCAGGCCTGTCTACATGCTTCAAAAGTAGGTTACCAGGTTGTCAATAATTCTGAAAAACAAGAAGGTCCTGTCAGTTAAACAGCAGGCTCACTGTCAGATGTTTAGCGTTTCCGTGGTCTAAAAATATATTTGCGGTAACATGCCCTATTTTTTCAAAATTGCTTTCACAGAAGCTAGGTACTTTTCTGAATAATACACGAGGAATAGGTTATCTACATACAAAGCAGTTGTAACCTTTATTGTAAGCGTTTAGCTGAAGCCTTCAAGCCAGAAATCTGCCTCTTTGTTTTGTCGCTTTATTGCCCACCTCCTGTGCTATCGTCTGCAAGTTTCTATATGTTTCCACAGCTCTACCATCTTTTTGTCCATACTTGCATTATACATTGGTACCCGAGCTATTCAATAACAGTTGCTTAAACCATTTAATCAGTCCCACTTTTTATAGCTCATTTTGTCTGGTGCACACACAGCCACACCCTCAGTGCTTCCACATTTGGTTTCGACGTCTTGAACTTTCTTACATATTGGGGGTGACTGCTTTCTCAGAACCACAGATTGGAGCAGCAACCCTCAAAGCCTTTTCCGAATTCCTTTACTGAATGGTTGATCTTATGCACATTTCATTACCTTGGTATTTATCATGGTACCCAGGACATAATAGAGGGTAACCTTACTCTGACCATTGCTTCCCTGCGACCACTACGGATGTTTTGAAGCACACTTCCACTTACGATGCAGGGCCGGGTCTCACTGTCCGAGATGGTGATGCTTCCACGTCTCCTTTATTATTTGTATAACGTGCCTATCCATATTCCGAGCTCCACATTCTGTACTCTCCATGGCATGTTGTGGACTTCCATTTGGAATAAGGGAAGATGGCTAGTAGCGATTCGGAAGCTCCAGTTGCCGGTTGAAAAAGGGGGTTTGGGTGCCCCTAGCTTTGAACACTAATATTTGGCAGCACAACTGCAATGTCCACCTCAATGGTTAGCCGGCCATCAGTTAGCTCATCTGGGCCTCCCCACTTTGGATCATGCCGGCCGAGCGATCCAAGAAACTGTTACTGCCAATGGCCAGACTTCCTGCACGATCGAACTAGCTCCTGACTGTAGCGCATGCTAGTTACACTGAAAGCCTGCGACTATCCCCAACTCTAACACTGTACATGCTGGAGATCCCTATTAACTCCATACGCCCCTTCAGGGAGTTGCTTGGGAGGGAGGGGATGGAGATCTGGGAGTCAGAGGGAGTAAATACCCTGAATGCTCTATTGCAGAATGCCACCCTTATTCCATTTAAGCAACACTGCACGGAACACAACCTGCCCTTGGGCCGTTTTCTCACTTATCGTACCTTACTGGCTGAATTACAGTGTAACTGGTAGATTATAGACACTGAACCAGACCCACATCCCCTAGTACAGGCGCTCCACATAATGGGTAGTGGGCGTCACCTTATCACATGGTTCACACAAGCGTTGGCAAACATCCCACAAGAGTTATTAGACCACATCAGACAAGATTGGGAGCGGGTCATCGATTGCGCTCTGTCGCAGAAAGAGTGGGACAAGATTCTTCTATACCCATGCAAATTCTCTCTCAATGCGAAATTTCAATATATTCAGCTCAGTGGAGCGTACCTTACGCCGGCTCGCTTATATTGAATATACAGCACTGCACCAACTTGTCCCAGATGTGGCTCCCAAAACGCTGGCATGGCTCACATGTTATGAACTTGCCCACACGGGTGGGGAAAACATATGCATTATGGAAGTGGGTTTATTGGGGCTCTACAGGCATAAGAAGGCGGAAAGCGCCATTAACTGGTTTATAGACCTGGCATTACTAAAATCTCAAGGAGCAGTTGCAATGAAGTGGAAGGATGCCCACCTTCCTGGATTATCCTATTGGTATGCAGCCACCGTGAAATTGAGTAAACTCGAATCGGTTTCACTCCATAGGGAAGAAGGTAGAGGCTTGTGCAAAGTCCTCATTGCACTGAAGTGGGACACACTCCTCCATGACTTGCTGGTTCTCTCAGAGGAGCCCTGATGTCCCAAGATAGATGGGGAGCTGTGGCGTCCAATGCACTCTCTTGAACCCCGTGAGGGTTCCCCGCTATATCCCATCCCTCGACACGCGTGTCCCCCTATTGTCTCTTTGTTGGAACATAATTTCTGCAATTAGACTGTCTTTCCGTTTAACTTTTACTTTATTACACTAATCACGTTTGGATGCAGATCCTACGGATTTCACGAACAAGTGCCGCTATGCTTGAATATTATTTGAGCAGCAATCCAGACTAACTGTGACTGTTGTGACATGCCAGTTGCAATTGTTTTGCAAGTTTGTTGATTTATGTGATATTCCAGGGGTTTATTTGTAAAAAGAAAATACATGCCGTGGCTCTCGGCAGCTTCCACCAGCCCATTTGTCCTATTAGCACCGACTAAAATAGAAGCCTACCTTGGAGCTGGGGAACCAGGTTCGACTCTCGGCATCAGCTCAACATCCTGCGATTCTCCATGAATCACTTAATCTCCCTATACCTACCATAAATGGATGTGTCCTTAGCTAATGCTCAAGCGCCGGTGTTGACGATTAAGTGCCGGTGCTGTACATCGGAACCCACCGGCTCAAATTAAGCAGTGTAATATTCTGAACCAATGCCTCCTGCAGTGCTCGATGCCATTGCAAAGGGTATGTAGACCCTCTGGGAACCTGTAATGTGATGTTGCACGTAACTGACTACTATAATTGGTGTAAAACTGTCTGCATCGATTGAAATCAATAAAAATTGTTTAAACAAAAGAGAGGTTGAGCTAATCTCTCTCCAGGGTTCTGATACCAATTCATTAGTGTTCATGTTATTCAGTTCCAGTGCGACTGCAATGGGCTTCCCTAAAAAGTCCCATCCTGAATCTGTCCAACTATTTAAAATTCAGGTTAGTCAGAAAAAGGGTAAGGTAGAGACAAGTAACATGTTGGTACCACATTAACACCAGTACCAGATACCTCCAGTTTATGGAATGATTTATTAAAAATGCGCCTTTTCCAGTTCCAGGTGATGTAACTGACTCTAGGTACATCTAGGGTTAAAAAATACCAGCCATCTGCTCATGCTTTGTGGACGGACAGGCCTCTTTCTTAAATAGGGACTTGGTAAACCCCTCCATTTTAATTTTTAAACTGGCATTTCTGCCTCTGTTTCCCTTAATTATCACTGGTGAATAATTCAGAGTTCAAGAATAAATACTAAGTGCATTATTCTTGTATGTGCTGTTTTAAGTATAAATTGAATAGTCCTAAAATACCAGTTTTTGCTTATTTTTCCTGGTGTTTTTTTTTACTGGTATTGACATGCAAATACTGGTCATGCTGGGAAAATGTGTGTGTGGTGGCACCCTTACCTACATGCCCATTGAGTCCATATACAGTTTAGAGTCTGAGAAAGAGAATAATGCTGCAAATTGTGTTTTCTTTCGCCTACTAACCATCCAGCAATCAGTCACAAAATAAGGGAGGGCAGAAACACATGTAGCTGTAGATAGAGATTCACATGATTCAGATATAGATTGTGAACCTCAGTATCATGCAAACAATCTCTAATTATATGGCTAAGACAATGGAGGATTTATATCTCTTTTCTCAATCCAAACCTACCAAGTGAAGCCTTTTGGTCCTCTTGCACCTCGGATGCTTTTATTAATCATGGAGTATGTAGTATTCTTGCATGTTGTTTTATTCCCTATGTTACTCTGTCCTAGCTGCTCAGCCTGTGTGAGTGTTCTGAGTGGAATGTTAGGTGTGTGGACTATGCGTGGAATGCTTGGGTGACTGGATGAGGAGTGACAGTTGGTGAATGGGGCTGAGCAGCTAGCAGGCTGCTTCTGGTGGGGCTGTTGATAATCACCTACAGACTGCTTACAGGACTTATACCGCTGTTTATGATGATCTACATGTTTTTTTTTTTTTGCAGAGTTTTATATAGCGCGGACTTGACCCGAATCCAATCAGGTATCAGAGCGCTTTACATAGCACCAGTTACGTTACATGAGGACACACATTACTTTTTTTTTTTTGTTAAGGCACGGGGAGATTAAGTGATTTGCCCAGAATCACAGGATGTTTAGCGTTATTACCGAGACTCGAACCCAGTTCCCCCAGGTCCGAGGTTGAGCGCCCTAACCGTTAGGTCAACTCCTCTCCCCTGCTACCTGTCAACCTATGAATAAACCTACTTGGTTTACATCGTACCCTCGTGGCATGATTACTATAGAGTACTCTAATTGAACAGTCCATACTAGTATTGGATGTCCCTCATTTAGACCCTTCTGTTTAAAAAGTTTAAACTTCTATTATGAAAACTCAGATATGAGCCTTTTGTTGTTCTAGGGCTATTTAACTGCTCAGTCTGTTGTGCCACAGATGCTGTTGTAAAACGGAAAAGACCTGCGACTATTATAGGTTTAGGGTATGTTTTCTGATTGATGATGAAACACAACTGGGTAGGTGGTAGGCAATGGGAGTTGATCACAGCTTCATATCCAGGATGTATTTCTTTCCCTTTTAGCATTTAGGCTGCTGCCCCTCCCTGAAAACAGAGACAAAAACTGGGGAAGAACACCAATTAAAAAACAAGCATTTTCAATGCAATAGGTCTCGCATATGCAAGAGTATGAGCTATTGGCTTTGTAAATGACAATGCCATTTTTGTGTGTTTTGAAAACCTGCAAGGGGTGCATAAACACACACTTTGTACTTATAGGTGTTGCTTACGAGAAGTAAGGCTGCTCCCCATGTACTGGCAGCGTTGTTTCTTGTAACCAACGACTATCAGCACAAAAAGCGTGTTTATGCACCGAGTGAAGGTTTTTAAAACATATAAATAAAAGGCATTGTTATTCACAATGCCAACAGCTCAAACTCTCGTAAATGTGAGAACTATTGTACTGCAACTATTTGTTTTCTTTATATTATGAAATTTGTAGTCCCATTTATCCCTTTATTAAGATTACGACTACATATTCAAGAATGCTTAGAATATATATGTGGCCTGGGTGAGATACTCAAGGCTACCTAACAGATGTTGAACTCCTCAAAACAAAGACAGTGCAAATGTTAATTGTAATCTAGGATATGGGGAATAAGTGGAGAGCCACAGAGTAAATGAAATTAACCACGTACCTTCTCAGCAAGAGAAGTTGCATTATACAATTTGGCAAGGAAACAGATGCCGCATATCTCTTCCTTGAAACTAGTAGTGCTCTTTATTGTATTTTTTAACCGCTTTAGGAAGAAGTAGACTATGTTATACATTTTTTGTTTTGTTTTTTGGCATAGGAAGATTACATGATTTGTGCAAAATCACAAGATGTTGGCCAGGCTTATTTTTATCTATTTCAAGATGAGCAGCATCTAACAACTAAGCCAAATTTCTCGAACGTCTCCATTTAAGAGACAAGCAGATGCTCACAAATTAAATAGGTGGGTTTCACCAGAGAAGCATTAGTAACTTCACAAGAAAGATATCTGCCACAACAGAAAGTGGTTGGGTGAGAGAGTAGAACTCTACTCACCTATCAGTCTGCAATCGGTGCTAGAGGGCGTTGGGTGATTTCTGCTGGCTGGGCAGTGAGCTGCGGTGGCTCCTTGCTCTGGATAGCTCCTTACCCCTTGTGCTCTCACCTGCTTTGCTGCTCAGCCGTGCATCGTCATTTGCGGTGGTAATCAAGACAGGAAGCGCAGTGCGTGTATGCTGCCACTCCGGGTGTTTGAGTGCAAAAACACTAAACTCGCTCACTCCCGTTGCATGGCCACTTTATTTTTAATTTACAGCATCATGGAGTACAAAATCTACTGATTCAGGAAGTTGTAATAAAGTTTGTTTTCTGGAGTCTTTGTTTTTTCTTCCTTGCACTTGCTCGGTAGCTATAGTGACCAGACAAACGAAAAGAAATCCGCACTATCCGTAGATAGAGGCAGACCTGTTTTTGACACTACAAGAGTACAGTGTAATGGTTAGCATTGGTTTAAAAGCTTTACTAATATATATGGCTCTTTTCTGCTAACGAAAGAATAGCCCTAAAGAGCTGAGAACGCAGCAATCATGTAACGGGAGCCACGTTAACAATTAAAAGAAAATGCTGCAACTGGAGAAGCTTAAATGCTAATGAAAATTAACAGTGAGAACAAGTGAAAGCATGTGCAGCTCAATATAGGCACAGAAGATGAAAGGAAAAATTGGTAAACCACCGGATGGTTGGAACGCAAAAAATAACAAGAAGCAACGGGTGGAAACCAACAATTTAAAAAAAAAGAGTTCTGCCAACCAACTATTCAAGAATGAAAGTTTAATGAAACCGTACTTGGCCGGTGCTCCTCTGTCTTTGAAGGGAAGTGACGTTTGGGCTGCCGTACGAGTTAGGAGGCAGTAAAAAAGACTGACATTGGCATGAAAATATGGCAAGCAGCAGGCGGACCAAAGCGGTACCAAAGTCGTTTTTTGCACTACAGCAGGTCTTGCAGACAGCGCATGCACTGTCTAGGCTCGACCCAACAAAAAGATACGCAGAGGGCAGGGAGATCCAATAATGCATAGTGAAGATTTCAGAGGGACAGTCATTGGCCTGTACACTGCATTGATGATTGTCAGGCTGTGAAATTTCCTACTCACGATTTTAGACAAGGTGGCCTTGGGATTGATCAATAAAGCATGATATTTGGCAGGTTGCAAACTACAAAACCGGGACACTTTAAGAAGTTTGCTGAATTTCTGCACCTGGATGCAACAGAGGAATTACTGATTTGGCAAAAGAAGGAAAGAAAGGAGTTTTACAGCAACTACAAATAAACGAAAGCATCTTGTGTGTCTTAGTGTACCTGATACAACATGATTGATGTGTACTAAGGAATTGCACTGTGACATTCAGAATCAAATCATGGACTTGCCTTTTAATGGTAAAACTTTATTCTCTCAACAGATAAGAACTTGCAGAATTACAAGACTGCATTTGTGACACTAAACTGTGAGTGCTGTAATGACCACTTCCCAGATTCAGAGGTTCCCGCATACGTCTCAGGACTTTCCGGCTTTTAAAGTGCTAGAGTATTCGAAAGTGAGACAATGTGCTACAAGTAACAAGCATTTGCAATGCAATCAGTCTCACCTTTGTGACATAAGTATTTAGCCAGGCAGCAGATTATCCTGGGTGCTGCAACATGGAAGCTTTAACACTAGTAGGAACACCAATGTAGTGCCCCAGCCCCCTTTTTCTAGCTTTTAGAACCAACTTATGCAATATGCCTCTTTATATGAACTATTAATAAACGTTTCATAAATTTCCGTGCTATCCTTTTGGTTCTTCAGCTGCTGCTCTTGACCTTTTAACTCCACACCCTTCACACATAGGGAAATCAATGTTTAAAGGTTTGTGTAAGATTCCCTTGCTGCTCTTAAAGAGGAGAGGAAGAAGGGTTGAAATGAAAACACCACCCAAAGTCAGGAATGTTTGCTCTGCCTTCTTTTTTAGGCTGTGGAATGTCAATCACACGAGCTTGAGAATGATTGGCAGTAGTATATTTATGCCTCTGCTGGCGGCACTGACAGTGCTATAAGGAAACGCAGGCTGAGGCAGGCACTACAGAATGAATCCCTCTGAATGTGAAACGGTGACACAACAGGAAGTGCCCATGCAGGTAAATGTAAACAGTTCCCAGCCATGGTGGCCCTCCACCTCATACTTCACTGCCTCCACACTTTAATTACCCAGCCTCCAGGAGACACACCGCTTTTTCAAATGAGTTCATTCTCCTAACAATGTTCACATCCAAAGTGAAAGAACAATGTTGCACGTCAATAGTCAGCAAATTTCCCATTTCACCTGTGCAATCAAACGTGCACAATGCATGCATATGATGGAGCACTACGTATTCATTTGAATTATTTTTAAACAACGTCATTATTTCCAAGAACCTATGTGCAGTGAAGCGCCCAGAGGTAGGTTAACTTGCACTTCACCCTGTATGAGAACCAAGTTATGGGAACACGGTGTAGGAACGGCTTTTCGGGTTCAAATGTGCTACGTTATTCCTATATTCAAAAGGGGGTTCTGTGTAACTATGTGCTCTCTCTCACCTATTGGCACAAGCCTTCTAGTATGTTAGGCGCCTGTACTATCACCTCAAAATCCTTTTCTGGAAACCGAGACCTGTAGGAAATCCACATGCCGCTCCCATGTATTGCGCTCCATCCACATTGAGATATAAAGCGTCACTCACGGGCATGTGTTTCACTTATTCACTAGTTGAAACAGTGCTCCTTTTGTGTGAGACGTGCCACAACTGTCTGGAGCAAAACCACATGCTCTCTGGGGGTGGGTGGTGGGGGGGAGTGCAAACATAAACAGACCTCCCACAAACAAAATTAGGGCCAGGTTCACTCTCTGTGTCAAAAAATGGATCTCACATTCTCTGTATCTAGTGAGTTTCCGAGCGCAACCCCAGCAGTGCCTAGAAAGTTGGTGAAAATATTGTGAAATCATTATATGGTAAGAGACTTCAAGGAAATTGTAAAAAGGGGCGGGAGTACTTTTAGCACAGCGGCCACTTGACAGAGCACGATGGCATGCTAGTTGCACGTGGTGCGGGGCAAACTACTAACGGATCCCAATTACATTCCGTCCATCATCTTGTGTGTTCTGCTGTTCGCCCTATGTGGGAAGGGTATGCCCAGACATGGGTCCCGTGCTCACTACGCCACTGGAGTCAAGCTATCCTGGCTGAGGAGGGGTGAAATCCCGAAACCGGTCCTAGGATGCTTGATTCCGGTCCAAGGAAGACATGGCTTGGCAGTTTGCTCTGGACTGTTCCCATGAGGCACAGGGTCAAGACTGATTTGCATATGGCCATGTCTGAACTGGGTTGGCGTGGTGAGCAAAATAACGATGGGTTAAACCCAGATCTGTGACTGTGGGTGAATGTTTTGCCAATGTGCAACCATACGTCCATCATCTTGTGTGTTTTGAATACATGCAAGTAGCAAGACATTGGGGCCCAGGTTCATAAACTGCACTTTTGAGTAAGTTTGCACTTTTGAGAAGGTTTTGTATTTTTCAGTATTCAGAAACTGCACTTTTGTAGTAATTTACACTTTTGTAGTGACGTACGCTTTTGTTGTAAAGCCAGCACTACGTATGGACAACCACTGTTACTGCAAAACCCTTACACAGAAAATAATGGTGGTAGGAACTTAAAATAAATGCACAGGATGTAATGTTAAATACAATTAATTTATTTTAAATAGTTAGAAGTATAAATATATTTAAAGTAATGTATAAAATGATTTTTAAATGTTCATACTTATTATTTAATTTAATTAAACAATGTAATATTTTATATTCACATAAATATACTCATTTTACATACATTTTAAACTTGAATTCATTTATAATTACTTATTTATGAATAATTAATTATTAAACATTTGGGTTATTTGAATAAAAAAATTTACATGTATTATTTTTATATGTTTTTGCAGTAAGTGAGCGTACACCCCTTTTTCACAGATTTAGGATGTAGAATTCCTATCTACGAACCCCAGGACATACTGTTTGGTAGTCAGGACAACAGGTTTTCATGTTTATTTTGTTCTTTAAACAAGGAGGCCCTACCTGCTGCAGTACAAACCTTTTGGCTGTCAGTTCACAGTGGCACATTATGGATCTGTGAATGATCTCTGATCAGAGAAGCTTGACATGCTTTTATTTTTAAAGTAAAACACAATCATGAAAAATAGCAAGTAGAAGAGAAACATTTGGCTAAACTGTGCAGTTTTAGGGACCATTTCTTTCTGGTATCATTTAGTGAAACATCTTTGATACATGGTAGTATTTCCAAAAATATTAATAATGAATAATCAGTGTCAAACTAGTTTTGGTAAGATAATGGGATATATGAACAAATATTGGCAAAGACAAGTCTGGCGATAGTTCTCAGCTTTTGGACAAGCATTGACAAAGACAATAGGTCGGGCAGTGGTTGCCAGCTTTTTTGGTTTTGTCATTGCTTGTTTTGTATTGACATGGTTTTGGAAAACTTTGTCATTGTGGAAGCAGCTGGGCATTCAGTAATCTAACAAAAATGTTTGCTAAAAGAACAAAAGATGTTTGGTCTTGAAAAGCACACATTACCATGGTAGTCTCTGGCAATGAATACAACTAATTTGTGTGCCTGCTCCTTGTTAAAGAGCAAAATACCGTACAGGTAGCCAATCATAACGATATATATATATATAATTTTAATAAAAACAAAAGATCTAAGAATAAGGCAGGCGTAATTAGGGGCCCAATTATTCAAGAAAGTCACAAAAGTGCACCTATATTATAAGTTCTTGCATTAGTACAGATTTATGACTTTCATGAATTCACAAGAATTTAGGCAAGTAGGTATGGAAACCGTACTCCTACAAAAAGCTTGTGAACTGCATTTTAGCATAAGCAAGTATGCATGTGTATGTTTGCTCGCGAAAATCTGCTGAACGTTTGCAAGTTTACATTCCTTACAATCCTTTTTTCCCCACCCTGAAAAAAGTTTCACTTCTGCCCTGTCAGAAGTAAATTTCAAACCATTCCTAGTGTGGCAAGAGATCAGAGAAATGTTGGTGGAAAGCCTTATACGTGCAAGTTTGTAGGTGTGCACAGTCTCAAAAGGGGATTCCAACTCTGGAACTACCACTTCTCTCTACTTACTGAGATTACGTAGATTTACAGGATGGTGGAAACATCAGGACATTCCTGGAATCCATACCCTGCCATAATATGAGCCCTGGCATAATCAGAGAATACTGCATAATGTGTCACTGTTGTATCGTTCCGGTGAAGCAAAGTGGTACAAGGACATGTGGGCCATGTAATGTATAGGACAGGGTTTTGGATTTGTTACCCACGTTGCGAGTGTGATGGGTGGTTACGTGGGCAATGTTCTATAAATATTGGGATGGACAGGCTGGGTCAGGGAGACTACCTGCGCCGGAACCTGTGATCAGTCTAATCAGTGTCTCCGTGTTTTTTTTCATTAGCCCAACCCATGAGGTCCTTGTATACTGGTTGTACTCAGATATACTGCCGGCACCACTGAGTGACCGACATAATATTGTCGACGAGGGTGTGTCGTGCCTTTTGCTCACGCCCTGCCCCCAGTGTTGATCACTGGTGTGCGGCGGCTGCATGTTCCCTCCTTGAGAACTTGGTGCTGTGAGAGCTTAGCCGTGTGCTGGAGCCTGTTAAGTCCCGTTCTCTGACCCACCGAGGGCCCCGCTTCCTGGTTACCAGTGCTGCCATGTGCATCCTGAAAAGGAGTCAGGTGGAAGCCGTCCGGCTGCAGCACTGCATGTTTGCTCGCACCCACATGAGAGGGCCTTTTATCATCACATGCGAAAGCCTTTTATCTTCACCAGTGGAACGTGACATTCAAGTAGCGCCCATTACAGGCCTCAGACGTAGATTGCATCAACGCTGCTCGCCTAGCCAGGTTTTAGGGTAATATTAAGGCTGCGCACCAGGATAAGTGTCACGACTACAGGAATGAGCAAGACGGATCGTCTACAACACAAGCGCACACGTTCATGGGCAGTGGTAGCATAGGTGGAGTCCCCAACCCATCCAACACCAGCTCACCAGTGGCAGCTTTGCATAAAACTGTTGCATCTCATGCTCAAAGTAAGAACCCAAGTGCCACCTCTATCATGGCCAGCATTCCTGCAATAGAACCTTTAGTAATAAAGGGAGCTCCCTCTGCGCAAGCGCCCAAGTAGAGAAACTTGGAAGAAAGGGTGTAGTTATATTTCGAGGCATTTGAGGTGCAGGAAGAAAGGAAAAGGTCCATGATCGTACATCTCGGGAGTAAAGCCATTCACAAGATCTCCAAAACCATTACAGAAGCTGCCCCGAAGATGCACAACATGCTCATAGCAGCTCTTAATGCGTACTTTGAACCGATGGTAAATCAGCACTACGAAAGGTTCGTATTCCGCCAGGCCAAGCAAAATGAGGAGGAGTCAATTAACGCCTTCTAGATACGACTGAAGAACCTGGCAAGCACCTGTGTGTTTGCGGATGAGAGGGAGAAGATACAGGGCCAAATTATCCAAGGGTGCCCATCAGCAAAACTCTGACCTCATCTTGCAGGAGTCAAGCAAATTGTTGACAGGCATTTTAACTATGGGCAGAGTGAAAGAATTATCTAAATCTCGGGCCTCCCACATGGAAGGAAGCTGTCCTACAAAGGGCGGTAAAGACGGAACCGGTTAACACCTGGCCCTAGTAAACCCAAAAAATTCACTGGGATTGCTCGATCCTGCGGGTGTTGCGGCAGTCCAACCCACCATCCAACTGATTGCCTCCTGCGGGGCATGAAATGAGCAGGGTGTGGGAAGTTCAATCATTTTGAAAAAGTGTGTCGCTAGGGCAAAGGACTGACCCCTCGCAGTACCGTCAGTGCTGTGCTGGACATACAAGAGCAAAACAGTGACTTGGATGATGATGAGGGTGCTGAGCATACGATCACTCCATAGTTACAATAGGTGCAGCATCACATTTACAGCACCATATACCCCAGTGTCATATACAAATAGGTATACACCTGATACTAGCCACTGTGGACACAGGCGCGTCCATTAACATTATGTCCATGGAAGCATATCAGGCCCTGCAACCTGCCCCACCACTCCAAAAAGTGGCAATGAGGGTATTTGCGTATTACAAGGCACGCCGCTACTCAAGCAAGGAAAATGACTGACATCAGTTGCCCATGGGTCTCAGTCTATAAACTGCCTGATCTATGTTGCAGAGGGTGGCCATGGCATTCTGCTTGGATGTCGTGTTGCAGAGGCCCTTGGAATTGTCACTTTCGCATTTAGAGTTCATCAGGAGGGATTGTCCCACATTTTAGATGAATTCCCTGCAGTATTCGAAGACATTGATGCTTGAAGGGTAAAGAGATGAATTTGCATATTGAACGGTCAGTGCAGCCTGTAGCCCTGCAACACATGCAGATCGCTTTTTACCTGAGGCCCCAAGTAGAGAGCGAATTAGAGAAGCTGGAAACTGCGGGGAAAATTGAGAAAGTGTCAGGCCCACAACATGGGTATCCCCTATTATGGTTACACGGAAGCCAAAGAAACGGACAAAGTGTGCATATGTGTAGATATGTGGATACCCAATGCCGCCATAGGCAGGGAACGTAATTTGACCCCTACCATCAATTTCCTGATAGGAGAACTAAGTGGTTCAAGCTGGTGGCTTAGTCGACTAATGCGTTAACTGTAGGGGCATGTGTTTGACCTCATGGTCACAGGTCAAATCCTGGTGGGTCCACTCAGCCTTTCATCCTTCTGAGGTCTGTTACATGAGTACCATTGAGTTGGGTAACAGTAAACATCTGTTATTCAGCACGGTGATACATGCGCTTTAAAAATACACACGTTATATTAGCTGGTTCACGAAGGCTGAACAGAGATTCTCGCGAATTTAGAAAGAGGCAATAGCCACACACTGGGGATGATGCCATTTCCACATGTATGTCTTTGGCCATCCTTTTGTAGTTACCACTGACAACAAGCCCCTCATTCAACTTTCCCAACTGACTGCCTCTAAACCACTTCCACAAATCAAGAAGTGGATGTGTCAACTTCAAGAATATAACTGCCAATTAGAATACTGCCCAGGGTTCCAAAACCCTGCAGATTATCTGTCAAGGCACCTCTGGTCTGTGACATGAGATGAGGAGGAAGAGGACAATGAAATTGAAGACTAAGTAAGATTTATCGATCATGCCCACTCTCAATCTCCATGGAAGCCATACGCCAAGCCACTGCACAGGATACATTTCTCCAGAGAGCACTTGAGGTGGTTAGAAGAAATCAGTGGCACCAGTTCAAAGCCCACTGGGCTCAACGTAGGCCAGACACCCAGCGCATTTTAGAAAGTCTACATCACATCTCCCATGAATTGTCTGCTGACCCGTATGGCTGTCTCCTTCAAGGACATATGCAAAGGAACCAATTGATGGACGGAATTCTGGACAATGCAACCATTCAACCCCAGTCACAAGGATCTGGGTTACATTCATCATTCTTTTGCTCACCACACCACCCTAGTTTAGACCCAGCCATAAGCAAATCAGTCTTGACCCTGTTCCTTGTGGGAACAGTTGAGCCCGAACTGCCAAGCTATGTCCTCCCTGGACCGGAAACAAGCTTCCTGGGTCCAGTTTCAGGGCATCACCCTTCATCAGCCAGACTAGCTTGAATCCAGTGGTGTAGTGAGCACGGGACCCTCGTCTGGGCATAGTCATTCCCACGAGTATCCCTAACCAAGAGGTTCAGCTTGCCCATGCTGGACACCACGGGATGGTCAAAACCAAGAGTCGTCTGAGAACCAAAATGTGGTTCCCTTTTATGGATGAGCAGGTCGAGACCATGATACAGTATCCACAGTGCTAACAGAGAAAGGACTGCAACAGCCGTGGGTCTGGACAAGTCTGGATTTCAGGAGCCTGTCTGATGAAAGGCATGCCATGGTGCTAATTGATGACTACTCCAAAAATCCTGACTTGGAAATCATCACCTCTCAAAGTGCTGATGGGCTGCTACTAAAATTGGAGTAAATAATGGCCACACATGGTCACCTCAAAGAGCTCAGGACTGACAATGGTCCACCTTTTCTGAGAGAAGAGGTAGCATCATACTTCTTATTGGCCACAAGCCCACAGGGAGGTGGCTGGATTGCGCATGCCAATCAACAACCCTATGAGTGGGCTAACTATTCCTTCCAGCACAAATACCTCCAGACCCCACACACTACCAACAGGCAGGCTCCAGGGCATCCATCCGTGGGATGGCTAGTTCAGGACTCTATCCCTCACCACCCTGCATGGAATCCCAATCCCGCTGATGACCAGAGAGTTTTGAAAAAGAGACGTGCCTCCAGTGCTCGTGCCAGTCGACGCCGGAATGCAAAGTGATCCCATTTCAAAACAGGGGATCCAGTGTTGGTCAATGACAGGTCTCCTGGAGCAAATTTGGACTGCCTTTTGAATGACGTCCATGGACAGTTGTTCACAATCATGGTATCAAGGTGTCAGTATGTCGAGGAGTGGAAGAAGTTACCTAGACTCCTTCCAGCTAAAGCAGTTCTGTCCATGGACTCTCACTGACCAAGAAGCGAAAGAAGTGGGCGCTGACCTGTGTGATTCGGAAGACGTACCTGTGACAGAAAGTAGTCCTTCTATGATCACTCAACCAGTGAATAGGGGAGCTAGTGAGGCCAGTTCCCACACAATCTCATTAGGAGAATCAGAACTCTCGCATCCAGACAATCTAGTAAACTGAAACACTTGCACCAGGTATGAACTACGCAGCAACCCGGTGCCCTCTAAACCATTTTGTGTGATGATATATGCTCCGACACAAGGTAACCTAAGTTTTCTATGTGAGCTGTTTTATTTGATATTGTAGTCATTGCTATACATAATGTGATGTCTAGATTATCCTCTCAATTAACAAGATGGTATGTTCACATATATAAGGTTTGCATTAGTTTAAAAAAAAGGAGGAATGCTGAGTCGTACCGGTGAAGTAACTGGTATAAAGACATGTGGACCATGTATTGTCTGTGAGGGGGGTTTTGGAATTGTTACCCACGTTGCAGTTGTGAGGGTGTTGGCCCGCGGTCACGTGGGCAGTGTTCAATAAATACTGGGATGGGCAGGCTGGGTCAGGGAGACACCTGCGCTGGAACCGGTGAGCAGTCTAATCAGTGTCTCTGTGTTTCATTAGCACAAGCCACGAGGGACTTTCATGCTGTTTGTCCTCAGATATACTGCCGGCACTCCTGATTACCTGGAGCGACCGGCATAACAATCACCTCTATGTGTGGCACCAAAGGGACATGTGGATTTAATTTTTATAGGACAAGTAGATTTTTGAAGCATCCTGTCCCATGGGTAAGGATATATTTGATAAAATTCCCACTCCTGAAGTTGTATCTCCAACACAACATGCCTTATACAAACAATATTACAGTTAATATCACTTTGAATGTGATGCTCGTAGACATTGTGCATTTGTGAGCTAGTCCTCTTACAATTTCTCTCTTAGAGGCCAACAAGGCACTTAGGGCAGTTAACTAGACATTTGTATTCTTAACCAAGCAGAAGTAGAACTTTCCATTTAAGTGTATCAGGGCACTCCAGTCTCTGTATCTGTTTCATTCTGCTGCCGTCTGCATAAACCAATCCTATCTGATATTGTTTTGATTAGTGGGGGAGCTTACCAGGGGTGTCCTCCCTGTCTTGGCGTATTTGCCCAGTAAGGTTTTTTGTAGTCTACAATCCCATTGGTGGAATGGCTTTGCAGTAAATGTGCAAATTTTCTAGGGTATTGCCTCCTCGCCAGCAGAAGTCAAACATCATCATCAACCAACTCTTCACCACCATTTCCAAGCTCCAAATAGCTAGTTACTTGGTAGTAATGCTGTTCGTATGTCCTGGTAGAGCATAGGCTGCAAATTATTAGCCTTGGTCTTTTTTTTGTCTTACATTAATAAAACCCAAATTACCTGCCAGAGTCCTTTAACCCCTTCTATGCCGAGGACGTAACAGTTACATCTTTGGCTATTGCGCTGGTGTGCCGAGATCTTAAACGTTACATCCTCAGCATTCCACCCAGAAATCCCTCTGCTGTAAACAGCTGAGGGATTTTTGTTTCATTTTTTTAGTCTTGGGAGCTGGGGAAGAGCTTCCTCAGCATTCAGACATTTTTTTCTCAATGTAATGACGATCTCGCACATGCCACGCTGACGTCATTACATTAAAAGTGAAACTGAAATGAGTCGATTGGCTCCTTTCAGTTTCACTGTTTCTGCGCTTGTGGGGCTATCTCAGCCCCCGAGCATGAAAACACATGGGAGAGGTATCATTGGAAAGGGAATAATCTCCCCTTTCTAATGGTCCATACCTAGTAGATCCCTACTTGGGGATTGCCACAGGAGGGTGACCCCCCAAGCAGAGATTCACCACTAGACACTGGGTGGGAGCGGCCACTTGGGCAAAGGGTTTTGCCCCCCACCCCCCCCCCCAACGTTTTTGGGGAAATTCAGTTTTTCTGCCCCCGATCTGCCCCCTGGGGGGGGGGAGCCCACTAGGAAGCCAGAGAGGATATTTTTTTTGAAACAGTAGGGGTGTGGGCTGCCTAGAATAGGCAAACCAATGCCCACACCCCACTACCCCCCCCAAAAAACGGGCACAGTCTTTATGCACCCCCGGGGGCCTATGGGGCAATAGCCCCCGATCTACCCCACCAGAGGCAGAAAGCCCTCTAGGATGCCAGGTACAGGTTTTTTTTTTTAGCAGCTCAGGGGTGAGGCCTGCCCAGAAAGGGCATGCTAATGCCCCCCCCCCCCAAATAAATAGGAGCAGTAAAGCCGACTGAGCACCAGAGAGTATTTTGTTTTAGCTAAAATATGGGTGGGGCTGCCCTGAAGGTGTTGTGTAGTTCCCACTAGTCCATAGAGTCTGCACGTTTGTGGACAACTTAAAATCTGGGTGGGGTGCTTAGCCTTTATTCCATGCACCACATGGTATATGTGGCCTGGAAACCAGCTAGCTCACTATACCACCACAAGCCCTCCAAACAAAACAGGAAGCATATGGTTTCTGGCAACCACTGAACATGACAACCCTGACCCCTCAGGGATCTTGGTGACAGATCTAGAACCATTTTGCTGTGTCACCCATGTTGTCTTGCTCTCACAGAAGTATACAGAGAGTACACAATGGGACATTTTCTATACATTTATTGAACCAACATGGTTCTTGTATAAAATAGATGTGCTGCGATAATCAGGAGAAAGAAGCATATGAAAGTGATTACAAGCACCAAAAGAGTAAATAGTAGGTATAGTTCCACAAGGGTGCTAAGAACAGTGTATATAAGCAGGCATATAAAACAAAGTGGTAATCAGACATAATCCTACTATGTAATCCCCACTCTATGTGTCTAGAGTGTATGTAGGTGTATAGCCAAGAATCCCCCCCAATGGGATGATCCAACCCCATTATCTGGTGGGACAGAATGTAGGACCCTATCTTGGTCACAAACTGGACACTACTCCCGGAGATGTTAGATAGCTGCTTGGCGAAGCCTCAGCATGCAAGAACCCCTTGACATCAGCTGAAGTGTCTCCTCTGCTAACCCCTGCAAATCTTTATTTATAGTAAAAAGCATCCGCACGATGTATATGCAGATTAGTGTTGTTATGGGTATGCAGATAGCCCCGTCGCCCCCATGGATGAAGATAGAACAACATTTGTACTGTGTGCGTAAAGACTTGTACTCAGTGTTTAAGGCATCATGACAATGTTGTGCAAAGCCAGATATGTAAGCAAAGCAGTTTCAGAGAAACTAATCCAACATTGTCACATACGCAAATATGTGCAAAAAGTCACAGTAAAGTGTTATTGTGTGGCAAGAGGACAAAGTAAGAAAATGTGCAGCGTTGCTACATGGGCCTAATACAGACACATATCAAAGGGCATGCCAATTCCCCCAACCCAATCAAAACCAAATTGGCACAGTATTTATGTCCCCCCTGGCAGGCATGTGGGGGCAATAACCCCCAATCTACCCTTCTGGGGGGGCTGAAAGGCCACTCAGAAGCCAGGGACTATTTAGTTTAATAGTTCAGGAGTGGGGGCTGCCCAGAATGGGCATGCCAATGCCCCCACCACCCCAAAACAAATTGACACGTTTATGCCCCCCTGGGGGGCATATCAGGCAATAGACCCCGATCTGCACCCCTGGGAGGGCAGAGAGCCCACTAGGTACCACAATCAGCATGCCAATGCCTCCCCCCCCAAAAAAAAACCATAGCCACAGTCTTTCTGACTCCCCTGGGGGATAGATGGGGGCAAGAGCCCCCGATCTACCCCCCCGGCGGGGGCAGAAAGCCCACTAGGCACCAGGGATATGTTTCTGAGCATGTTGGGGAGCGGCTCCTCCACACATTATGACCGTTTCTGCCCCCCCTAAGGGTGAGATCAGCACTAGTTTCCACAAGTACATCTTACTAAAGACCTAAACACTCACTGGAACAACCCCAAATTCTTATAAGCTCTTCTTGGCACTCTTTCGGTGGCCAGTGTCCTGCAGTTTGATTGGTTAGAACGTCATGCTATCCCATTCTTCCTGTTTGTTCACACCGATGAGGTCAGCAACTATTGAAAGGCACATTAAATAGTTAACTGACATTCTTTTGCTGCCTCTCTTTAGTGTCTTCCTAACAACCCCTCTCTGCTTAGAGATGTGGATTTTCTACAGCACTCTTTCAGTGGGGAACCTCAATTATTAACAAGCATTTACAATGCAATAGGTTTCGCATTTACATGAGTTTAAGCTATTGGTATTGTAAATGACAATGCCTTTTATTTATGTTTTAAAAACAAATCAAAAATAAAAGGCATTGTTATTTGCAATGTCAGTAGCTCAAACTCGTTTAAATGCGAGACTTATTGCATTGCAAATGCTTGTCTTTCTTCGTTAGGGCAATAAAATGACAACAAAGACGAGCATTTCACACAAGAGTTTTCCTACCGTTTGCACTGGTTCAGGGCGTTATCAACAAACAAGACTTTGCTCTCTTGAGAAGTGCTGACTAGGAGAGGTGAAAAGGTTTTCTTACTGAGGACATAGTCACGTTGAATCTCTGAAAGAGCAATCGTTCACTCTAACTCACCTGTGTTGTTAGCTTATGTAGAAATAAGGTACCTATCGGGCCACCATGATAATCTTTGTATTAATTACAAAATGAAGTCCGCCTCGGCTCTTAGGAAGACTGCTCCTATGGTCCTCACAGCAGAGACCGCCGACCTTACATCCTCATCCTACAAATTTGTATTCTTTCATTGTATTGAAGTATTTTTATTATCCCTGGAACTGGGAAACATGCGAAACGCGCTGCTCAGCAACTGTTTGTATGTCCTGCACTACAAACACTACTGTTGTTGGCATTTGTTATGCCCGTTGTAGACACGGCTTTTGTCGCAGTTCTGCAGGGAGATTACTCCACCAGCGGCCTCTGCGCTCACAGATGGCATTACTGTCATTATTTTTGTCATGACATACTGCTTGATCAAGCATGGTCGCTTACATGGCATATTGGCTTGATTTTCTAGATGGGCTTAAGCGAGAGACACTTAAAATTGTCTTCCTCCACTGTTGCAGTGTTAATCTGGGGCTCTTGTTGCAGCAATTAAACTCGGCAGCTCCATCGAGAAATGGTCTTTTGTACGAGAGCGCCTGCTCTTCCTAGGCGCGGTTATGTTACAAGAGCCTTTCCCAGCGGGGCTCCCGTTGTATTAACGCACATGTTTAAGTGAGAGACACTTAAAATTGTCTTCCTGCATTGTTGCAGCGTTAATCGATGGCTCTCGCTGCAGCAATTAAACTCGCCAGCTCCATCCAGAAATGGGCCTTTGTACGAGAGCGCCTGCTCTCCCTAGGCACGGTTATGTTACAAAAGCCTTTCCCAACGGGGCTCCCGTTGTGTTAACGCACATGTGGATGGATGTGTGTGGCCTTGGAAAGTGCTAAACTGAAAGCGACAGCTGTTTCTAAATCTAAGCATGTTTTCAGTAAATGGTAGCAGAACACAGAACAAATAACCTTCTTCCATTAAAAACAAGCTCTTGCCATTGTGGAAAGGCAGACGCTTGTTTACATCGCGCTTTCTCCGTACTGAAAAAACAAAGTGCCTACATGGAGAATGAAGGACAGAGTGTCACGCCCCCAGTAAAAGATCCAGTCCTGGTGGGTGGGGCTAAAAGCAGTCAGAGCGGTAACAAGGAAGGATTAAAAAGCCTTGTTCACAATAGAAAGGCTGCGTTTAGCATAAGCTATGACGCAAGCCAATGGAAAGAAGTGGCGGGGCTTCAAGTCCCCTTCAGAAACCGTATTGATTCCAAGAGGCCCTCGCATGGCGAGGGCAGCGCATGTGAGCTAACGCCAGGCGAGACCTAAAAAGGAACTATTCTTCTGTAAGATACTGTTGACCCCAAAAGAATGTTCAGCTCTCTGGTGTACTGAGAAGCTGAACGATAATAGGCGACTTACAAGTAAAATTGTCATGAAGACACAAAGAACAATCCAACTTTAAACTCTCAAAAATTTCAAAAACAATGTTTAAAAAAACTAGTGAGAATGTGTCAGATCACACTTCCATCAAAACAATTTCTTTTTGCGTTTAGCTGTTTCGTGTCTGCTGGAGGGTTGGGAGCAATGCTGACCTTCATGGCTGTAACAGGTGCTAACGGGTCTGCGGTTGCTGGGCTCAGAGTCCATTATGAATATGATATGGACTCTTCAAAATTCAAACAAGTGTTTTTCTTTGTAATGCAAACATTGCAAGTTATTTCATGTTAATATATGGAATTAGACAATTGTATTGTGTGGCGATTGTTCTAAGTGATCGTTTATAATCATGAACTTAGAAAATGAATACCCCCATTCTTACTTCCCTGACACAAAGAGGAAAGTGAGCTGTCTTTTGCCCATAATCTGTGGCCCCTACTAGGGTGCTACAATAGATGGAGTAACATTGCTTTTGTGCATCACACACTCTGGAACAATGTATTTTAAGGCGCTCTTGCGTAATGAAGGAAAAAGGATGCACTGTGAAAAAAAGAATTACCCAGGATCACACACTATCAAGTATTTCTTGGGGGAAATTACCCCTCCACAGTGGTCAGGCTAGCTCGCTGTGGGCACTTGCTATGAGAAATTTAAGAGCTGGTCTGAAATAAATTGCCTTAGTTCCCTGTCTGGCCCTGATGACATGGCTCACATACTCTCAATAAGAGGAGTCGTAATTGTGTCACAGTATTATAGCAGCCATATTACTAAAGAGCGCTGTAACGCCTCTGTGCCTTTAATCCTGAATATACCGAATATAAATGATGATTAACAGTGCTACTTTCAATTCAGAAATCAGGCCGAATAACATCATCTATAAATATAGCCAAGGAAAATGGATTGTTAAAACAGTGGGGTAGAGAGCTGTGGCTGAATTCCCAGAAAGTCAAAACAATCTATTTCCTATTATGTAAAAGGCTTTCTGTGAGGAAAGTCAAGCAAGCTTTGATAGCTTGGCAGCAAAGCGTCCATCAGAGAAAATTGTATGTGGTAGCAACACTGGCCCATTATGACATTTAAATAATAACAAACGAAAATTCTCAAACCAAATTAGTTCGTCAAAGTAAAACCCACAATATGTTAATCTGATATTGCAATCTAGTGTTGTTTAAAAGATACATTAGGATGCTTTTTGGATCAGAAGCAGTCTTAGGAAGTTTCAGTGTAAACGATCCCTAATGTTTATCTAGCTTTCTAAAATGGCCAGTTTAGGCCAGCAGGGCATTGTGCCCTTTAGCTTAAAAGAGGGCAGTTGTAATGGGGTGTACACTCATCCATAACAACATAGGGCGAGATGAACAAAGATTCGGGCCGTTTGGGTACACAAAAATGCACTTTCAAATGCCAAAGCCCAAATTGCGATTCAGTAACGAATTTGGGTTTGTGAATAGGTATGTGGAAGGGGTGCGTTTAGGGCGTCCCTTCCCAAAACCAATTCACATTGATATGTACAAATGTTTTGCGACCGAAATGCCGTTACAAAACATTTACACTTTACTGCCAACTCAAAGTTGGGATGGTGTGTAGACTCCTCCAAAATAACATAGGGCTAGATGTATGAAGCCTCGGTCCATTTGTGAACACAAAAAGGTGTTTCCAAATGTACAAAGCCCAAATGAGATTCGGCAACGAATCCTGATTTGGGTTTGCGAATTGGTGTTTAGAACTGGTGTCCCGTCTAAATACCGATTTGAATTCGTATGTACGAATGTTTTGTGACCGAAATGCGGTCACAAAACATTTGCACTTTCCCGCCAACTCAAAGTTGGTAGTAACCCATTCGCAAATGGGAAGGGGTCTCCTCTGAGAATGGTTAAAAAACATTTTTTAGCAGTAAAAAAGGTATATTTTTTTCTATAAAACTCATCCCATTTTCTTTAAGGAATGTGGGCTGCATTAAATAAAATAAAACAGATTGCTTTATTTAAAATCAATCAGATATGTTGGTCTGCTGACCCCAGGAGGCCACCATACTGTGATGGCAGTGAATTGTAGTGGGTCTCAAATGCGACCTGCCTCATTAAAATTCATGAGGTAGGTCTATTTGCGACCCACTCTCTATGTAGGGAATAAGGGCTACATAACCCATTTGTACATTAATAATAGCGATTACCAAGTATCGATTTTGCAAACAAAACGCTACTTGGTAATCGCTGTTACTATTGTTCGTACATCTAGCACTTGGACAGAAACTCCCCAAAACAGAGTGCAGCCAACATCATGATGGGACGTGGCTGCCACAAAATAGCAGTGCCAGTAAGTACTGTGGTCATTGTGGCTGGTATGTTTGTCATAAAGAAACCTATGCAAGAAGGGTGTTTTCATCTGCTACTTTTCTGTGACGTCATTTGATGGATAATGATGTTTGTTTCTACTGACAAATCTATTCAAGTGCTTGCAGTTTGCAATGTTTTATAATTTATGTCGGAATCCTGCGACATGTAAATCTTAAAACACTATACCTTTTAAACAGTGTTCTTGTTTATGCAAAAGTGTTTTATATTAAATCAGAATATTTTGAACCCATTAACAGATAGGGCCCCTAAACATCAACATTGTGTTTTCAATCAAAATGACGCCTTCTAACCAAAAATATTAGCCATTACATTGTGTACAGCACATACCCAAGTTAATTATATTCAAGCAGAGAATGCGGCCTGTGTAAGCAGTTGCAGAGCACACAGTAAAATTTTCTAATTAGGCTGTGCAAAGATCACTGTCAAGATGTTTTATCTAGCATACAGTGAAGAACTGAGATTCCCAAATCACATTTAGTTGGGGAAAGAACGCTGCCAGCATAATGATCAGACCTGCCAACGCGCGAAAACGTTCCAACGTGTGAGGAGTGATCGGGCCTTGGAGGGGGCAGGGCTTTGTGACGGGTATAACTCGAGGGTCTTTATATTCACAAGAGCCCACCAACAAACAAAGCTTCTGAGACAGCCACTGATTTCTTGGGAAAGCTCCTCGCCCCACAGAGGACACTGGCTGGACAGAAACCCCAAACAATAAGCTGGAAACCTACTGTTTTCAGGGGTTTCAAATTAATTGTGTGCATGCCTTGTGATATTGGCACCTCACCAGGTGACCGTGTGAAGGGAGCCAGTATTATGTGCCCCACGGTGGCAGGGTGTGAGTTGAAAAGTCTAAATTATTCTTTCTTCAAACATTGATCTAAGGGAATCTTTTAAAATGATAATCCGTGGCTGGAAGTACAACCAGAGATGACTGTCTATATACTTCTACTCTGACAACACAGCAAGAGGTTGAAGCCTGCAGAAGAGGGTGGCAGGAAAGTGCAAGTTAGAAAACTCATTGTTCTATCAGTTCACCACTTCATAAAAAGGTTCCTAGGGAAACGATTTTTCTTTCAACTATAGCAAAAAAAATGTATTTCTATATATAGCATTTCTTTCACACGCTTTCTTTCTCCTTCAAAAGACCATGTGGTGAAATGCCCCCTGCTTGCCAGCTTTCATGCTGAAGAACATTTCATTCCACTGTTCAATATTTCAAGCCTTGTTTGTACCCAAACTGTGTAATACTGCTTCATATTCAGCCTATTGAACAGAGTGGATAAATAAAGTTGTGCATTTAAATAATAGTTATTTCTACCGATGAAGAGTATATCTTGTTTGTAATGTTTCTATGCCAAATGTATCTTCTTTCTTTCATTTATGCATGTTGTGACAGCACCCAGTTACACTTCAATTCATCCTTTCCCTTCCGCACAAACACAGAAAGTAAGCAGACAAAAGTTGAGATTCCCTGTTTTTCTGAGGCAGTTCCACATTAGTTTGTGAAATGCAGACTAGTTCATTATGTACAGTCTGATTGGTTCCCACCCATTGCAATGCTGTTTGTATAGCTCCAAATGTAGTACTTAATAAGAAATGATATCAAAACATAGTCACATATTATGCCGTAGGCCATTTATCAGTGTTAGTACCTAGTGTATAACATTTCCATTTGCATCACCCTTGATTGGCCACTCTGTGAAGCTTAGACTTTAGAAAAAAACAAAATTGAGAAATATATAGCGTGAACTAGACCTGAGACATCGGGTATCAGAGTGCTTTACATGAGCACCAGTTTCGTTACAGAAGGACACATTCATTTTTGTTAGGCACGGAGAGATTAAGTGATTTGCTCAGAATCACAGGATGTTGAGTGTTGTTGCTGAGACTCAAACCCGGTTCCCCAGCTTCGAGGTCGACCGCTCTAGCCGTAAGGCCACATCCTCTCCCCTTTTTCTTATATACTTTGAGAGCAACCATAGTAGACCCTAACTGCTTAATCAACTGTCCAGCTCTCAGGTCCTAAAAATCACCCTGATAAGGGAATGTGAGTGATTGCCTCTTCTTATGAATGATTCTTCTCAACTTCACACCACTGGCTGTAAACTGTGATTCCCATCCATGCACTTCTGCACATGCTTCAGCTTTTCTACTTGAGCAAGCAGAGGCTAGCGCAACCACCCACTCAGTCCACTACAATGACACAAAACCCCTCATTTGCCCGTCTGGTTGGCAAACCTCTTCTGATTGGTTCCTGACAAGTGCGGCTCCTCCCCTAGGGTGGAGGAGCATCGCCCCACTGCTTTCTCGCAGTGCGAGAAACAGAAACATAAAATGGTAAAACTACCATTTTATGTTTCTGCTTCTTGCACTGCGAGAAAGCAGAAGTGTTTAGTTGTGGGCGGGCGGGTGTCCGAGGCTGCTCTAGGGCAGAAAAGGAGTGACTTGCCTACTGCTGAGGGTGCTGACTGTCCAAAATGGCCTCCCAATAGGAGTCTGGCTGGTCCGCGTCCCGACCAATCACAACGCAGCCATTGTAGCGTTGTGATTGGCTTAGGGGAGGGCGGCTGCTTGCTCCCTGTTCCTGAGACAGGAGAGCAGGAGAAGAGCAAACACAATGCGGGACCAGGCCGGCGAAGGTAAGTTAACTTTGTATTTTTATTTTAAATTAAACCCCTCCCTCCCCGCAAAACCCCATCCCAGTGCGAACCCCCCCCTAGCCCCCTTCAACCAGCGAGTAATGCCGGATGTGACAGGTTCATGAAGGGAAGCACAGTCTCCGAGTGTCCACTACCTACCACAACATTTAAATACTTAATGGATTGTGACAAACTAGTGGCTTAATGAGTTTGTAATTGCTTTAAGACAATGTGAACTGGTGTTCCAAGGCTATATCTTCCACTCACCTACATCACATCCTTCACACCTGTGGTCTACTTTTTGTTATTGGTTTCCACAAATGTAAACTTGTATTCTCCTGATTAGCATGTCCCAAAATCATTATTACTTATTCAAATGTTTCTAATCTCACCACCAGGGCTGCCTTACTTCCATCTGATTAGCATCCACCGTATCCACCTCCCTTTCTCTCAGTTCCTTCGACCCCCATCACAATTTGCCTCATCTCCTGTGTTGTTATAACATCTCACTGTTAGTGCAACAACACACACAGCTGCTGCAGTCATGCTGCAAACAGCCCATCCACGTAAGAAACACTCTCTACTCATTGGCCACTTTAACTCTTGCACATGTTCATTCTGAGTACTACGTGAAATCCATGTCTGGCTCACCTTAACAGATGCCAGATTTGCCATCAATATCTGAAAATCTGATAAGCTATAACTGGCAGGTACCTGACTTCTGTCCTGCAGTGTGATTTATTTACAACAACAAAGAACCTACTGAGACTTTGTCATGTGGAAGAACATCATATTGAATTGACATTGTGTCTATACCCATGCCCTGAAAGACTACTATGAACCTTCAGCAACACTGGCCCACATCATGCACCAAAACCATAGTACTGCAACCAGGGCACGAGGCGCCACATTTAGAATGCTAGGTAAACATTGCCACAGCACATTCATGGGAAGCATGGCAATCATCCTCGCTGAGCTTCCGCCATGCAATTTTGCGCCACCAGTTTCTTGAATTATCTTCTTACGCAGCATTAATTACACTTGCCCTAACCTACACGAGCAGCTGCAGTACCTCCAAATCAAGCTGGTTCACCCTAGCCCTTTCAGACTTCTCTATGGAAAATAATATTTTTGCTTAAAAAATTGCTTAAGATGCTGTAAGTGCTAAGATACCCTTGAATGATAGCTGGACTATATAAATACTTAACTAAACTAACACAAACTTCGCACCGCTGTAAATTAAGCACTGTTTTGAACATCCCAAAATATGACATTTTCATTGTCCTCACTGAAGAAACTATTCCTCTGACCACCATAATGTGGTACCCAACAGTTTGAGAGAATATTTAGCTTCCGCCTGGGAGAAAACACAAGGTTTTTTGTAAAACTCTCACCCACTAGGGTTACCACTTGGTGGCATCATAGGGTCCTCTCCATACCGCTACGGAACGGGGCATGCTGGGACCTACGAATTACGCGGGAGGACTTATAGTGACTATGAAAGACAAGATGGTCTATGAGGGAGGAGTGGGAAGGGGCAGAAATAGGTCTTTAAAAGTACCTGGCTAGTAGGTTAAGCTTTTTTTTATTCCGAGCCCTAGTCGGTTTGGTTAAAAAACAGGGGAGATATTAGGAAACAAGGGGGTAATGTTCGTATTTCCTAATAGTCTAAATGTTTCTAGCCATACCCATATTGGATATTGGAAACAGGCCATTTCGTGGCTCATTATCAACAAACATGTGGCAATCAGTGGCACATCTAGTGTGAACCCCAATGGAAATATTGCTATATGATCGAAATACTTCTAAATACTTTAACACACATAAATATTTACAGACAAAACACACCACGTAGATATGTAAAGTTCAGCTAATGCTTCATGGTTCATCCTGCGGAGAGTGAAGTCTGTAGTCACACTCTGTGAGAAAGAGCATATTAGAGTTGCTGGGAAAAAAACATCTGCGTGTTCGATGTAAAGAGATAGTTTATAAGGATAGTGTCATGTTGTGTCCCAAAAGGGAGAGAGTCTTTGTAGACTCTTCATTGTTATTTACATGGATTAAATGAAAGGCAGTGTTTGCGCGTTTACCTCATCAAGACTTCTACTCTGCTGTCTCGCCTACTTGGGAGCCGCCAGGGAACCGGATATTGTCGGTGTCCAGGACTCTGGTAGATTAAATCAGAGCGAGGACATTCGCACGTAGCGTCCTTGGGTCTTGATGACTAGACTGATAAAAAACAAGATAGCGGTAGCAGGTTGGAACAACGCTCAGTATCCATAGGTGACTTTACCCCTTTTTTTCCTTATATCTCCCCTGCTTTTTAACCATACCGACTAGGGGTCGGAATAAAAAAAGCTTAACCCACTAGCCAGGTATTTTTAAAGATCTATTTTTCCCCCCTTCCTCACTCCTCCCTCATAGACCATCTTGTCTTTCATAGTCATTATAATTGCTCTGCGTAATTCGTAGGTCACAGCACTCCCGTTCCGTAGCGGAATGGGAAAGATCCCTATGATGAAGCACGCCACCTAGGGGTAACCCCAGTGGGTGAGGGTTTTACAGAAAACCTTGTGTTTTCTCCCAGGAGGAAGCCACATTTTTCCTCAAACTGTTGGGTGCCTTTTTTCTGTGTTGTGAATCGTGTTCGGAGGACGACTCCAGCCTTTATCCTCTTACTCCCTCAATATTTTCTGATTCACCAAAATGTGGTGACATGTAAAAGATGGTGTTATATAATTTGTTTTATAAAACTATTGCTGAATAAAGTATCGATAATCAATTACTTGCTGAAAATGAACAATCAAACTCTCATGAAGCTCCTCAAGGCCGGCTGGACATTCAGCCACTCTGGTATTATCCAGGTGGACTGCATGCTCGGGGTCTGCTTTCAGAATTGAACAGGCAATCATGACCCAACCATGCCTTATAGTCCCATTCTAGACGTTGTCTTCTGCCATAAGGGACTAGGTTAAACATTTTCCTGGTGCAGAGTTTGATTTCTTGTCCCTCTTGCGGACCTCTACTGGCATTTGAGTCTTTTGTTCATTTTTTACTCTGAAGATAAACACAAGAATAGAAAAGGAGTTACAGGACAAGGAATCATTGAGGTAATGGTGCCAGGAAAGAAGCTGGAAGTGAGTAAAGATTTGCAGCAAGAGGGGAGGAGATTGTATTATGGACACTGGTGAGACTGAAGTGGTTCCAGCATTTGAAAAAAAAAGTTGTATAAGGAATGGACCTGAAAACATGAGCGAGACCTTTAAAGGAGACGGACACACTGAGTAACAAAAAACATAAGAGCCGTCGAAGAGGATTGGAAAAAAGATTGAGGTGGGTTAAAGAGATGGAAGTACAGGATGGGGTTTATCCCCTATAAGTCAGGAAACTGCAAACAACTGTGAAACAAAAAAAGTAATGGCAAATTTTTAAAATGCTAAATCCTTTAAAAAGAAACGAAATATAGCACAACACTGGGGTTCAGGGTTATCCCCGACGCAACAGCAGTGGTGTCGAGACATGGACCATACAATGGTGACGGAAAAATTAGTATATGTTCATCGTGGCTGTCCCAAAAAATGGACGTGGGTATGGGGGAAATGGAATCGATTTTGGGGTGATATTTGTGATCCTCCCCCAGATGAGCGTCATACGATACCGATTAATACAGGGAGACTAACGGGACAAGACACACACCATAACACACATGACGGACATACTGCTAAGAGAATTGGGATGTTTAATTGTTGTTATTATATAAGCTGTGCCATTATAGACGTCATTTCGATCTTTGTTGATGAGCACCACTTTATGCTTCACCATTGTATCATTGGAATGTAGTGATATAACTTAAATGCCAATAAAACTTTTTACACAAAAAAAATCCTTTCAAAAGAAGATTTACACAGCACAATTTACACATGATACCCCGAAATCTGAAGAGCCTTTGACCAACCATGTAAGCTGTGCCCTACTCTGCAGAGCTCCCTGAACTCTGTATAGTCCAAGCTGTTTATTCATCCCACTGAGTTCTGTGGTCCACTATCGTCACTTTCTTCACAGTCCAAAATTAGGAAATCCAGAAACATGTCTCTGGCAAACATCAGACCATCACACACATAATCTCGCTACTGCCTTTCTTCCAGTCTGAAAATGAGGAATGGCTATAAGTAGGCCCCCCCTATAAGTGGAACCCTGCCACAGAGACTTCAACTTTCCCCTATCCTATTTAGAATGTGCAAGGTTTTGCTTAAGCTCCAGAAACCTACCTCCAGCTCCCAAGCTGATGTGGAGTATCAAATGTAACATAAATTGCACCAACAACACATCCCTTATCCTTGTTCTAGGATACATCCTCAGCCTACCTCCATATTCATCGACATTACTTTTCCTTCCCAACACTCATCTAAAAACCTTGTGATCCTCCTTACTTACATCTCCCAGATCAGCTCCATCACCAGAAGAATAATCATCTTAAAAAACACTCCTTTTCCTAAGCACCCTGGTAATCTTAAAACTCACTTAGCCCATACCCTCTGCATTGACCTAGGAGATATTAGATTAACCGCAAGTACAAAACAGTACAACCATGCTCTTTGTTATACAGAAAAAAGGTCACAGTGTTAAAGTGCATGTGCATCTCCCCTGCTCATGATCACATTGGTGTATACCTGATTGGCATATTGTTGTCCTTTGTAAAGTCGTATATCATACACCCAGGGCATGTACTTCAAATGCTACTAGTAGGCTGCATCATTAATTGTGCCACCCACAGAACTAGACTTTTAACCCTGTCTCAAGCCTGCCACTGCAGTGCCTGTGTGTGCAGTTTACTGCCACTTCGACGTGGCATTTAAAACTACTTGCCAAGCCTTAAACACTCCTTTTATTACCTATTATTCACCCGTAAGTTTGGCCTTAAGGAATTCTAAGGGCAGGGCGATGTAAATAAAAGGTAGGACATGCACCTTTATGTTTTGCATGTCCTGGTAGTGACAAACAGACTAATTAATGTTTTGCTACTGTGAGGCCTACTCCTCTCATAGGCTATCATTAGGATTTCCTTAATACAGTTTTAAGCTGTAATTCCTGATCAAAGAGGAGTAACTCTTTCATGTTTCATATGGTAATAATAAACCCTCCTTACTGGTGAAGTTGAATTTAACGTTACTGTGTTAGAAATACCACTTTTAGAAAGTGGGCATTTCTCTGCACTTACTGCTCTGTGTGCCTGACAGCCTGTCTCCAATACTCGTCTGGGGTGGGTGACAACTACACTTTGTGCATTCTCACTAGACAGCCACAACAGAGGAAGGATAGGTGTGTCTGAGTACCCATCCACATACATCTGCATTTTGATGGCCTTTCCTGAGCAGGATGGAAGGCTGGGACTAACACTTCACTTGAATAGGCTGTGTCCTGTCCGCACACAAAGGACTGATTATCCCCCACAGAAAGCCTGGCAGACAGGACTGGGTTGAAAGGGATACTTTTGGGTATACGTTTTGAGTCTCTGGTTCCCTAAAATCGAACACTAGTGGACTTGTAACTGAAGCTCTGACAGAAGAACTGCTGTGCTGCTTAAAGGGCTCAACTGGACAGCTGATTTGGAAGACCTGCTTTTCCGCTTGTTGCCCTGCTGCCTGCTGCTCTTTGGCTCTGCTGGAGGAGATCTGGACTCTGCCTTCACTCCAAGTGATTTCCAAGGGCTTGCTGGCTTGCCTCCTGTTTCTTGAGACTCAGGGATATCAAAGTCTCTCCCCCTGCCACTGGACCTGGCTTACTGGAAGTAGCCCAGATACTTGCAACACGGATTCCGATGCATCTCCTGCCTGTGTGTAACAGAACTGCCACATCGACCCAGTTGCAGGAGTAAAATCGGTGCATCACGTCAAAATCAGCACTTTGCCTCCAGAGGTTGACGCATTGGACAGTGTATTGCCACTTCTGCAGCTTGGTGAAATCAACGCATCCCCTCGACTGTGTGGCAGAATCCAGCGTATCGCTCAACGCCTCTCGACTCCAGCACCCGTTTGTGGAGCTGCCACAATACCTGCACTGTGTAGAGAAGATCAGCTCATCCTGTGCCTGCAGGACATGAAATCAACACATCTCGAAGTTTGCGACCAGGAGAGGTACTTTGTTCACTGGGCCTGCGTGGGTCCTGTAGCCTTCCGGCACTCCATCACGGTCGTCCTGAACTTTGACTTCGTCCCAGTCCAGCACAATCTAAAGTATCCTTATAGCGCAACTTGCTTCTAAGCGTTTTACTGCCATTCCTTCCTTTAAAATTCAACATCTCAACTTCTATACATTGTTTTGTAGTTTGGGTTTTGTTTTTAATATAATAATCTATTTTTATGAAGTTGTGTGGAGTCTTTTTGTGGTTCATTCATTTTGTTACTGTGTGTGTGTTGCAAAAATACTTTACACATTGCCTCTTTAGATAAGCCTGACTGCTCTGTGCCAAGCTACCAGATGGTGCACACAGGCTATCTCTTAGTGTGTGTACTTACCTTTCCCTGACTAGAGTGGTGGTTCCTGCCTGGCCTGGGTGTATGTATACCTTAGCCAACTAGGATTCCCATTTCTAACACTCTCTTTGATGTACCTCTCAATGACTCTGCCATGACAAATTTGCAAAACTGAAACCCCCCACACAGAACCTCCGACTGTTCTCTGTGCTGGCCTCTAAGCAGTAAAGGCCTCTGTTGTAGAAACCCCAACTGCCTTCAGAAATCCACTGTAAGCTTCCCTCCTCGCCATGCCCCGATGACTGAGGAAGCTCAGGTGGTACCTTCTGAGCTTCCATAAACCAGTCCTCCACAGGCACGCCTTGGACTGAGAGAGCAACAATTGATGTAGACCACATTCTGCCAGCTCTGTCGCACTGCAGCTTTACACTCACTAACACACTCCTCCCACTGCGACACTACACTGCTTCATATCGAAACCACGTATTGCAATGTGATGCACTTGGATAGATTCAGTGGAGGACTGAAAACCAAAATCAGCACTGACAAAGGAGCCCAACTTTGCAGGGGGCCACAACCGGATTGGAGCCACTGAGCGCGAGTGTATCCTGGCCGCCCATGTTGCTCTTTAAGCTGCCCCTTCACCTGCAGCCAGGGTGGCAGCATGGCCAGTGTCCCTGTGGATGGAATCAGGATGTTTTGTTCACGTACTACAAACCATTAAAACTGTGTAAACAAAAGACAATAGCTTATACTCTAAGTATACTTTCTGTAAACTTCCAGTGCCCATGCCATGCCTATAGACACACACAGAGGCTGCAAAGTTCCAGCAATCTACTTCGGCCTATTTTTCCAGTTCATAAACGTCAGATAGGTGCAAGCTGATAACAACATGCGCGGTTCTGGTCTATGGGTAGTTATAAGCTGCGAAGGTGTTAATGACGTAATTTAGTGATGGTATAGAGATTTTGTCTGCCACCTTTATACTGCTGACATCTTTGACGGTTTTTACACTAAATTTTGGGGGTTGTTTTTTACTTGCACATACTGTAGGGCATCGTTCGATAGTTTGAACTGTCCATCTTGTCAGATAATTAAGACACTATTGTACCTGGCATATTAGGAAAACTGGATTAAAATTATTTTCCCTGCATTAGTTCATTAAGTGCAACTGAAGCAACCCCTCATTACACGTGTGATCTAAATACCACTATATATGCAGTTATTAACAAATTGCAGATGGGCTCGCTCGTTAAAGAAGGACTGGGCCAGTCGACGGGAGATTTAATGAATGGTTTCCATGGCAACGACCTCCGTGACTGACAGTCCAATAGCTTTATTTTGGGTTGCAGAAAATATAGGTTTGATGGATGTTATGAAGGTTACTTATAGCTTTGATGTTCACCCGTCGTTGATGACATTCAGTCATGAACAAATGCTGGGAAAAGCTTTATTCTTGTGCAAGCATCAAATATACTCCGGTTACCATGGAAACTGCAGCGCATTCAGGCCAGCTGTGGTATGGCAGTGGAAACCTGTAGACCTCTTTTCCGCTGCAAGCGCTATAGAAATCATTAAGCCTCACTCCTATGAGAGAAGCCGGTGCTTTGAGCATCGGTTTCCAGTGCACATATTTTTTTCCAGGGATGCAATCTGTGTGCCTGTAAATAAACCGGCCATTATAGTTGACCAGGGTTTATTCAAAACTATATAATTTTCCATGTATCTGGGCATTTTCTACTGCGAAGCTGATGTTGTTACCGAAGGAGCCTGTAGAGAAAATCGAGGGTGACTATCGGGAAAACATTTCATCTATAGGATACGATTAGTAACTGTTTCCTGAGGTGCTTGCTAGGGATGTCACAGGACATTATAATCAATCAATCGTGGTATTTATAAAGCGCACTACATACCCGTGAGGGTCTCAAGGCGCTGGAAGGGGGGGGGGGGTGTGTGGGGAGGGGGTGGCCTTGAACAATGTGGCTCGGCTGCCTTGCTGTAATTTTGCAGATTGATAATATATAATAATGATTACTTTATTGCTGGCTACTTGCATTTCCATCCGTGGCTCATTCATTGTCTCAAAACTTTAGAGTGCTAAAAGAGTCATATATTGAATCCGTATAGGAAATTGACTTTCGCACTCACTGGTGAATTACTTTACCAGAAAAGAGAACATTTGGGCCTTGTTTGGTACCCAAGGGACACAATTTATGGCGTTCTCTTGCTGATCGCACACTGCATTATGCACAGGCATAGCATGTGATGGAGGCCTGGGTTCAACTGCCCCGTTATCAAGGGTGACCAGAATTTTAAAGCCAAAAATTGGGACATTTCACAAAAATAGAAGAAGGACCACAACTTTACTTCAAGCGAACGCACAGAATGACAGCCCGCCTCAGCAGAGAATTACTCAACAGGCAGTAAGAACATACATAAAATGCAATTTTTAAACCCAGTAGCTTGTCTGTTAATTAAACTGCTTTCTTGAAACAACCGCTAACTATCCCTGCTTTGTAAAACATAAAAAAGCACCTCCCGCCGCTTTCAGTTGACCCTCTTTAAAAACCGGGTCATGGGCTAAATTTCTTGAAATCTGCCAGGACAGCTGGTGAAAAACAGGGACCGTCCTGGCAAATCGGGGAGGCCTGGTCACCCTACCGTTACCACAGTGGTATACACTGGCGTGGTAGGCTGGTACCTATAATGCTGGCTTCTCAGTTGCATAGGAGTTTGCCACATGCAAATGAGCTGCTCTCCCTACCACCAGCAAGAACTTATGCGGCGTATAGATTGCTCCTTGGCATCTCATTGCTTTTATGCGGAAGTCAAGCCTGGAGGAGGCCTGGGACTGGCTAGAGGGCTGGCGGTCCCCAGGAGGACGGAGACAGAAAGGCGCCGGGGGTGGACGCAACCCCATGACCCGAGCACTCCTCACACTGATCATCATCTGGACAGGAAACAAAAGGAATCATAATGTACAGACAGCGGCCTGAACCTTCATGACACTGCTGCCTACAAGACCGCCTGAGGCCAAATCACATATGCCCAGAGTACTTTCCTGTACTGTGACCCCTCGGGGAACTGAGAGCCGGAGAAGCAGCGTATCGCAACACAGGAGATGGCAGCTTACTGTATCAGATGGAATGATATATAGATTAGCCAATTGTTTTTCTTTCCTTGGCGGCTAAAGCTACACCTGTGAATTGACCACATTGTTTGAGGGGCAACAGGCACTCTGCATATTGGGGTGGTGGGCTGATCTGAGCCTGCTTTGCAGGGGGCCTAGGAGGGGGGAGTTGGGCTACTGGATAACAAATGTTTTTCTAAGTTTGTAATTGTTTATTTTAAAATGTTTTTTGTTGCTGCTGATGTGCTACTATACCTTTATTGTACAAAACAGTGGTTCATTTAGGCAATTAGGCAAATAAATAAGGGGCAGCAAGGCCTAGCTGAATGATATGACCAGAAAATTATTCGATCACTACCACAAACAAGCAACAGGCAAAAAACCTAATTGTTATACTGCAATTGATGTATTCATTGCACACTTTGTGAAATTATTTCAGTATTCGGTACTGCGAAACACGATCCAGTGCTCACACTTTTTTTTTTTTCTTTTTTTCAAAAACCTTTATTTGTCATCAAAGTGTACACTGCTATTCAGCCAACAACCCGGAGACAGGCAGCTAATGCTCGTGGCGTCACGCCATCAGCGCGAATCAATGACATACACTGTCAAATTATGTTCATGGAGCAGTACTTTGGTTAAAACAACTAAAACAAACAACAACCTTGCCATGTAGTATCAGAAGCGTGGTGCATACAGCTCACCAGTCGGCGTCAGACAGGAAAAGGAAGTATTTCAATCGTCGGCTTAACAAATACTTAACTGGGGACCACACATCACGCAACACAGTCCAGAAGCCCACAAGACCCTCATTCACCGCATCTGCACCCAGATAGAGCTGCACTGTAAGGAAACACTCATCGCCACCCAGGCTATGCAAACGACACAGACATCGCCTCCGCGGCCAGGGAGGAGCGAAGCACGGCGCCCACACACCGCAATCTCCCCTGCATCAGTCACTCAGGCCACCCGCCTCTGAGACCTTGTGCTGGTGTTCACGGGCCCAACTCACGAATGGATCCCAAATGTCCCTGGGCCGGGATGCAGCCGGCATCAACTCCCAGAATGTAGCGAGCTGCGTACAACCATATGTTACATCCGCCAACCAACCATTCACCGTGGGTATCCCCCGCCGTCCCCAATGGATGGCCACCCGCCTCTTGGCGAACAATAAAAGCAAAGCATGCAGCTTTCGCGACTGTGGCGGGGTGTCCCTGACATAACCCAGCAGCCCAATTAAGGGGGAGGGCACCTCCTCCCGCCCCACAATCTGGTTTACCAATAGGAAAATCTGAGACCAATAGCTGTCCTGTTTGGGGCAGGACCACGCGATATGCAGTAAGGAAGCAACGGCAGAGCCGCACCTCCAACAGTCATCTGTCTCACGAAGACCCATCCTTTTCAGGCTGATGGGTGTCCGGTAGAAGCGATGTAGATATTTAAAATGTATGAGGCGCAGATTATAATTTGGCGACAACTCGGTTAGCTGCCCGCAACAGAACTCCCACTGTTCCGTTGACACCTCCGGCTGGAGCTCCCTGTTCCAATGTTGCAGTGCGTTCGGCGACTCAGCCGGGGTCACATCCTGCATATGGCGATATATACGAGTGACCAGTTTACGGGGGGACGGGGAGCCCACCACCGCCTCCAAAGCCGGGAAGACAGGCGGCTCGGCAGGGAACTCCCTCGACAGTGCCCGACACGCCGCACGGAGTTTGTGGTACAGGAATAGCTCGGAGAAGGGCACCACCTCCCCGTCCCCCGGTGCCGGGGGAGGCATGAACTTGCCATCAGGGAAAAGGTCAGCAAGCGTACGAAGACGCAGTCTCTCGGCAAGGCATCCTGCTATCCCATCAGCAGCACAGGGCAGCAGCGGGTTACGCAGTAGCGGAAGCGAGGGGGCATAGAGCAGCGGAACCTGTGCTCTCCTACGCAGCTCCTCCCACACCCATCGCAATAGTTCCGCCGTATCCACGTCCACCCCCGGGCGGCGAGCCCTGGCGCCGATCGCGACCCCCAGCGGAAGGGGCGCCACCGCATCCCGCTCCACCGCCACATGGGGCTGAAAGGGAGTGGGGTGGGACCAGAAGTGCAGGAACTGTGCCTGAGCACAGAGAGCATACAGTTTCATGTCAGGGGCCCCCAACCCTCCCCTTCGCAGGGGCAGTGTCAGCGTTTCCCATGCCACCCTGGCCTGCCCGCCAGCCCATACCAGCTCCACCAGAGAGGACCGTAAAGTGGCAAAGAAATGCGCCGTAAGTGGCACAGGTATATTAGCAAATAGATAAAGGAATTTAGGCAGCACTATCATTTTTGCTAGCGCAATCCGCCCAGTCAACGACAGGGGCAAAGAGGCCCACAGTTTCACCTTTTCCCTGAGCCACATCACCGCCCTACCGAAGTTGAGGTTCCAAATTTCCTGGGTGTTCCGGCTGATCCAAATCCCCAAATATTTGACCTCCTCCGCCTCCCAACGCAGCGGGTACTCAGAGGTCACCTCCGTGGTGCTGTCCGTGAGGGGAAATAGCACCGACTTGGACCAATTGATGGAAATGCCAGCGAGGCCCTCAAAGCGGACGAATTCCCGCAAAATGGGATCAAGGTTGTCTGCGGGATTGATGAGATAAAGGGTCACATCGTCCGCATACAGCGAGATCAAGAGGCTTCTGGAGCTAAAACCTATGCCTCTCGCCGTGTGGTGTTGGCGGATCCTGGCTGCCAGCGGCTCCATAGATATGGCAAATAGCAGCGGGGAGAGAGGGCACCCCTGCCTAGTCCCCCGCGACACACCGAAAGGGTCAGACACCAGGCCGTTCACCCGCACTCTGGCAGAGGGCATGGTGTACAACAATTGAATCTTCCGAAGTAGCAGCGCACTGAACCCCATCCTCTCCAGTATGCGAAATAAGTATGGCCATTCAAGGGTGTCAAAGGCCTTCGTGGCGTCCAAGAACACCACCTTTACCTCGGGATGCAAATAATGCAATGCAGCAAAAATCGTGCGCAAATTGTGGGAGGTCGCTCTACCCGGAATAAATCCTGATTGATCCGGCAGGGCAATCATCGGCAGCATTGGCTGCACCCGGTTCGCGAGTAGCTTGGCCAGGATCTTAACATCTACATTAATCAGAGAGAGAGGCCGGTATGAATGTAGGTCGTCTGCGGGCTTATCCGGTTTCAGCAAGGTGATGATCAGCGCTTCGCGCATGGTAGCCAGCAAGATTCCAGTACCTAATGCCTCCTCGTACACCGCCAGCAGCCGGGGCGCAAGTTCATCCGCATACGCCTTATAGAAAGCTGTCGTAAGGCCATCCGGTCCCGGTGCCTTATCGGGCGGTAAGCTCCTGATAACCTGTGCCACATCCCCAGCGTCGATCGGGAGGTCCATATACTCTCTGTGTTTATTATTAAACCACGCCAGTGCAATGGAATCCAGGAAGGACTCGAGCCCCTCCGGACTCACACGTTGGGTGGAAGTATATAGTCTGGAGTAGAACTCCGAGAACGCACCTACAATCTCCCCCTTGGTGTGAAGTAGTTCACCCTCAGCCATGCGCAGCTCATGGATATACGATGCGGGTCGCGTCGGCCTGGTCATGCCAGCCAATACCTTACCCGGTCTCCCGCCTTCGCCATATCGGCGAGCTTCCGCGTATTTCCCCAGGAATTTAACTTCTCGCATCGCCTCCTCGTCGTACTCCAGCAATTTAGTTTTCAGCAGCCCAGCCACCTCCGGGTCCTCCCCCGTAAAGAAAGTGCACTCGAGCGTTTTGATGTCAGCTTCCAGCGCGGCCAGGGTGCCCCGTATGGACTTTAGCACGCCCGCCTGGCGAGCAATGCACTGGCCTCTAATGAAGACCTTAAAGGCCTCCCACAGGGTCGCCACCGTAGTTACCGACCCCACATTCTGCTCAAAATATTTGGTAACATCTGTACGTATTTCTTCCCTGAAGGCCTCATCTAGCAATGCGTGGGGCGGGAGTCGCCACGCAAACGCCGGGCGAGATTCGCCCGGGAGCAGCAGCTTCAACATGCATGGCGCGTGATCAGAGAGAGAACGGGGCATGTGTTCTACCTGCGACGTCCACAACGCTACGTCCCGTGACACCAACCAGAAGTCAAGGCGTGACCACGCTTCCCCATGAGCCGATATACAGGTGCCCTCTCGCAAACCGCCATGTCGACCACGCCACACATCCACCAATGCACCATCCAACATAATCTCACGCAGCGCGGAGCTCGCCATCGGATGCAGTGTGCGCGCAGCCCCCTGCCTATCCTCTCTGTCGTCCATCACTGCATTAAAGTCACCTCCCCAAATAATTGTATCACATCCAGTGTTCCGCACCTGCCCCCAGAGCTTGTGGAAGAACCCAGGGGAGTCAACGTTAGGTCCATACACTGCTACAAATACCACCGACACTCCACATACAACACCCTGAACTATAACATATCGTCCCTCCGGGTCACACAGGACTGAGCCCTCCCGCCAATCCAATCCACGGCGGATCAATATTGCCACCCCTCGGGCATAATTGGAGTAAATAGCGGAGTAAATATTGCCCCATCTGGTGTGACGCAGCCTAGGGGCAGGGGAAATATTCAAATGGGTTTCCTGCAGCAGGCATACATCCACACAGTGCCGCACCAAATATGCATGTACCAACCTGGCCTTTCTGTGGTCATTGAGCCCCCGGACATTCCAGGTGATGCAGTTCAAAGTTTTCACAGATCTAGGCCCTCCCATTCCCCGTCAAATGGATTGTGAATGGATAAACCGACGAAAGCTAACCTGTACAGTCCTGACACCATAGCGAGCGCGTAAACTCAAATCTGGCAGTGAACATGTAAACAAAAACCCCAGCCAACCTCCCCCCACCCACTCCAACCCCCCAACCGGGTCGTGTAAGAACCCTCCCCTCCCCACCCCCCCAGAACCTTGAAACGGACACGGGAACATTCCCAGCGGGGTGTGGCTCCCCCGTAAAGAACAGGGTGGCCGGAAGATCTGCAGGGGATGCGAGACGCCCAAACCTGAATGCAGGAGGTCTACTAGCGTAGGCAGCGAGCTATCCCAGAGGCCCGGGCTCCCTACACATTCACCCCAGTAGCACAAACCTACCCCAGACAAGCATGAGCCCCCTACATAAACATACCAGCATGTGGCCCCATAATTACTCAATGTCACTGAGTCCGCCAGGCCCCTTCTCAGCAGCCCCTGCGAGGCGCTGTCCTGTTTTACGACCCACATGTTTAGCGAACTTCAGAGCTTCCTTAACATCCGTGAAGGTGTGGGCGGACCCCTCAAAGTTCACCTTTAACTTGGCGGGATAGAGTAGCGAATAGGGAACCTGCGCCTGCAGAAGCAGCCGCTTGACCGGCATGAATTCCCGGCGGGCGGCCTGGACAGCCGGGGTAAAGTCAGGGTGGAATGATAGTGTATTGCCCTTGTGCGTGATGGTTCCTTTCTCTCTGGCCAGTCTAAGGATTACGTCCCTGTCTTGATAGTTCAGGAGTCTAGCAATTATGGGCCGGGGGGGTGCGCCGACAGGGGGCCTCTGACCCAGCGATCTGTGCACCCTCTCCACCGCGAATACCGCCGATAGGCCAGGGTCAAACAGTTCGTGGAGAAGGTCGGTGATATAGGTTTCCATTTTGGAGATGGCGGTGGTCTCCGGCACCCCGGTAATGCGTAGGTTGTTACGACGAGAGCGCGCCTCCAAATCCTCGTTCTTTGCACGAATGACGCCCACCAATTTGTCCATGTGAAGGAGCTGGTCTTTCGTTTCCACTTGAAAGTCATGAAACTCCGATTGACGAGCCTCGAGCGTGTCTAGCCGCGTCTCATGCGACGACACCTGCGTTTTCACGGAGTCCAACTGGCTCGTTAGCGTGTCCAACTTAGTGTCGATATTGCGAAGGCTGGAGCGCATCTCGAGCATTAACGTGCGTAGATCTTCACCTTGATCGACCGGGGGAGAGTCCCGCTGCTCATCCCCCTGGGGGTCCGGCTCCGCCTCGACACTCCGGGCCGATCGCTTGTGGTCAAAGGTAAGCTTCTGCTGCCTCGAGTCGTGCTTTCCCATGGCAGCGGGGGCACCACCAGCCAACCTCCTCAGGTATCAGCCACCTCCAGAGAACAGGCCTCCCTCGCGTCGACCACCTGCAAGCCGTACCACTGTGAAAGACGGGCGACCTTACAACAGCCCTGCCCCCACGCTGCAGCAACAGGTTCACTGGCTGAGGCCCACACAGCTCCCGCTGCTCCGGTTCCAGGCTATTTCGGGGCCCCAGCCCAATGCAGGTCCATCACAGCCAGGCAAAATCGGGTAGCCGCCCTCCACATCCACACGGGGCACCGGGGAGGGGGGGGGAGGGCGGGGGAGAAAGGCCAACGCAAATCGCACCACCAAAGGCTGCCCGCCACCAGCGCAGCCCACAGCAGCAGCCACCCGTCATCCGACGACCCGACGTCTCCCGACTCCCCCACTCACCCCCGCCCCGGCCCCACCAGCTCCTCTGCGGTCGACTTGTCAGCGTAGCTCCTCGCGGCTCCTTGTCTCCCTCGGAAGGTCGGCTGTGTTCGCTCGCCTTCACGCAGTTGCTCCAGAGCCCCGCTGCGGCACCGCACAGCTCAATGGGCCGCACTGCAGGATCTACAGGTCACGGGCAGCATCCAAGGCGGCAACAGGCTCCCCGCAGATCACACTGGGGTCTCACAGTCGCATCGCACCAGCCCCGGCAGACAAGAATCCCAGCGTGCTCCACTCACCACTCCTGGCAGCGCCACGATCCCCAACCACCTCTCAGGTCTCACGCTCGCCTCCACCTCCTCCGGCACCTGCTCCGGACCAGCTCTGACCTCCCAGCACACGCAGTGCACAATCTTAGACTCCGGCCAGTCAGGGGCTCTGCCGCGGTCCAACCGCCACCAAGTCGGCCTTCTTCGCGTCGGCCGCCCCGGTCTCTAGTTGCAGTGCACCCCGGGTTGGCTTCCAGGACGTACCTCGCGTCTGGTCGCCCGCCGGGTCCACGGATCTCCGCCTCCGCTAAATCTGCCTCCGGCGGTCTCAGCTCGCTACCGCCGATTCACCAACTTCCTCGGCACCGTGGCATCCGGTCTGGGCAGCGCACGCTCACCCTGGAGTGCAGGATTACAACAGGATTTCTTTCCGGCCGGCGGAGCTCGCTCACCGAGCGGCCATTTCCGCTGCACGGCTAGCCACGCCCCCCCATCCAGTGCTCACACTTAAGTGCAAGGTTGTGCAGTGACAAGTGAGTTGTAAAGAAACGTGCATCATCTAAAAACAACTAGACGAAACGGGAAACAGCCTTAACCACGCAGCGTGAAGTACGCGGCCCTGAACCACGAAGGCTGTAGCACGCATGTCTGAACCACGAATATGCCTGAACCACGCATATACGTGTTTAAGGCATATGCACGGTCTAGCTGCTGCCAGGCAAAAGAGCAGGGAGCAGGAGGAGAAAGGATTGGCACGAGGTGGAGAGGTAAGTCGGGTTTTGAGTGGGTGGGGGCAGTTTGCAGGGGTTGTGGGGCAGTTTTCAGGGCTGGCAGAGGGTCAGGGTAGTTTACAGGGGCGACGGGGGATCGGGAGGGCTGGGGGGGTCAGCAGTTTTAGGGCTCAGGAAAGGGACAGTTTTCAGGTGGAGGCGGCATTTGGGAGTTTTAGGGCTCAGGGCAGGGGATTGAAGTGGGGGTACATTATTTGGATTGGGGGTGAGGGGGTCGGGGTAGTGTTTTGGGCTGGAGGTCGGGAGTTTTAGGGCTCTGGGCAGGGGACAGGAAAGAGAAAATGTTAAGGCTGAGGTGGTAGTTGAGCTTGGGCAGGGGTAGGTGGGGTTACGTTTTAGGGGGTGAGAGTAGTTGGGTTTGGGTATGGGGCAGGTAGTGATTTTAGGTTTAGGGTGTTTTTAGGGTTTAGGGCAGAGGGGCAGGTGTGTGATATTTAACACACACGCCCATTTACCAAACATGTCTTTACCATGAAATTGCGTGGTAAAGGCATGCGTGGTAAAGACGCGGTCTGGGTTTACACCGCGTGGTTAAAGCATGCATTATTGAGGCATGCGTTTTTCCATCACACAACCAGATGAAAGACTCCTTTATATATTTTGATATAGTGAAATAGGAGTTAAAATATGTCTACAGTCGATGGCGTTTTGACTGAGAGGGTTGGAGTGTTGCGTTCTGGGGTGCCAATTCACTTGTTTCTCTGGTAAGGTTTGGAGGGCAAGTGAGGCACTATAGCTAGTCTTAATCGGACTCATAGATACTGAGGTGGTCTTGTTGTGTAGTTCCTACCTATTCGTAGGATCTGTGCATTGTTATAAACTAGGAACTTGGTGCCAAGACTGGTTCCGTACACCCCCGCAGAATATGTTGGCCTATAGACCAGCTAACTCTCAGTGCCACCATAAGCCCCCTAGCCTGTGAAGGAGCGAATGGTTTCTGGGAACCACTGAACATGACAACCCTGCCCCCTCAGAGATCCTGGAAACAGTACAGAACCTTTTTCTCAGTCTACTGTGATTACTTATTCTCAGAGAAATATACAGAGAATACACAGTGGGATGTTTTCAATAATATTTATTGAACCAAGGTTATTCTTACATAAAATACATGTGCTGCAATGATTAGTAGACAGAAGCAAATAAACGTGACTACAACCACATAAAGAGTAAATAATAGATATAGTTCCACCATGGTGCTAAAACAATTTATATTTGCAGGCATATATAACAAGGCAGTAATCAAGCGTACTCCTACTATGCAAAACCTACTCTAAGTGTACCTAGAGTGTGTGTAGGTGTACAGCTAAGAATCCCCCTAAGTGATGAATCAACCTCCTTACCTGATCGAATAGAATGAAGGACCCTGTCTTCATCACGAACTGAACACCCCTCACAAGATATCAGACCACTATGTGGTGATTTATCAGCATGGAAGCACTCTCTGTGTCAGCGGAAGTGTCTCCTCTGCTAACCTATCGGGAATCTCATCTGTTATAATAAAAAGCAACCTTGCGGTGTGAGTATATATTAGTGATGTTATGCATACGTAGATAGCCCTGTGGATGAAGATAGTGAAGACATTTGTACATAGTGCGAAACGAGACCATGTACATGATGTTCAGGGCGTTGTGATAATGTTGTGCGAAGCTAGATGTGAAAACAAGTTTAGTTTCAGAGAAACTAATCTAACATTGTTGTGCATGCAAATATGTGTAAAAGGTCATAGCTGTAAATGTTATTTGTGAGGACAATGTAAGAAATAAGATACTTTGGTGCATGGGCCTAACTTGGGAATATAACAGTATGGTGACTCAGTCCTACATACTGATGTTCTATGGGTCCAAGCATAGTCGTGTTCCAGAGCAGAATCCGTGCAACATGGCGCCACCAACGTTTGGTCAGGTACTTACTTGCGGGACCCCTGAGTAGTACTTGTGCTTGTCCACAGTTCCCTAGCACCTTCTCCCGGAGATGTCCGTGGTCTTAGGGATTTACCCTCCACAGTTATTAGGGCGTACCTAGTTCTGTTTTTTTTTTAAGCTGGAATATTAAAAGGTTTAATAGCCTTAATTGTGCTACGCTTTGAATCCCTCCTTTCTTAGTTATAACTCAGCCCTTTCTTACTGTTAAGGGCCATCCGACAGTTGCTCAGCACTTGTTATAACATGGAGTCCCTAATGCAGATGCGCCTGTCATTTTTATTGTAGAGGCGGACGCAGCGTACCCCTTTGAAGGTTTCTATTCCTGGGTCACATTTCCGGCTGTGAACGCTAATCATAATACTTTTCATGAATACACAACGCCACAGGCACCTAATGCATGTCGTCAATATGCACTTCATGAAATTACTCTTACCAGCTGGGAGCACCAGACTTGGTTAAATGATGCTCTCCCCTATGTCTTTGGGAATGTTAGAATGAGTCCCTTAAATATTGAAGGGGCCACATGGCGGGCATTAGCGTGCTACACTCCAGGTCCTAATAGGGCGAATATTAATTTGGTAGAGACACGTGCTTTGTATAATATCCTAGTTTACTATATCAACGTCTAACGCAATATATTTCCTGTACTGTTCTGTCCATACAAGGACAGGCTCCACAACCGTTAGGGCATGTCATTAGTCTTGTAATTGTTCATTCAGTTATGGGCAAAAGACACATGATTTATGAAGAAATACCATTTTGGATCGCCCAAAAAATAGACAACTTGAAGCTGTGTTGTCTCTCACGGGACCACAAGACAAGCACAGAATTTTGACTATGTGCTTACCCACTGGACTGGTCCCCAGTAGAGTAGACTACAACACCTGGGGGACTATTTTTGCCACTGTTTACACTCTTTGTCATGGCACTCCCTGAATGTCCTCAAACAAATACAGAATGAAAATGGAGCAGGTCCTGCCCCCGATTTAGGGATGAAACTTGTGGGAAATTTCCTGTTGTCTCTGAAATGATTTTTTTCCAATGTTAAAGGTGAAACTTCTTGGCTATACGCCAGCAGCTTGCCGCCGTGGCAGTTGCCGAACACGAGTTGCCTGTCATTATTGCTAATGTATACACATCTCTAAGACATAATAGTTTGGGGGCCAGACCTTCTGTACCACCGCTTGACAAGCCTAGTTCTGACAAGGATGCCAGACCTGCCTGTGAATTTCCTTAGAAACCATGGGCTAAATCTGAACAACAACAAAAGCCTAGACAACACAGCGGTTCTCCACCCCCGGAGTCTACTAAGGTATATTATAATCTTCATGATCGTGCTAAAATTAGGACCCCTGATAGGTATCAGTCATCTGATACACCTTATGCTCGTTCCTTTCAGGAATTGTCGGATCAACAGTACGACAGAGGAGGGCAATCTGATCGCAGACAAGGTGAGTACGTGCAACCGAAACGGGAGACACAATACTTTTCTGACTTGAAGATAAAAAGGAGGACAGACCTCCTCTATATAAACACCTTTTTCAGAAAAAGAAAGTTGGTACATTAACTGCAAAATATACCACAGACTATGAGAACCCTTCTCCAGAACAAGAGTTGGGAGGTGAGTCTCCTCGACTGCACGGCAGAAGTCACCATAGTACACCAGACTCTCCACCAATTTCTTGTAACAAAAGCCTTTATTATGTTTGAAACAGCAGACACCTAGGTAGCCCCTCCAGACAAACTATATTATTTGGATATTAGTATTGAAGGTGACGTTAAATGCACAATTAAAGCAATATTCTGGGAAAATGTAACTACATCTTATGACATTCTCTTGGTGGAGGTCCACACCTTTTGTTCTTGCATGGTCCCAAGGTGAGGATGTAATTCTCCCTTCATTCTCCATGTCCCTGACAAGGTTCAGCAAGCTTATCCCTCTGAATGCGCCCTAGTGTGAAACCTTAAAATCCGAATCTCTTGTTTTCTAATTTAGCTGTGCTTCATCCATGCTCACCTTTGACCTGTTTTCAGCCTGACTCTATCCTTGACACCACACTTGCATAAACATTAGGTCACAAATCTAAGTTGAGACATCGTAGGCTGCGTAAACATGCAAAGTCAGCACAAAAGAACAGCTGATGTCTACACTGTGGGTTTTGTGTGTATTTTAAACAATGATAATGCCTTAGACAAAGTTTGTTCAGATAAGCCTATCTTGTTATGCAGCTTCAAGGCGCGATAGTTACACAAGGCACCAAGGTTGTTGATTCTTACCGATGGTCTCATTTGTGTGTTCTTCCCAAAGCTCTATTTACCTCTGGGCGTTCCTAGTCTGTGATTTTCCCTATATAAACCCATGTAACCATTTTTCTATCCTTGGGTATCTTGATCGTACTTGTAGGATGGAAACCCATTCATGAATGATTGAATAAACTATCCATGGTTTGAATTTGCTCTCCTGTCGATTCCTCCTTACTTGATAAGAACCTGTGGCGAAGTGGTGATCCCTGCACCAGCAGGTTATTAATTAATCTGCTCCACAAATTGGCGCCCAAACGTGGGTCCCCATCAAGAGCTGGCAGTCAAACCGGGGGAGGAGATCAAGTCGGTAAGACGAACTTCGCTGAGGGGCGCACCACCTGATGAGATTAGTGTTGCTCGTGGTCCAAGGTGATTTTTCAGCTCTCCAACTCTGATCTTCCTGGCGGCTGCTAGCCTTGACTGGGGCCTTCGGTCGGTGAGTTTCTTTGGATCAGGGAGAATCGACAGATGGGAGGCAAAGACTACGCATGAGGTAAATCTGTATTGAACCGGTTCATTTGTTCATTTGGTGTGGATCTGTTTGATCTTTGCTTGCCCTGGTATTCGTCTTGACTTGGTATTTGATTGGTAATCTGTTTGGAATTTGGTAATCCGTTCGGACTCGGTTTTAAATTTGGAGCTTAGGTTCTGTTTAGTATTTTGAGATCTAAGTTTTGTTTCGAGACTTGCTATTTTTTTTGACTAATATTTTTTCTTACAGGTAATGTTAGAATATTTTTATTTCTCTCTGTTTATAAGTTTTTTTAATCTTCTATAACATGCCTGTGTTTAGTACCCTTTGGAAGTTTTGTTGTTGCTGCTGCAATAAGCAGAGAATTTTGGAAGCAAGTCAGCCGGCGCCACCAGAAGGTACGCCACATTTTGAGATGTACATCAAATATGGTATTTGTCCTATCATATATAATAGATTGTGGAACAAATATACGAAAGGGGATCCCCAGCTGAGATGTCCATTAGAGGGAACTATGGACCCTCACAAACTTGAGTATTTAGAGACTCAATTGTTTTTAAAGAAAGTTAGGCCAGCTATGTTTGACAGTTTGCGTATGTGGAGGAAAGAAGTGAAGGAGCGGCAGCTCAAAGCAGAGATGGTACAAAGGAAACAGGAAAGGAAAACAGGAGAAAAAGGAATGTTTAGATAGAGTGCATAAATTATTAATATCTAAAGAATATATAGTTAGACCAACAGTAGCAGTAGAGGTCCACCAAGAAGATGTGGACTCAGATATTGATGGATAGTTGATAGAACGCCCCTGCCCCATATGTACCCTTAACACCTCTTCCCCCTGGACCCCTAAATATTACTCCCCTTGTACCCCCGGCTCCCCCTCCTTTGCCCGCGGTTGTCCAGCTCCCTATTTTCCAACCAGTATCGGTACATTCTTTACCCCCTCCAACCCAGGCCACTGCACCCCCACCCCAAGCCTCTGCGCCTCCACCTCAGGCCACTGCATTGGAAATGACTAATGATTCTGTGGTGCCTGCATCTGTCCTGACCCCTCGAGTTCTTCGCTCTACTGTACCTTAGTTTTGCCAGGATGCAATAAGGTTGATGGTATTAAATTGGTTAAGTGATCTAGAAATGGAAGTAGAAGAAATGATAGATCAGATTCAGGATTTCTCTGAGGGTGAGCTTCTTGGTCTTATAAGTAAGCTTTCTCATCAACTTATGGTTCAGTGGGAGATTACTACAGGGCGAAATGGCCCAGATGATGTTAGAGCAATTAATAGACAGTGTCAGATAGGGGCCTTCCCTGTAAAAAGAATTAACACTGCAATAGCAATGATAATTGGATACCGTAATGAGCTCTCTTCCTCTCCCCGAATAAGATCTATGAGGGAAGCTGCACCACGGTTCATTCCTGGAAGAGGGAATGCAGACGATGATGACCCAAATAGTGCTAATGCTCTAGAGCCCATTTTTTTTACAATTGGATATATACGCCCTGGAAAAGGATGCATGGACTCACTTTAAAAGCCTTACCTGACATACGGAAAAATCCAAGGGGATTTTATGAAGGTGTACAGGCAGCCATTGATTCTTGTATCATAACCTTAGCGGATATTGAAATGTTTTTTGGTATGATTCTACCACCTGATATGTGGCGACTTACCCGGAAACTGGATCATGCTGTTGATTTTGGAGGAGATTGGACTGCCATCTTAGCAGCTCATAGGGATAGGAAACCTGGTCAGAAACCTAGTCAGCTTATACTGGATCTGCCTGGTAACATACTTACTTACATAAAAACGATAGTGCCAGCCAGAAAAATAGATTGGGCACTCCTTACTGCTTGTAAACAAAAACAGGGAGAGACCGTCCCTGATTTCTTTACTCGCTTTGAGGAAGTGTTCCATGATTTTAGTGGACAAGATACAGCTACACCTACAGGTGCACATTTATTTGTAGATAGATTTGTGGGAAATTTGCTTCCTGAGATATCAGTTTGCTTAAAGAACTCAGAAAGCACATGAGCTTCAGTGACTCCAAAAGCTATATTCGATATGGCTCAGTATTATCAGAATCAGGTTACCACTGAGCAAAAACGAAAAGAAGGAAAATTAAAAGAATTGAAAACTAAGGTGATGATGGCTCAGGCCTATGGACCCCAAGGTCGAGGCCGTGGCCAAAATTATGGTCCGAATTATAGACAAATGCCTCCAGTAGGGCCACCGCGTAGACAATCTCGACTGGGACTGGATCAATGTGCTTATTGCAAAGAGAAGGGACATTGGCGCTCTGAATGCCTTGTTTTAGCTGCTGGTGGGAGAGGAAGGGGACAAGTGACTAGTAATCGAGGTACTTCAGCTCCCAGACAACAGTCACAGCAGGTTCAAGTTCCAGAGAGGAATAGGTCAGGAAATTATTTTGATCAGCGAAATAATCAATATTCTATGGAGGATTGGGAATCAGAGGAAACTGTGGGAACACATTTTGCCTAGGACAGCGTAGGACAAGGAGGACCAGTTGAGATACCAGTAGATCAGTCAGGGCCCTGCCCTATATAACAGCCACCATACTTGGACAGGATCAGAAATTTTTAGTGGATACAGGGGCAACACATAGTGTGATATCTCAGAAACTGGTCCCTGGGACACCCTTGTCTGGCCAAGTGATCACATCGATAGGGTTTGATGGAACACCAACTCCTAGCCCTGTGTCCCAAAAACAACCTTTGCAGGTTGAGAATTTCATCACTACAGCCCCCTTTTTACTTCCCTAACATGCTCCAGATAATCTGATGGAACTTGATCTTTTGAAATATTTCCATGCTACTATACATTGTTCCCCATCTGGAGTACGTGTCATTTTTGGGGAAAAGGCATTACCTAAACAATATAATTTTTCTTTATGTCCGGACCTTGATTCTGTCCCTTCATGTGTTTGGGCTACTACTGATACAGATGTGGGAAGAATGTATATTTCCCCAGTACATATACAGGTTCGGGAGGATGCTTCCTTACCAAGGGTCCTGCAATATAAAATATCAAAAGAAGGTGAAGATGCATTGATGTCTATCATTGATGATATGATACGTACAGGAGTTGTTGAAGAAGTTTCCTCTAATGTATGCAATAGCCCCATTCTCCACATTCTAAAACGGGGCGATGTAACAGGGGATAAGATTTACAGATTTGTGATTGACTTGAGAGAAGTCAATAAAATAGTTATCCCTCAATATCCTGTTGTCTCAGATATTACAACTTTGTTGACATTAATTCCATCTACAGCTACTGTATTATCTGTCATTGACCTTACGAATGCCTTCTTCTCTATTCCTATACATCAAGAGAGCCGATATATTTTTGGATTTTTATTATGGGGCCGCTCATTCAGATATTGTAGGGCTCCACAAGGATATACAGAAAGCCCTAGCATTTACAGTCAAGCACTTAAGCGACAGTTGGATGAACTTCCTTTGCCACCAGGAGTAACACTGGTGCAATATGTTGATGACATTTTGCTAGCCACAGACACAGTTGAGCATTGTAAAGAAGCCACACTCTCTCTAGTGCATCATCTTGATGTCAAGGGGCATAAGATCTCTAAGAATAAGTTACAATATTGTCAATCTGAGGTCACTTATTTAGGTCACCTCTTGTCTAAGGAAGGTCGCACGCAGGTTATTAATTAATCTGCTCCACACTAGCATTGGCCCCTGTACTTTATCATAACCATACTTGTTGGGATAAGGACTCCCCTTACCATGATATTTCTATACAGTCCACACCACAGGTACAACCACAGTATCCTATTAAATGAGATACAAAAGCTCCCATTAAAGAAATTCCTTCCCAACTGGAGTACCAGAGTGTTATTGAACCCTGTGTCTCTCAAATTAATAATCCTCTTTTTCCGGTTCTGAAACCTGATAATTTCTATCGCATTGTCTTAGACTACAGACATTTGAATAGTCATACGCGCTCATTTGCAGTGCAAAATGCCCATAGTACGGCACTGATTAATAATATCATCCGTCACTTTTCTATATTCTGCACGGTTCCCTGCCAAGACTCCCACGAGGATGTACTCTGAAGGTAGCCACTGACGGTCTTAAGTACCTGGGGATATTCATAACACACGACCATACACAATTCACTGCACAAAACTTGACACAGCCCTTGATCAGATTCAAAAGAGATGTTAGGCACTGGTGCACGCTACCACTGACATTACTGGGAAGGGCTGCCCTCTTTAAAATGATGGCACTTCCTAGATGTACTTCACAGTGATAAATGCGGAAGTGACGACATTGCTCTGGGACGGGAACACTTCCTGTATAGCTATGCAAAAACTCACTAGAAGCTGGTATGATGGTGGTATTGCCCTCCCCGATATAAGAGTATACTATTGGGCTTCTCAGTTGGTGGCAATTAACCAATGGCTCCATATCCCCCAAGAGGACCCAGCGTACCGAATGGATAGACGCCTGTTAGCCCCGTTAGGGATCATGGGGGCACTATATAACAAGGGGAAAAGACACAACCTCACAGGCCCAACGGCACACGCGATACATGTTTGGTTTGAGGCACAGAGAGTACTGGTTTGGGAAGTAGTAGTCACACAAGCTATGCCTTTATGGGACACAAAGAGGTTAGGTATGCTGCGTAACACCAAGGGCTTTCACAATTGGGACTTGATAGGGATATCCAAAGTCGGAGATCTATGGCAGAAGGGGGCAATAGTCACATTTGCCCATCTGCAGGCCACTTACGGACTAGCGCAGACAGAACTATTCCGCTACGTGCAAGTCAGGCACGCACTACTGTCCTTGCTGCCACCAGAAACGAGACTTGAAGAATCCTCCCCGCTAGAGGATAGGCTTTTAGAGGACCATCTCCAACAAAAGGCAATTTCACAAACCTATCGGAAAATAATTAATAATCGCTCGGACCCCATGACAGCATTGAAGGCCAAATGGGAACTAGAAATGGGAGATATTGGCGAGGCTTACTAGCAGGAGGCGCTGGCGTCCCCTAGAGAGGCTGCAATATCATCGAGGCTTAGATTAGTGCAATTAAAAATCCTGCATCGCACGTACTATACCAGGACATTGTTACATACAATACACCGGGCAGATACGCCGCTTTGTCTTAGTAACTATGGAGACACAGGTACATTTTACCACAACATATGGCTTTGCCCAGAGATAGCGCACTACTGGAGAGCGGTGATGCGTACGCTCTCCCAGCTTACAAGTGTCACAATTCTTCCGGACCCGAGATGCTGTCTCCTCAACATCTGGGATCCTATGGATCTAAACACTATCGCCGAGGACTGGGTTACTCTAGGTATGACAGTGGCAAAACAAAATATTGCACAACGTTGGGGGTCCAGACTTAGCCCTACTCTTAATCAATGGTGCAAAGATATGGATATGGTGATGATGGCGGAAAAGTCCGTGTATGTTCACCGAGGGTACCCCAAAAATGGTCGAAGGTTTGGGGAAGATGAAATACATACCGGGGAAATATCTGTGAGCCCCACCCATTGGATGAGTCCGAGTCCCGATTGTAGTGAATAACTACACTATAATATATGAAGCTTTGTAGATACACCATGAGGGTCGCCTGATCTCACTGGTCTGGGCTGACGAGTCTCTGATATGTAATACAGTAGAAGTAATTTGTGTACAATACCCTGTTTATGTTTGTGCACCATGTGAAATATGCTGTCACTGTAAAAATGAACGAAATGTTAATAAAAACTGTTTAAAAAAAAATGTAATAATACCGTCCGTAAAAAATATAAAACTACCTTGGACATTTCAACCTGTTTTTTTAGTCCCTATTTGACTGCAGAGAGCAGTGACTGGTCCTCGTTTAGCTCCCTCAATTTTCAGAGGCGTTACGCCTAACTTCCTATGGGCTATAAGAACAGCCCAGGAGTCTTTGGGCATGAATAGTTTCGCTTCTTCATGAGATCAACCCTGAAGCTCTTTCCTAAACTGATTATATATACTTGACCGATGATGAATGAAACCCCCATTTGGCGAGAGTTGATTGCATAATTTTGCGATTTGCTGAACTTGCTCACAAATGTAACTTTAAAAAAATTTACATAGCTTTTCCCAGGGTCCTTTTCTTGGGATATAAACTTACAAATGAGGGAAAAAGTATTGTCCCTTATTTTCTGGAGAAGTGTGCTCACTTGCAGCTTTCAAGTAAACTTACAAATGTTGCAGTTTCTGCTGGGACTTTTAAATTTTGGCAGGACATACATAACTGATTATGTTCAACGTATTAAACCGCTTTATGTCTTAATAGGCCCTGATTTTTCCACTTCCTGCTGGACGTTGGAACACATTGTTACACTCAGATCCTTACAATCTGATTTGCTTGAAACATGTAGCCTGCATACATTTTGTTATTACCACAAATCTGGTTATCCGTGTTTTGCTGGGTGGAATTGGATTTACGTATGTATACAGATGGTTCTGCTCAATCTGCTATAGGTTCTAAGCAGCAATGTTCTGCCACATATGCCATCATTATTGGCAGTATGTCAGATGTCATTTTTCACCCACAAACTACTTGCACACAGTCTCTTGGAGACTGTACACCGCATTTTGCTGAATTGAAGGCTTTACTTCTTGCTCTTGAAAATGAGGATCCTGAATTCCCCACCTGTATTGTGTGTGATTCATATTACTGTGTACCGTCCTTTAATGATCATTTATATTTTTTGGCGACAAAATGATTTTAAGGATTCCAAGGGTAGCACAATAAAGCACAGACTTCTTCGTGTTACAGTGGCAGATCTTAAGGATGGGTTTCCACAAACTTATGTTATACATACACTGAGCCATCAACGTGTGGGAGCACACGCCATAGAGAATTCTGTGACTGATGAAGCAGCCAAATCTGCAGTAGCCATATCTAAAATTGTAGCAATAACGCTCTCTAAGACTCACATCGACAATTATATTTTGGTTGCCGTAAATGCTTTTAAGAGCGTCCCCCCTTTAATGAAGGGCTTTCCTTCTAAATATTCCTATCATTTAAATAATCCTTTTATAACTATTTCTGGAGTTCGTGATCGTATGATTCCCGATGCGGATTGCAGACATGATTTATTTGTAGCCGCACATAAAGGCATAACTTCTGCTGCTGCCGATGTGGCTTCCACTATTTCGCTCTTACAGCAACACCATTGGTGGCGAGGTTTATACCAACAAACCGTAAAACATGTTATAACTTGTGATATCTGTCAACAAATTAAAAGTTCCACTGTGTCTCATTCACTACAGACACATCTTTTTATTTCCAAGCAGCGTTTTGGCTGCAGTTACTTGGATCATTGCGGTCCACTGATTTCGGATACTGTATTCAAATGCATTTTGGTTGAAGTTGATTCTTGCTCTAGATTCTTCTGGGTTCGGCCACAGTGCTTGGCTGGCGCTTGAACTGTTATTAAAGATTTGCAAGCCTTCATCGGTACTTATGCCTGCTGTGCATTCTACTCGAACCAAGGTCCGGCTTTCGTTTCTAAAGCATGCCGTGATTTGATGAAGTCCATGGGTGTGCAAATGCATTTTTCCTCTCCACAGAGACCCAAGGGTGATTCTGTTGTGGAGGGAATGAATCGTGACCTTAATGGCTAGGGTACTATCCACACAGTCACCAGTCTAGTTTCTCTGCCACCTCACACAATCGGCACAGGCACAGTACACAGAGCTCCTTATCCGTTCCTGACGCAGCCTCTCTGGAGTCAGAAGTCGGCCGGTGCCCTAGTCCCTTCGACAGCGTTTCTCTTTATCATAAGGGGTTCCCAAGTAGGCAGCCCGCCACTGAAATCACAGTGAGTACACAGAACCCCACATTCCCAACTAGGAAAGTTTAATTATATGTACAAATTTTTGCCGCCCTGTGAGTGCCCGTGGTGACTCCTCACCGCTTTCCTTTATTCTTACATAATTCTTAACTCACTAACCCTTCATCAGCATACCGCCTACTTCATAGGCCACGCAGACTACTTCACATCCATGAGCTTCCCCAGTAGGCAGCACGCCACTGGGTTTAAGTAAGTATGGTATACCCCACAAATTTCCCTGTAGTCCATCACTTCAATCTGTGCATGACTTTAGCCACACGATTAGGACAATTGTTAAGCCTTCACTTTTCCTTCCTTGTTTACAGACTCGCTGAGCCTGCTTATCTCTTAACAGCGTGCACCACTAGTGATAGAGCTTTCGCAGTAGGGACCCTTCCACTGGGTAAGAAGTAAGTACATTACTCCCCATGTCCCATCTGAAGTCTAATATTATACTTTACACTAAATTAGTAGTTCATTTATAAGGAATTTATTTATTCATTATCATTTTTATTTTCTATTTTTACCTTCTCCCAGTACTTTGACCTACACGGACCGTATCCCAGTGACCTTGCCCGCCATTAGATTTTGCCTGTGATAATTCTTTGATGAAGTTCTGCATGTCACACCATCATTAGGTTAGCTTTGACACTGCACATGAGCAATTAGATGGGTCAACTCTCTCACACATTCATGTGTTTTTCCCTTCAGCCACTTAATAATAGCAATCCAAAATGTAACGGCTGCTAAACTCCCTTCAATTCCGCAGAAGCCACTGATTTACTCCTTGCTTGGGAGGCACATGTACTTTCCTCTCATCTAGATAAACCCAAATTGCACACGCAAAACAGTTTATAAACCAGTTTTCAATACAGAAGTCTTCAAATGGTGTTTCGTTCTTTCTGTCTTGTTCTCCACAAGCTGCTTTATTATTTCAATCCGCTTTTTCCATATAGTATCACAATAGCCAACACGTGTTTCTTCGTTATACCGACTTCATAAGGGCTATAAGTACCAGAAAGATGGACTAACAAAAATTATTTATCCTCAATATTAACTGAAATACTGGGAAAAGAGATGCCACCACCAGTGACTGTGAACTGCTGCATACACAGCATGCACACACTATGATCATGTGTAGATAGAGGTGACTTTAATTTAAAAAAAAAAGGAAGCAAGAAGGAAGCAAGTGAAGAGTTTTTTTATAAAATAGAATATTTAAAAAAAGAAATATTAAAGAAAAGAAGGAGATCAGACACATACATTTTATGTTAACAAAGGTTGGGAAGGCCAATGGATAAAATTAAGTAAAGGAGATTATACATCAGTTATGTATTGCAACATATGCCATAGAACCTACTCGATATTGTCTGCGTATCATGAGGTCAGGGCGATTATAATAACACTAAGAACCCACATGCAGGTGCACTATAAGGAGGTTAAAGGGCAACTTTACCTCCTTATTCATACGCTCAACTAAAGCACACCGGTGGTTCCAATAAGACCAATCCACGAGCTCACCTACATAATGTAAAATGTACCCATCAGTCTCATACCCAGTGCTCTTCATCATTAGCCAAAATTGATCGGTAAAACACCAGTGTATCCAGCTCACCCCTTCAATCATCAAGCGTGGGTATGACAGTAAAATCTCCAATTGAGCTCGTAGTTATGAAATCCAAATAAAACTTGCAATAAACTACTATATTAGTGGTACATCAACAAAACCGTGCAAAATATATACAATTATAAGAATGCGTGTCTGAGTCACCAAAATTATTGCAACCCATTGCGAATGCCCGTCAGGAATTTTGAATAGGTATCGGCTTTGTGTAATGCTCTAGAAATTCAAACCAGAAAAGCAGGATGTCGCTGCCAAGTCAATTGCATGTTGCCTGAAGCAAACCACCTGACCTCTGAATATGTCCGTAAATGGTTGGGAGAGGTCAAATATTTACTGGGTTCTCCACTGTTGTTGCTCCTTGCAGCCCTGCGAGTACATGGGGTCTGCTGCGGCATTCGTAACGGGCACCATACCGCTCCCTCATTTGAAACCACTACATTAAAAGAGAGACAATAATGTCTGTGTTTCAAGTGGAAAAATGGGGCCCCATCTTAACATACGTAATTCCAGAGCGGTCTGGGAAAAAAAGACAATTATCAACACGGGCAAAAATTGAATTTAAAGCCCACACTCATTGTTAGAGTTTGTGGGAATGCCATGTATAGGAAAGAAATATTTAACCAAAAAGGATAATTCTGCCATATCTATTTTAGAAAACACCAACATGGTAACGAAACATTCACATCATTGTGATAAAGTCTGTCACCTACCTACATACCTCATAAGGGCTAAACCAATATCTTACAGAGAAGAAATTCCTCCAAAATGATCAAAACAAGTTCAGAACATGCAGGCACATGCATCAATGTTAAAGATTGGGATTCCTTATTTGCAATTTTTAAGGAATCGCAAATAAAGACTCGCAAAACGTGATGCAAGAAAAAAATTGTGATAAATTAAAGAATCGCTAAAACGGCAAATATAATAGTGATTCCGGCAATTGCGAACTCGCTATTAGCGATTTCGCTATTTGCGAAATCGCAATTACCAAAGTCGCTTTTTGATGCATCTTGATGACATCAGAACCAGGAAGTGAGCAGCTCCAGTCTCATTTTCAGTGCACAGTCTCAGGGAGAGGAGGGAGCTGGCTCTGGGAGCTGAACAGAAGTGGGACAGAGACATTTGAAACACCTGGAATTTCAACTTAAATGGAAGCCTCACAAACAGCAGAGGACAGCCAAACAGGCAGGAAGAGGAAAATAAAGTTTTCTGAAAAAGAAATTGACACCCTCATTGAGGGAGTAGTTCACAGCCATGATAAGCTTTTTGGCAAATTATCATTAAAAGTGGCAGAGCAGGAGAAAAGAAAAATATGGATCCGGATCCAAAACAGGGTCAATGCCATTGGGGTGACACACAGCACCATCGAAGAGCTGAAAAAACAATGGTACGACTTGCGCAGTCGGGCTAAGGTGCGCATTGCTGACCGGCTCAAGGAGGCAATGAAGAGAGGAGGGGGAACACCGACAGACACTCCCATGGAGGACTTGGTAGAATCCACAATCCAGCCTGAAGCTGTTGTTGGTGTGACACAGCTAGACACGTCAGGAGCAGCAAACACATCTGAAGGTAAGATGAATGCATGTTACCATTGTCCTAAATTATAAAGGTAGAACATGACCTCAGTACAGCACAAGTGCACACTTTGAACATCCAGTACACAATGTATTCATAAAGGGAGGTGCATTATGGGAGATGTAGTCAGGTCAAGCAGTTACAATGACAAACACACAAATATGAGATAAACAACTCTAAATAGTGTAATATATTCTCAATTTAATAACAAAGCAAAAAATATATTACTGTGACATGACATCACAGACATTAATTAATGCTGTTTTGCACTGTTTAACCTCACAGATGCACAACGTGTAGAAGCTGAGGATAGTGATTCCCAGGACATGCTGGACACCAGCGCAGTTGAACATATGGAGACACCCGTATTGCCAAAAAATCCATCACGTGCCCCAAACTCACGCAGGGCAACTGTCCCATCACTGGTCACCATGGATTCTGATGATGAGGCTGATGCAACACCAGATGCCAGCCATGGCCAAGCCACTCCCATCCCAAATCCACAAACACAGGTCCGCAGAAGCAATGTCAGAGTCCGGCGTAGAAGAGCTAGATCACTCAGAGCACAGCAGGAGGAGCAACCAAATGATGTCTGGGGTGGTCTTGAGGGACAGATGCTCCGTATGCTGCGCCTGCAGACCAAGAACACGTGCAGTACAGTTACAAATTGAGAAGATGGCAAGCAACATTGCAGTACTGTCCGATAGTGTGCAGCAACTGACCACGGTCATGCAGGAGGGACATGTATCCAAGAAAAGACACCATCGTGAACTAATGCAGCACCTCAAAATGTATGCTAAATCAAACAATAGGCTGGCCACAACAACTGCACTGCTGGCACGTAGGTCTGTGACCATGCAAAAAGAAATGTGCCATTGGAGCGGGGATGTGGCTAAAGCACTGGACCAGGTGACCAATGCAGTGGAATTGATTAATGCTTCCACAATTGCGGCCAACATTTCCATGCAGGAAGAGGGTAGTGAGGGGCCTCAAGCATAAGTAGTTTGGCAATGCCAGTCGCCACTGCAGGAAGACGCAACACACTCAGTAGTACCCCATCCGCTTCCAACATTAGGGATGACGATGCTGGCTCTGACAGGCATCTGGGTGTTCGTGGGAGAAAGCGCTAGACTGCCATGTACAATAACATTCCAATATGGTGACGTAACCATTGTTGTAATCTGACCTTTTGACTGACTTACAAGTCATTATTTATTTTCAATCCACTTATGTCCATTAGTCAGAATCCTGTGCCACTGGTCACATTAAAAGTGTGCTTCAACAGTCATGTCATTATTTATTTAATTGAAGATTACTTTGATTGCAATATAAAGTTTCTGTGTCATCATTACTCACCTCAGAAATAATTTTGTGTGATGTCCAATCTTCTCCTGCACCCTTCTGCTGCGCTTGCCCCTTGTGCTGCACGGTGGTGTAGCACTTGCTGGTTCCCATCCTCCGAGTCTCTGTCCGACACCTCGATTTCTATTCCTCCATTTTTCGCAATATTGTGCAGCATGGCACATGCTGCTACTATCTTGCAGCATTGTTCAGGGTTGTACTGAAGTGCTCCACCGGTCTTATGGAGACATCTGAATCGGCTCTTCAGCAGCCCAAATGTGCGCTCTATGATGTTCCTTGTTGAAATATGTGCTGCATTGTACCTCTGTTGATTGGCAGATGTGGGATTGTGGTAAGGCGTCATGAGGTAATTACGCAAGGCGTATGCGCTGTCACCTACATGTAAGTAAGCAAAGGGTCAGTGGCAGTTTGACATTGACATACGTACAATGACTGTGAGAATCAATTACACATATTTACCAACTAGATGTCCCTCTCCAAATTCTCCCCTGACAAGACGGGTGTGTATGCCACCTTGCCTGAATATATAAGAATCATGTGCACTCCTGGGAAATTGCGCAACAATGTCAGTTATTATGTTTTTGGTATTGCAAACAACCTGAATATTGAGGGAATGGTAACATTTCCTATTTCTAAATAAATATTCCTGTGCTGCAGGGGGACATATTGCCACGTGGGTGCAATCAATACAACCCAAAACATGTGGGAAGCGAGCTATCTGGTAAAACTCCTGTTTAGTGTTCGCAAGGTCTAGCGCGGTGGTAGGGAAATTGATGTGTGACCCGATCAAGGCCATCATGTCATCAAGGAATACTTTCAATATTCTTGAAAGTGCGCTTTGTGACACACCTCCCGCTACAGCAATGACCCCCTGAAAACTGCCTGACGCCAGTAGGTGTAGGCAATATAGGACCTTAACATGCGTTGGGATAGCATTGGTCCTATGTGTCTGTCATTGCAGAATGGGATCCAATTCATTGATTAGATTATGGATCATTGCTGCATTGAGCCTATACTTATCGTATATCTCTTCATCTTGCTGTACTAGCAAAGTTATGCGGACTCTGAAAATGCGTTCATTTATTTGCGTCTGTGTCCAGCAGCCTGCAGCCTAATCCTCCTCGCCATCAGGTAAATCCATGCCATTGTGACATGTGCTAGCTCATTCTGGGTGTGTTTAAGTTGATTTTCAGCTGTATCTGATTTGCACTCACGATTACCACCTGGTTGTGATCCTTCTTATTTAGCTCTCGCAAAATTGCGATTTTCTGTGAAATCGCAATTTGCGAGTTTTCATGCATATATTTTGCGAATCTTTATTTGCGATTCGCTATTTGGGAGACGCAAATACAGAATCGCAATATAAATCGCAGAATGTTTAGCGATTCTTTACATTTGCGAAAACTTGTGTTTTTTGCAAATATACAGTTGATGCATTGCTACACGGTATTTTGCGATTGCAATAGCCATGTTTTAGCAATTCGCTGATTTTGCGATTTTTTTAAACGCTTGATGCATGTGCCTGCACGTCTGTTGTAGACAGAAAATCTGTATCTATTTGATAAGTGCAAAGTTTACACTCATGAGTCATGGCGCCTTGTTGTATTGTCCCTTTTATTGTTCAACCAATGTCCTATCAAGTAAACCATAATTATAAGAGAAGTATCTATCGATCTGCCTGCAGGCTCAAAATGATATACAATTAAGGTGGTAATCCACCACGCATTAACTAGACGTATAACCCTGTGATGACAATTAGTCATTACAGTCTAGACATTTAGATTGTGTATATACATACAGTAGATTATTCTACCCCAAAATCTTGCAATTCATGGTCAATATTTAAACCTCTTTACACTGACTGAAATTTAATGATACGCATTGCCTCCCTGCATCTGAGACAGAGCTCTCTGTTGCCCCCTCGGGGTCTCTAGTAACATGGTCTGTACCATAAAATGTCAACTCCTTATGCTCAGTTTGTGCTACACATTCCATAGCATGAGTCGTGATAGGTAATCAAAGGTCTTTGGCTTTTAATGCCCAGATATGTTCACCTATTTTGTCTCTGAGGCACCTGATGGTACTACCAACATACATTTTTGCACATTTACAGGTAATAGTTTTACAGGTTATATTAATTGAAAAGTTATGAATCACCTCATCTCCGTCACTGAAACGCTTTGTATTATCCAATGCCCATCTGCAAACACCGCAGTGACCACATTTGTAAAGGCCCAAACTGTGTGAGGTCATCATTAAGACCTGGTATCTGGAAACACTTTATAAACTTGATTGAAACTGAAAATTTTTACTCCAACACAGAGTTTCTGGTAAGAATGGATATATAATCTCTGTATACCAATATACCACATCACATAAAGAGGGGGGGACCGGGAGCGTAATTAAAAAATAGGTCCAGTACCCGTGCTCCCTCAGAATCACATGTATATTTTGAGAGGGTAACTGTTCCTAAAGCAAAAATAAGGTAGACTGTGTGTGCTCTCAAAATGTGGTTGGTAGGATGGAGTGTGGGGAATTTCTCCTTTTGTATATAGTGCCCTCACACACCCTTTCGAGTGTCTTGCTTCATCATGGGGCGTTGCTCCTCGTGGGGGTGGCGCTGCAGTCCCCCACGGGCCCCGCAAGAGGGCTCTTTGTCGGAGATCTTTTGGTTGGAGACGCCGCAGTTGTGCATGGGGGTGTGTGGGCCTATCGGAAGGGAGGTGGGTGGTGCGTTAAAATTTACTGGATAGAGTCCAAGACCTTTATTCACGGCTCTACCTAGCAAAAAGTTAAAATTTATAATCCAGGAGCTCCTCTTGGAGAAAAGAATAAAGAGGGCAGATGTGGAAAATAACTGCTGCTCTCAGGATAGTGAGTGGGAATCCTACTGATGGGGGGTCAACATGTTTCGCGCTTAAGGGTGGGTCCTTAAGGGATCCCAATGCGCTTCGTCAGGACCAAGAATAAAAAGTGAGTGAAAGAATTGTGAATAATTCATCCATTCCAGCGGTAGACGGAGGAGGGGTAGGTTACCACGTCCTGGGCTAAGGAGCCCTTTCTCTCTTTGTGCCAACTCCGCGCTGCTGATGGAGCCCTAATCCCTACACTTTAAGGGTTGGGTAAAGGTTTCCAAATAAGAAGGAAAACCTATCAGCGCGAGGACGCTGTTTCGCCTTACTATTAAGGTACCACAGGTTTACAGTACAACACTTTACAGAAACCTGTTTTTTGATTATTCACAATTCTTTCACTCACTTTTTATTCTTGGTCCTGACGAAGCGCATTGGGATCCCTTAAGGACCCACCCTTAAGCGCGAAACATGTTGACCCCCCATCAGTAGGATTCCCACTCACTATCCTGAGAGCAGCAGTTATTTTCCACATCTGCCCTCTTTATTCTTTTCTCCAAGAGGAGCTCCAGGATTATAAATTTTAACTTTTTGCTAGGTAGAGCCGTGAATAAAGGTCTTGGACTCTATCCAGTAAATTTTAACGCACCACCCACCTCCCTTCCGATAGGCCCACACACCCCCATGCACAACTGCGGTGTCTCCAACCAAAAGATCTCCGACAAAGAGCCCTCTTGCGGGGCCCGTGGGGGACTGCAGCGCCACCCCCACGAGGAGCAACGCCCCATGATGAAGCAAGACACTCGAAAGGGTGTGTGAGGGCACTATATACAAAAGGAGAAATTCCCCACACTCCATCCTACCAACCACATTTTGAGAGCACACACAGTCTACCAATATACCACAACAGAATCGGATCCAGGTGATTAAGAACTATTTCAATTCCAGACCTGCCCTATAGCCAGTACCCACGGATTTCATCATCTCTCTCTTACTAGGAACTATTTTCTATTTGAAGGAAAGTTCTACAGACAACGTAAGCTTACTTCTATGAGCACAGACTTCGCCCCACATTTTGCAATACTTTTTTTATGGATAATATGGAGACTCTGCATATCCTAAACAATACCAATCCTTTTTGCTAAAATATGCCTATTGAAGAGGTACATTGATGAAGTTTTCTTGATACAGTTAATACAACAGAACTTGCCTTGTTCTGTCAGTGACTGAACAATTGTCAACCAGATCTCAAATTCATACAACATTACAGTTACTCGCAAATTGACTACTTAAATGTTACAGTCAAAGTATTGGATGATTAAATATACACAACATTGTTCCGTAAACCTACAGACAGAAACACACTACTCTAATACTCCTGCTTTCACCCCTGAGGTTTAAGAGATGGCCTTTCCTACAGCCAGGTTGGCTCATTCGTCGCAACAATAGATTCAAAGATTTATTCAGAGAAGCTGAATTTCGTGCGGAGAAACTCCAAGAAAGAGGATACCCAAGACGCCTTGTGACACGCTCACTGTTTTGTACAATATGGTTTATTACACCCAGGTTCTCTGAAAATTGTGAGGTCGCCCTTCTTTTATATACACTATACATATCGCAACCCACCTTGTCAATAGAGTATTGCACATTTTCCAGATTTTTAGGGACTACGCTGGATGTTGCGTTTACTGGGACACATCCTGTATCTACCTGCTTGCGGGGGGTGCACCTGTTTAGCTCCAGAGGGACACAATACCTCTGGGTTTGCATCGCTTAGTATACATAGGCATCTGTGCCACCCGGCAACCTGAGGACTTCATACACAGGAACTTCTATGAGCTGCTGACTGCCTTAGAAGTGACATTATAGGTAAAAGAAGGGAAAGGATAATAGAAACAATGTGTGCAAAAAATGTAGCAGCTCTAGACAATGTGCCTATGGTATATATTGCGACTTCAATTTACATATGGAAACAAATAAAGAAGCTACCAATAGAACTTCACAAAATATTTTTTTCTTTATTTATATTTGTGATATTTTCTGTAGAAAAATAAATGTTCTATTTCTTGGTTTGCTATTCATTTCTCACTTTCTTTGTTAAATGCACAAATATATACAAGGGCAAGAAAGATTACAAATATGACTGAATAATCAGAAAATTACACAGAATTATATACATTGACTGACATATGACAATACCACAAACTTATAAGAGCATAAAATATGACAACACCCTATTGATGATAACGACTTATTGATGATAGCTGTCTTCACAACGCGTTTCGGCCTAAGCCTTCATCAGGTGTCCGCTCTTTGTAATTTAACTAAATAGAAAAAAACAATTTATTTGTAAATCAATGTACATTAGCTAGAGTTAATCCACATTAAAAAAAACTCATCGTATAAATTTAAAGCACACATGTACATGTTTACATAATAAAAAATTGTATGAGATTCCTATACAGCTGTACAAAATAAACACCTCAATTTACAAAACAAGTTATACATACATATTGAAACAGACTACAGAAAAATGAAAATAGAACAGTACCTGTCACCCGTGAAGAAAAAAATTGATGAGCCCGAAGTTCTAGAAATAAAGTGATGGTGAAAAGGAAACTAAAAATAAATACCCGATAGATATAATGTAAGATGTGCTAAATGTAGCTTGATATAGACTTGGCGTAGACAGAAATTAGTATAAATGATACTGAACGATAAGTAATCACTAAAATGGAGTCAAATCTAATGGATGGAACTGTAGATTTAAAAAGACAAAATGATATTGTAAAGAAAGATGATCGTAATATATAGATATATTCTAATCAAGGTCCATAAAACAATGTGTACCTTAAGACAGTCGATAATCTGTCTTACATCTCGAGTTGCATACGATAAATACTAGATATGCACAGTACGAGATATACCGGTGCTGTTAGATATATAGCCCGAATAGTCAATCGTTTAGAAAAATAATGCACCTAAAGGAAAGAAAAATAATCTCAATAAATGATCTTAAATCCAATAATTAACTGAATATGAAAATGATATATCCCCCTTGACAAGGGAGGAAAACTAACCTTCTGAATCGGCTTTAAGATGAAACATAATGACCAAATTCTGTGTCTTTTCAAATGAAAGCTGGCGGCTGGATGCAATTATTCTGCCTCTATTCAATAGGTGAAGTGCAACTAAAAAATGTGCAAGGAAGATAAAAATGATTAAAATAATGAAGGCCAAACAACCACCAACTGGTTGAAAACTGCTAGCTTTGAGCCTACAGGCAATCAGTATCTAAATTACTAATGGCAGGTAAATGCGCGGGAACAAGCGCAAGGGCTAATTTGTTAAACAAAATATGGCCCGACAACATTACTGGCTAATGATTAGTCTGACAACAATTATATGCGTGTGGATACATGTAAAAGCGCAAGGACTAAATAATTCGGGCAACGAAGGATTAGTATGGCAAAAGTTACATACGTATATCGCACTCGGAAGATGCAATATTTAAAAACCAAATAACAGGGAGACGCTCACTGGATTCAAAAGGTTCATTAAAATCTGATGAAACAAATGGAACCAACGGCAAATGTGCTAACCCGAAACAGTAGAAGCGAGTCAAAAACAAGCGGAAGGAAAGGGAGAATGGGGCATCTCAATGGTGCTGATTACGCTAATAATATGATGAAGATAAACGTAATGCGCCAATTTTACTTACTTTCCGTAAGCGAGTGTTCGCTGGAATATCGACGCGAAACTGATTAGCTCACGCCGAACGTTTTTATGTACACTCAACGCCGGAAGCGTGCACTCAACGTCAGGAACGTGTACTAAACAAGGAGAGGGGGATAGATAGTCATGGTAAAGAAAAGAGGACTGATGTACTACCAAGTTAGTCCTCTAAAAGTGACGCCATATTAGTGTGCAAACTAATATAAATAAAGAGAGACAAGTGGATAACTATATGCTACGAACTGACGATAGCATGGTATGCCAATATAGTAAATGGACAGAAATTGGTGACTCCGCCCAAAATGTGATTCAATGGGATCAGAATGACATCACATCAGTTGCTATTTAGTTCGAAATCGTACAGGTAGTTCCTCAATTATCAGGTGGATGTCTGATTATATCAAGATTAAAGATCAGAAAGAACAAAGTTGACAAGATGGTAAATAAAAACCATGTTCTAATTATTGTTTTTGATGGCTTGGTCCCACGGGATTTCTTGATTTAAGGCCTGATATTGATGTGCCAAGAGTAAAAATCCAGAAAACTTCTCTTAGTTTTCTAGTTTTTTCTGTAGTAGATCCCTGTTTCGGATACATTTTCTCCAGAATATACCATTGGCTTCTGGTGCATGGTTGAGTTCCACATAATGTTGCACCATGGGTGCTTGAAGTTTCTTGGTGCGTATCGCTGAACGATGTTCTATTAATCTTGTATTAAAACTTCTCCCAGTTTCCCCTACATATCCTAGATGGCAAGGACATATAAGTAAATACACGACATCCGTCGTTTTGCAATTGTTCAAACTCTTGGGTGATATTAGTGTGCCATTGAAACTGAAAGTGGATGATTCAATGGCTGTTGCACAAGATTTACAAGTGGAACACTTGAAGTTGCCTGTCACTGTTTTTAAATTATCAATACCAGTTTGTAGGAAGGTACTTTGATTTTTTATCCTTGAATTGACCACATGATCCTTAATGCTTTTATTGCGTCTAAATGCAAATAAAGGCTTATGGATTGCCATATCGATGTTTAGGATATGCCAACTTTGATAGACGGCCTGGCGGATTCTATCATTAAGCATAGAGTGCCTTGTAACAAAGACCAAAGCTGGGTCCTTAGTAACTTTGGTATTAGATAGTAAGTGCTGCCTGTCAAAAAATCGAGCTCTTTTAAATGAGTCTCGTACAATTTTTTGGGGATAACCTCTGGCCAGAAATTTGTTTTTCATGACTGATGATCTTTCATCATAATCTTGTATATTGGTGCAGTTACGCCATAGGCGTAAGAACTCACCAAAGGGTATGCTGTTCTTTTGAATTGCCGGGTGGAAACTATCATAGTGTAAAAGTGTGTTTCTTGCAGTAGGCTTAGAATATAAGTCCACTGCAAGTAAACCCCTCTCATGTTTTATCAAGATGTCTAAGTATTCCACCTTATCAGTGCTTATATTGTGAGTGAAGTGGATATCATCATCACAAAGATTAATCCACTCAATGAATTCCAGAAGTTTGTCCTGTGTGTCTGTCCAAATGAAGAACACATCGTCTATGAATCGTGACCAGTTGGTAACTGATTCATAGAACGGTGCTATCTCATTGAAAACAAATTTGTTCTCAAAGAGGGACATGTAAATATTGGCCACCGTAGGGGCACATGATGCCCCCATGCTGACACCTTGCTGTTGTTTAAATAGCTGATTATTAAATTCAAATACATTGTCTTCTAGAACCACTTTCAAACATTCTAGAACAAAAATGGTAGGGCATTCGATGTTGTAGGCCTTGATGAACCAATGAACCGCTGCTAAAGCACCTTCAATAGGGATATTACTATAAAGGGTTTCTATGTCCATGGTTACAAAAATATTTGTATCTGGGCAAAAAGGCATGTTCTCGACTGGATTTATTATATGTCGAGTGTCTTGAACAAAAGCTGGTGTTCTAGACACATGTTTACACAGAAGGGCATCTACGTACTTAGCTAAAGGTTCAGTAACCGACCCAATCGTTGTAACTATAGGTCTAAGGGGAGGATCTGTGGTGTTTTATGTACCTTAGGGATGCCATAGATACTAGCCATTTTAGGTTTCTCATTATTAAGGAAAAGCCATTCCTTTTCACAAATGTCCCCATCTCTCAGAGCCTTGTTGGTTAGTTTCTCAATTTTTTCCATTATATGTGAAGTAGGGTCTCTATTGATGGAACAATAAAAATGAGTATCCCCAAGCATGTGTTTCATTTTGGAGATATAAGTAGATGTGTCATAGACAACAATTCCTCCTCCCTTGTCACACGCTTTGATGGTTCTATGTTGGGTATGTTTCAGTTCTTGTAGGGCAGTGTGTTCATCCTTACTCAGGTTAAATGGGGTCTTTTTCACATACTTCGTGATATTAATGATCTTATTATAGACCACTTGTTCGAACACTGCCACTTCGGGTGGCAGCTGTTCGATAGTGGGAGTGAACATGGAGGGTGGTGCAAGACCCGATACATTAACTGTATCTGAATGTATGTCTTTATTAACGAAAGAAACTTGCAGTCTGATCTTTCTGAAAAAGGCCTTCAAATCTCTGAACAACTCGAACTTATTTAGACCAGAATGGGGGGCAAATGTAAGTCCTTTAGATAGTAACGAAATCGTAGAAGCTGTTAATGAGGTACTACTAAGATTGAATATAGGCAGTCTCTCTATTCCCTCCAATATTGTGCATTGCGTGTAACTAGGTATTGGTTGTAATCCATCGCTGGACTGCCCTGGAAACGCGGTTGGAATTGTGTGTTGGTTTGAAATCGTGGTTGGTATTGGGGTCTCCAATTGCTGCGTCTGTTGTATCTCCTCCCTAAAAAAGATTGTGTTCCTCGTTGTCTTCTGTAGTGTTGCCCATTACCCCTGGATCCATGACTACCCATCTGACCTTCACTATCTGAATCTGATGTATCAGAGAAAGTGACCACCTTTCTTACAAATCCTAGCGGTCCGTATGATTCAGATTGAGCAGATTCAGCTTGATTATCTGACAAATAAGGATAAGTTGTTTCTTTACTAAAAAAGCGCACATCTTTTTTCAGCTTATCTATTTTGCGTTTAGTTAAATACTCTGTATAGGAATGTAGATCTTTATCAATATCTTCCAATTTTTTCTTTGCCTCTTCAACTACACAAGTTGCTTTAATTTTGTTCTCCAAGTCTAAAATTTCAGCTGCTAATTGTTCTATAACTTCTTTAGCTGTTTCAACTATTAGCATCATGTTATCGCGAGAGCAGCGATTGGAGATCATGGCCCAACGTTCTAAAAATTGTTTAATATGTACAAACAATCCCGGTATGTTTCTTATCCTTAATCCCTGGGGAATGACCCCAGCTTTAAGGTATTCCAGCATGTACTGGCCATGGAGCTCTATACGTTTGATCTTTTTTCTAAGAGCTAAAAGTGCAAATGTCTCATCATTTTTGTCCGAATTATTAATGATCTGTTGTCCAAAATTGGCTGAATTGCCAACCATGTTGGCAAATTGCTCATCTGTGAAACCAAAGGTGGGAAGATTGGCCATACCAAATATAAAAATGAATATATACATCACCTAATACAAAAGAAAGATTAAAAAAAAAAAAAAAGTGGAAATAATTAATAAAACGTGAATTACAAGTAAGACAAATGAAAAAGATTTTCTAACTACAGCTGGACGGAACCTCAAACCACACATATAAGTGTCGGTGGGACTACTGGAAAAGACCAACCCCTCACAGACTAGCCGCGAGATAAATTATTTTGAAAATTGGGGGCCCCTGCATAATCGATAGTTATGCCTAGCAGGGAAAAGCAAGATAGGTAAAAGAAGGGAAAGGATAATAGAAACAAGGTGTGCAAAAAATGTAGCAACTCTAGACAATGTGCCTATGGTATATATTGCGACTTCAATTTACATACGGAAACAAATAAAGAAGCTACCAATAGAACTTCACAAAATATTTTTTTCTTTATTTATATTTGTGATATTTTCTGTAGAAAAATAAATGTTCTATTTCTTTGTTTGCTATTTATTTCTCACTTTCTTTGTTAAATGCACACATATATACAAGGGCAAGAAAGATTACAAATATGACTGAATAATCAGAAAATTACACAGCATTATATACATTGACTGACATATGACAATACCACAAACTTATAAGAGCATAAAATATGACAACACCCTATTGATGATAACGACTTATTGATGATAACTGTCTTCACAACGCGTTTCGGCCTAAGCCTTCATCAGGTGTCCGCTCTTTGTAATTTAACTAAATAGAAAAAAACAATTTATTTGTAAATCAATGTACATTAGCTAGAGTTAATCCACATTAAAAAAACTCATCGTATAAATTTAACCCCTTCGCTGCTGCGGACATTCCGCTGCAGCGCTGGGGGGGGCAGGGGGGCAGCGCGGTGGGCCTGTGCTCATGACGGAGCCGCTCCGTCATGAGCCACAGTTGAGCTGTGCTCATGACGGAACGGTTCCGTCATGACTCCGCCCATTTGCGTTGTCGCCCCGCACAGGCGGGGAAACAGCGCCGCGCAGGCGGAGCGGCCGCCAACAGGATTGTCATGACGGAACCGTTCCGTCATGAGCACACGGCAACCGTGGCTCATGACGGAACGGTTCCGTCATGAGCGGGGAAGGGGTTAAAGCACACATGTACATGTTTACATAATAAAAAATTGTATGAGATTCCTATACAGCTGTACAAAATAAACACCTCAATTTACAAAACAAGCTATACATACATTATTGAAACAGACTACAGAAAAATGAAAACAGAACAGTACCTGTCACCCGTGAAGAAAAAAATTGATGTGCCCGAAGTTCTAGAAATAAAGTGATGGTGAAAAGGAAACTAAAAATAAATACCCGATAGATATAATGTAAGATGTGCTAAATGTAGCTTGATATAGACTTGACGTAGACAGAAATGAGTGTAAATGATACTGAACGATAAGTAATCACCAAAATGGGGTCAAATCTAATGGATGGAACTGTAGATTTAAAAAGACAAAATGATATTGTAAAGAATGATGATCGTAATATATAGATATATTCTAATCAAGGTCTATAAAACAATGTGTACCTTAAGACAGTCGATAATCTGTTTTACATCTCGAGTTGCATACGATAAATACTAGATATGCACAGTACGAGATATATCGGTGCTGTTAGATATATAGCCCGAATAGTCAATCGTTTAGAAAAATAATGCACCTAAAGGAAAGAAAATAAATGATCTTAAATCCAATAATTAACTGAATATGTGCAAGGAAGATAAAAATGATTAAAATAATGAAGGCCAAACAACCACCAACTGGTTGAAAACTGCTAGCTTTGAGCCTACTGGCAATCAGTATCTAAATAACTAATGGCAGGTAAATGCGCGGGAACAAGCGCAAGGGCTAATTTGTTAAACAAAATATGGCCCGACAACATTACTGGCTAATGATTAGTCTGACAACAATTATATGCGTGTGGCTACACGTAAAAGCGCAAAGACTAAATAATTCGGGCAACGAAGGATTAGTATGGCAAAAGTTACATACGTATATCGCACTCGGAAGATGCAATATTTAAAAACCAAATAACAGGGAGACGCTCACTGGATTCAAAAGGTTCATTAAAATCTGATGAAACAAATGGAACCAACCGCAAATGTGCTAACCCGAAACAGTAGAAGCGAGTCAAAAACAAGCGGAAGGAAAGGGAGAATGGGGCATTAGTCACTGGAGAACACTGCCCTTCTCCTTAATGGGCAGAGCCGTCCTATACAAGATGATGGCATTGCTCAGATTCTTATATGAGCTACAAAACACCTCATTTTTGGTCTCTCAGACCTTCTTTAACAAAATAGACCATGAAGTCTTGCCCACCAAGATATTCTTAAATACTACTGGGCCTCGCAACTGATTAATGACTGGGTCTTTGCGGATCTCAATATGAACCAGCAATATGGGTCAATATAGAAGCAATGGGACCCAGGGGTTACCAAGTGCTGCTCTATAGGCGGGGGCAGAGAGACTCATTACTGATGCATACTCAGACCATTGTGGAAGTGTGGACAGACGCAATAGGATTCCTGGTCAGAGCTGAAAAATTAACAGAGCCAACTCCAGTATTGGATAACGACCTTCTCCAAGAGGTTGGAGCCTTGAGGTTTTCTCTAAGTGGGGCCTCTTGGGCATAGAGCACTTGGGACACTTTTAGAAGGTGTGTGCTCCTGCGTAATTCCAGGTGCTGCAGAAAGAGTAATGCCTGGCTGGAACAGAGTGGTACCACTACCTGAAGTTGATGCACCGCTTTAGGGTACATATTCCCGGGAAGACATGCCAGTGGTGGAGTCGTCTCCACTGGAAGATAGACTTCTACTAGACTCTATGCTTGATAATGCCATCTCCCTCACTTACAAAAAGATAATAAATAATGCTCCTGATAGTCTAAGCACTCTACGAAACAACTGGACTGCGGATCTGGTTGAACTAGATGATGAAGAGTGGGAAGCGGCCCTTCAGATCCCTCGTGTGATTGCTATAAGTGCAGGCTTTCGACTGGTGTAACTCTGCATATTACACAGATTCTACTATTCTAGAACATTACTATACAAAATTGGAAGGGTAAATTCCAGTCATTGTCTGCAAGGCTGCAGACAGGAGGGCACCTTCATACCCACACTATTTACATTCCCAATTATCCAGACCCATTGGGAGTAACAAGAGCGATGTCCCAGGTGCTGAACCGGGAGGTCCTGATAAATGTCAAATGGCTCTTCCTGAACATAGACAGGTAGCAGAGCTGGCTCAAATACTCAAACCTAGGATTGGAGGTGGGCGCTGGAGTAGCTAAAAGAAAAGGTTCATGGTTATGGGGTGCCCTGCGCCCCCCCTTGGATTCCCGAATGAAAGAAGGGCATTGATTGGTGCCAACAGGCAGAGAGAGTGGTATACCAGACTAAGGGATGCCCACTGAAATATGAGAGGGCCTGGGATGGCTGGAATGGCTACTGCAGACACTGATGTGTATACACCCATGTGGGACGGGGTGCCAAGATCATTGCCCATGGCGAACTGGGAAGGCGTAACACACCTATCCCGCCAGCTGTAATATCTAATGAAAATGTAGACTAAATTCCTCTGTCTAATCTCACTTTGTTCTCTTCTGTCCGATGACTGTACTTTGATTTGATGTTTTACTTTGAAAACAATAAAAACAATGTTTAAGTATGTAGTTACCTGCAGATGCGCTGTCAGTTTATTACACATCTTACTAGCTTGAAGCGTGAAGCCCATACCCAGTTAGCTCTGAGACGGCTGGCAGACATATTTTTGGTAGCCCTGTTAGTAATTTTGCTGTCCATGTTCTGCTAACCCACATGATGCCAAACAAACTTCCCTATACAGGGTTCACACAAAAAAAAATTAAAATATGTCTTTCCAGGGTCCCCAGGTATCCTTCCGATTCCACTGGAGAAAGCAAGAAAGACGTATAGCTATCGGCAGGCAGCGAGGAGAGAGGCTAATATATGGAAATAGACAGAGATGAGCTAGATATAGATAAAGTTTACCTCCCCGGGGGGCAGTTTGGAAGGTGGAGGCTCTGGGCAATTGCCCACTTTGCCCATGCCTTAAAATGTCTCTCCCCAGCACCTCTCCGACTGCCTCCCTCACGTACCAAGCGGCCCCCCAGACAACCTTGAAGCGACTGCATGGATTGCAAGCAGCCCCGCTACACCGACACATACCTTAGCTGACATTATTTGCTGTTGGTCTTTAATGACAGGAAGAATAGGAAGGTATTTTTATCATCTCGTACTGATTTGTATTTCCTACAAAGTGATAACAAGCAGACTTCCCAACTAGCACCCCAGCCCCTAATTGAAATATGGTGTCACAAGTTTCTGCTTCAAGCTATCAAGAGGCAGCCTTTCTTATGTACTCAATACTGCTGAATGGCAGCATTTTTTCATAAATAATTCATCCAGATGCTCGATGAGCCACCTGCAGTTTGATGCTTTTTTAAAACCTACACGGGGGCATCTCTAGAATTTTACATTTATAAAAGGCCAAGTCTCAATGGGCAACACATATTTTTCTCCTTATGTTAAACTGTACACAGTATAATGCAGTTTACACATTGAGTTTCTAACCGTACAGTTTCCATTTGCTTTGCCTTTTCTTTTTCACTGTTCACAACCTTGAGATAGCTCAAACGAGTGGCCTGCCACAGTGAAAGAAACATGTGTTGCTGTTAAGAGCCTCATTGAACAAGCTGCGTTAAACTTTTACGAGCTCACGCTGTTAGTTGTAGCAAGCCACCGTGAAAATTGTAGCATTCTTTATTGAAAGAAGACTACCCATGCAAAGAGTGCAACGCCTCAACGGAGAGAGGACAGTGAATGCGCAAACCTCAAAAAAAAAAAGACAGGTTTAGCTAGAAATTGAAAAAAATGCTTTAGGATGCACTACTTAGGACGGAATTAACAGGCACATGCATCAAAGCTTTTTGCGATCGCAAACGGAGCGAATCGCAAAAATCGGCCGTTTGCGATCGGAAAAATAGCTTTTGCGATGCATGAAACAACTTGCCACTCACAATTTAAGAAATCGCAACATTTTGTGATTTCTTAAATTGCGATTGCATTTAAGGAATCCCAAATTGCGATTCCTTAACTGCAAAGCAAGATGCCTTTAAAAATAGCGATTTCGCTATTTGGGCCCGCTATTTACCGTGGAATCATACCACATGGTAAATAGCGAAAACTTTGAAAAATGCACTAAAGTGCATTTTTCAAAGTCGTAGGTTACACACACACATGTCCTTTGGACATGTGTGTGCGCAACATTTGTGCACAGATCGATTTCAGGGGTGCAACGGGGTGTCGTCTTGACACCCTTGCACCCTTGAAAATGCATTCTCAATTTGCGATTCTCTAATTGAGAATCGCAAATTGAGAATGTCTTCCCATTGATTCCTATGGGCCTCTTGGCCCATAGGAATGAATGGGGAGGTATTCCTTAATTGCGACTCGCAATTCGGGAGTCGCAATTAAGGAATGTTTAGAAATCGCAATTTTTCCAGCGATTTCTACATGCATAGGCTTTTGCGAATCCTTAATTGCGATTCCTTAAAAATCGCAATTAAGGAATCGCAAAAACCAATATTGATGCATGTGCCTGTAAGAGGTTAAAACGAGCTATCTGCATTCCTTCTTCCCTAAGTCTGCATTTACCTGTAAAATAAATAAAAGCAAAGGACAAAGGGTAAAACAACCAATTTTTCTATCACTCTGGACAATCTGGACCATAACGCTCTTATATCTAGATTTACGTTTAACATTTAAAGAATAATTATTTTGTAGCTTGAATAGAAAAAAGAAAAAAAAAGTTCATGTAGTGTGTGTACAGTATTTTTTTTCCCCTGAGTTTTATAGAGCGCAAACTTGATCTGAAGGTATCAGAGCCCTTTACATGAGCACTAGTTGCCTTACATAAGGACACATTCGTTTCATTCCTTGATGTTATTAGTTCTATAGCACCACTTTGCACCCTGTCACTCCCTTGACTTCCATTTTTTAAACATCGTGCCAGCCATTGCATTGGTTTATGTGTTTTTTGCTTGAAAAGATGAAGGTTCCAACCGAGGAAAAGAGGTGGAATTATTTGCCAATGTTTGGTAGAGAGATGAGAGCCTATGAAATCTAGATTAATTTGAAGACCTTCTACCTTCGATCCAGATAACTGCACTAGCAAGATGGAAGGGCACATTTTATTAAAACCTCAAAACACATTTATTGTATTGCAAATTGACACACCTTTTAAATTGGTACTTTGCAGTCCAATTTGTATGTCCTGATGATGGCTATATGGTACCACAGCTGAAACCAGTCAACCACCTTTAAATGACTGTTGTCCACAAAATATAATTATGTATATAAGTGGACAACCTGTTCGCAATTGACTAAAATGTATGTGTATCCTACACAATTACTGTACAACGTCATGTAATAGAGGTAAACTTAAGATTCGGATAAGAATTGAAGGTATTTTTGGCATTGTTCTGTTCCTCTCTCAAACAAGCATTTGCAATGTAATAGGTCTCGCCTTTGGGACCTTATATGTATTTAGCTATGCAGCACATTAGCCTGGGTGCTGAAACATCTACTGTTCTTTAACATGGAGGGAAAGTAAGCTCCAAACTGCGTGACACGCCAGGTATGGGAACACATGGAGAGAAATATTGCCTTTCAGCAGGAAATGGTATAGTCCAAAGCTCTGTTTTAAATATAAAATCAGGGCCTTCGGTGGTCATATCACTGAAAATACAAGATTTGAAAAAAATATTATTGTCGACAGGTGCTTGTGGAAGACATTTCTATGGACTGGAATCTAGAGAATGCTAAAGTGATTCTGGAATTTTACTGACCTCTGCTGGTCGTTCTCCGTCTAGAAAGTTAAATAGAGGGAGTTGCCAGAAAAAAAAAAATTATGTCCCTCAGCAGAAAGCAGTTCTGGTATTCTACTGACCTCTAGTGGCCTTTTTTTATCAAGACAGTTAAATAGAGGCAGTTGAACAGAAAAAAAGTCCCTTAGCAAAAGCAGCCAAGTCCTAGGGCTGATCTCCAGAGCCCACAAAGTACATACACATATTAGTATATACAAAAGCATATACAATAGGTCTTGAATGCTCGACCTAAAAACTGGACCATTGTAAGAATGATTTTAATCATTGTTCTATTTCAGGCAAATCGTACACAAGTGAGTGTTTTTTTAATAGACTGGTAATTGAATGTTCAAGATTTTCCCAAACTAGCAACAAACATAAATGAAGAATTTCATTTTTTTTGGTTGCAATTATCTAGTGGAAAGTAATTTGCTGTGTTTGGTGGTGTGCATTCGAAGACTATGAAGCCCTGACTAAGGATAGATTAAATCCTTTAACTCATTGTTCTAATGTGTTACATGGGCTTCTCCACTTTCTGTATACAAGATATCTCTTTTGATGACATGAGTTGAAGAGAATACGTCCAATAAACCACTTTGTTTTCTTTTCTTACAGGTTATAAGGGCTTATAAAGCTTCCATACAGCAGACTTTGGACATCCTTTTTCTTCCTGAGGGAAACGTGTTCTTTACCAGCACTGACTCTGTAAGCCGGGATTCAGCGGACCGCACTATCATTGCTTGGGATTTTGAGACTGGTGCAAAGATTTCCAATCAGATTTTCCATGTAGGTTACACAGTTTGATTACATTTTTTCAGAAGCCTACCCCAGTGTATTACACTGAACAGTTTGAAGAGCTTTTGATTTTCACTAAACCTTTGTGAGTTATTGAGCAATCTTGCCTCAAACTAGGATGGGTGTCAGTTATATTAATCCTCAACTCTTTGAACTATGCATAGAGTTGTGAAGTGGAAAATGGCATTAGCTGGAAACCACAAACACTAAGCCCCTGTTCAAAGACTTGTTTATCAATTCTTCTTTTATCAAGGCCATTACATTGCAGGAAATACACATCAGCAAGAAATTCTGTACACGTTCACATTTTTAAGTCTGGCTTGACAGCAGAGCTGTCTGTCAACTTTGTGTTACCAAATCTTTAAAATATACATAGAGTGGGTTTAACTCCACCAAGAGATGATTACCCTCTCGCTTCACACTTTTTGACATTTTTTCTGCCTCCTGTGGATACTTTCTTTGCAATATCTGAGTCACTATTTGCATCTAAACAATACACTAAATGATTACACTTTCAGTTTATACCGCAAACCAATCCTTTTGTATTTTTTAATGCAGTAGTATTTTTTTTAAAACATTTTTCAGCATTTAATCAAGAGAAAGCCATTACCACCACCACTTTTACTCACACAATCACTACCACCTCTTCTGCCATTACTATTACCCCTGCTTTTAATACCATCACCACTATTAACACCATCCTCTTCATTTCAGCTACTAACAGCGCCATTACCATTGCTGCTATTACCATGTCCATACTACCGTCCGTATTACCACTACAATTAAGACTACCACATCAAACAAACATGTCTTTGTTTGCATGCTTTACTACATGAAAGCCAGACCTACTGGCTTTGCCATTGCTGCTTTAAGTATAACAAATAGGCTTCTGGAAAACAAAGTTGCATCGCTACATAGTCTCACCTCGACTCATACAGCCTTTTTTCCAAGTCACAAGCTAACTGTAGCAGGGTCCCTCCTTGTGACTGTGACATGACTTAGCACGTCTCAGGCCACCTGGGTTCTTTACTTTGATAGCTTTTCCCTAATATTATGAAGGCGGCATTAGAATTGTTTAAAGTAGAACCCCATCCCTACTTTAAAACATTTTGTAGAGTAACTGTAAAAAAACAAATAACGTAGGAGACAATTGGATGACATTAAAAACAGCAGTACTTGAAATTAAGTATTAAAAGCATGGTGTTAGCTGTCAATTTTTGTGTTGGCTGCACCTCAGGCGAAAGATGCGTTTTTTAACAAATCTGTTTATTTTATAAATACCCTAAGGGTGTGATGATTCTGCATATATCTGTCTCCACGATTTCTACGGAATATTAAAATGTACTGAAACAGTTCAATCAAGATGCGTGCTCTCACTGACAACTCTTCATGCCATTTTCTCTGGTTTACAAGCGAAGGAATGCCAGGAAACAACACGCCATGAGTTTGGAATCTCTTTTACCGTGAACAGTTTCCGTTTGGCTTGAAACGCCACCCTTCTCAGTCTTCTTGACGTAAAGAATTTGATGAAATTTGCGTCATTGTGCACATAGTCAGGCATTCCTTTAGGTGGTAAATTCTTCAAGGCAGTGACCACAGTGGGCCGGATTCACCCGTTTTCAAGTAAATGTTAAAACGTGTTTGGAGAAAATGTATGTCTATATTTGGAACTCACTACAAATTCCAGAAGTTAAAAATCTATGGCACTTGCAAACTTCTAGGTGCACTTCAATTACGCAGTATTGCTGCATGCAGAATTACCTTTGTTCAGCCTGACAGACACTCTTCTTGACTGGAAAAGGGTGGGGGCATGGCCCCTCCTCCCGTATGGCTGGGTCACAGCTTAGTGTCGGACTCCTTGACTTTGCTACAATGATAGGCAAGTGCTAAGGGGGTATACTTTGTATGCAGCTTTATTGCTTCAGTTTGAGCCCAATACCCTTGTATGCCTGGGAACTGCAGAAAAAGTTCCAACAGGGTCCTTCCTAGCTTCCAACAAGGTGTAGAAATGTTGATTAGGTTTACAGTACAGCACACCACAGTAAAATATGATTCTTATTGGCGCAAAGAAAGTACCCTTCTCTTTTAATTATGGCTACCTATTGGCATAATTTGAACACACACGTATGACTACAAAGCTAAAGAAAATAATAAAAGGGAAAGTAAACAACATTAGGTGAGTACAATATTAACTCAGGAGTCCTGGCACTGAAGTGCACTTCTGTTGTGCCAGATGTGCATACGTTATTATGAACAATTGCGTCGCTCACAGTACAAGAAAGGCAATTGGTGAAGTGGGCTGACACATGACTCCATGCTGTATGTTGTGGTGGGTGGAAACAAAATTAGTATGACAGTAAATGAGACCAAATGATAGAGAGGGCTGTCTAAAAGCCCCAATATGTATGTGTATATATATGTATTTCTTTTTTTTAATGATTTTTTCTCAATTGTCAGACGTAGAAATAATTAATAATAATAATAATAATAGTTTAATTTGCGAGGCACAATGCAATGCAACATGCAGGACAATCTTCTTAAATATGTATTTTTGTCAACTTGTTTTTTTTGTGTGCAATATATAGCGACAAAACTGAGCGTTTGTTTCTTTCAGGAGCGTTACACGTGCCCAAGTCTAACCTTACATCCCAAAGAACGAGCTTTTGCTGCCCAAACAAATGGAGATTACATGGCTTTGTTCTCTACACAGCGTCCATTCAAAATCAACAAGAAAAAAAGATATGAAGGACACAAGGTATTTTTGTTACTCTATACATTTTCAACTGCTGACACATAAGCCAATATATTTTCTCTCAGTATAGTATATTGCATTTTTAAAGTATTTAGGCGTTTTACAAGTTGTCAGATCCCAAGTCCTAATGGAGTATTGGAAAGTTTAATTTAATTCTATTTTCTATTTTATACAACATACAAAATTAAACGTCGCTAACAGTACTTTTCACTACATCACATTAGGTATATCACATGACAATAATCCACGTCCAGTTAATCGACTTAACTGCTCTCTACATTACAAAGTAAGTAGATGTGGAGGAACGAATAGTAATTGTATACTTTCCTTGACAATGTAGTGGAAAGTGTCCTACGCTTCCCACTTTTTTTGGTGGCACTCGTTGAGGCACAACACTCTAAACTTCCTAAATGTATGCACCTTCAGAAGCAGAAGAGGCTGCGTGAGGCCAAGAAAGATGCAGGACTCTCATGAGACTTGTAAATTGTGGTGGTCATCTTGAACTCTCAGGAGTATGGGCTCCTTGTGGTTCAGAGCATTTTTGCAAGGCAGGCAAGATACAATAGTTCCACACCCTGGACCTTATTGTCAGAGTTTTGAAACTTTGCAAATTGGTATCTTTGGAGGTGAACGAAAGAGTGAACTAGACTCTGAGAAGTTTAAGTTTAATGTACTTGGCATAAATGGTTGAACCTTTACCGCACAAGTGTCAATGCAGCAATTCAATAGAACTGGTGCCTCAACCCAGGGGGTCGAAATTTCCTAACAACCCCCCTTGGTTCACAGGTTTATGGTCAGGTATCTGAGATGAAAGTGGGTTGCTCTTGTTTTCCAGAACAAAGCAGTCTTTTGGCACCCGCGTCTTCTCTGTGTTGTCTCTAGATGCCTTAGGTGTTTTTTGGAGGAAGCATACTTGATACTGGATCACACAGAGAACATTTTCCCTGAAGATGCCCCTTGTGGGGTCGAAATGCGTAGGCTAAGTAGTTGCTGTCTGTTTTTAATGAAGATGAAGAATAAAGACTGAAACCTCTTTTTAACCAGCTGCATCTGGGTCTCAATTATGCTTGGCACTTGAACATGAATAATCCCTGGAGAACATGAATTTTGGGACTTTTGGTTATGTTTGAATACACTCTTAATATATAGAAAACTTAATTACTCAGGTGCGCCCCCTCTTGTGTTATGTTTTAAAGACTCAGAAAAGCAATCTAGGACAGTACTTGTTTTTAAGGATTTAGTCTTTGCGATTGAACACTATTTTCTGGAGTCATCGCTTGAGGGTTATGAACTCTTATGTTTGTAGTAGTTTGTTTCCCCGAGAGTAGTGAAAAGGATCCTCAACTTACACATAATTTTATAATGTGACTTTGTGACAGATTGCTTGTTGTTAAGCAAACTCTGTAATACTAATGAATATTTAACCTGTCACTTTAAATGTAATTTGAATCACAGAACATTTTTGTATAACATTAAAGGTTGTCCTCTCTAGCAACAAGTGCTGAATAGTTCAGAACACTCTTTGCATATGTTACATTGATTCTATATTTGTTTCAGCTGTAGGAAGGCAGAGAGTTGCACCCAAAAGTAGAGAGTAGGACAAACGGTACAGTATTAGGAATTAGATATTTTAGCTACAACTATAAGATCTCTAATAGCTTGGTGCAGGGGGGTCGCTGCACACCATGAAATGTTGCCTTGGTCGGGAGCCACAAGAGATTTTATTCACCCGTAATCCATAGGTCTCTTCGTAGAGACCAAGGAGTCGGAGGCAGCAGGGCCCGATTGCTGTGGGTAGGCTAAAAATAGGATATAGCTTGTGTACATCGCAATGCACTCTTTCTCTCCTCCATTCCATTGCCAGCCATGGACCTAAGTTCTATAGCAAAGCTGTCTAGTGAGGGGTTAAATCGCTGGCGCAAAGAGAAGTGAGGAAATGGGGAAACCCTGATGAGGGCTGCGGCGGATGGGGAAAGGGGCAATTAGACGCCATTGATCAGTACTCATGTAGATGGTCGGGAATAGAGGAGCTGGACATGACTGTGAAAGCGTGGGCCTAGGCCCATGCAACAGGGGGCCATGTGAAGAGAGGTCCAGTAGACGGAATGCAAGGCTTTCTCCAAGTCATTCAGGAGGAGAGTTCATGGGCCTCATAGTTCCCAGAGACGAGCCGTCACCACCTGAGCATGGCGCACACTATGGCAAATACTGCGCCCTGGCATAAAACTGCATTGACCCGGGCGTACATGAAGGCTATCCTGCTGAATAGTAGGAACAAATGAGCAGCGAAAGCACAAAGCGTATAGTTGTCCTCAACATAGTTATAGCAGGATGGACAGTGTGAATGACTATCAGTGAAAGATAACACGTAAGCAATACATAAATAAATATACTATAAGCACAAAACTCTAAATAAAATAAAATAAATTAAATTAAAAATGATGACCCTTATTTGGAGTTTGGTGGACGAGATACTCTGTCACAAACTTGGCGGTTGTCCCGTCCGCAGTATTAGAAGTGCGCTATAGTCTATGGCACTTGAAATATGGTTGACCGGATATGCAACATGTTTTGATGGAGTATCCTGTCCACTATAAAAAAACAGGCCTTATGGTATTTGTAGTGTACGCATCACGAAGGGAAAAGTTCTACTACAATAGACCAGAGCACGCAATGAAAACCTTTTTATGGTTGTGTATGGCACAATTGCACATCACATTTAGGTACTGAAGACACAGGTGACAAGATTGCTTGAGAAGGCCCAACAGAACCCACATCACTCTCAGCATGTTTGTCTCATGCTGTTTTCCACACAGAGGTTCAGATTATAGGTCAGAACCATAGAGTACCCTGTAGCTGTATAGCCATTACTGTTTGCAGTATGAGATGGTGCGGTAACTGTCCAGGAAGATGGCTATTTTTTGCTGGTTACCTTTAGTAATGGTGCCCAAGAAGTGGGAATTGTTATTTATGGCCACTAAATCTAGATTTACACCATGTTTACTATAAGCTATATTTTTTCTATACACCTGAGTTATTGAAAGATATCTACATGTCTGCGGTCTTACTCTCCGGTTTCAGCCTAGTTAGCTTTTGAGAGGCTCATCAGCCTTCATTTTGTTTCTAAATAAAATGTTTTGTAGCCATGGAAACTCATGATACCACTTTATTAAATTTGGAGAGTGGTTTCAAAAGCCTTTAAAAGGGCCGTCCTGCTATGCTGCACTTGGTCACGACTTTTAGAGATGGCGCTGTGTAGCATATGAATTCAGCAATAAGCGGCCTGGTTGGCCGCTTATTTCATGCTCCATTTTAGGTCATTTCTGGACTTCACAAAGCGTATTGGCTGAGTGCAGCGTGCCTTGTCTGCATTGACACTCTAGATTTTTTACCTTGTTCTAGGCCCTATTTTTGCTTCACTTAAGGTTATGTGTCCTTTACCTCTGTTAAATAAGAGTTAAGAGCACATGCTTCTCCTTTAAACATGGTTAAATTGGCTTATCTCTGATGGACATATTTAACTTGCCTACAAATCCCTAGTATATGGTGTAGAAAATGCACAGTGTCTGGAAGTTAAAATCAACCTGTGGACTGCAGCACCTATTGGCCCATCCACAGAGCGGGCCTGTAAAACATGATTTCAGAGGCACCATATGAAGCTTGATTGCAACAGCCTAAAATCCTGCTGTGAAACCTGACAAACTAAAACCTTTTTTGTTTTTTGTTCAAACACTCTTTATTGAGGGAAGCAGGAAGAATACATGGTATTCGGAAAGATAACCTCCATGCCAGGAAACAAGAAATAACCAAAATAAAGAAACCATAAGCCTTAGCAGAACAATATAAAGAATTGTGAAGCAGGTGGTGGGTGGGTTCGGGCAGAGTGCCTCCTCACAATGAGGGAAGGGACAAGATCTGGTAACACCTCGGGAGGTGCCGCCAGATCAAAGAAATACAAGGCGATCGGAGGGGCCAGTTGTGGAAGGGGGAAGATGAGGAGGGGGTGGACGGGACTGGGGCAGGGATGGTGAAGGAGAAGTATATAAGTATATCAGTCATCCCTGGGAGTGACCACAAAGAGCGAGATGAGGAGAAAGGGAGGGGCATGGATTGGCAAGGGATATCAGTTACCTGTTCCGCAGTCTAGCCCCAAAGGGAAGGAAAGGAAGCAGGCCCGGAGTAGGTAAACAGTGACACAAGCAATTGCAGCGAAGTTACACTCAAGGGCACATACTGGGGTGGGGATGGGTGGAGGGCCAGCCAGAGCATAGGGGATATCCCAGGTCAATGCACCTTGCCGCCCAGGGGATAAATATAGGGAAAACGGGGAAGGAAGGGAGGGAGGAAAATTTGGCAAATGTAAGGGATCGGGGGAGTGGTCCAAAACAGTAATGTGTGGAAAGGATATGGCGGCTTTATGAGGCGGGGTCCAACAGTAACCAAAGCATGGCAGACCTAATGGGGGTTAGTTAGGAGGGGCCCAACAGGGAGGGGAAGTGTGGTCAGTGGCCTTGAAGAAAGGACCCCCAAATGTCCAGGAAAGAATGATAATATTCGGAAAATCTTGCAATAAAACGCTCATAAGTGGCCACCTGGAACAACTCACTAAGCCACTCCACTGGGGCAGGTGGGCGTCCTCTAAAGCCCCAGGATACAAATCTTAGCAATGGCCATGGCAGCGGCCAGCCACCTAGTTTGCTGGTTTGTCATGGCCTTGCTTGGACAAAGTCATAGAGCAGGACAGTCTGCGCTTTCAGTGTCCTGACGAGCAGCACAGTCTTCCATATGGTGTCGGCGACGTAGGATTAATAGGCTACCAGGGCAGGGAATTCCCAAATGAGAGGAACGATGTCCTCTGCCACAAACTCACATCTCCAGCACGTGGCTGTTGGGAGAAGAGAAGAACTCCAGAGTAGTCACCCCAATCAGTGTGAAAGTTTGACGTTGCAGGCTTGCTGCCCACCACTGCTGAAGTGAGCGGGACAGCGATGTGGGCTAAAAGCGGTCCACCAGAATTTGGTATGTCCCTGATAAAGTCTCCTTGTAGGTGTCCCATTTCTGCAAGTAATCCATCAAGGGTGATGAGGACAAGTCCAAAGGAGGTTGGCTCACGACCTGGCGAAGGCAGCGCTGCAGGCTTTGATAATTCCAGAAATGCCCCTCTAGTAGGCCATATTGTTCCTGGGCTTCTGCAAACACCTTGAAGTCTCCATTCACAACTGTATCAGAGAGTTGATGCAGGCTATTGGATGCAAACTGTAGCCAGGGAGTCATATCCCTCAATCTGAAGGGAGGCATTGCACCACAGAGGGGCCTGAGCATAAACTGTAGGGTGAATCTTCAGCCGTCAGTGTGCCTTTCACCAAGCCTGGAGTGTGGCCACCAGGACACAGTGTGATGCAAGCGGCCTGGGGATGGCCCCTGAAAGGAGCATGTACAGCCCTTGGTGATGGCCCGAAAAGGCAGATTTGAGGGAGACCCAGCCATGGGTATCTAGGGGAGTGTGAAGGACTTATCGGAGAGAGGTCAGCTGAGACGCCAGCCAGTAACACCTGAGGTTGGGCAGGCGAAGGCACCCATGATCAGGGGAAATGTTTGGTTTGTCCAATTTCATCTGTGGTTTCCAGCACCCCATAGAAAGGATTTCATGAGTTTCTCGGGAGCGTCCAACAAGCAAGCCGGGATGCGAAGGGGGAGCATATGAAACACAAAATTCAGTCTGGATACCACATTCATATTCAGGACTTGTGTGCACCCCTCCCCCCACCCCCAGAGAGAGAGGCCCAGTTGCGACCAGCGAGCCATGTCGGCTTGGATGCTCGCTTTTAGTAGATGGAGGTTGCGATCCATCATGTTTCAGAGTCCCAGGGTAACATCTATGCAAAGGTAGAGGATGATGGACGGAGACCACATGAAAGGTAGGTCAGCGAGAACTGTCGGAAGCATGTGTAATGTTGGAGGTAGGGCTTCACTCTTAGTGAGAAGAGAAGTGTGACATTATAGCAGTAAGAGCCCTCAGACGTGGCAGGGTGAGTTAGCATGACCAGGGTGTTGTTAGCGTTCAATGTTAGTTTGTATTCCCCCCTAGGGAGGGTGATACAGTGAATACCAGGGAGGGCAGGGCTGTGACCATTGCAGGTGACAACTGAGGGGCTGAGGGGCAAGCGTATAGTCTCCAGAGTCGAGGTTGAAACACCGGGCCTAGTCCACAGTGCCACAGTACTCAGAAAAGGTAGTCCAATCAACCCTGTCGAAGGTCTGCTCAGCATCAAGTGGCACCACCAGTTTTTGGTCCTCATCTATCGAACTGATCAGGGAATGTAGGAAAGGAGCTGAAGGTGGGGCGGTGAGGTGCGGTTGGGGACTAACGTGACCTGTTCTTTGTGGACCAGTGAAGGGATTACTCATTTGAGTCTATTGGCCAATACCTTGGTGAACACCTTCAAGTTCACATTCAACAGAGAGATCAGGCACTAGCTGGAGCAGGCCACCGGTTCCTTACCTGTTTTGGGGATGAGAGTGATAGTTGCTCTATTAGCCTCCAGGAGAAGGGGATGAGGCGGGGCCTCCTCTGAGTACACCTTGCATTTCAGAGGAGCCAGCAGTTCTTTATTGATTTTATAGTATTCCGATGGGTAACCATCTAGCCTCGGGACCTTGACGTAGGCAGTTCATCAAATGCCTCAAAGATTTCTTAGGTGGTGATGTCCACTTCTAAGGCCTGGCTCTGGTCAGTCGTATGGCGGGGAATGGCTTTGCAGGACAAGCAGGCCTCAATCTCGGCTGGGGTACTAACGGTGTCAAAGGTATACAGAGTCTCCATTAGGACCAAATGGCCGGAATGCTGGCATAATTGCAAAACCAAGAGTCCGCCAGCATTGTCGCCGCGCTCATAGTGGCGCTCCTTAAAGTGCGGTTTCGGCTCAGGGGCATATAGCACGTTGTGGTCGTATTTATCCTGTAGCAGAGCCTGCAGCATGGCTGGGGAGGAAGACTGAGAGTATTGGCCAGTGATAGATGACCGGGTTGACTCCAATTGCAGCAGTCTACACAAGGCTTTCTTTGGGAGGTAGTGGGCTTGAGAGCCACCTGCACTGTTGCCTACCTCACCGCCCACAGTGTATCTACTGTTGTTATGGACCTCTCGTTGGAAATAATGGTCAGAGACTTCAGTGGGGACTATTGCTGCATCCGCCAAGTATCTCATCAGGTTCGGGCCAATGGGAAGGGAAGACAGCCACGTTCGTCTCAATCTATGTCCCACCTGGCCTGCAGACGGACACATTCAAAGACCTGAGCTCGATTTTCTTGACATTTCCACTGGGACACTTGGTGCTGGGTGGAGACTTCAACGCGGTAATGGCTGGGTACTAGACCGACATCCACCTCGTGCACTTAGGCCCGCTCAGAGGTGGCTTCCTTTTGGACACAATGGGACTGGTGGATGGGTGGCGGGCACATAACCCAGGCAGAACACACTACACAAACATTTCCGGCGCGCACCACAGTTTGTCACAAATAGATTATATCCTTGTTCCGGCTGCGCAGGCCCATGCTCTCCGTGAGGTGCGTCACCTGGGTCGGGGTATTTCAGATCACTCCCCTGTATGGCTCAAGATGGAATTAGACCATGTTAGCGTCGGTAGAGTAGCCCCCATTAATCCATGGTACTTGAAAGACCCGACTACAAGAAAGAACATTGCCAAAGCCACTTATAGATACTTCCAAGAAAATCAGGGTACGGTTGACTCAGCACTGACCCTGTGGGAGGCCTATAAAACTGTCATCCGGGGAGAGGCGCTCTCCTTGATAGCAGGAAAAAAGAGGGAAAGACAAGCTGAACTTGAAAGTGCTGAGGAGGACGTATTAAAATCAGAAGAGGAAATGGCCCGAGCAGAAACCCCTGAGGGCCTTCACCTCCTGAAGTTAAGGCAAGACGAGTTTCACAGCATTGCCAGGGATAGAGCCAGGGCGCAGAGTAGAGAGGTCCAGAGTAGAATCTACGAACGCGGAGATAAGGCGGGAAAGCTGATTGCTTGGCTGGACAGACGGGAATGGGCGTCTGGACTGGTGTCAGAGGCACAGGGGAAAGACTCCAGTGCCATTAAAGATCCGTAGGCCATTGCAGACGCATTTGCTGACCACTATCCCGCGGTATATAGCACGACTAGCAGGTTCACTGAAGAAAAAAATAGTGAGATGATTAGAGATATCAAACTACCCACGCTCTCGGGCGAAAAAAGTGATTACTTGGAATCCTCATTAACAGACGATGATGTGGCTCAGGCCATCAGAGGTGTGCGTTCAGGGAAAGTTTCAGGACCCAACGGTCTACCCATCGAACTATATAAACTGAGATCAAATAAGCTCGCCACCTACATCCGTTCTATGTTTTAGGAAAGCAGGAAGAAGGGGAAGCTCCCATATGACCAACGAGTAGCCAACCTAGTGGTCATATATAAAGACGGCAAACCCAGAACCAGCTGCGCGTCCTACAGGCCCATATCGCTTCTGAATGTGGAGCCCAAAGTCCTTGCGAAATTGCTAGGGACACGTTTGATAAAAATCATTACCTCCCTGATCCACCCGGATCAATCAGGCTTTATGCCACATCGGAATACAGCCCTCAATCTACCTTGCTTACATGGAGTGCTGGGCAGAACCCCTACAATTACGGAGCCGGCAACCCTAGTATCATTGGATGCCACCATGGCATTTGACATGGTTGAGTGGCCCTATTTATTTGCAGTTCTGGGCAAATTGGGCTTCGGGCAAGAGTTCACGGGCTGGATGTGCCTCTTGTATTCTGACCCGATGGCCCGGTTGGTGGTGAATAATCTCAAATCCCCAGATTTTCAGCTGAGCAGGGGCACTCGACAGGGTTGTCCCCTGTCCCCGCTTCTTTTTGCTTTAGCATTGGAGCCACTGGCGGCGTGGATCAGGTAGGACCGATCCATACGTGGAATGCGGTGGTCATTGGAATGGGAGGACAAGATCTCCCTAAACGCAGATGATATTCTGCTCTATCTCACCAACCCGAGAGCATCATTGATCTGCCTCTTGGACGTACTGGCAATGTTCTGCAGATACTCTGGTTTCATGGTAAACTGGTCCAAATCGGTGCTATACGTCCTTCAGGGTGACCCGCCTGCTATTCCGAGCACTTGCCCAATACAGATTGCTCTTGAAGGTTTTAGATACCTGGGTATTTACATAACACTAGATTCGAAATTCCGCTTTACCAGCAATCTGGACCCACCCATGCTGAGACTTAGAAACAACATCACTCACTGGAAATCCCTTCCGCTCTCCATGCTAGGTAGAGCGGTGCTTTTTAAAATGATGGCTCTGCCTCGGTTCCTGTATGCACTCCAAAATACAATGGATCCGGTCCCGGCGTCCTACTTCAGAGAAATTGAGAGTCTCCAGAGACAGCTCCTCTGGGTTGGTAGGCCTTGAATAGCATTCACAAAGTTAACTCTCAATTGGTATGATGGGGGAATAGGATTGCCCGACCTAAAGAAATATTACTGGACGTCCCAGCTTGCGGCTATCAACCACGGGATCTATGGCTGCCCAAATGATCCCGGGTACACCATGGATAGGTGGCAGGTCCCAGGGGGAGAGAATACCAGAGCATTATATGCTAGGCCCCGTAGATTCCCACTGACTGGCCCAACGGCGCACGCCGTCCAGATATGGCATGCAGTCACTAGACACCTGAAGTGGGAAAACAAACTCACACTAGCCACTCCACTGTGGAACTCGGAGAAACTGGGGAACCTCTGGAAATCTAAGGGTTTTGACAAGTGGGATCTCATTGGGATCTCGCGAATCAAAGATGTTTGGGGGAAGGGAACAATCCACACATTTGACTCACTCAAACTACAGTTCAGTTTGAATGATACGAGTACTTCCGTTACCTTCAGGTTCGCCACGCGCTGCTCACCCAAATCCCTAGGGATACAACTCTTCCAGACGCCTCTCCCCTAGAAGACAAGGTGCTGGATGGACACCTACCAGAGAAGACCATTTCCCTGATATACAGGAAATTAGTCAATAACATGGAGGATCCTTTGCTAAACCTTAAAAGAAACGGGAACGAAGATGGCCTAGAGCTAGATGACGAAGACTGGCAGGAGGCGGTCTCTTCCCCACGGGTGGTTGCAATCCAGGCCAGGCTGAAGTTAGTGCAGCTTAAAATACTGCATAGGACCTATGTTACGGGTTCCGGCCTGGTTCGAATGGGTCATTTAGAAAGTGGAGAGTGCAGAAGGGGGTGTGGGGATGGACACATTCATTCATATATTGTGGCACTGCCAACATATACAATCATACTGGAGAGATGTCCATTGCACACTGCGAGCGGTCCCGGGGATCGACTTGCAGTCAGAGGCTCGTAGATGCATATTAAATGTCTGGGAACCCACGGATCTCAACATCAATGGGCAATGGGCAACGTTAGCATTTATGGTAGCGAAACGTAACATCGCTCAACGGTGAGGCGCTAGTCAACCGCCTCAGGTAGGGAGGTGGAGGGAGGGTCTGGACTGGTGCATGTTCAGGGAGAAATCAGACTACATAGCCAGGGGATGCCCTGGGAAATGGAGTAAGGTGTGGGAAGCATGGAACTGTTTCAGGGGCGATATTTGTCTCCCGCCAGACCGGCAGATGGATGCTGATGCGCTTGAATCCCCTTGATCTACTTACTATAATAACTGTGTTTATTTTGAAATGTGTACAATGTCACTGAGAAATGATGTAGTCATCTGCCTGTAACCAATTGATGTGTTTTGGTCGAACTGTTTAATAAAAAGAAATATAAAAAAAACAAAAGTATCTCATCAGGGCTTCACTGAGGAGATAAAAATCTGTCCTAGACTGGGTACCATGAACCCCAGATATGTAAGTGTAGTACCTCTCAGAAGGATGAAGCAAAAGCAACGGTTTGTACAGGGAAAAATCTGTGACCAGGTCATGGAGGAGTCCCAGCTCTGAGGTGTTGTGGTGTAAAGGTCAATCAGATCTGCCCAAGATGAGGTCTGGAACCATATTCCAGTCCCCCCTTCAAGACAAACTTTGCTCTAGGTTGCTGCTAGAGTAGCGTGGTCAAGGAAATGTAGGTAGATTTCTTGGTGTGTGTTGAGGCATACACGGAGCTGATGAGGAGGACATGGTCTTAAAGGGTGACCTTAACAAGGACAAAGTGACCGTGTGGGTTGTGCCAAGTCCGGACGGCCTTGGCTGGCAGATGTCTAGTGAAAAATATAGTGACACCGCTTTTGCGGTAGAGGTAGGTGGAATTGGCCTCACCCCATCCGGGTTAAGCCTTACAGGAGTGGTATTCCCATTCCACCCAATATCGACAGAGGTTTTGTCTCTGCTCTTCGGGCAGGGCGGTGTCCTCGAAAAGAAAAATGTTGGGTTTAAGGGAGTGGGTGTAACTAAAGATCTTCTGGCACTTCATATAATGGGTGAGACTGCTCGCAATCAGAGACATCATCATCAAGTTATGAGGTGAGGACATCCGTTCCGTGGAGGAGCATCAGATATGAAGGGAAAAAGAAAGGGGGGATGTGGAAGAAAAGAGGAGGGCACTATGAGTGGGTGAGGGGTGGCACACTGTTGGGAAGCAGCAAACCTACTTCAAGCTGGGTGCAGGGGGAGACTGGAGGAGCCGAAGTGCAGCTGTCTGGCCTCCCTCGTGTCAGCGGATAATATGAGAGGATACAGAAGAGAAAGAGAGAAGATAGCAAGAGAAAGAAAGAAGGGGGCTGCTGTATTGTAAGGCATGCTGAAGACCCGGGGTTTAACCCAGCGGCGTCAGGGACACGCCTAAGATCTTCGAGTTCACCTGTCTTGGTATATAGAGACACGGAATACTTCTGGATGGCATCAGAGACCAAGTTTATTAGCTGCAGCTAGTAACAGTGATCCTAGAAATACATCACGGTGTAAATTCTCAGGAGACCGCTCATTTTACTAACGCGAGACGTCTCCTTTTATACCCATGTCCTGAACATTGATTGGCAATCTCAGACAAAGATCGATCAGGGAAATTGGCTTTGCGGAGTCAGTTTCAGGTGCAGAGGTCAGTTTCTTACAGTTCATTTCAGAGTCAAAAAGAAACCTAGTTAATGTATACATGAACTAAGAAGGCCAGGCCACTTTATTCGCCAGCCTACCTTCACAGGCCTACGTGAGGGCAACACAAAATGGTGGCACAGAACCAAATGGAGTCAGACTCGAGAATTACAGAACCTCAGACCCTCCTTTTGCCATTCCGTAGGCAATAACCTAAGACTCATGTTAATCTGAATCTAGGTCTATGTCGATATTCATTAGGTCATCAAGGTGTTGCTGTAGCATCATCTTATTATTCTCTACTTCTCTCGGGACATGTCTCCGAACACACATAGTAGCACAAAGACTACAAATGGCGGGACCACACTGGATGCAAAGACAACAAGAGAAAAGGATGGTTAAAACCATACCAAGGAATGTCAAAATCTTCCATCCCCATTTGGACAGCAGTCCCCAAAACCATCCCGTCAATGACCAGTCTCCTTCGTCTACATGGATAGACTCAGAGATTTTATACAACCTAGAGATGGCTTGGTACACTGTAGGGGCATTATCTGGTATGTAAACACAGCAACTGGATCCAATCAATTTACATACTCCTCCTCGATCTGCAAGTATGATGTCTAATACCATACGGTTCTGCAAAGTCATAAGGCGGTCCGCTTGAAGCTCAGCTGTAACAGTACTAAGAGCACCTGCTGTCTCATTAATAGTAGCTTCAACAACGCGGACAAGCTGTCGAATATGCCTACTATTGATCATAGGACCCCAAAAGGGCAAGAAGCCCTTGAAGAAATCTCCTACTTCGTGTGCTGCGGTATCTTCCTTATTGAAGACACCTCTACCATATCTCGTTCTATGATAGTCTGAAGCAGTAGTGTATGTAGGGGGAAGTAGAAACGCCACATAACACGTTCCTGAAAAATCAGGTGGCAACCATGTGTAGGCTCTGTCATGACAAACAAAATATGTGCCTTTAGCTGGCACAAACGGTGGAGAAGTCCGAGATGAATAGACATAGGTTTGAGCACACACACTCTTACCTAGCTGAGCTTTCGGATTCCGACCATTACCTTGAAAACAAAAGTGGCCTCGGTGGGGCACAATCCAAATAGGGGGAGACCTTTTTCGTCTCTCCTTCTCTGTCAAACTGGTACTATATCCAGTCACGTTCCAACCAACGTAAGCCTGCACCTCATCCTTAGGGATAGCATTATATGCATCAATATCTCGGATCATTGCTACTATTCCCCTTATTAAGGCACTATTGTTCGAGTTATCTTTAAGGGAACGTAAGGGGCGTACCTCATTTGCATAGATAAACATGGTCTGAAAAGCCCACACAGACCCATTAAAAGAAAACGGCAAAACCAAATATGGCATACCTTTATCTGTCGTATGAGGCATAAGACCACAAACCCAACAATTAGTGGTATTTACTACTAACTGATGCTGATGCAACAACTGTATAAACGAGTTGTTGACAAATTCTGATCTCCTTGTCTGTTCATGTTCAGGCAACGTATAAAACTGGTGCAAAGAAACAGTAGTGAAAGAAAGCATAGGTTGGGAGGTGGGTGCAGATGTCTGTTGTGCAGCATAGACAGTCCAACCCACACAAGCTAATGTGATACTTAAAAACATCAAAAAGCACAATATTATAAAACATTTGCTATGTATCAATGAACAAAATCTTTTCTTAAGATCTATTCTCTCAACATCTCTTTCAGTTACAACAGACTCCATCCTCTAACGTGCTGCTCGCGGCTATTTTCCTTCTTCACTCAAGTGTGCGTCCAGGCGTCCTAGACGTCCCTAGAAGCGCAGACCTTTCGTCAATACGCGGGCCACCCCTTAAGTTCTTATACCGCGACCCTGCAGCTGAACCCGGATGGTGGTTTGAAAAAGAAAAATAGTCTCTTGTCTGAAAGAGTGTAATTCACAAAAAAATTCAAATTGTATTTGTCCTTTTTAGACCTTAAGTTGTAGAGTTCTTTACCAGGCACAGTTTGATCCTGAAAGAGTGTCTCTGGGTGCGTAGTATCAAGTCTCAAACACGGCGGCACAGCTTCTTGCAAGACTTTATCATCCGCACATTCTGACTGAGTCCATTCCAGATGTGCATCGCTAAAAGGTACAAATCTCGGAACCCTTTCACTCTCGGAATCGGCAATACCTTCCCGGACCCACTTATCGTAAGGGCAAAGGTATCTTCTTAAAATGGGTACCATGTACCCAGTTTTTCTTGCCGAACACCTTAATAGCAGTCCGAGTTGATAACAGGACTTGGTATGGACCGGTCCATCTTGGTTCCAAGTTCTTTGACCTCTGGAAATTCTTGGTTAGAACCCAGTCGCCAGGTTGAATCGTGTGGCCTGCGTCTATAGAAACTGAAGGCAAAGTGTCATGGACCTGTTGATGAAGAGCACGCAATTTAGCAGTCAAATCATGTAAGTAGTCAACCAACATAGGGTACTCGATATCACTGTACTTCTTAGGCCTCGGCACACCCCAGACAATCGCCGGGAGTCCAAAAACAATCTCGTATGGGCTAAGTCCCACGCGAGAATGTACTGTCGTTCTCGTGGACAAAAGTGCCAATGGTAAGGCATCGGGCCATGTAAGACCAGAGCTCGCTTGCACCTTGGCCAACTTCAGCTTCAGAGTGCCATTATAGCACTCGACCAGGCCTGATGACTGGGGGTGATTCGCAGCGTGCAATTTCTGTTTGATACCCAGACCCGCACATACTTTCTTCATAATCTGACCCACGAATTCACTTCCATTATCACTCCATACCATCCTCGGCAAGCCATATCTGGGAAAGAATTCTTTGAGCAAAACCTTGGCTGTAGACAAGGCAGTATTATCCTTTAGGGGGTAGGCCTCTATCCATCTGGAAAAGGCACAAACAACCACAAGGACATACTTCAAGTTATTGCATCTTTTCATATGAATATAGTCTATCTGCAGCACCTCGAACGGATACGTTGGAGGAGCAAAATGACCCGCTGGAGTTGGGGTTCCCTTTCCAGGATTATGCATCAAGCAAATCATGCAGTGTTTAACCAAATTCTCAGCACACTTAGGAATTCCACCATTCTGCCATACCGGAGCCAACAACTTACATATCCCTTTTGAACTAATGTGAGCCAACCCATGAGCCATAGTAACCACCGGAAGCACATATGCATCCGGCAACAACCATCGCTGGTGCTCTGACAACTCAACCCAACAGCCTGTTGAATCCAACATTTCCGTACTCTCTCTCCACATACTCAATTCTTTCTCAGTAGCTTCTGCCTGAATCATCTTCACACTTTCTGTTGTATCTTCACACATTCCTCCTTCCACAACCCATCTGGCAGGACCTGCAACATACATCCGACTCGTCACATCTTTCGCCGTTTCTCTCGCTACTTCATCTGCAAACGCATTCCCTTGACCCACATCATCCGTAAACCTTCTTATGCACACTACACTTCACTATCGCAATTTGGGTCGGCAAAGTAAGTGATTCGAGAAGTTCACTCACTAATTGTCCATGCTGAATTTTCGTACCATGGGAAGTAAGATATCCTCTAACTTTCCACAAGCGACCAAAACTGTGAGCCACGCCAAATGCGTATTGGCTATCAGTATAAACATTCACTCTCTTTCCTTTTGACAACACACACGCTCTAGTCAATGCTATCAACTCCACTGCTTGCGCTGAATTCTGTGCAATACGTGCTGTTTCAACAATCGTGTGCAAAGTTGTGACAGCATATGCTGCAGTCGTCTCTCCATTCGGAAGCTTAAAGCACGAACCATCTACCCATAGGGTACCATCAGGATTCGAAAGAGGAGTATCTTTCAGATCAACTCTACCCTTCGTTTCCTCCTCTGTCCGGAGAAAACAGTAATGCTGTTCCTGAGCATCTGTCTCTACAAAAATCGGCAACAATGTAGCTGGATTCAATGTGTTGCACCGCTTGATGTGCACATGGCTAGCCAAAAGCGTCAACTCATAACCTGACAAACGCGCACTGGTAAGATGTTGAGTCTTCGTTCTATTCAATAGGGTATCCACTGCATGTGAGACCATCACAATCAATGTATTATCCAATACCAAACCAGCAGACTGTCGGATAGAAACAGCCGCTGCCGCTGTAGCTCTTAGACAACTAGGCAACGCCCTAGCTACCGGATCTAAAGTAGCTGATAAATACGCACATGGGCGCTGCTTGTCTCCAAATTGTTGCGTCAACACTGACAACGCACAACCTTCTCTCTCGTGTACATAAAGTGTAAAAGGTTTACTGTAGTCGGGGGTACCCAACACCGGAGCAGAACACAATGCATCACGCAATTCGGAAGAACTCTTCTGACATTCGTCAGACCAAGGAAGAGGGTGTGGTGTGTCCTTAAGAGTAAGTGCCAACAAAGGTTTCGCTAGCAAAGACAAATTCGGAATCCACTGTCTACAATACGAGGTGATACCTAAGAAGGCAATCACCTCTCTCTGTGTGCATGGCACAGTCATTTGGGCAATCGCTTGAATACGCTCTGGGGTCATACGCCTTCCCTCCTTCGACAAGAGATGACCGAAGTAGGTCACTTCTTGGCGGCAATACTGCAACTTCGAAGGTGACACTTTATGATGAAGGTCAGACAGGTGTCGCAACAAAGAAAGAGTAACTTCTTTACTAATCTCTTCATCATCAGCAGCAACCAACAGATCATCAACATACTGGATAAGAGTAATACCAGAAGGCAATGCAAGAGTATCAAGCTGAGTTTTCAAAGCCTGACTGTAAATGGAGGGACTCTCACAATAACCATGAGGAGCGCGCTTAAACCGGAAACTGCGGCCTCCTAAAGAGAAGCCAAAAATATCCCTACTTTCCTCAGCAATCGGAATACTGAAGAAAGCGTTCTTCAGATCAATAACAGAAAACCAACCAGCTGAGGCAGGGATCATAGTCAATAACGCAGTAATGTCCGGGACAACAGGAAACTGTGGCACAACGATCTTATTGACCTCTCGAAGGTCGATCACAAACCGATACACAGGTGGCTGAGAAGAGTCAGTACTCTTAAGGACAGGCAGAACAGGACTATTACACACATTACCTCTCGTTTCTTCAACCACACCTTTCTCAACCAAATCATAGATAATCGCTAAAAGAGCTCTTTCGCCATCACTGGAAATTTTGTACTGGGGAATGCGAGGTAATTTAGCATTCAACTTAAGGATAACAACGTAGGGTGGAATCTGCAAGAGACCAACATCATTGGGACCTGTAGCCCAAAGTGTATCAGGGAGAGAACGCAGTTCTAGCGGAAGGCGATCCTTAGACAGATACATCGGGGAAATCACTTTCTTACCCACCGTAAGATGTACTCCCGAAGGAGAACAATGTAATGTCGCATGCAATCTTTTCAACAAGTCCAAACCCAACAGATTCTCGCCACAGCCCGTCGTTAGAATAAGGGGAGCCTCCAATTCACAGGGACCAATAGAAAAAAGCAAAGGACAAGAAACCGGATTACGAACTGGGGCGCCAGACAATCCTACTGAAACATTGGTCAAGCCAGACAAAGGTGCGCCGGGGAGTTTAGAGTGCATGATAGAACTCTTTGCTGCACCAGTATCCAAAAGAAAAGGTTCTGCCACACCTGATGTAATCACTTCAACATAAGGTCCACTCCGGTGTGGAACTGACAGTACTCCCTCCCTTTGTCCATGGCTGTCCTAACTATCATTAAAACCAGCACTCTCACTTCCAACATAATAATCATCAGTGTAGTACTGAGCGGACTGGACGGTCGGAACATTCTGTTGGTCAAAATAATTCATAGAATTCTGAGGGGAAAAGGAACATTCATTTTGGGGAAACGTACCACGTCCCCTACCCCTAGGTACTTGTTGGAAACCACCACGACCTCTCAGACCAGACATACCATTCGCACACTGTAGCAAGATCGGGCAACTATTCTTGAAGTGCCCTTCTTCTTTACAATAAGCACACTGATTAGGGCCTAGCGGGAGTCTCGAAGCAAAAGACTCAGGCTTCTGCAACAGTTTCTGAAACTGTGGGGGTTGCTGAAACTGGGAAGGTTGCTGAAACTGATGCTGATTAGGGCGAGGCGGATAAGCCTGCTGCAGAAGAACTTTCGTTTTTAATTCTCTAGTCTTCTTCTCTACTTTATCCTTCTCATCTTTATCTCTATTCTCATAGTATTGTGCAGTAGCCAATATCTGAGCCGAAGAAGAAACAGCCCATGAACTCTCAGAGTCCTTTAACTTATTAGAAAGTTCAGGAAGTAAATTAAAAACAAACTTATTTACAAACAACCTCTGACCACCTTCTGTACTCATATCCTGACCACTATGATCAATGAATGTTTCCTCAAACCTAGTGAAGAAATCAGACACACTCTCGTCTTTCTTTTGTTTGCATGCTGCTAACTTGTCCCAATTCACCCGCAGAGGAGGCATCATAGTTTTCATTAAATTAATAATCCTACCTGGTAGTTCTGCAACTAAGGGTTCAGGTTTGGCACCTCCTACCTGCCGACCATCTGCAGCAGTAATATTAACCCAAGTATCTCCTAACTCTGGCACGTGATCCTCGTGACGGATCTTCGCCCACAAGGGTTGAGGAACTACATTACCCACCAACATATCTATGTCAGCTAAATTCATAACACACGCATCAACTGTCTGAAACAACTCCTTATAATAACCAGCAGGATTTTTACGGGGTCAGGCAAAGTCTGCTTAAGAGCCAGGACCTCAGCTCTCTTCCAAGGGACATGCACCCACACTCGCTGAAAATGAGCCGGTGCAGCCGCAATACCATGAGCGGCATCAGCCACAACTGCCTCTCTCCATACAGGGGGAACCTCTCTCATAGGATACTGCTTCACTTTTCTCCTAATAGAAGGGTCAGGTTTGAACAATGACTGAGGTGGAAGTCTAGACCTAAAAGTGAGTAGTGTCTCTACCGCTTCTTCAACATCGGAACCCACTATCGTCCCTTTAGCAAATTCAGACTGAACATTAAGCAATTCCAGTGGAATTGAACCCAACTCATTATCTTCACACTCCTGACGAAGGAAGGTACACATGACATCAAAAACATACCTTTGTTTTGGTGCCTCCCACTGTAGGAAGATATCCATAACCACTTGTGGACTGTACTTGGAGGTATTCGAAACCTATCTACGAGCAAGGAGATCTAACACTGCCCGCTCTTCGGGACCAGGGAGCTGACTACGTCTCTGCTTATGTTCAGAAACAGGGGTCATATTCAATGACCCAAAGAAAGGAGACAAAAGACTAGTGACAGTCTCAGTCATTCGTTGCCGAGCAGAAGGAGAAGAAGTTGACATGAGGACAGGAGACAAAGTGTTTTGAGGTGACAGAGACGTAGGGACAGAAATAAGAGAAGTCGAAGATAAAGGAGTGTAAGGCAAAGGAGTTTGAGGCAAGGCTGGTGGCAAGGCTGGCGGCCCTGGAGGGGGCTGTGCCGGCGGAGGAAGAACCACCTGTGAAGCAATGGGTGGCTGAACAACAACAGGGGGTTGAACGACAACAAGGGGTGCAACAACTGGAGGTAACGGAGGTGCAGTAGCACCCTGCACATAAGGGGGTGGTAATCTCAGTAAATGTGACATCAAAGGATCCTTTTCAGGGTCTCCAGTCACATTTGAAAGGGGAGGTGGCAAAGCCGGGTAACATTTGTCAATGGCCATGCAATGTTGTCTATCTGACACTTCAATCGCACGATCTTCTTCATCTTCCTTAAACTGCCTAGCAGCTTGCATTACCGATATATTCCTTTCCTTCCTATCTCTCTTAGCTTGCTTAATTTCTCGCTGTTTGGCTTCCTTACCCCAAAGGCGGAAAGAGTCAAACATCGCCGGCCGGGCTTTCTTCTTAAATAGCGCAACTTCTAGGTTATCTAAAACATCTGATTCAAAACTACCATGTTGGGGCCATCGTAAAACACCATCTTTCCTTGTATAACGGACCCATACTTCATTAAAGGTAATGGGACCTACACCATGCTTAGAATAGGGCTCATAAGTTGGAGTTCCAACCGGAGGTATCGGACACGAGTCCTCCAATCGGGAATCCCTATTACAACTACAACAAAACCATTTCCTAAATTTGCTAAAACCAGGCATCTTTTAGCTCACTAGTCTTGCTTCAAACTTCAAGGGGTTATCAAAAATGATACACCCGCAAATATACGAACCCCCCGGCTTCGACTATTGCAATGGCCGAATCAAAACCAAGAAACAAAACAAAGTCGTGGGAGCAACCCACTTATACTTATCCAAAATGTCTGTCACGCCACCAGAAGACCGTCTAACGTCTCGCCTTAAAAATCATCACAAGAGGGTCCAAGACAGGGCGACAGTCAGGGCAGCAGTCCTTCGCAGCCGTCGGAAAGGGGAAGCATCGCAGAAAAAAACCTTCGGTCCACGTCGACATGCAGGGGTCGATGAAGTGGCGGCCGTCCTCCAGAATTTCCTCACGGGGCTCCTCACAATCTTGGACCAGTACCGCTGAAGTCGCCCCACGTTGGGCGCCAGTTGAAGAACCGGGGTTTAACCCAGCGGTGTCAGGGACACGCCTAAGATCTTCGAGTTCACCTGTCTTGGTATACAGAGACACGGAATACTTCTGGATGGCATCAGAGACCAAGTTTATTAGCAGCAGCTAGTAACAGTGATCCTAGAAATACATCACGGTGTAAATTCTCAGGAGACTGCTCATTTTACTAAGGCGAGACGTCTCCTTTTATACCCAATATTCACATTATAAATGTACACCCACTGCACAAAATTCTAGCCAATAAGGTACATTTTCAAACAAAGTGTCACATAACAAAAACTCAATTTACAGTATCCCAACCCAAAAGTTAATTATTAGGAATGTCCCAAATTCAATCTCCACAAGCCGGACAAACCTATAATTGAAAGCATAACCCATGTAATGAAGAGACATAAAAAAAAAACTGTAACAGATGCTGAACAAGATAAGGCATGTGCAAGGAAACTAAAAGTTAACGATGTCCTGAACATTGATTGGCAATCTCAGACAAATATCGATCAGGGAAATTGGCTTTGCGTGGTCAGTTTCAGGTGCAGAGGTCAGTTTCTTACAGTTCATTTCAGAGTCAAAAAGAAACCTAGTTAATGTATACATGAACTAAGAAGGCCAGGCCACTTTATCCGCCGGCCTACCTTCACAGGCCTACGTGAGGGCAACACAAAATGGTGGCACAGAACAAAATGGAGTCAGACTCGAGAATTACAGAACCTCAATGCATGAGGAAGTGCCAAAAAGAGTCAACGGACAAAGGGCATCTGGCAGCAGACCACAGGGGCTAGGGCCAAAGAAGTGTGGTAAACCTGGTGCAGTGTGGAGGAGGAGTCAGCTGACCTGATCCGCATGGGCTCATCAGGAGGGTCTGCAGGCTTCAAAGGGGACTGGGATGCTTAAAAGGGGATCAAGATTTGTCCCTGGGGTTCGTATCCTTACGGGAATGTGTGATTTTGGGCCACTAGCGTGTTGACTTCTCCAGGTGTTGGCTTTCCTTGGAAGGAGACCATGGGGTCTCCTTGATGAGGGGAAGAAGGCACCTGAGGTGGCCACTCATCCATGTTGGTCGGCGCAAGGCCCTACAGGTAACCCTCCAGCAGACCACGGTCAAGGAATTCTGAAGTCTTTTTGTCATGAGTAATCAGCATGACTGCAGGGTCCAAGAGGCCATAACGGATGCCAAGGTGACTGAGACAGGGCGGAGCTGGAGGAAGCATCTGCAGAGGGCTTGAGTCTCCACAGAAAAGTCCTGAAACAGGAAGATCTGATGTCTGTCATGTTGAAAAGGGCCATGTTTTTTAGCCGGCTGTATCACCTGGCAGGCCTGCCGGTGTTGTAAGAAGCTGGCGATGATCTGGCTTGGGCCATCCTTGGGCGGGGCTACATTGACGAATCCTATGAGCCCTCTGAAATTCCAGGGGAGGGCTAAAGGATAGACCCATCAGGGCGGTGAGGAAACTTGCCAAGTAGCTCATGTTGTCGTCCCCCTGAAGTTGCTTTGGTACACCGAAGATCCAAACATTTTCTCTACGAGAGCAGTCCTCCAACTCTGCGATCTTCATCTGGAGGTGCAAGTGATTGTGCTCCCAGTCAGTGGAGGCAGCTATCTTGCTCTCGATCTGGTCCAGGTTGAATTTGGGCCCGTTGAGCCTGGTGCTGAAAGAGGTGATGTCCTGTCAAATGCTCTGAGTGTCTGCTAAGGTCTTGAAGGTATTGTCAGCTACTTCCTAAAGCGGAGTCTTCAGTGTTCCAAGCTATCTCAGTTTAACATCCATGGCGGATTCAGAGCTAAGGTCCTTGTCTGCCCCCGGTTTCAACTGCTTTCACGGCCTCCATGAATAGCAATTTTCTAGTTGGTTTGAACATGAGGGGTAGCCGGGGTGAACCCCATTAAGTTTAAGTTAAGAGTCGCCCCTTTGCCTGCGGGGGGGGGGGTCTAGAAAGCAGAGTCAGATTGCTATGCCCAAAAAGACAGCAAACAGAGGAAGCAGGAGCGTTGTAGAGCAGCTTGGTCAGAAGAGAGCTGAGAAACAAAGTGACCCCTAAAATTGGGTCTGGAGACCAATCCTGAGGTAGCAATGTGGAGCAGCCCCTGTTCAGCAGGCCAGCTGACTTGAGAGGCCAAGTGGAAAGATTACGAGTAATGTTAATGCCCCCCCCCCCCCCCTTCCCGGTAGACAGCCAGAAAATCAGAACTTCAGTATCCAGAAGAGGGCTTCCACATCAAAAAGGGCTGCCACACCAAAAACCGGCCTCGGGTCCGGAGACCTATCCCACAAGGAGAAAAAAGGTCAAGAGGGGGCCAGAGCCCCAGAGTCGCCAGTGTAAAAGCTGTGAGCTATGGGAAGAAAGAAGGATGCCAGGCATCGGGAGCTGCCAGGGGAAGGCAAAGTAGATCAAGCGGCCCGCAATACAGGGTAGAGGGGGTGTGGCTTGGCCAACGGCATCGGTCTCGCAATGGCCATGCATTTTAGGGTCACATGGACCTGCAGTTGGGTAAACCTCTGCTGTGCAAGGGTCCAGAAGGGCAGTTCCAAGGGCAGGGGCCCCGGTTAGCAGAAAGAAAATGAACATGAGCAGGGGCCCCTAGTCAGCTGAGGCCGCAACGAGGTCACTGCGGGTTGCCGGGCGGCCTCAAGGCATTGGCTTCATAATGGGCATGGTAGGGGCCCAGGTCCGGTGTGGCTTATGTGCCCATAGGTGTGCGGTGAATGTAGGCGCCACCATGCAGGGGCTACAGAGGCAGTTTTGAGGGCAGGTGCCCCATTAGATAAAAGAAACGTGAGCAGGCCCCCGCTCAACGAAGGCAGTGATGCGGCCATGGGAGTGAAGCCAGAGGTTTCTGGGCGTTGGCAAAAGTGTGGTGCGGCTTAGGGTCTTGTGGCGAGGCCAGCCTCCGTTGCTCGCAGGACCGAGAAGGCAGTTCATGAGGCAAGGGCTCGTGTGGGAGGGATAAACTGGAGCAGGGGCCCCCAAGCAATGAAGGCTGCGATGCAGCCATGGTGAATTGCCGAGCGGCTCCAGTGGAGGCCATGCATGAGGCCGTATGGAAGTGTCAGGGCCCCCACAGTCGATGTTGTGGCCACGAATGGTGCTAGCAGGGCTCCCGACTTAGTGCGGCAGCTTCCCCATAGAAGGACGAAGGGAGGATTGTAAATCTCACACCGGCAAGAGCTCTCTTATAGCACTGCCATCTTGCTCAGGCTCTTGGCTCCACCCTCAAAACTAACCCTTTTAGACTGGCGGGAAACCCAGTGTTTAAATATCAGTAAGTCACTCTTAAGTGGGCCTTGTTGCCCATAAGGTAGGCCTGACATTTAAAATTTGAGCATGTACAATATTAAAGTTGGCATGTTCCTCCCGTGTGTCTCCCGCAACAGCCATTTTTGCTGACAGGGCTGTAGCTGTAACATGGAAAATGTTGAAGTGCATATTATAAGCTTCAATCTGTAGCTTTTGACAAGAAACGGCTAGAATAGTCAGTCACAGCCTATTTGTCATATTTATTAAAAAATCTAATTCTGTGAAGTTAGATTTTTAATATATAGAAAAAGTAACTTTTATAAAGATATGTTTTCGTGCCTGAAGCTCCTGGGGTTAATGTGCATTAGCCTGCCAGTAGCTGCCCAGCCAGTGTTTGACCTTAATAAGGTGTGAAACTGCTCCCAGTGTAAAACAGTGGCTTAGGCCTAGTGACAGGATGGGCTGCGTGCGGGGCGTGTGATTTCTATCAGCTCAGGAAGGGCAATGGGGAAGATTCTAGAAATTCATGAACTTGATAGGAACAGACATGTAGCCTTCTCAATCATATCTTAGTGTAAGGAGAGACCCGGGAGAGGGAAAGCCTTTCTTCCCCAGTTCCCTCCAGCCAGGCTGACAGTGGACAAAAGGACAGCCCCAAAACCAGTTTGGAGTGGAAACAGTGGAGAGGACTCCCCATTTCCACAGCTACATCTCTTGAGTGGATATAAGAGCTCAGCACAAGGGAAGAAAGGTTTCCCCATTTTGGAATTTAGGAGTAAAGTGCACTGTGGTATTGTTTGCAGCAGGGTAACATAAAACTACTGGAAATACTAAGTATGGGTACTCCTATGAACCTTTACCCATTGGTCACCCCCACCTGCTGTCTAGTGCCATCCATACATGTGGCCCCCCCAGGGAACCATGCTCATAACCCTTTCTGGACATGGGCAAGTCCAGAAGAGGGCTGAACCTGCTGTCTGTGACCTGTGTGGAGATATACGTTAGGGGCTGGACATCATCCCACTTGTACCCACGACTGAGAAGAGGACTCCAAATGTTTGTTTGCTGACCATCAGTGTGGCGACTGGGTCACAACAAGCTGCAAGATGCCTTTTTTCTGGAGTGACCAGTTGACTGGTAACAGCTAGGCGATGCCTGGAGCGTGGTGGTAACCTTTGCTTGAGTGAGTTCTAGTCCCTAAAGACTGTCCCTGAGAGGCTTAGACGAGTCCCAGAAGACCTGCTCCAGAAACCGTGAAAAGTTGGGACTTGGAACATTTTTGGACTTTTAAGATCTCCAGAGCGTCAGAGGCCCTTGTGGCAATAATGTTCAATTTCAATGCAGCTTCCTCAGGTACAGCTTCAGGCTTGCCCGATGGAGGAATTTGAGCTCCATAAAAAGACTAAAATTACCGTAACCTCCATTTACTACTACCTAAACCTTTTTTTAAATAAATACTAATTATGTTATTGAAACAAAAATAACGTATCTGTGTACTAAAGGTGTGCCCGGTAAATACTGCATTGTAAAGGCTTTTTCCCCTGCAGTGTTTCTATTTTTAGGCACTTCACAACGCAAGACAATGAGTCTAGGGAGGAAAAACTGATAGAAAGGTCAAGGCTCTTATTACATTCTGACTGTTTGCCAAATCCTGACATTCAACACAGTTTCATAGATTTTCCCTTTAAGACAGTGCCATTCATTGTGAATGCAAATACGTCTATCTTCTTGCAGATTGGGAAACCCAAGAAACGTTTAACACTAGTTTTCTGATGTGAAACCATGTTTCATGACTACAGTGATTAACCCCTAAGGACCAGAGCTGTCCACTGTATGACAAAGACAATGTCCCCTTAGATGACCAGTACTGTGCAACATCTGACAAATACAGTGACCCACCAGAGGACGGACAGACAGTGCACAACTTATGACGAAGTCAGTTATCCCCAAAGAACCTGTACTGTCCACCATATGAGAAAGAAGGAATCCCCATAGGAGCAGTCCTGTAAAACGTAAGGCAAAGATAACGGGCCCCAGAGAAAGTGCTGTAGACCTAATGAGAAAGGCAATGTACACCTGGAGGACAAAAGCTGTATACCCTGTGATTAAGACAATGAATTCACTCACAGAGGGGGGGGGGGGGGAGAGGCACTGAGCACCAGCTGCTTAAGTGTTGACTTCCAGGCCCTGAGACAGCTTCTTCCAGTGCACTTGATGGGACTCCATGGTGTGATTGGAAAGATGCCATTGACAATGCAAGCCAACCTGTAAGCCTATTGGTGGCCCCTTTTGATACTTACTTATGAGGGGTTTTGTGTGTGTGTGTGTTTAACTTCAGACAGTATATATAGGCATGATGAAGCTCTGTACCAGCTACAGTCATACAAAAGAACAATCTTATGCCTGATCACTGAATCCTTACTGGAAAGTCAAACAAACCTTCCAAGTAATGGCTAATACAAAAAAGCAGGAAAGCTAACTGTTGAAGAGGCATGCGCCAAAGCTCACTTTCTCCCTATACTTCATCTTGTAGTTTCATGGACAAATGATGATACCAAGCCTGGTACACAGCTACATTTGTCTGTATCCTGGTCTATAAATGGCTCATACCAGAGTGATAAAAATTGCATTAGGAATCTAATTTTTGTTTTAATGGGACCCTCACCAAATTCCGATAGTTGTATTGCAGAAGCCCAGCAACTTAGTTCATCTAATTTGATTTTGAAATTTTCTGGAAGGCAGCATTATTCTAGACATAGGTTTCTCTTAAAATGTCATTTGTTTTTACTTTCTCCCCACAAACTTATCGACATTTGCTGTGATCCACTTTAAAGCAAATATCACCGTGATTGTTGTAGAGCAACTAAATGAGGCGTGTCCAGAAAGGATATATCAACATACAATGAATATAAATGGAAAGCGTTTATAGAGTCAGCGGTTTACTATCCTCTTAATGTAGTGGAGTCCTTTCAGTGTGGATGAACATTGAACATAAGTGAAATGAAACTCTGAGCTTTGGAATTATACCACTATGTAGAGAAATTAGTATTTCCTTTATGTCTTTGTCGCAAAACCTTTGTACAAATTGAAACAGAATGAAGATTAACAAGGTATGTTCTGCTTGAAGAGAAAGTATGTCATGCCTATAGGTCACTTAGAAGAGATGATAGAAGAATTTCCTGGGTTAATTAGTGTGACTTCAATGTTAGTCGCTTTTAGGCAGATTGAGCTGTGATGCATAGAATTCTGTATTTGTGTGAGGCAATCTTATTTGACAGTGACAACTTGTTCTCTTTCTAGTTTCATGTTGATATGTGTGTCATTCACATATGTATGTTAGCTTAATTGAGTCTGTCCTGGTCTGCACAAGGATCCAGGCACATATTAAATAGGATCAGCAACAATGGTGTGATTGTAGGAACAAAAGAGAATAGTTTAACCAGGTGTATCTTACTTCAAGGAGTTACTTAACGTGGACAAAGTAGTTAAAAGATAGAGAGTAGTCTAGCAGGATAAGGGTCCATTCTTAGTTATTCCTAGGCCCTTAGTTTATAGCAATTCCTCTGATGTTTAAGAATTTGAGTTTCATTTCAAAATGCTGGTGCATTTATTTGGTAATCACGTTTATTGGTGAATTATGCATATTTTCTTACTCTACGATTGTATAATGTGAACAGTGTGCATTGTGTGTAGGTCTAGGAGGGCTCACCAATTAACACATTCTGGACAGGCAATAGAGCAGTACATTGACTTTGCAGGGCCCATGAGGATGGTTTCAGTTTCTTAGATGATTTAGACAAAGGCAGTTCTTTAAACTTAATGTAGGCAGCATGCTACTTGCAAGGCTGCTTACTCCAATTTGATGTGGATCTCTGTGTTGTCTGTATAAGTGTGATGTTAAACACCGTGAGTGTCCGGGGTGACACAGGGTCGCCATACAGGTAATGAACTTTCTTGTCAAGAGTGCAGATACATGAGCGACCAAATGGATACCATTGTAGTGTGCTCCTAGTTTGATAATGCTTGGTCCCTGTTACTGGTCCCTCTAGCATCTTTCCATCTTGTGGGCCATGTCTCAGTGACATGAAGCACAAAGTCAGAATGTGGATATATGCTATGTTGTGAAAATGACAATGTATCAGGAGGGTAAGAGAGAGGAGCTGAAGAGCTGTTATGGCATGTGGATATCTCTCTGTCCTCAAGAAATTCCGAAGAACTGGTTGAAGTTTGTGAACTTGGTAGAGTTTTTATTAGATATTTGTAACTTTTAGCAAGATAACTGAAAACTTCCTTTATGAACCAGAACAGGGAGATAGTTCATTTGAAGGTCTCAGGCATCCATCATACAGGTATATTGAATCTCCATGCCCAGATGGTTATTTATTGTGTTTTAATATGTTAGTCATTGTGTTAAAAGGAAATGTTTGCACAGAAGACATCCTTTATATGTTTCTCTTCAAAGTCTTCATATCGTCTTGTAACAGCTTATTTGTTCCATTAACAATAAATATTTTCAAGAAAAGAGCATCCCACTCCCATAAAGTTAGCCATGATAGGACATCTTCTAGGAACAACAAGCAGCAAACCACATTGTACCCGATCCATTATCAGACTGCAAAACCCTAAATTAGAAAACATACAGATTTAGGAGACATTTGCCCTCACAACCACACATTCTTTTGCATGTACTGTAGTGATGCAAAATTGCGTTGAATAGGGCCCTGGGCTCAGTAGCTGATATCTAGCAAAACACATCTTGTATGAGTCACTGCACATGAATGGCCCTCTGTGAAGAACTACTATATTCAAATTATGAAGAAGATAATCTGCTCAACACAGCTTTTTTCTGTTATTGCTTTTGTTCTAGTATATGTTGTGCTACAAATTATGTGATTGTCACAATACATTTTGGTCTCTCACACTCAACTATTTGTAATTCTTCTCAAATATTGGTCAATGATAATATCATAGCGTGCTTTTATAGCACTTCAGACAACACTTCAGCAATTGCTAAATGCTGTCAATACCAGCAGCTACTATTATCAAAATAATTGTACCCAATTTACTCAACTTGGAAAGATAGTAGGCTGAATTGAAATTGTACAGATTTATACTTGTGATCTGCTGATCATTGTAGATGATCCGAGCCGATCCATAATGTGTGGCCTTCATTCGGAAAAACTCTTCAGCACAAAAGGATAGTTAACATTCACTTTTAGCCTGTAGACAGACATGTGCCCTCAGAAAGCATCTTAGGTGAGAGACCTGTCTTAACAATGGATGGAATGTTATGTTTTCATGATTATAGAATATAGGTATGAGAAAAGGGAGTGTGAAATCTTGCAGGTGACAGTTGGACTGGGAGGTGGAGGTCACAACATGTACTCGATGGTCCTGCTATATTATTATGATTAATTAAAAAGAAACTATTACATGCATTCAACAACTTTATATTTGCAACGATCGATTCCAAGCATATAGCAGGACAAAGAAAACGCTCACGTGTGATCCCGGTATCCTGCAGCGGTCAAGGGAAATCTGGCAGCAGGTCTTTACCAAGGTCTAACCTTATCCTTCGTCTTGGTCCAAATCCCTAGACATCGCCGCTGTGGGAGGGAGAACTTTGTAACAAGGTACTACCATATTTATTAAAAACCCAAACGTGGCATTTCTCGTGCTGGAGGCTTCACTTTCTCATGCACAGGTGTGAGCTTCTTGACACGTGACGTTTAACGCGCCTCAGGTTACGTGTCTGCCATTTTGAATTGGGCCGCATTTGTGACAAGTTCAATGCTACATGCGCGCCATTTTGAATTGGGCCACAATTGAGAAGATTCTGCACGGCGTCATACACGCCGGGGGAAGGAAAGTACAGTGCACGCATCAGTGATGCGCACACATCAAAAGAAAGCCTGCCATTAGTTGTGCCCCGTTTCAGCGGAGCCAACTAACATTTACCCAGTTCAATCGGTTATGCGCTCATCCTATTTTTAAACATTTTTAACATATGTGATCTGTGTTATCAGTTGTACATGGGCCTACATTGGTGTTACTAGTTGTACATTGCCTAACTAATATTGAGTTATCCAGCGCTTCGAGGATGTGTACACCCTATCATTAAATTATACAGCTGTGTCCTTGTCATTGCCTGCAGGAATTACAGTGATTTGCACGCCTAGAATGAATGCCAGGATCTTTATTATCCAACTATTGCAGTAATTTGCACATCATTTGCGAACAGCTGAAATAATATCGTTCTCCATCATTTACTATGATTCGTGCATTGTGCAGTTGAATTGCATAGTATGTATTGTGCGTCTATGGTTTTCCGCTTCCTACATCATTCAGAATCTGCAACAAGTTTCGAGGTGCTTTGAGGATTTTAGCTGTGTCCTGAGAGTACAAAGACTCTGAAGAAGAAATTATCAGGGACTAACTATTGTGGAAAACAAACAAGAAAGTACAAGAGGCACTGTTGTCGACACCTAATTTACCATTATAGAAGGCAATTGAGACAGCAACTAGAATTGAGAGTACAACGTCATACATGGAACAAATGACTGTATCTAAGTCTCAGACTCAGAGTGCGAGAAGTCATTGTATAAGTCTATCAAAACTGACAAGACATACAAGAAACACCATATCCAGACTTCCATTTAATCAATTGTCCAAGCCAAGGCTCCTGGCTCCGATGGCATCCCTGGTGATCTGTTCCTATATGACAGAGAAAATTGGTCGACCTACATTTTGACATTATCTAACACCATTGCTGGGGGTGACCGTATACCTCAGTCATAAAAGGGAGCAGAGGTGATCCCTATCTATAAAAAAAGGTGACTGGTCATCGCCCAGTAACTACAGACCCATTAGTCTCATCAACTCAATACAAAAAGTGGTCTGTCGAGAACTTCTGGTAAAAATTCAGCATTGGATCAGTGAGAACAATATTTTAACTCCCTTCCAAGCTGGTTTCAGAGATGAGACGGGCACAGTAGACCAGGTGTTCTGCTTCCTTCTACGCATCTGAAAGATTGTGGTTATTGGCCGGGGGAGTTTATATGTGTTTTTTTTTATTGATCTAAAAACCGCCTTTGACTTTGTCCCCGGACAGAGACGGTGGCAAGTCCTATCAGACATGGGGATGCCGCCGGGGATTCTATCTCTAGTCATTCGCCTCCATGATGCCAAGTCTGCTGGGTTGACCAAGGCCAGCTCACTGATGCGTCCGCCAAGGGTGCGTTTTGGCTCCTACACTTTTTTCTCTTTATATGAACAACGTTGTACAGTATCTCCAGCAGGAGCCAGCCGATGCACCATTGCTCGGGAGAGAAAGGGTCGTGACACTCCTGTTCGCGGAGGATACCGTACTTGTGTCAGAAACCCCTGGCAGGTGCCAGCTATCGCTCAGTCATTTTAACAATTTCTATAGCTCGGGCAGTCTTGGGATCAATACTTCCAAGACAAAATTATTGAAAGATCAACTGTCACAAATCCTACAAGGGTAGACAAACTTTGGGAGACATCCCGCTTGAGAGAGTTAGCACTTTTGAATACCTGGGTTTAACTCTATCTGTATGTCTTGGAAGCCTCAAGTGGTGTAATCTTTCCTGAAACTCACTGAAATAGCTGAGGCCCTGAGCAAGGAACATAGAACTTCCCATAGCAAACCAGTGGCAGCACCACTACAGATATACAAAGCCAAAACGGTGAGCTCAGCCCTATACTGGGCAGAGCAGTGGGGTTTCGAAAAGGTGGTCGATCTATCTAGAGTTAGAGAATACATTTCTGAGGAGTATAGTTCAGCTACCTTAAAGCACGCACCACCACCCCTTAGGGCTAGACTTGGGCAGGAATACGATTGCTGACAAAGCTAAGCTTTGACCTCTGCTGTTTTGGCAGAGGATCAGGTCCCCCCCAAGTTAGGCTCATATGCTAAGGCCCTTGATGAAGTCATCTCCCTAGATAAGCAGAAAATTATTGGGTGGCTAAGGAATGTAAAACACCTCTTAGCCAACATAGGGCCAGAGGGCCATTGGGAAAATAGGGACCCAGCTTCACTCCCTACTAAAGATCATATTAAAATGCAGTATTGGGGCTGGGTAGCTCAGTCAACAGTCGCTAATCCTAATGAGGTCTAGGCTAACCTTTGAATTTACGGATTATAAATCCGTAGCCTCCCTAAAACAATATTTAGATATAATTTAGACACCTATTGATCGGAAATTATATATGCATTTCAGATTTGGCACACTTTCCCTTAATACCCTCAACAGCTCTTGACGCAATACCCCAGCAACATCTCGGTCCTCCACTGCTAGAGTAAAATCTCCAGCACATGTTCTGTTTGCCTCTCCAGTTTATTTACGTCCAAGAGCTAAGTGGTTAGTACCTGTATGCAGGCAGATGGGAAACTTAATCACGCAGAAGCTTTGCGAATACTCAGATCAGACCCTAGACCAGTGCTGTACAGTTGGAAAGTTCTTGGTCCATATGTGGGTCATAAGGCGTAAGCTGTTGCAAGTAGTTTAAGGTCAAGTAGGATGAAGAACATTGTATTTTATCTGTTTATGAATACTTTGACGCTTCAGCTGTAAAGCAAATCACAGACACCCCCATGGAAAACACAGGTTGCATGCCAATCGATTGTTGGCAACATAGCAGACCCCGATAGAAGATTTTGGCTTCCCATAGGTTTTTGTTGCCACTGTTTCGGGTGTTTTAAATAGAAGGTTGCCTAGCACACAAGCTATAATCCTGCTCCAGTCCCACATGGCTTGATGCTTATGACATGCTCTTTAAGCTTTTATTAATTTGTAATATTTTATGTATGAGTTGAATTGCAAATTGCACTTTTAGCACCCTACTGTGCAATGCCTGTCCTATTCATATTTCAATCTTTTATGTAAGAGTTATACTGTACATCGTACTTTCATGATCACACAGTCGAAATAAAGTTTGATGATGATGATGACAAAAAATGCCATATAAACAATTAGAATGTTATAGATGCGGAAGCACATCTCACTTAGAAAATGCTAGTGTGTGTCCAGCCAAAGAGCTTTCCTGTGCAAAGTGCATGTAAAAGGGGCATTTTGCTGGAGTGTGCAGGTCATCATGTACTTCGCACCTCAGCAAAGTACACAGGGTTGGGCTTACTAATTTGAGTGAAAGTGGTCACTCCACATGTAATGAAAGTTTGATTTTAACTATCAAAGAAGGCGCTTTAGAGGGAAATGATATAAGACAATAGGTGTGCGGAGTATCTTTAAATTTGTTAAAGAGTCCTTTATGTATATTAAGAATAAATGGTGTAGACACAAGTGATGGCAGATTCTGGTACTCCATTCATTTGGTTGAGTAATTTGCCCTGCAGATTAAAGTTGTAAATCCATCAAGGTGGTTGGTGAGTTTGAGGAATTGGATTTAAAAAACAAGACACAACGCATAGTTTATATGGCTAAAGCTGATTCATGTTTATTGGGCTGGCACAATCAAAATAATTTCGGCACAATACTAGATCCTAACAATCCTGATCAGGTTATGTCAAGGAAGGAATATGTTCAAATCCTAGCCCAAAAAAAAGCCAATGGGAGGAGGATTATCCAGATGTTTTAAAAGAAAACCTAGGTTTATTTAGAAGTGTCATGCATAAAGTGAGAATAATGGACGGTGCATATCCTACTCAAATAAAGTCCTGAGGGACGACCTCCTGTTTGCGACGAAACACGTGTTGGCTGTAAGAGTGTCAAGAATTCCTGTCATGCGAGGGGAGGAAAACGGTAACCAGCGAAAACGGACTACATCTCCCAGGATGCTTAGCGGTTGAGAGGTTATGTAAACAGGAGAGCTGTTACATAACTCAAGGAAAACACGCCCTTATGTAAACAGGAGAGCTGTTACATAACTCAAGGAAAACACGCCCTTATGTAAACAGGAGAGCTGTTACATAACTCAAGGAAAACACGCCCTATAAAGGGAGGAACCGGGAGGTACAACGCTGTCGGATATTGTGTTTACACCGACGTACCTGCTTAGTGAAGAGCAGTGTTCCGGAGTGGTGCTCCAGTAAGGCAAGAACGGAGGTAGGTCGAGTCGTTACTCCCTGGGCCGTGTCTTGCCCCATCGTCACCTGTGAAGGACCCGGAAGCTCTACCGGATAACCATTGAGCTTCGCTTTTTGACTCGGCTGAGTCAAAGCGCAGTGGCGCTTTTGCTGGTTGGAGTCGTAACTCCCAGCCCGACCAGAGATACAGGGACTGCCAGCTGTAACGCACACCAGGAGGTGTTTGCCACGTTACAGACTCGGAAGTCCACGGGATCGATCGAGCGGCTGCTCTCGGTTCAGTCTTCTTTGCTTGTGATTGGGGTATCGGTGACGCATCACCAGGAGGTGACTCCGCGTCCCGGTGCAGTCTGAGGAAGAGGTTGAGCGGCTGCTCCCTTCAGGTAGAGACCCCGGCTGGGTGTTTCCCTGACTCCTCGATTCTCCCCAACACTCTTCGTGCCCCTCACAGCCTACCGATTGGCATTGTCGGCCATTTCATTTCTGCCCTCTGTTGGCATACGCCGGGATCGGCGTATATGCAGAGGACGGTTAGGACCATCCGTGCTGTGGGCTGGTAACGTACTTAGCCTGGAGGATTCCAGTGACTATAACCTTTGTTTATTCCTTGTATTATTTTTGCCTTCATTAAAATAACTAAACCTTCACAAGTGGTTGCGTTCTCATTATCGTGTCTGTTAAACGATCCTGAGACGTTCAGGGCGTTACAAAGAGAACTTTCTGGGGAGATTTGCATATATTAAGTGACCAACGAAAAGAAAAGAAGATTAATCTCTTGGGTTTTATTTATGTCTAAACTAGTGGAAACACGCCACATACCTGTGTTACCTTGAGAAATTGATATACGTGTGCTAAGGAGTGTTATATGTTCTAAGAAGGCAGAGGTCTGTCCTGGGGAGTAGGGAGGTTCTCCTCACCTTATAGCACCGTCAAATACTGGATTTTTTCCAAAATATTATGTGCAACTATTCCATGTGGCGCCGTATAACCTAAATCTAATACCACTGTCCGGATTTATCCAAAGTCCTGAGGCTATCTTTAGCTTTATGACCAGAACTTAGGAAGGAATTACTCAAATTGTGTAGTCAGGATGTCATCAAATCCATCAAGAGTTCTGATTTGGTACCTCCAGTTGTGTTAGTTCGGAGGTCCAATGGTCCATTGGTATGTGTGTGGACCTCCTTTTCCCCCGTGTGTTTTTGTTTATTGTTGACAACATTACACTCAAGGATTATAGGGACTTTCTTCTGGTGGTCTGGTTTGCTCAGAAAGAACAGACAGAAGTGACAGCACTACCGGCACCTTGGAGGAACCAGATGGCACTTTTTTAGCACGCCGTACAATCTATCGGCGGCTTGGGGACTTCAACTCCCATCGTCCCTTGCGCTGTGAGGGTGCCAACGCACATAACCTGCGCCAGGCGGTGCATAAAAGCGGCTGCGGGCTCCCGCAGGACGGGAGCCTGTTATTGACCCTTTGGTTTGGATCATTTGCAGCACTACCGGCACCTTGGAGGCACCAGTTGGAGGCACCTGCACTTTTTAGCATGCCGTACAATCTATCGGCGGCTTGGGGACTTCAACTCCCTTCGTCCCTTGCGCTGTGAGAGCTCCAACGCATGTAACCTGCGCCAGGCGGCGCATAAGAGCAGCTGCGGGCTCCCACAGCACGGGACGTGCGCGGGTGTGCCCGGGCAAAGCCCGGTCCAAGGGCAGGCCCATCTGCGCCTGTCCGAGCCGGGAGGAGGCAGGGCTGGGCCACATCATTTGGTTCATGTGTTGGACAGGATTCCCTTATTTCGCTATATAGGCCCTTGCTGAGGAAGCCAGCACCTTGATCTAGATTTGCACCTGAAGGGACTGACACATAAGGTACTGGACGAGCATAGAATTGTGAGGACCACCTGAGAGTTGAAAATTAATGTTAATAGTTTTGTAAAGTGCGCGAATGCCAGTCGGCGCTTGGCTCTAGTGTTGGTTATGACACCACGCAGGCAAAGGGGGAAACTTAGACAGAGGAGCAAATGATCAGATTTGTGTTTATCGCCAGCCCTTCCCAAATATCGCAGCGCTGCTATCCACTCCGAAGGGTGGTAAGGTTTTCAGTTTCCTCGACATGGCTTCAGCATACCACCAGATTAATCTACACCCTGAGTCACAAGATTATACTGCCTTCATAGCCCCAGAAGGTTTGTATCAATTCAGACGCATATCCTTTGGGTTGGCGTCGGCTTCGGCTGTGTTTCAAAGAGTGGTGGAAAGATTGTTTAAGGAAATGGATGGTGTGATTTCATTCCAAGATGATGTTTTAGTCTTTGGCAAAGACCAAGTGCAATATGGAAAAGGTTACATCAAGTACTTTCCCTTCTAAAAGGGAGTGGGTGACACTCGGGGAGGAAAAGTGCAAATTCAACACCCCTGTTATCGATTATTTGGGCTATCAGTTTTCAAGCAAGGGTTGAGCCAAAAGCTAGTTTAGCCAAGGCTATAGTAGAAGATTTCAATCCTCCAGAAAACAAGGAGCATCTTTTATGGGGTTAATTGAATTTTATACTAGATTTATCTCCAATTGCGCAGGAACGAAATATATGATAAGAAATCTCTTGAAAAATAATTTTAGCTTTTAATGGTGTAAAGTGTGATTAGGAATTCAAGATGGTTAAAAGTGGAGTGGTACATACCATTCCTTTGAAATATATTGATACATAAGGCAAGAGTATTATCATGAATGATGCTAGTCAAAAGGGTTTGGGGCAGTCCTCATGCAATGAAGGGGGGACGGAGATGAAGTTGTTGCATTTGCATCAAGAAGTCTGAGGGGTGCTAAGTCATCGTATTCGGTGATAGAAAGGGAAGCATTAGCATGCTGATTGGGCATCGCTCATTTTAAACCTTATCCTTGGCTTTCTCACTTTACTGTAGGAGTTGATCATAAACCACTAGTGCAACTGTTTACCAACAAAGGAGGGGAAAAGCCACACCTGGAATTGCTAAGTGTCAGTGTAGACTTCATGAGTACAACTATCAATTGTAATATGTTCCTAGAGCCAAGAATGTGTTGGCTGATTGTCTTTCCCACATGCCAATCTGTGAGCCAGATGAGGAGGAACGAGAAGTATGGAAAGATGAAGAAGATGTGGTGTGCACAGTTGAAAGTCACTAGTACGGTGCTATGTCACACGAGGAATGGATGGCAGCATGTGATGCAGACAAGGAAAGGAGTGAGGTAAAGAAAGGCATTCTCCAGGGTTGGTCTAAATGGAAACGGGAAGACAAAGCTTACGAAGGATATAAGCATGTGTTTGAGGAATTATCCATTGCGAATGGAATTTTACTATATTTAGGTCCTTTAGTGGTGCCTGACGGAATAAGGAAAAAAGTGTTAACATTTTCTCACGAGGAGCATATAGGAATGTGGGTCTTGAAGAGGAGACTACAAGAACAACTTTGCTGGGCAGGGTTAGATAAGAACATAGAACATTATGTGAGGGATTGCATGAATTGTGATATATGTGACACAGCTGAAGTAACAGTTCCTAGTCCCATCAAAGCTATAAAGGTCCCCAACAAGGCATGGAGCAAATTGGCGATTTACATCATTGGTCCGATTAAATTCTCCATAAATGGACAAGAGTATGGCATAGTAATGATGGATTATTATAGCCGTTGGTCCGAAGTAAAATGTGTGAAGGTACCCAATAGTCAAAAGGTGATAGAATTTTTAGAATCTGTTTTTGCAAAAGAACCAATTCCTAATGAAATATTAACAGACAATGGGTGCCAATTTACTTCAGGGCAATTTGCAGAGTTTTAAAAGTTTTTAGGAGTTAAACACACAAGAACATCCTTCTATCATCCCAGGAGCAATAGCTTGTTGAGAGATTCAATCATGTAATAAAATAAAACATACAACTGGCTAAAATCAATGGGTTGAATTGTAAAGAAGAATTAGGGAAACTCCTAACGGCCGTGTGCACCACACCAAATGTGGATACAAAAGTGTCACCTTTTGTGTTATTAAGAGGAAGGGTATCAACATCCAAGATTGCACGATCATGGATGGAAGAATTTACGGTACCTAAAAACAAGTTGGAGGAGGTAGAAAGTAAAAGGTTGCATGCACAGAACAAATAAGTGGATAACAGTAGAAGGAAATCAAAGGTGGCAGTACGAGATTATGTGAGAATTAACATTTCCAGAATAGTGCCTTAAGCAGATACCACATTTTCTACACCTTAGAAGGTGATAGAAGTGAGAGAAAGTGTTGTGAAGCTGGAGGATGGTAAGTGTGGAATAAAGACAAGATAACAATAGATCATTGGTAAGTCACTAGGAATTCTCTGAGTATCAGAAGGGAGATCAGGAAGGATGAGGTGATGAGTCAAGGGAAATATAACAGAAGTTGAACTCCTTTGTCAAGGGAATTGAAAGGGGGCAATAACAGGAAAGATAAAAATAAATTGTCAGAGTAAAGAAAATGGCAAACACATTTCGTGATTATCTTCTTGATTAAGATTAACTACATACAGTTAGTCCTTGAACTTTCACCTGTATCTTGAGTGATTCCTCCAGTATATCTTTTCTTGTCATCAGTGTATTGATTTTGTCATATTTTAAATATTGTGCTAAGTGTGTATAAGTTCAGTGCATGTAAGGTCCCATATGATTTATTGTGAAATGTTCTAAGTATTACAAGAATCTCCTCAGTACTTGAACCTTCTGAGTTCTGAACATCTACATACAAAACTAAACAATCTTAAAGTTTGAGTTGAGAGGGACTGTCCATAAACTATCATATAATGTGCTTATCAGCAAGTTGCATCACCAACTCAGATATCTATGTAAATGTTTCCTATTCACTCCACTAAACACTATGTGAAAACATTGCTAATCACTAACGCTAAACACTAAAATAGTCTGAAAAGTCTACCTTGCTTTCCATAAAAGGCTCCTAGATGTCAAAAGATTCAAAGTTGCACAGAAAGACTTTGGTCAAGTAAAATACCTGATTTGAAATCAGAGGAATGCTACGGTGTAATTCAATTTCCCAGTTCAACAAATAATCTGAACATTCGCTATAAAATATCTGGTGTTCTAGGACTGGACCAACCTGCATGCACAATGAATTCGACAGGAACATCCCAACTTTCCGCTCTGGTTATCATATTATCATGTAAACATCAAATAGTCTTGAATAAGGTTTAATTAGTAATATCTAACTAATCTTAATGCTAAGCTGAACCATAACCCTATACTAAACTAATAATAATGTAATTAGATTCTAATTAGATAAACAACCAACCATGCATAAAATCAAAATGCTAACCCTACTCCTAAAAAAATACTATAGCAAACCTCAATGTGACTGAATTAACTGAACTTTAACGATATTCCTAAATGTGTTTCCTTTTAATTAAATTAATTCATATCTACCTCACTCATAATCATAACGTAATTTAAATAAAATGAAATCTCACTGAAGCAAATACTTAAGCCTAATGCTACTCAAACCTAAATTGATAGAAATGTAATTAGAATAAAACAATAAGTAACCCTATTCTGATTCTATTCCCTGCTTGTTGCTCTGTAATGTTCCGCTGTTGCTGTCTTATGTCCCTGGATATCTCTAATTCTTGCTGGATATTGCACTCACTCTGTTTGTCAGGGAGCCTCTGGGTGAGGTGAGTGCAAAGCTTAGTGCAATCCAATTTATAGTGATGGGGTGAGCGGACGAGGGCCGGTGAGTGGGGATTGTGGGCTAGGGCTGTGGGCTGTGGCTGCTACAGACGGCAGCGACTGGTGTAGCTTTTGTTCAGTCTGTCGGCAACTAAACTGCTCACTTGTTTGTTGCCCTATCTCTTGCATGAGCAGGAAGGCAAAATAAGACAAAGTGAAGGACAAACAAGGGTAAGATTTTAAAAGAGAGACTATACATACATTGGATGTGATGGATCAACACGATGAAGATAACCTAGAAGTGGTCAATATCATATCTAAATCTCTCCAAAGTGCATGCCATGAAGTGGGCATTAGTGAGACTTGAAGATTAGCATGCTCAAATAGGATAAAGCACCACGATCATGCGTTTTTATACTTTTTGAAATTCAAGAGCAACTCAGTAAGCCACCAGCTATCATCCTATTCCCAGTAGAAAGGTCTTTTAATGAGCAGCTAGATAAGCTTGTTTAATGTAATGGAGTGCAATGAGATAAAAATTGAGACGTGCAGCAACAATGACAAGTTATCAGAAGGTAAAGCCAGCATAATATCTAAATTAGGATAACCTAGCTATCCTGGACTCCTGTTTGTCACCTGAGCTTTTACAGATAGATAGCACAGAGTGCGGAGAACCAAGACATCTAATGCAACAAGAAAAGTGTCTTGTCCAGTCTGAGTTGCTTCTGACACAACTAACGCTTTCACTTATGACATCAATGGGCAGGACATTGAATGTTAAAGCTGGTTCTCTAAGATGAAAGTCCTCGCAAATGGATATGCGAGTTACCATCTAATGTAATGACATCCCACATTTCACAAACAAATTAAGGAGACTGAAGAGATGCTTTAGATCATGGGATAACCCTCCTCTGACACTGAACTTTACCCAAACCATAGAGCCCAACTCGACTGAATGAATTTACTAGCCCTCCCGTCAACCTCGGAAGAAAATAATCCTTTTGCTTTAAAGAATGCTCACCGACCAGGTTTACTCCTTTGTGGCCTGCTTCATCATAGAGTTCCTTCCTGTCCTGTTATGGAGTGGGGTGTGCTACAACCTTTGAGATGTATAGAAGCACTCTGTTGGAAAATGAATAGGTTAGTGAGTGGGGGGTAGGGTTATTTTTTATAAATACCTGCTTAGTAGCCCTAAAGTTTTAATCTGGGCGCCGGCCGGTGTGATTAAAAATGGGAAAAGGTAGGATGTCTAAGGGAAAGTGTTACTCCTACTTCCTCTTACGGTCAACACTTATGTTCCCAAATGCTCGTGGCTTACTACCACAATCCACATCTATTCCATAGTGCTGATATTATAGGTGAGTTTACCATACCGATGTCAGCACACCTAAACCACCTACTTGGTGTCTGTAAATGGTTATATATTGAGGCACTTAATAGTGCTCCATAGACACACGGAGAAGAGGCGTGCCTGTAGACACAGAGACTCCAAGGTCCCTGCCTGGCCTCCTCACCTAAAATACCTCCTTCCGCTCCTGCATCTCCAAGAGCATTGAAATGTTGAGAGCTCCATTGAAGACAACGGAGTAGCTCTGGTCTTATAATGGCTAGTATAAGCATTCTTATCCAACATTCAATTGTTTGTCACTGGGGCTAAAATCCAGGTGTGACCTCTAGTCATTCCTATGGCCTGGATTGTGGGGCTATTAGCTTTGAAGTCAATCCTTCTGTGACAGACTGCTTTCCAGAGGAAGAGAGGGCAGGGTAGTGGGCACTTCAAAAGAGAACAGACCTCCTGCATAAACTTCAAACACTCAGATCTTAAATCACATTTTGTGTCTGGAAATGGCCTATATGAAGGGGAAATTGAGATCCCCAAAAGTTGTCATCTGCCAAGCAGCCAGATGGGCTATGTGACGAGTGGAAGCTCTTCAAGACTTCTGTCTGTGACTAGGACTGAGGGCCTGCTGGGTGAGGGGAATCCAAGACCACTTGCCGTGGAGCACCATTGCCTGCCTGCTTGCCAAGAATAAGGTGCCCTGTGAGGAAGAGGAGAGTGTTTGAGAGAGAGAGGCCCCTTAGGGAGCCCTGTCGAGTGGAATCCCATTGCGCGGTGTGAGGATATGGGTGCTGCACTGATCGGGTCGTTGCTTATGTGCAGAACGAATTTGGTGACCCTTGTATACCAAAGGAGGGCTGTCTTTAACTGAGCCTTGTGCATTGCTGGGTCAATTGAGTCAAGCCCATAGGTAGACCGGGCCGCTGTGAAAATATTGCCATGCTGTGAGGGGTGCAGCCCTTATGCGGAGGTGAGACGTAACCCAATATCCCAGGAGGGGCTACTGCCAAGGACTTCACTGTGCTCATCGGATTAGTGCCTGTCAACAGTGAGGATACGGTGACCCAGTATGCCAGAGGGGGGTTACCAAGACAAGCAAGACTTGTGACCCGGTCAAAGTTTTCGCCGGAGACATGAAGCCACAGTGGGGACCCCCTGCACAGCTGCAATGGGACAAATAAAAAATTTAACCCCCTCCCTTTCATCTCCCATCTCCAATGTGGGGATGACCAGAATGTACCCTGCTCAAAGGAGCCGTAAAGAACCGCCTGTAGCTGCAGTAGCATGACTGCATGTGAGGAACTGTTTAACCGCTGAGTGATGCCCGTCCTGCCCATGTGCAACAAACTCGCCTGAACCAGCTGCAGCTACTTCAGCATCCGTGGAAGGGGCTCACTCCGGAACTCCAGTCACTTTGAGTTTGCAAGTGTGGGCAGTTGGCCTCCTGGGAACGTGCTTGCTAGAAATCGCTGATGTGCTGTAACACTGTTGACTTTAAAATAGAGTCAGAGTAGACTTTTGAGACTCTTACTACTACTGGGGCTTATTCTGAATGTTGTCTTTAGTGAATGGAGAGTAACCACTATTTCTAGGATTAACTGTGACCTGGAGAATAGCTTAAATTACAGCCCTAACCTCGGGGGGCTGTGTAGCTGTATGGGAATGTTGTATTTTGTTCTGAGTTGATAGCCGTAAAATATGATACTTTTTACTATCACAAACGTAAGTATTTGGCTGGACAATCATTTATTGCTGCTGCGTGCATGTTGAGTTTGTGAGCCTGTGTTCACTCCCCTGAATCCACCTTGTTCCCTGAGGGAATCTTGGACTACTCGGGCCACAATATTACTGAGAGTCAAGTGCTGAAGAGGTATTTGGACCAGTTGCTCAGGACCTATTGTAGATCGGGCCCTTTGACGTCAGGAATACAAATCCTGAATGACCATGGTTGGGCCTAGTAGCACCTGCTTGCCCGGTGGCCCTCAGGCCGGGATTTTGCCACCAGCAGTGTTCTATGTGTGGTCCACGCCGTTCATAAAAGGCGAGGCAATGTTAGATCCTTTTTTAGTATGATTTGTTTTGTGGTTTTGAGAGTTTTTTAAATGATATGACTGTTATATTACTATAAGATATTAGTAACATAATTGTGTTGTTTTCAGTGTTAATTGAGGTTTTTATATGGTTTGTAACCAACACAATACATTTTGACTTAACTTGAATGGTTGGCATATGGAGGGAAGAGAGGTTTGTTCTGCATTTGGACCCAAATGGAATGATTTCTTTTTATTTCTGTTAAGTTTAAAGACATTTTCACTCATCCGTGACTGTTAATTATATTTTAATAACATATAAAGTACAACAAAGAAAAGAAGCATATTTAGATGGACTTAGTGTGTTTTCAAATATTATAACTGCTTTCTCTTGTCTCTTTCCATACAGGTAGAAGGCTTTTCAGTGGGCTGCAAATTTTCTCCAGATGGAACCATTCTAGCTACCGGAAGTTCTGAGGGAAAAATATATTTCTATAATTATAATACTGCCAGGGTTATCCATACCCTTACTGCTCACAGTGAAGCTTGCGTCAATCTATCTTTTCATCCAGTACTCCCATCACTCCTTGCAACATGTGATTGGGAGGGAACTATTAAAATCTGGCAGTAATGAGTTTCGATGAAGAACCAGTATTGGGGGTGGGTGAGGAAGGCAACTGTCTGCTATTGTCTTTACATTTTAGTACGTTGTGTGATAAACCACAATATTTCTTGAATGATGTATCATTAATAACATCACTGTACTACAAAGGTACATGAAAGTTGAGTTTAGAACAGCAATTCTCAAAAATAGTTTCACTCTGTTTTTTAAGTGACATCTAATATTGGTTTGGTTTTATCTTTCTTCTTTCTTCAGTATGGTATACGAAGTCTTTTATAACTTTTGCTCTCTTTCTTTTTCTCCTTCAACCAGCTTTCCTCATCAGTGAGGTATAGTTTCAATATGCTGAGCTTTGTTCTCAGTCTAAATGTATCCAAGTGGTAGAGAGTTTCTGAAACCTCAGGATCCTCATGTTCAGTGTTCCCCCTCTAGAGTCAAGAGACAATCTGCTATGCCAATGGGCACTGTCATTATGGTCATGTCCGAACACATCTGACAGTCAAGGAATTGTAATATCCCTTGTCTTATTGGCTACAACTAGTAATTAAGCCCTGCATGGTGCACTCTTTCCTGACCTTTAGGTTTGATAATACTGGTTATTTAGATGCACGCAGCACAAACTAGGTATTAATATAAGCCAACTCAAAAGTATTAATTTTATTGATCTCAAAGTAATATACAGCTATGCTAGGGCTATAGGGATTGGAACCTTTGCACCCTCAGTGGCTCTTATTCCACTGGTCTCTCCGATTGGCTTAGCCAGATGAGTTATTTGTTTAGTGTATTTTATTCATTCTGTATATTCAACTTAACTTATCTTGTGTAAATAATTAAATGTTCAGATCTTTAACTATTTTATGGTCAGACAGTATTGGATACTTTTTCCTTTGTGACTAACTTATCATTGATTTAGCAAATTCTTTGGTGCATTGTCCTCATAATATGAAGTCTTATCATGATTTTAATATCTGGCTTGTTCAACCTCTTAGTATCGACACTCAGATCTTGGAACTTTTTTCAAATGTCAGAATTTTTGCTCAGCAAGTTAACACTCGCTTCAGACCTTTGCAGTGATCTGAGGGTCACAGGTTTGATTCCCAGCAAGACAGGCTCAGCTTTCCATCCTACCAAGGGCGGGTAATTGAGAACCATTACATTTGGTAATAGTAACATCTGTTATTTACAGCCTATAGAAACAAAAGAATGGTGGTACTAAGTACTATATAGTCAACACATTGTTTTTGTTATTAACAGTATTATTTGAACATTGTAATATTAAAACCTCATAGACTTTATTACATGAACGGAGGCTAGCCAGATGCATTAACTCCTTTAATGCCATACCACAAGAGCCACTTCAAAGAATAAGCATTATATCACCATAACAACCACTCTAGAGTTAGAACTAGCAACACGTTTTGGAATCCTCTTCCTTTTTTAAATGCTGCTTATGTAGAGATAAGTAACTTACTATTTCTTTTACATGTGTATATATATATATATATATATATATATATATATATATATATGTGTGTGTGTGTGTAATGGCAGTTTAATGTCTTTCGTTATGTGGATGAATTATTAAAATTTATGGAAGCAGGATAGTTTTTTGGGTTGAGGAATTCTTCATTTAAAAAAAAAGCTGGATATATTTAAAATTAGATATTTTAAAATAATTTTATGTTTCATTATGCGATTACTTTCATGTTGAAGGTGATCGCAGATTTTTCTAATCTTTTTTGGGAGTTTGTTTTTTGATAGATTTGAGTTTCAGTTTGTAAGGGGGTTGTATCTTCTCAGGCATGTTCCCTTGAGATTGGTTTAGTGGCCGGCTTTGTATGAGGAGCAATAATTGTATTATTTTCAGAATATGCAAGCGCCAGAGCATGTCGTTACATGAATGAGCGTGTGTGTTTTCGTGTCCATTTTAGCATTGTAAAAAATACATTGAAAATGTTTTCAACTAAGCTAGCATGAGCCTTAGGAGTGGCACGCTGTAAGTTCTAAGAGCGCTTGAAGACAAAGGGATGGACAATGTTGTTTAAGGAGAGGACAGTATTGTCAGAGAACCTACATTGTGCAAATAAGAGGTTTTTTTTAAGTATTGTGGGCATATTATTTAGATATGATGAACGAATATATATTGCAAACAGTAAAGATGGCAAGTGAGGAGTATTGTAGTACTGTTGAGTTTCCAAAGGTTATTATCAGTAAAGATATTTTAATAAAGTTTATTCAAAATGAGATGAAATCGGCCATGAAGGAGATCATAAATTCTGTTGTGGTGCAAAAAATTAGAGACTTTAATACTGATGAGGTCTATATCGGATGATGATGGGCCAAAATAAGGGATGCACCTTAAAAAGGTGGAATATATTGAGGTGATGACTTTGAGCAAGAATCAGAAGGTTAGCTCCAATACTAATGTTGAAACAGTGGTGTTAGATGACACACAAATGAAGGGTGTCATTGGTGGCACACAGAAAAGAGGTATCCCTGCTGGCACACTAGGAGATGCCAAAGATGGCTGAATAGAGGAGGAATGTGATTGGATGGATGTTAAAGGAGAGGATGAAAATGTCAATGGGTTTACTCTATCTTCAAAATGAAAATGAGTCATATGAATTTGGATGATGATTTAGAAAAACCATCAACCACAAAGTCTGTTCCCCCATTTGATTTAAGACATCCACGTAGTCCGGATTGGTGGCCATTAGAATCTGTAGGAAAGTTCATAAAGAAATGGATTAGGAAGTCATTAGATAAGGAGGTGAGGGCAGTGTTAAAAACTGAATTTTTACAACCGATAGACGGAGACAAGGTCTGGTATGCTTCAAATTTAGAACAAGAGTTGATTTATTTTTTGATCAAATTAGGCTGAGACCCCTGTAAGGATTTAGTGCATTCATTAAAACAGTGCAGAATTAGCTACTGCATATATTGAAGCTTCTAGCTAGTATTTTAGATAAGACAGAAGATGATAATTTGAAGAATGCTGCAGTAAATTTAGACCTTCTTAGAGTATGGAGCCAAAGAGCTAAGTGTTTCCCAGGCAATGCTAGTGCAAGCCTTGCAAAAAGGCACAAAGTGGTTCTCATGAAAATTAACTGTAAGCTTGGATACATGGAAAAGAAAGGATCCAGTGAGGATGTAAAATGTTTATTAGTTTGAGAATACCTCGTTAAGAGTGTTTTTTTAAATCCTCCTCTGCCTCAGACCACAATCGACAGAAAGTAGAATGTCGATACCGTTACTCGATTTCAGGAGACGTAGGCAATCAGATTGGGACCCAAGGGCAACGCCCGCCTACCGGTATATGACAATCCCACAGAAAGTCGCTAACCCCTTTCCAAGAAAAGGGGTGGTCTCACTCTCTTCTGGTGGAAAGTGACCGACGACTGTTGATACGGGCCCGTATAAAATGGAAACTGGGCGAAGAAGCAGGGCCTGACCCAGTCTGAGAGCATAATCATAGGATCAGACAGTGATTTTAAGCTTAAACATAACCATCTTAAACCCCAAAACTTATCCCGTACCCAAGAGGACTAGCCACAAAAAGATTAACGCTGAGACCAATTAAGCAGACAATCCCATAATACTTTCTTCTTGCAGTTCTGCAGTCTACCCAAATCTATCTTGGAAATCGTTAAGAGTGTTGAGAAGTATGCGTCAACTTTTACAGCTCTAGATAAAGCACAGAGTAACATGAGGAGGGTTTTTGAGATCGTGTTTTTGGCAAGGCCGGGAGCAGCGGACAACTTGTCAGTCGTGGATGGCCAAAGTCCCTCTATAGTTTCCAAAGCAGAGGTTACAGCATACACTTTTAACCCTCAACAGGCTACTTACCTCAGAGAGGTTGATCTGGAAGTAGCAAAGGTATCCGTGTAAAGGGCCAAAATAAAGTCGAAAGGAAAGGTGAGTATGAGGGTTTCTACTGGTTCTTTCTCAAAAAATGTTTGAGCATGTCTAAACAATTTTGTACAAATTTGGTTTATGGTTCCCTTGGATGGTCGAGAAAGTGCAAGGATATAATTTGAGGTTTGTAGGGAGTCCAGATCAGGAAGCATAACCAAATCAATGTGTATGGAAAAAATATATAATAGTAACAGTGGATTGCAAGGTTTTGCAAATGTTAGAGAAAGGTGCAATTATTCAGATAGAGAATTATCAAAAAGGCTTTTTAAGCAATATTTTCTTGGTGGGGAAAAAAGACAAAAGTTGGCATCCTGTGAAGGGAATTCATCTGTTGAGAGATATTTTGAAGGAAAATGATTGCATGGTGAAGTTGGATTTGAAAGACGCCTATTTCATATTTCCGTTGAGCAACATAAGTCAATCTTGTCTCCAATTCAGACTCGGAGACATCAGTTTTACCTGTTTGTATGTTTGCCATTAAGCCGAACATCAGTTCTATGGTGACTTACCAGGGTAATGAGGTCAGTGGTCGCTTATTTGAGAGAGAGGAATTTGTTTGATAATTTATCTGAATGACATTCTTCTGATGTATTAGTGTGAAGGGTAATTGAAAAATCAAGGAGAATCCTGTAGCCGATTTGAATTCAAGGTATGTGAGAGATTTCAGCAATACGAAGTTAGATTAGTGGATTGTTCTACAGATAGTCAAGCAGTCAGACCGTTAAGTTTTAGATCTTTTTGCAAGCATGTTAACTTTTCAGATAAAGAAGTTTTACAGTTGATTACCAGATCCATGGGCTGTTGCAGTGGGTTCATTTCAACAGAAGTGGATATGAAAACAGAATTACACGTTACCTCCTTTTGCAATGTTACACAAAGTACTTCTGAAAGTGAGGAAACAAAAATGTCAGGTAGTGATGGTGACTCCTTTTTGGAAGTTGCAGGCTTGGTTTCTGGCAGTCTTAGAGTTGATGTGACATATTCAATTTCTTCTTCAAGCAAAATAAGGTCATTTAAGAAATAGATAGGAAGAGAGACATCTGTTGGTAGTGAACAAGGTAATGAACTTTCTTATTTGGAATGTATCAGGAGATCAGGAAATTTGTTGGGTCTTTTGAAAGAGGCTGAGGAGTTGCTCCTGAAATCTTGGGATATAGGACTAGAAGCAGATACAAGGGATTATGGAGAAAATGGGTAGATTGGTTCATGTGGAGGAATTTGGATCCCATGGAAGCGCCTGTTTGGAGATAGAATTTTGGCAGAACAATAACAGAGGATTAGTTTACTGTTATATCTGTAATTGCAGCAGGGTATTTGTTGAGTGATGGAAGATCTATAGAGAAGGACATTCTTAGCTGTAGGATGTTGCAGAGCATGAGATTAAGGAGACCACCAAAGTCTAGATATGATGTTCATTTGGAGGTTAAATTAATTTCCGAAGATTTTTAGATTTGAAAAAGTTAACAATTAAGCTTTCAAAACCATTAAGCCTAATTTTGTATAGAAGAGTTTTGGGCGTTAGGGCATTAGAAGAGTGGTAAAGTGTATGCTCCTGAACAGATATTTTTTAAAATTTAGAAAAGAAGAAAAACAATGTCAGAGTCAGTTCTTTATCAAAATTATGAGGATAATTAAAAGTTGTGTGTATTAAATTGCATAAATGCTTAGGAGGACATAATGTTGGAGTTCAGACATGGCGTAGAGATTAATTTGTTGCTGTCATTTGTGGGACCATATAAGGGGTTACAACTAAAACGATTGCTAGATGGTTGAAAAATGTCATGAGAGAAGCAGGTCTTAACCTGTTGAAACATGGTGCACATGCTATAAGTGGTGCCATGGCGAGTAAGGTCATATGGTCACACAATAGATTAGAAGAAATTTTGAAGGGGGGTGATTGGTCAAGCACAAGCGTATTTGCAAAACATTGTTTTAGACCAGTAGAGCATGCAGAGAATGCAGTTTGGAAGGATTTGAACAAGCATAAAGTAAATGTCTGTTCTTGCAATAAATTGCAATTCTCCAAGATATATGTAGAGAGAATTTAGATTTCTTTGAAGATACGGAGGCTAACATTATCGTTCGTTCCTCTCCCAATACTATTTGGAAGGTTTTCTCATTTAAATAAAAGAGGAAAGTAAGAATGAGGTCAATAGAGGATGTACTTGTTTTCAGTTGTTAAAAAAAAGAAAAGAAATGTTATAATAATTTGGTTAGAACACTTTATAGAAATTATGTTTTGTTTCATAGATAAATAATGGAAATGACTCTACTTGTAGGGATATTCTGCAAATACAAATTTAGAGGAGAAGTCAGAAGGAGAGTGGAATGACAGATTTAAAAGAGGAAGAGGATTGTAAGAGATGGACTTATGTAGTGTTGCTAGTTCTAATTGTATGGTGCTAATGTTTTTTCTATGAGGTGGCTGCTGCATTAAAGGAGTTAAAGCATAATACTATCCTCCATCTAGATTTTCTCAACATATCACACGGCGCATTGCAATTAGTAAATACAAGAGCCTTAGTCATACATGTGGCCGTCATCCCACAAGATGGTGATTGTAATGACACCCAGCTTCTGGTCTTATTTTGTACAGTTTGAAAAAAAAAACATAAAATATTACATTTTGTATTTTCCACACCTCTAAATGTAAATAAAGTACTGTGCAAGAAGTGCATTTTTGTCTCAATATGTCTTTTTCAATATGTTTACCTTTATGAAATCAGTATTTTTCCTGCTTGAGTTGAATATATATTAAATATACAAAACATTTTCTGAATCTAATATTAATTAATTATTATTGTTGAGTGTAGGTAACGGCGAATACTACCAAGACAAGAAGCTTTGAGCGGGCATTGGTGCCCCTCCCTTTCACCAACTATAGTAATAAATAGTATGTAAATTACTCTCTGTGGATGCGCAAATATTGTTTATGCCATGCTCTTTTTAACTATTTTGTATTTGTGAAGAAAGGAAAAGCGTAACACAAGGGGTTAAATTCTGTAGTCATTGTACCTATATATAAAAATAGGGACTGCTGCCTTAAATGTGGTTCCTAGGGCAGGGAAAACGCTAATATTGGAAAAAATAACCCCGGCAACCTCAGACTTTTAAATTCTACTCACACATACATGTACTCATGCTTTACAGTTGTTTTATTATTGCCTATGTATTGTGAAGAAAAAATATTATATAGAATTTCAATTTGATTCTTTATAAAAAGACAAATGTAAAGTGAATGTTTTCCTCTCTTGCCCATACATTTTTTTAAATGAGCACATGTATTTGTGAATAGAATTTGAAAGAGTGAGGTTGCCGGGGTTATTTTTTGCATTATTAGTCATTGTACCTATGTCAACCCACCTGTCGGCGGATTTGGGAGAGTCAAAAACACTTTAACTGTTTAGTGCATTTAGAGTACTCTTATTCTACTCACACTTGACAAATTCTACTATATATTGGCAATTTTTTGCCAGGAGGATTACAAAAGCTATTGAATCCTAGCAACACCATTTTTTATCAAATAATTGTTTTTGGAGGAATACAAAACGTGATGGGTGTGATGCTTGAATTAGTCTCACTGCTGTTGATTACTCAGGCCACAGCCAAGTCCATTGTTTTTTGCCCACCATGCTATTTGAGAAAGGAATCAGTTGTATGCAAGTCATCCTTGGTCCTGCTCCAGTAAGAAAAGTCCAACCTGAATTGCCAGGCCAGGTCTCTTCTGAACTGGAACACAAACAGTCCCAAACTGATTTAGGCCTGAGTGCAACAGGTATATCCAGACGTGGGTCTTGTTCACACTGAGCCGCGGAACTCAAGCTATACCTCAATTATGAGACCAAAGTAGTTCTCTGTCTAGAGTGGCAAACTATGCGAAAAACAATGGACTGGGATGTAGCCTGAGAGGTTGCTTGGCTTGGGTTTATTTAAGCATTTCATCCATCACTATGTTCTTGTGGCAAACAATTTTTATTGGCATTTTGTGTAATAATAACAGATTGAACTACTATTCACCATACACGGTGTGAGGGTATAAAAGCATAGTGAAGCATTATTACATTTTAGCTTGTATCGATTTCTTACTGTGTCATAAAACAAAATTGAAGAAAATTGAATAACTAGACCTTTTTTTTTTTTAGAAAACAAGATTGTGTTAGTATAGCAGATCCCTAATCTTCATTGTGAATCTCATTGCCTGCCCCTCAAAAAGGGTGGTCAGAATTACTACTTAGTTCCCTTCCGTACTGTGAAAGGTTGCTTCCGTAAATTAACTTTTAACCATCTTATTTCACCAGCATGTGATTTAGCTGGTATAAAGCACAACAAGAGGAATACATAGATCATAATAAAATATAAAATAGTTTGAGTTCTACTTTTGTTCCTCAGAGTGGAATTTGCTGATGTCAGCGGACAGGATACAGAAAAAGGTTGATGTAAAATCCTGCAATTGTTATATAGAAATGCCACAAAAAGATTGATGGTGAAAATAGGAAAAACCAGTGTAGCAGAGGATATAGCCAACATATATGTTTAGGAGATGAGACCTTCCAATAAAAACTCATTGTGTGGGTCCACTTAAGTCTATTGAAGGACAAATGAGTCCCAGAATTTTACTAATTGTCCATATGGGTTTTATTTCTTAGAGAAACCTGAACCAAGTGGTAGGTCTGGCTGTTATTGGACATGGTCACCCTGTGGAAGAATGGATAAAGTGAACTTTGAAGAAATTATAGAGCTCAGTATAGTCATGTGGGAGTGATCTCTGTTATATGGTAAGCACGCTGTACTGCATGAGTGGAGCTCTAACTGATGCAGCCTTGAAGTGAAGTGAAATTTCCATGATAAAGAAAGCTCTGCTAAAGTCCAAAACAGTATAAATGACTGTTAGACCAGTCTGAGTAGTTTATCTTGGCTGTTTTTTTTAAATGACAAGAGTGAAGGAAAAAACTCCCCCATGATAGAGGGTTGCAGAAAAGGATTTCATGACATTTGATCAGCTCGAATTAAGAAAAGAAAATGTTATCAGTAGGAGAAGTGGGTCATAAAACTCAGACTTGACATCTGTTGTCCTTGAGGATGGGTCTTCTGCAAGAGTTCTTTCAGCCAGATACTATAAACTGATTGCACATGTGTGAACCTGACTTGCTGCTGTCAAATTGGCTAAATGAGTGTTTAATGAAAAACATGGATACAATTCATTTTTTTCCAATCCCCATTTCTTTTCCAACAGAGTGCTGAACAGATAGATTTCAAAATGGGTCAACACGTTTAAGCCAGCTCAGTAACTTGTGTTTTTCTTGGACAATGCGTTTAATTGTCACAGTCTAGCAAGAGTTTGTGTCCTAGGATCACTGTTTTTATTCCCCTACCAACGCAAATTTGTTTTCAGGCAAAGCATCCATAGACAACAACTTTGGGTTTGTGAGGAACTACTCCCGTGATCAAATTAAAAGATCCCCAATGTTGAGCTGCAAAATTATTTGTACCTTTCCGCTAGAGGGGTTAGGCATTAGAGCTACCAATCAATGCTATCAGGACTTCTTGGCACTCAAGGACTTATTAGACTTTGGCAGAACAGGAGCACTTCCATAAATTGGCAGTGCTCTCACCCCACCAAACTCAGTTTCCCTGCTCTGTTTAGAGTCAGAGTAGGGCCATCAGGACAACTATACCAACTGCAGTGATGTAGCTAGAGGACTCACGTGTCCTGTGAATGGAATTAGTGGATCTGCTATGCTGTAGAGGACGCAATATTAAGTGCTTTGAGGACTGAAGATAGCACAAAACTAGTTATTTTGACAGTGAGGTAATTAAACGTTGAGATGCTGTTGTGCGAAGCCAGGTATCAGAGTGTGGCTAGATATTTAACATGACTTCACTGAGTTCCCACAATGCCCATGTCCAAGGATTTGCAGACTGAGGCAAATCAGAAGACTTACTTGAATTGCCATGTGCCTCATCTTATGGATAGCAAAGGCCAAACTCAATAGGGTTATCCGTGATGCTTGGAAATCAGTAAACCCATTTGCAAACAAGTTAAAATATTACATATTAGGACGTGTCCATGTAGTGAAGAAACAAATTCCTTGTGCTCCACTTCGGTAAACATTTTGCCCACTTTAGCAAACTTAACATTGTACAATTTTGAAAATGCACTTCTGATCTATGTGAAGAAAACTTGTGCACACTAAAAGACACCACCTTCAACCCGGAGACATTTGTGAAACCGTTTAGACCAGTCACTGTAAGTGATGTCCACCAGTTACCTGACTGCCTTCACCTGGCTCCCAGCAAGTAAACTGGAAAGAAAATGCAGCATAACTTAGCCATACAAGTAGATTTGCATGGGGAAAGGCCTCTTAGTCCAGACATAAGTTGTTTGTGAAGCACCATCCATTTCCATGGCTCAAGGTTCATAGCAGGAGAGACCTGTACTGCAGCAAGCCCCTGTCTAGTTAGGAAGTAGGAGAATGAGATGGTGGTAGTCTGCATCGCTACGGCTTGAAAAGATCTCAGTGGGGAAAGATAAAATCTTGACAGCTTGGGTCCCCAGCACTTCGAACATGGCAGAGGACAAGAACAGCTTGTGACATGAGGAATCTTATAGTTCACGAATAGGGCTATATAGACTTAAACCAGTCTAGGGTTTCTCTTGTTCCCACTGAGAGGGAACCAGGCCTGGCAGTTTGGGTTGGACTGTTCCTACTGGAGCAGGACCAAGGCTTATTGCACATGTCCTGGTTCCTATCTGAGGTGGCATGGTGGAAGAACAGTGGACTGGATTGTGGTTCAGTGTAATTACCAGTGGCTGAAATTAATTCAAGTAATTTATCCATCACTTTTTGTTTTCCGCAGTGCACCTTCCGAAATGTGATGGGTATTCCCAGACTTGGGGGATGATCAATGGCCCGGATTGTGGTTCAGTGTAATTACCAGTGGCTGAGATTAATTCAAGTAATCCATCCATCACTTTTTGTTTCCCTCATAACAGCACTGGGAGAACACAGATCAAATTAAGCTGGGTTCTAAATCAACATAGAAATGAAGAAGCAAGACAAGAGACACAGTTAACAACTCTAACACCCATAGGGCTATATTGAATAAACCTAGCCCTGTTCCATTTGGTACAATCATGAGGGCACACTACAGTTTGACCACTAGCCGACCTTTCCCTGATAACGTTTTAATTGAGGAATCACAGTTAATCTGATGCACATGCATACCTGAACTAATTTCAAGCAAGATCAATGACTTTGTCAAACCTGACTTACACCTTTTAGCCTACTTCTCAGACAGGTGAATTCCACTTTGAACAGCCAATGGTGTTTGGACTGCATTTTGGATTGTGACAAAATAACCAAAATATGTTTAAATAAAAAGTAAAAGGACTACATGTTGGACCTGGCCCTTTTTGCAGGGTCATCCCCAAACATTTTGCCTTTGCTCTCCACTTTTTGCTGAATTCGTTATTGTTAGCTTTAGGACTCTGTGCACTCTGGCTTGTGCCCTCTGCTCAAAACATGGTAATATTGGCTTATACCCAATTCGCATATTTAATGTAAGTATATCCCTAGTAAAGTGCACTACAAGTGCCCAGGGTTTGTAAATGAAATGCTACTTGTGGGCCTGCTGCACTGATTGTGGCACCCACGTAAGTAGGTAGCCCTTTAAACATGTCTCAGGCCTGCCAATGCAGAATCTGTGTGTGCAGTTTTAATCTGCCATGTCGACCCGGCAAAGTAAACCTTTTGCAAAACCAAAACCTTCCTTTTAAATGCATATAAGTCACCCCAAGGGTAGACCCTGGACAGCCCCAATGGTAGGGTGCAGTGTAAGTTTGACATGTACTTTTAAGTTTTACATGTCGTTGTAGTGAAAAGCTCGTAAATTTGTTTTTCACTACTGCAAGGCATATCTCTCCCATAGGATAAAATGGGAGTTGCCTTATTATATTTTATATATTTAATTTCCAAACAGTAAAAGTTTACCAGTACATGTTTGATGTCTCTGGAAACCTAATTTAAAATCCTAATTTACGGTGAAGTCATATTTTAAATTACAATTCTGATAATGCCACTTTTAGAAAGTTGTAATTTTCTTGCTTTCGCCATTTGCTGCCTGTAGCCTGTCTCTGATCACATGACTGGGTGTAGTTGGCAGTTGGGCTTTCTGTATCCCTTATAGACTACCACACATGATGGGAGGTTAGGGGTGTCTCAATGGTCCATCTTTGGCAGGATGAGAGGGAGGAGCAGGGCACAGCCTCACTTACACCTGATTAGGCTGTGCCCTGTCCACTTACAAAGGGCTGAAAGCCCGAAACCGGTCCTAAGATGCTTGTTTCCAGTCCAGGGAGGACCTGGCCTGTCAATTCGGGATGGACTGTTCCCATTGGGCGCAGGGTCAAGACTGATTTCCATATGGCTGGGTCCAAACTGGAATGGCATGATGAGCTGACAAATGATGGATTAGGCCCAGATCTCTGTACTGGAGTGAATGTAGGACATTGTTCTACATTCTGTCCATCAATTGTTGTTTTTGCACTTACAAAGGGCTGCATACCCCCCTGTGGTCTGAAGCAGGGGCTGGAACGGAGGACAACTGTGCACTTCAAAGGCATGTCTTTAAAGTCTTCCCTGATCCAAAGGCACCACTAGGTATAAGTACTGAACCTAAGACACCACCAAGTCAGTACACTTCTGGACCTGCGGATACTCTCCTAGGCAGAAGGACTGTTGTGCTGCTGAATGACTGCCACTCTGCTGCACTCCTACTTTGCTGTGGTGATCAGCCTGCTGCCATTTTGCCTGAGTGAAAAGGACTGGACATGCATCACTTGACCCCAGAACCCAGAGGGACTCCAAGAGCTAGCTGGCTGGCCTCCTGATCTGAAGCCTCATGGAAATAAAAGACTTCCAATCACTGCACCTGGACCCTGCCATATGTGAGCCTACTCTAACAAGTGGATCCATCCCAGTTCTGAACCCTTGTAAGTGGGCCTAAGGTACTTGCCAGGGGAACAGTGCATCTTCTCTGCTGAGCGATGCATCCCCAAGCAGAACCGATGCATCTCCTTGGCTGAACAGCGTATCCCTGAGCAGAACCCACACATCGCTGCTGCTGCGTGAATTGGACTCATCGCAAAAGACTCATCATCGACGCCTCCCCATCTTGGGACCAATGCATCGCCCTCGGAATCGCTGCTGCGTGATGCTTTTCCCAGCACAAGCTTCTTGCATCCCTTATCAACGGCAACCTCGACGACAATGCTGGAACTGCGCATCGCAGCTTCACCACTTATCAGAACTGATGCAGTGCCTCTGCTGCGCTGCAAGCCTCATCGACAGGATCCTCAACGTCGATGTAACAGGACCTCCCACCCCAGCCTCATTGAAGCTCAGAACCCACATATCGCCTCGGCTACATGTCACATCTTCAGCGTTGATCCAAGCCACGCTCCGCAACCAGGATTTAAGGTACTTTGTTCAGCAGGCCTAACTGAGTCCCTGTAGCTGGCCTGCGCTCCATCATGGTCAGCCTGAAAATGTGACTTTGTCCTGGTCCGGCACGACCAGATATGCCCAATATAGCTTTGTTCTTTTTGGCGCTACTTCTCACTATTAAGTGTAAGAATCAATATCTTCAGTTTTACTCATTGGGTTTTTGTTATTTTGGTCTCGTTTTATTTACTACAATCAGAGTACTTTTTCTAACCTGGTGTGGAACCTTTTTAAGTAGTGTTTTCACTGTTTTACTGTTTGAAGTGTTGCACAAATACTTTACACTCAGCCTGTAAAGTTAGGCCTGACTGCTCTGTTAATTTAACTTGTTAATTTAATTTATAATGTGTGCAAATCACCCCAAGAGGGGTATCTCGGTGCCACACAGCACAAACCCAAATAATTTGACTACTTAGGCCAGAAAAGCAATGTTTTAAGATATTTTAAGAATTTGAAGTGGTCAGCGCATTGACAAATGTAGAGTGGGAGCTTGTTCCAAAGCAAGGGGGCTAAGTAAGAGAAAGATCTACCTTCTGAACAAGATTTAATAATTTGTGGTACTGTCAGTAAGGCTTTAACAGTCTGCCTGGATGATAGTGGATGATTTTATAGGAACGGTGACTCTGATGTTTTCCGTGCAGGGGCCTATGGATCAGACAACAAACCTTGAAGATGATTCTTTTACGAATCGGCAACCAGTGAACTGCATGCAAAAGCCGGGCTGAGGCCGTCCTGGCTGGAAGATTGTTGATCAGACCTGCTGCCGTGTTTTGCACAACTTGTAGTATACCTAAGGTGCACTCAATTATGGAAGCCAATAAGGCATTGCAATAGTCCAGGTGGCTCATGACCAATGCATATACTAGTGTTTTCCTTGGTGAATGTGGAAGGAGGGGTAAAACTCTCCATAGAAGAGAAACATATCAAAGCAGGTGACAGTGGTAGTAGCAACTTGTTCGTCAATAGTGAGAGCTTGGTCAAGGCAGACACTTCAGTTTTTACAATCAATTTAGGAGTAGGGGTGATGCCATGTTCAGATGGCCACCAGTCGGGTGACCAAAACTGTCGAGCCTTGCCACAACATCATTTCAGTTTTGTTGGCATTTAGCCGGAGACAGTTCTCTGTCATCCAGGTTGCAATGGCTGTCAGACCTGCTGAGAAACGAGCTTTAGCATTGTTCATGTCTTGATAAGATTAGTTGCGTATCATCAGCATATGACAGTGGTTGAAAGCTGTACTGTTTAACAAGGTTGGCAAGGGGGCCCACGTAGATGTTAAAACGTTTAAGACCCAGGCAAAATTGCTCCGCTACAGGCCATATATGCATATTAGCTATCCATCTCCCAAACAGGGCCCAACTTTGACTTCCAAGATTTCAGAATCCTGAACTTGCTAAGTATCAGCACACAGATCTTCAAATGTATATATTTGTTTTTCACCCTTCTGGGTTTGAGTTAGTCCCAGTAGACAGACCTCAGGCGTGCCTAGCCTCACTTTCCTGGTTATTCTTGCAAGCATGGTGGTGATCTGTTTCCAGAACCTTTGAAGGCGAGGACAAGACCAGATCATATGTATAAAGTTGGCTTGGGTCGAGTGGCATGTGGGGAATTTACTTTCCAGCATGCCCTGCATCTTTCAGAGCTTTAAGCAAATGCAGCGTAGGAATATTAATTGATTATATTTAAATAAGGGATTACATGATAGTGACTTGTTCTACACCAGCACTCTACTTCACTCCTCAAACGAGAGGTCCCTTCCTCCATTTCCTGTCCATTTGTGTCTCAGCAGTTCATTTGTGCTATTTTATTGAAGGCCTAAAGAAACGCGGGGCGTGCCAGTAGGCAGAGTGTGCAATGTCTCACTGTAGTAAAGGGTTGGTCCCTCATTGCACTGGGTCATAACCATGCACTGGGTCATAACTATGCACCCACAACTACCTGTGCTGCAGGGTTTGATAAAACCGAAGTGTGGAATTAATGGGGGCCATTCTGAGTGTTTCATGCTGGAACTGGGAATTACAGCTGAAATCAGTGTTTGGTAACAATTCCCACATGCTTTACTGGCCAGTGTGAATATTTCTCTCCATGCTCATTTTGCCTTTGTTCCTGTTAAATTAGCATGGAGAAAGGATCTTTGAAGGGCGTTGTTCTCATACAACTCGGAATCCTACACTTGTTTGCAGCCAAAAGGAGCTTACCGTAATTCCTGTAAAAGGGCGTAAGTATTAGTGGATCTCTCCCCTCACAGATGCATGAAACCTGCAAGATGAAATAATACGCAAACACCAAGCGGGTAATACATGGGGAAACGGCCACTACAATGCGGCCTTTTCCACGCCTAACAATAACCACGCATGCATTACAACGCATGCGTGGTTACAACGAATAGCCTTTACCACGCATACCTTTACTACGAGATAGGTAGTAAAGGCATGTGTGTTAAAGGTAAAAAAAAAGGGGGTGCTTGGGGGAACCCCCCCCCCAAAAGAAAAAAAAATGGGTTAAAAAAAAGGGGGCTTGGTGGGTCTCCCCCTACAAAAAAAAGAAACGCACCTGAATTCCGTTATTTTTAGAAATTGAAGAAAAAAGATGAGGAGGCAATCAGCGTCATGAGAGGAAACGGAAAGACACTTCCGCTTCCTCTTTACGACGTAAAACGTAAATAGGAAGTTCTTGGAGTGAAGACAACGTAGAGAGGTAAGGGGGAATGAGGGGTGGTGTCGCACAGGGGTAAATTATAAGGGTTACATTTAAAGGTTAAATAGTAGTGAAGGAAGATATCCTTTAAAATTAAAATGCCATTAACATGCATAGTTTAACAACGAAAATCGTAGTAAAAATGTGCGTGTTATAGGCATTTTCGCGGTAAAGGATATGTGTGGAAAAAGCATTCGCGCTGTAACGCATGCGTGGTAAAGGCATACGTTACAACGGAATGTGTAGTAACGTCATACAACCAGTGGGTCGTATGACGTTACTACGCATTCCGTACTGGCATAGAAATCTAACCCCGAAGATGTGGCATTACACTTACTCATGTATAAACACACGACTCCCCTAACAGAAGTAGATAATCTAAAGTTTTTAATAGATAAATCATTGACTAAATCGCTTGCAGATACACTGCCTTCTATTTGTATTATTAGGCATAATTGTTTTCTTCTTGCAGGGTGTGCTTGCTGCTTAAGGACAAACAGACAAATGCCAGACAGCTTGTTCTGAACAACTGCTGCTAATTATTTTAACATAGAGACCTTTGTTTATTGTTCTATTCTCTGACTGCAAAGCGAGAAAAATATGTGATTTGAATTTAGTGATACTATTAATGTGAAAAATGAGGAGACTGCTGAATATCAAAGGTTTTCTAATACAGATTTAAATAAAAACCAGTTTGCTTTTTCAAACTAAACTTGAAAAATATTTTAAAATATACCTGCAGCAGCAAGGACGCGACCAATGCCCCATCGCACCGAAGCATGATGGGAACAAATATTTTACTATGGTTATAACAAAGTCAGATACACTCGTTTTTATATTTTATAAAACACACAAGAACAAAACTGCTTTATTATTTCTGTGTTTCATAGTGTCCCAATTATATTTCAGACTGACACAATTACAAACGCCAAAACGGGTGCACGTTTCACCCATAACATTCAAGTCCAAAATATATAAATGACATACCGTGCCACCCCACTTATCTTCCATTTTACGCATTGGCACGGTCTTTGCTGCACAAAGGGAAGATGTGTGTGCTGATCTGATTTCCACACATTCTACCTTTTATGCGCTTCATGACTTTGACTGTAAAATATCTCAAGTGATGCTGATTTAATGCATCATTGGTGAGCTAGAAGCACATCCTGGCACAAAAAACCCATGGTTCATTTCTACTAGCAAAATGCGAGTGCTAAATGCAGAGATGAAGATTTGCAAAATGATGTAGAAATGGTATTACTGTAAAAGAATACAGAAATTATATTACCACCCACCGTGCCTACTATAACATGTTAAAATGCTTTGATCTCAAGTCCAGTGGAAATGTTATCTCCGATATTGAGTTGTACCTACCTGGATGAACCTAGTCTCTAAACAGTAGCCGCTGCCTTTCATTTACTTGTTAACTGTGTAACTGTATGATCTCAGATGTTGTTTCTTTGCATCATATATTCTTTTACACCTATGTTTAGTTGCTTTTCCATTCTGTTTGAGGTATCTGGATATATGCACTGCAGGTTAATTAACCCACAAAACCATGCCAATATCTCTCGCTCAACTAGTGATTAATTATGGGTTATCTCCTTCGGTCCTTAAATTAGACTTTTGAAGGATTTTGGTGACATATAGTGCATACTAATCATTACACACAGTTGACATCTACAAGTGAACTAAAGAAGAGCGCACCTCTATTCAAGTGTTTGGCTCTGGTAAATTAAATACATCATTTTTTTTAATCATTGGCTTTAATAGTTGATGCAGTCAAATATTAGTTGACCATAAGTTATAAATAATACAGTACAAAAATAAATTCGACAGGTGATAAGCAAATATCTAAAATCGTTAGGGAGGCTCGAATGGTCCGTGGATTTGTACTTACCAGGGTTGGCTGAGCTCACTTGCTACCTGTAGTGGTCCACACCAGCCATTATACTCGCCCTGACATTTGCAAGTACTCATTCTGGTTATGTTGGTGCGTGGACAATTAGGCAAGGAAGCTGCTCTGCTTGTGCTCTAGGCTGCAGGTTCACACCCCAGTGACAACTCAGCTATTGTGGATGTGTTAGTGGTAGGCTTGGCAAATTCCTCCGTATTGGCAGAACATCATGCTTTCACCGCTTGCTTCCATTTAACAAATCAGTGCACTCTATAAATTGTATTTTTCATTTCAGTTCAGTGGAAACTATTGAACTAAACCAACCCACGACAATGAATGGTAAAATGAAAAGGTGGACTCATGTATCAATGGGGTTTAACATTCAGAAAGCCCAAAGAGTCAGACTTTATACAAAAGCACAGTGGGACAAAATGAAAAGTGCCCTTGAATGTAAGGATGTTAAGGGCTTTTGGAACTTGGTTGCTACTGGATCTAGAGAAGGGCGGATACCCCTGGAACCCAATATTGCGGCTGAAAGCTGGGTCCTTCACTACCGGGCCCTTTATTCTTTGAAGCCTGATAGTGCAGTTTATATAAGTTCAATACCTAATAGTCCCCACAGTTTAAAACTAGATCCTCCCCTGATTTCTATTAAAGAGGTAGAAATTTCTATTGATAGAATTATTCCAGGAAAAGCGCCAGGTCTAGATTATGTCCCGGGCGAACTTTTTAAGAGAGAGCCTAAAATTTGGGGTCCATTTTTATGTGTGATTTTTAACAATATTTTACTTGGGATGGATATACCTGAATCATGGCTAGGGGCAGAGGTTATCCCTATATTCAAAAAAGGCTCCCCACTTCTCCCATGTAATTATAGGCCAATTAGTTTGCTTGACGTCTCGCAAAAGGTCTTCTCTAGAATTATCTTAGATAGTGTCCAAACCTGGCTAGAGGAAAATGAAATTCTGTCCCATCTCCAGACTGGGTTTAGATCGAAAAGGTCAACATTAGATCAGGTATTTAGGTTCCAGATCCTCTACTGGAAAACGGTGGAGGTAGAAAGGGGGACTCTCTATCTGGTCTTTGTTGATTTGAGAAGTGCCTTCGACATGGTACCTAGAAAAGCACTTTGGAGGGTGCTGCGGGAGTTGGGGCTTCCCCCCTACCTCCTTGAGACAATAAAACGCCTCCATGAAGGGAACTATGCAAGAGTGAGATATGGGAAAAATGGGGATCTTACCAATCCTATCCCAGTAAAGAGGTGAGTGAGACAGGGGTGTGTCTTAGCTTTTCTGCATATACATCAACGGTCTGGTACACGCCCTGCGCCAATGCGAGAATATTGATGCACCTAGGCTGGCGCAGGGTCTTGTACCGGCGTTGATGTTTGCAGACGACACACTCCTTCTCTCTAAAACCCCTATGGGGCTCCAGAGAATTTTGGACGGGTTTTTAAGCTTTTGCAAGGATCGTGGTTTAGAGATCAGTGTACAAAAGACTAAATATATGGTCTTTAATCCACGAAAATACACCCATCCTGGTCCTCACCTGAAAGGAGTTTCTCTAGAAAGAGTTCAGGAATTTGAGTATCTGGGGGTGACCTTAAATGAAAAAATGCTCTGAGCCACCCAATTAACCAAGGCTAATCTCAAATTAATCCAAACTTCAGGGGGTCTAGCAACATTTTTTAAGAACACACACTACACACCACTAAGTCCCGTGATAGAAATTTATAAAACCCAGATAAGAAGTGCTACTTTATATGGTGCCGAGATTTGGGGACATTCTACAACTAACTCCATCACAATCACCGAGAACAAGTTTCTCAGGCGGTTAGTTGGGCTACCACAGAGCACTCCCTTGACTCCTTTGCGCCTAGATCTTGGCGTAAGACCTATCACTAAAGAGGCTGGTTGTAGGCCTCTCCTTTACTGGAGAAGGATTTGGACAACCCCGGAACTAGTGTCATTTAAAAATGAGCTGATTGAGATCCTTAGAACCCCTGGGAGTGGGAGATATCCGTGGCTTGCATATATTAAAAAAAATCTAATTCTCATGGGGCTTGGCGTTTTATGGGATAATCCAAGTGTTACTTGTTTTAATGTCGCACGTAAAAAACTGATCGAAAGGTACTGGGAGGTACATATGAATGATATGAATACAGGCACCAGATCTGGGCCCATGTCTTCTACATTTTTAGAGTTTAAATGTATATATGCCCTGGAACCAGTCCTTGATGTGATCCAACCCACTCTCGCCAGGAAACTTTTTCTGCAGTTCCGTCATGGATGTCTCCCGCTCCATGCTGTGACGAATAAATGGTCCAACGGTATAGATAAGGGTTGCCCTGCATGTTTAGCTAATGAAGAAACTGATTTACATGTTCTGTTTTTTTGCGAAGGCTATTGTAAAATCCGACGGAGTGAGCTCATAAATTTATGTAGGAATTTGGGCTCTTCACGTTGTATGGAAGTTTATAGACTGCTAAAAACAAACACTGATCTTTCTAATGTCTATGCAGTATCCATATTTTTATATCGCATGTGGTGCATCAGGGCAAATCTTTTGAAAGATAAATAATTTCTTACTTATTCTTAAAACTTGTAAATATTTTAAACTTGTTTTTTATTTAATGACTTGTAAAATGGACTTTGTATATTGATGTCTCTTTTATGGCTTATGCCGAAATAAAGATATATTGACTGACTGACAAATGTAAAATCCCAAAACACATTGCTCTAAAATCACATTTTAATTCACCACCTTATTTCTGAATGCTATGGTAACACGTGAGATGGAAGGCTATTAGGAAGTAACGGGCTGTTCCCAGCTTTACGATTTGCAAGGACACCTATCACTGCTTTGTGTCTGCTCATGTGGTCTCAAAGCATAGAACACATGCCAGCTGCCAAGGGCAGTTGCTAACCATTTACAAATAAGAAGCTCTCTGTGATGGATAGCCTCCATTGTGTGAGGGACAGCTGCCAGCTTCTAACAATGGTTCCTAATTGGCATTGCAACCAAAATCCCTTTAAAAGAACAATCCCTGTAAAGAACAGTGGTCACAAAGCTGGTGCATTGTGAAAATTAATGCAGAGGTAGAGAGCTGCTGACCCAGGCAAGCTTCCATTTCTGAATTTGCATCTATTGACAAGACATAAAAGAACAGATCCTGCTTCATCAAAATAAATGAGATAGGTTTTCGTTAATTACTTGTAAATAGCCCCTTTGCAATATGTGGATTAGTATATGTGGTACAGTGTCACTGTCTGGCCAATGGATTGCTGTTGTCGTGGAGCAATCTGGTAATCCTAGTTGGGAAGCATGAAATAAATAAGATGTTGGCTGCAAACCTCCGCCAGTTTGGAACTGATCATGGCCACAATAGATTTGTATGCTTAGTTTTGGCTTATCTGTGCACCCAGGGTCTGCAATAACATTGCTGTATCTATCAGGACTGCCCCAACACTGTACGAGTTTGGGAAAGAGTTGAAGACACATCTCTTTAACCCGTTCGACGCTTGTGACGGAGCGGTTCCATCACGTGCGTCGGTTGCGCTGTGCGCATGACGGAACCACTCCGTCATGGCCCCGCCCGCGCACGGAATCTTCAGCGCGGCGCGGAAATCCGCGCCGCGCTGAAGGGGTTAAAGAAGACTACATCACAGTGCATTAACAGTTAACTAATCAGCTACCTCTCTCATCACTCATTGACTATATGCTTGCCTTTGACAGCGCTCCATTGGCTTTTGGCTAGGTTCGCGCCATAGAAATACCACATGCATATATACAATATCCCAATATTCTTTCTCCTGGGCACACAATATCTCTGATGGCACTATCTGCCTGGCAAAATACGCCTCCATGTTTTTAATTTTACAATAGCACACTATTCGTAATGACCTCTGCTTCTCTGGACTCAATATTTATTTATGTTCATCAATCGCCCATTGTAACAAAGTGTGTCAGAATTAAATAATTTCTGAATTTACTTACATTAGACATAACATGTTTCTGATGGTACTATGGAAGCTTTTGGAACTGCAAAGACCTATCAGAATTTGTGAAACATTTAATGATTTCTTCAGAATTTCTGGGTACATAGGAGAAGGACCATATAGTGAAGACTGCCATTTATTACACTGCAACCAACAGGATTATGCAAATATTTCCCCACAATCCTGTTGGCAATAATAAGTGACCGCCTTACTTTTTTCATTGATTCTTTTGCTTTGAAGATGTGAGAAATTAAGATTCCCTCATATAAGGGAGAAGTAAAAGTACTCCCAACATTCCCTATAGTTTTTTTCTGAGGCAATAGGTTTTGTGAATACTCCAAAGTGGTGAGATGGTTTATACATATAGCGGTGCACACTAATACACAAACAGACAAAGCACCCTAACCAGATGTTAGACTGAGACAAAGTTTCTCATTTCACTTATTTACATGGATGAATTATAGAGGGAGGTTTGGGTAGAGCCTGTTTGCTTGGCGTTTATACGCTTGTGTTGAGAAAACGCAGTTCCAAAAGTATGTATTTTCAACTAACCTTTCTAAGATGCAACAACTTTGATGACCAGCACCCCACTCTGAACACCATTCCAGAACTACAGCTAGGCCACAATCCTTTGGTGTCTATGAGCGCCATTGCACTTCCGGGCATTGCAACTGGCACCTCATACCTGGCACATCAATGCAGCTGTGTAATGTTTATATGTAACTTTGAAAGAAAAATATTTTTAGCCCGTGATTTTATTGATTAAATGTATGGTATTTACACAATAGAATTTTAATGTTTGGAATTAATTTGTATTATAATTGAAAGGAAGTGTTAGTAAATGCTTACTAATTGAATGGTCAATGGCACTAGTGAGCCTGCAAGCATTGAAACGCTCAATAAAGAACGGTCTGTTATGAATCATGTTAATTACAACTATTAGAAATGTGAGAAGTCCTGAGGTACAAGCAAACTCAACCAGCTGGGTCACATTAAGGAGTACTTTTTGGGTTTAATTTGTTTTCCCTGCCATAGTGACTTCATGCAAATATTGCAGTAACACATGTATCTCTCTCATATGCTGTACCTTCTACAGAATATGTGTGATGCAAACATCGGTATTAATTTGAAAAGGTCTTCCTTTCCTTAAGCTCACCCATCTTGTGAGCCTTTTTTAAAAATGGTACGTCCCATCTTATTTTTAACGTCAGAAGGTCGAAAAGTAAAGCTGCCATTCAGGGAGATAGGTTCTACTACTAATTGGTACTGTTTGTATACACCACACCACATTTTAATATTGCATTATATGCCCGCCTCCGAGGGCTATAACCATTGTCAAATCCAGTGACTCTGGCTTACAATGAGGCAAAGGGCTTTTAACAATAAGAATAGTCCAATGCAGATGTGGTATAATGCTATTAGACCATTCCGCCCCTGAGGGTGAAATGCCCAACATTCAAAAGGGGTAAACAGAAAGATAATCATTGTAACGTTGCAGCAGAAGGTCTATAGCAGCCATTAATGGCCTTGAACCACTTCAATGCCTTCAGGGAGCTTACCACATTCCAGTGTCCTTGTATGTCTTCACCCTGCTGCTGATAATAGCACTTTGTCTTTGGAATTCCAGTAAACCTCTGTCTTAAATTCAATTCCCAGCCCCGCCAAGCTTTTCGGGGGTAGTTTCATTTCTTCATAGATACCCACCTCCTAGCAAGGCTACCCTTATTCTGTTCACCTGCCCACACCTTAAGTAGGACCAACCTACTATGGAACAATGCAACATGGCAAAAGGACTACAGGAATGTGAGAAGTTGACTGCCCCACCACATGCCTCATCTCCTGGTCCAAGTGCACCCCATCTATATTGATGCTCCTGGCCAAAGACTATCAGCTCTGACAAACTGAGATGTTAAATTAGGTTACAGGCGCCTGAATATCATTGCAGGAGTGACCACTTTTCTTCCATAATTCCCTGATTCTTACAAACCTTCTCTGACTCTAACTGCTCACCCACATCTCAGGAGTCTGTCTAAGAAAGGCAGCTGCAAATCAGAGCAATGTGGCACAGACATGTTGCAGACAGGGGTGGGAGCAGTCAGCTTCTCCGCCCCTAGCATTTTCTCTGAGATGCTTGTTTTCTGACTTGAACAGCTACAATCTTTACTTGAGTTCCTGTTAACAGACACACTTGACATAGGGGCCATATTCCCCCTGAAAGCTGCCACCACATAGTGACAGAAGGCCTTGTAGCTTTGGTGCTCTGCCATCATAAATTGAGTCATGAGCCCCAGACAATTATGCAGAGTGGCCTTCTTCCTTCGAGGATTCCCTGTTTCTTGCAACGCTGTCCTCATTTTGCTTACATGCTCACACCTGACAAGTCCTCTTTAGGGACAAAGTACTGCAGAGAAGTGTGATGCAAACACACAGGACTTGATTTTGGCATAGTGCTTTCCTGCTGGGCTGTTCACTTAAAAGAACATTGGAACTTTTCCCTGGTGCTGATCTCCAAGTGCCCTCACATACAGTCTCCTTGCTGTAGGTATGTTCTGTAGAAAAATTCCAGTTCCTATGCAATTAACCTAATTCTTAGGGATGTTATTAAGATAATTTAAAATATTGTTGAATCAACCAAATTCATAATGACCCTTGATCACTGTTGAAATTCCGCAATAAAGCCTTGGATATTGTCACGTTTTGTGTATGTGGAATTTAGAAAATATGGCTGACACAAATGTACTTCTTGTGAATGTTATGATGATAATTTGAAAAGTTATTGAGTTCAATACATTGATTGTGATTCCTTCTTGCAATTGCAATCTCCTGAATATCCTCACTCCCCATCACCTGTGGTAGGTATGGAATTTAGAAAACTTGCAATGTGTTTGTTATTCAGTTTACTAAAATTCTTCATGACTCCTCCCGCTCGGTATTTCACCATCATATACTATATTATGTTCAGGTATGTTGTGTGAAACATTTATAATGTTTTTCAATGAACTTGTTCTTAGGGATGTAGTGAAAATAATGTTAAACCTAAGGTTTTTCAGTTCATCAAGATTATTGCTTTATATTGGGTCTAGCTGCTGTTTATCTCTTATCTCTCAGTCAACTATATCCCCTGTGTCATTCGCTCTTAATCATCTTTTATGCTATGTGCTTCTTTCAATGTTTTCTTTTATTTTTCACTATATATTGATACTATAAGCCTTTGGTCACTGCTAGTACATATTTAGTCTGCACCCCGCCCCCAATCAGTCTTTCTGCTCCTCCTCCCCTTTTTACCTAGCCTATCTTCCACCTATTTTTACCATTGTTTTCCCTCCATGCTGACCCTCTACTTTGCATATTCTCCTACACATGTATCTATCCTGAGAACTTGCCAAAAAAAGAACAGCAGTAAAATATTTCAACATGAAAAAGAACCCTCAATTGGTCATAGGTGTACAGTATCACAAGGCTGAACAATTGATCTTTACTTCTTTTCATAAATGATGAGGGCTGGTAAACACACTCTGCAACTCTTCGTCCATTACCCATAAAACAAAAGACTCCTATTGAAATCTTGTACTACCCGCCTCTGTCAATGGTAATGGCACGATAATGATATAGACCGGCAATGAAAATCTCATGTTTGAATCCATGATCTCCCTTATTCAGACATGTCCTCATTGGTGGCACTTGCCTTTCTGCACAGCTTTATACTCTCTCATCATATATTGACCTATATCCTTCTAACCCACCTCTTCTCCTATTTTCCTGCCTCTCATTACATAGTGACTCTTTTACTCCTTTAGATACTAACCTCTCACCCCCTGACTCTTCTGAAAAGCAAACCCACACTCGTCTCTCTGCTCATGACTGCGACTCAAGATGACTCAATAGCTTCTTCTAATACAACCCCTCTTCTTTCCCACCTTTAAAAAAACAAAAACGTTTTTATTAGGTTTGCAGTTTCAGCAACAATAATAATGGAAGCATGTTGGCCAGGGGTAGCTCCTCCATTATGGCGTAGGAGAGTCGCCCCACTGCTGAAAGGCAGCAGATGAAAAATGTAATTATAATAAAATTATTTCATTACCATTTTATTTTTCACTTACTCAGCCAGTCTGCCAAGTCTAGAACGGGGTGGCGCCATCCTCTTCATCACAGCGTCAGCAGCAGCCAGGGAGGAGGAGTGGTGTGCACTTTAAGTGCGCATGTCCATTTGGCTGGCTGTCTTAGGACGGCCATACCAACATGCGCACTTAGATCTCTCCACCTGAGCTGTGTTGCACAGCTGGGTGGAGAACCAGCGCAGGCTCCAAGACCGTAACTGAGCTGCATTTGGACTTGCTCAGACCAATCCTTGTGTTGCTCTCATGCTGGGATATAGTATACGAGCAGCGTCTGGATTGGGTGGGGCGCAGATGAGCATGATGCATCGGGAGTAGAGGAGTACTGAAGGGGCATCCGGCAGCAGCAGATAAGTCCTTTTATTTTTTTATGCACACATCATTTGCAGAGATGTCTTTAACAGATCTTCAACTCAACATTTCTTTTTTTTTTTTACATCTTGTCATGACGAGTGAAATGTGAGGAATAAGAGAGTGAAGAGAAAAATCATACAAATCAGCAACACTAAGTAAATATTAGAACTTTGTTGCAACTGATACCTACATTTTCATATCTCATTCTCCTTTTTTCTGATACCCCTGTGTGATTCCGCAGTTTTTTTCCTCCCCACACCTGTAGTCCCAATATAATTTATTGAAAGAGCACAGCACATTGTTGCCCAGGAGTTTGCATATGGGATGCCATGGTGGCTGGGGAGTCTTTAATGGGGATCACGTGTATGGAGTCCCAACTCATTGCTGTTCCGGTCTTCCCGGTGCATCTGCTATTTCTTCTGATATCTTCTATTACTGTCTCAGTTAACCATTTGGTTTCCACTACTCAGATCAAAACAATGGGGGCTGCACTGCTTCCATTTCTCATTGTCTTATTGCTAACAGAGAAGCAATGTCAAAAAATGTATATTCGGGCTTCAGCATTTTGGGCCACAGCATCAGTCCAAGCAGACCTATTGTTGGGGCGAAAAAATCCTCTGCATGGTAAAGACATAAACCCCTGGATCCCTAATGCTGATTTTTGGCAATGTTTCTGGATTGGTACCCAGTGTAGCTCTCTGAGGTGGTGTGTTATGTGTGTGCTGCAAGGGATTCTCTGGATGAGTGTGGCTGCAGCATTCTGGGTGGCATGGTATCTTTGTATGAGTTGATTTGTGTTGCCTGTGTAGAGTGCATTGCTGTAGTCTAGTCTGCTGGTGATGAGAGGATGGGTGACCATGCGTCTGGTGTCGGTGGGGAACAAATTGAATATTTTGAGGAACATACTTAAGGTGAAGAAGCAGGAGGCTGTGACAGCGTTCACTTTTTCGCCATCGTGAACCTACAATGATGCTGAGGTTTTTAGCACGATCGTTGGGGGTGGGGGTGGTACCAAGGTCTGTTGGCCATCAGGAGGAGTCCTATGGAGAGCTCTTCCTGAAGATCAGAACTTCAGTTTTATCTGTGTTGTGCTTTAGGAAGTTCTGTTTCATCCAGTTTGCTACTTTAGATATGCAACTGTTGAAGTTGGTCCTTGTGGTGTGGTTGTTGTCTGCGAAGGAGAGCATGAGCTTGGTGTCATCTGCATAGGATACAATGTTGGTTCCGTGGGATTTTATGATAGGAGCAAGTGGTGCCAGACTCTTCGGTCTACCCTCCACATGTACACAGGTGAGAACTCTTATTCTGACCTAGCCCCTCATCCATTACACACCTCCAGCCAGGCATTCGCCTCTCAGACTTGAAACAACCTCTATTCCACCCTCCACCTCCTTCCCCTCTGCCCTAAACCTACACCCCGTTGTGCCAACACCTCCTACTCATCTCACGCCTACCTTGAAACTATCCAAGCCCATCCCCCTTCACTTGACTGGCCCAATCCCACAACCACGCATACCACCCCATACCCCTCCATCCCCACGAATAAGAGCCAACCCCACTATGGAACGCACGGGCCAACACACTTACACCATTAATTACCCCCCAACCTTTCGAAAAAAGCTGTCAAACGCTTTAAACACAATTTGTTAAAATCACACCCCGAAACCCCTATCTCAGACCCCTACTTCTCAACTAGCAAGGGGTACATAACCGCTGATATTTTCTACACCAAAAGACGAGCGCAATGGAGGAAAGCTTTCCATGCCTTGTTCGCGATCTCCTCCACCAAGAAAACTGCACATGGTCTCACAATTTCTATCTTCCCCTCCCCAATCTACAAAGCCGCAGCAACTATCACCGTTTATCACAATGGTATCATCCTCATGCAATCATCGGACCGTAGTTTTTTTTAAACTGCTGGATAGCATCTTACCTATCATCAAGGAAATAGTGGTAAAACCACACCCCTCCCTCCCATGCGGCTCCTACCCCCAGCACACCTCCTAACCCCCCCTATTTCTCAATCTAGTCACTTTCATCGGATGACACCATCAACATTCACACTCAATCCCAGTGCCACCCCCTCCTCCCCTCCCGACTCTCTTACAAGACACTCCCCATTCATTACACTACCAGCATTTACACCCATGCCAGATTCAACAGTCACTTCTGGAAAAAACATACATCCCCCCAATTCCAACCCTTCCCCTTGCAAAGCCAACTCACCCACTGCTCCATCCACACCTCACACCCCTATGATACTTACATTGACACCCCACCACACCTCACACCCATATAATATTTACTATGACACCCACACCAGTCCACCCCCTCACTCCAGATAAGCAACCAGGCAGGACGCAACACAATGACACAGACTACGTGTTACCCTCAAACTACATACTGGACACAAGCACACTTCCCATACCCACAATCCAAACAGTAAGCAGTGTTAGACCTGACACCATTGGCGTGGGTCTCCCTTCTATTTTTTGCTGTTGCCTCCTGTATTTTTTGCTGGTCTAGATGCTTTGGGCACTTTTCCACTGCTAGTCAGTGCCAAAGTGCAAGTGCCCCCTATTGTAAATTGTTGTGATGAATTAGTAACTCCATGATTGGCTATTTGATTTACTTGTCAGACCCTAATACAGTGCACCATGTGAGCCTGTCTGCCGTCTGGGACTGCCATATCGACTTGGCAAGTGCACATGCTTTCCAGTCTCTAAACCTTCCCTTTTCTACATGTTGGTCACCCCTACGGTAGGCCCAGGGTACCCCCATGGACAGGGTGCATTGTATGTGAAAGGTAGGACATGCCCTGGTGTGTGTGGCATGTCCTGATAGTAAATTACAGCCAATTTCGTTTTTCACTATTGCAAGGCTATCTGTTCCCATAGGCCAGAATGGGCAGTTTGATTATTACATCTTATAATCCTAACTGACCCAGGGAACAAGATGAGAAAATAAAGTTTAGTATGCCTGAACTCAGAATGTTAAAATACATCTTTTAGTGTGAGTGATTTCCACATTCTGTGTTTGAAAATACCACTTTTAGAAAGTAGGTATTTTCTTGCCTAAACATCCAGTATGCCTCTGCTAGGTTTGTGTATTCCATGTCTGGTTTTTGAGTGACAGGGGGCTGGAGAGGGCCTTGGCTACAGCAGTCCGATGGGTTAGGGCTGGGCTGAATAGGACCTGCATTGAATAGAGTAGGGGAAGGAGATTTCCTTTCACCAACCTGAGCCCTCATAGAATAGAGAGTAGGGGGCGTAGATTTCTTTTCACTGACTTGTTCCTTCATGGAATAGAGAGTAGGGGGAGGAGATTTCCTTTCAGCTACCTGGGCCAGGTCTGCTCTCCAACAATGCTGTGTCACCTCCTGCCAGGAAGCTGCACCCAGGAGGACAGAACTGGTTTTGACTAGGTACAGACACACTCTGCCTTCAGAGAACAAAGGATTTTGCAGTATGAATATTGGGGTCCAGTCCCAGAACTTTAGATCACTTCTGGGAATCAAGACGAACCCTTTGCCAAGGAAAAGAACCAAAGAAGCTCAAGGAGGAGACTGCCCCTGTGCTGTGCTATTTCTGGGGTTGGCCTGCAGTGGTTACTTATTTGCCAAGGAAAGGAGAAAAGGAACTTTGTGAACTTTCATCATCTTGAAGAAGAATCTCCAAGGGATTGAAGTGTGCTTGCCTCCTGCCTGAATTCTCAGGGATCCAAGACTTCACCACCAGCTCCCCTGAATTCCCTTGCTGGGAATTCTACCTGCAGAGAGGTGCCTACTATTGTTAGGCCCTCTGAGAAGACTGCGTGTCGCTGGGAGCTGGAAGCGCGACGCAACAAGGAAGAAGCGTATCGCCGCCTCAGCAGTTGCTGTCGCATCGCCGAAGGAGCGTGTCGCCGTCGCAGCTGTTTGCCGTCGCATCACCGATGAAGATTGTCGCTTCACCGGAGAAGGGTGTCGCCGCCGCAGAGGTTGCCGTCGCATCACCGGAGAAGCGCGTCGCAGGGCCTGTCACGGCTCAAAAGTTCACCGAGTCGCCGTCGGGCGCGCACGCATTGCTTCCAACGTTGTCGCATCACATCAAAGACGCCATTTTGTTGCATCACACCGGATCGTCGCATCGCATCCAGGCGCCATCTTTTCGGATCGTACCGGGACGCAGTAAGAAACCGAGCATCAACTACCCACGCAGTAAGGAAGCGGCGCGTCAACTCCCCTGTGCAGCAGTAAGGAACCAACGCATCCACTCCCCTGAGTGTAAGGAACGGTGCATCACCTTCCCTGCGGCCCTTTTTGTTTGCTTTGCGTAACGCATCCAAGGTACTGTGAGAGTAAAGTGTCGTATTTACCATCTACATTGAACTAAGCTATTTCTACCATTTAAAAGTCTTTTTTTGATTACAGTATTGTGGATTTTTGTCATTTGGTCGTGTGTTAAGTCTAGTAAAGATTACTTATTTTTCTAAACTGGTGTGGTGTCCATTTCTAGTGTTTTCACTGTATTACTGTATGTGTTTACAAATGCTTTACGCACTGCCTCTGAGATAAGCCTGTCTACTCGTGCCAAGCTACCAAGGGGGTGAGCAGGGGTTATTCAGGAGTGTATCCCCCTTTCCCTGACTAGAAGGAAGGGTCCCTATTTGGACAAAGGTGCCTACCTCTGCCAACTAGAGACCGCAAGTTCTAACAAGCAGGCTACCACCCACACTAGACCCTAGACTTGACGAGATTCTACTCTCTTAACGACAAGTCAAAGAGGACCTTCAAGCTCCATGCGAATTGTTTCTTCACCAACCTGTGACCAATAGATCTGAACAAGAAAACAGGACAAACCTCCATACTAACCACTCCAAACTCATGTCGAAACAACTGCCCCCTTGGTGGAGATTAGTTTCTCACCACAATACTTCAATCCGACCAATCCTCTATCGGATAAAGACTTACTCTCCCTACTATGCTCCTATGATCTCCCACAACTCGCCCTCAACACAGCGCTCTCAGACAACTTACACAAACATTCACTAATCCAAACTATCCCTTCCAATACTCACAGATTCACAAAACATAATCTCAGAGGTATAGTTGAAATCAACCTTAGACAAGTTCCCCTTATACAAGAACCCAACTCAACCCTATTCAAACCCCGTCTTAAATGCATTCTGCTAAATTGTAGATCTGCCTTAAGACATGCAGCTGATTTAGCTGACCTCATACTTAAGCAAGAACCGGACCTATTAATTCTAACCGAAACATGCTTAAATAAATCTTCTACGCCCATCCTGGTTCCCCCAAACCATGATTTCATCCGACTAGACAGAATTGATAAGCCAGGGTGTGGGATTGCCTGCATACAACGGAAAAATCTCTTGGTGAACCAATCCCAGTCTCCAGTATTCCACCATTGCTAATACCTATGCTTAGACATAGCTAGCAATAACAAACCAGTTTGCTCTCTTCACATTCTCTATCACCCACCGGGTGATAACCTCACCTTCATCGATCATCTCATGGACATTGTTTCTACTAATGCCGGACAACAAAACACCCATATATTTCTCGGAGACCTCAATCTCCACTGGAATGATCCTAATGATCCAGTGGTCAGTAGTCTCAAAACCTTCCTCTTAGACCTCGACCTCACCCAAATCTGTAGCATCTCCACACATGATAAAGGGGCAATTCTTAAGTCTAGTCATCCATTCAGCTCGATACGATCCGTCCATGTGATTGGTCCGACCATCACAACATGAACTTCTTCATCAACGAAACAGTAAAACCTAATACTCTTCATCCCACAAGAACCAAAATATGGAAGAGGGATCTGAAAAATATTGATCCTGACCTAATCACAACCTCCAGCTCCAACATCCTTCTTCCCTCAGTAGGGCTATCCAAAGTTCAAGATCTCACCAACCACTACTTCAATTCCATGAACATGGTATTAGACGTGGTCGCCCCCCCCTACAACTGAACAGAGTCTCCATAAAAGACTCATAAACCTGGTACGATGGAAGACTCAATGAGGACAAACGATCCTTAAGATTAATTGAACGAAGATGGAGATCTGCACCATCCGCCAACCACCTCAAGCTGCTAAGAATGAAGAGAAATGCCTACTACAGAAAGATCTGATGATCTAAAGCAGACTTTTTCAGTTATCAATTAGACCAAGCCAAGAATCGTCCCAAAAAACTATTCAAGCTAATCAAAACACAATCTAAAGATCCACCCCCCAAGCTAACCCAAGTTCACTACCCAACTGAAACACAGAATGGGTTTATCCGTCCTAAATTGGTTCTCATTGTTCCCCCAAAACAGATCGCAACGTTTCAAGGTTAATTATTCCCTGCCCAAACCCATCCAAGTCACTCCTGGAGTCCCACAAGGATCATCCCTCTCTCCGACACTTTTCAATTTATTCATGGAACCACTCACCGAAATTCTCAACTCCTCTAACGTACAGTATCATATGTACGCAGATGACACACAACTATACCTAAATATCCCTTCACTAGTAGACATCAAATCTCTCAACACAACGCTAGAAAAAACTTAGACCTGGCTGGCCGAAAACCATCTAAAACTGATCACCCTCAAAACCGAATTCCTCCTAATCGCTCCTCCCGCCCAAGTAACCATAATTCAAGATTGGATCAAACTCCTAACAGCACTCAACTACCAATCTCTTATTGTCGACTCAGTGAAATCACTGGGAGTAACTGGACAGAAATCTAAATATGCAGAAACACATCAGCACCGCGACTAAAGGATCAAACTTTCAGATGAACACATTGGGAAAACTAAAACCTTTCCTGCCCGAAAAGGACTTTAAACTGGCAGTACAAACTCTAGTTATCCCAAGAGTGGAATATGGAAGTATCTCTCTCTGCGGCCTTCCCGGATCCTCAACGCCCCCTCTAAGAGCTTCAATCAAAGCAGCAGCCAGACTTATTACTGGCTCCAAAAGAAACTCTCACATCTTCCCGGACCTCAGATCCCTAAACTGGCTACCTTTCGAAGCCAGAATTCAACTAAAAATCGCTTGCCTGATGCATAAAGCCTTTCATCACAACACTCCTAGCTATCTGGCACAGAAACTGGTGCCTTCATGCGGCAACAGAGCGTCCAGAAGTGACAATAACCTTTTACTGAAACCACAAAGATTCCTCAAGAAGAAATCTTACAACCGTGTCTTCTCAGGGATGGCGCCCAGGATCTTGAATGCCCTGCCCTCAGAAACTAGACCGAATCCCTCTACTGCTTCTTTAAAAAAAGAAGTGAAATCTCTTCTCATGGCTAAATTCACTTGAGCCAGGGTATTGTTTTTTTTATTTTTTTTATATATTTAAAAACAAATTATTTTCATATCAGATAATACATATAAAGTATCAAGTGTATGTAAATAAATCCACAAGCAGCATTAGGCAAAAAAAAAAGAATTAAACAAAAAAATACTTCATATCCCAGTATCTAAGCTGAAGCAATGCTCCAACTAACTAACACATTAAATCATAGTTAGGCTTGGCATAAACCATTAAAACAGCTTAGAATTCATCTATCCTGGCGGATAATGCTCCCCAGATCTTCCTTCCCTTTCGTTTAGCCTGAATACCCTTATGGTTATATAGAGCCATTTCAAATTTATATACGTGCAGAAAGTGCCCTTTCCATTGCTGGAATGTTGGGGGGAGTCTATCTAGCCATGCCGAAGACATGCACAATCTATACACAGTCGTAGTGATGAAGAGCAATTCCGCCCAGGCCCTAGATAGGATTTGTCTACTCCCAATAACATAAGCTGCGGGGACGGAGTGATCTTACTTTTTAATATCTCCCCTAAGAAGCCCACAATTTCTAACTCTAATTGATTTAGGCTGGGGCAGGAGTAGATTATATGGACCAGGTCAGCCCCTGAAGCATAACATCTGGGACAACTTGTCCCAGCCGTGCCGCCCCATTTTGCAATCTTTGCAGGAGTTATATAAAGATCATACACCGTTTTATAGTGTTGTGATTGCAAATTCGAGGCATACATCGCTGTACCCCCTAGCTCCAGTGATTCCAAAAACCCTGAGTCGACCAGGTCAAGTTTCTCCTTCCATTTCCCATCCTGCTTCTCGAGATCATCAGGGACCAGTTCCAATAGGCAGCCGTATAGCTGAGAGATTGAAGAAGGTTGAGGTTGAAGAAGCTGGGAGTGGGTGAAGTGGCTCTGGCACTGCTGTCCTCCTTTTTAAAGGATCGGAAAATCTACAGTGTCTATTGACGGTTTCAATTTGGCTTCTTATGTTTTGCCTTGTGGCGTCCCTCAGGGCAGCTCGTTGAGCCCCTCGTTGTTTAACATCTACGTCTCAGAACTGGCCCCATTTATCCGGGAATTCGGATTTAGTTTGACCACATACGCTGATGACACCCAGATTGTGGTAGCTGCACACAAACATCAAAACTCCCCCTTTCAGCAGTTTCAAAGCTGCATGAGCACTATTAATAAATGGATGACTGCACACTGCTTCAAACTTAATTCCGATAAGACGGAAGTCTTGATTTTTGGCAATTTGCAGCCCACCTGGAGCAACATGTGGTGGCCGGCGGAGATGGGCATACCACCCAAACCAGCTGCGAAAGTAAAAAATCTGGGTGTGCTGATTGAGAACAGATTAAAACTCTGTCAACAGACTAATGCTGTTGTCTCTGCATCATATTTTCTTATAAAGAAAATAAGGAAGATATTTCCGTATATTTTGGCAAATACCAGGAAAACAGTAGTCACCTCTCTTAGTCAATCTAAATTAGACTACTGCAATGGGCTATATCTCAGCTCCCAGAAGCTCCAGATGATTCAAAATTCTGCGGCACGCTTATTGATCAATATTCCCAGGCATAGACCGGTTTCAAACGAAATCTGCAAATTGCACTGGCTTCCGGTGCTTCAGCGTATCAAATTCAAGGCACTGTCTACAAAGCCGTGCATCATACAGACCCCTCTTTTCTTCAGAATCTCTTTGCATGGTTCCAACCGACCAGACATCTTCGGTCGATGGGGGCAAGACTGCTGCTGGTGCCTAGAATTCGCACTGCACATTGGGGTGGCCGTAGTTTTCAGTACGGCACATCGAAACTCTGGAACTCTCTTCCACTGAAACTTAGGAATGCCAGCTCCTTGACTGGCTTTAGAAAGAGATTAAAAACCTGGCTCTTCCAGTGTTAGGAGCAGAGCTTGCTGTTTGAAGTCCCCAGCGCCAAGACACCCTTGGGTATTTGTGCGCTCTATAAATCTCATTAACATTAACATTAACAGAGATGGAAGGGATAACTTCTTTTACCATTACTTCCAACACCAGTGTTTGATCAAAGCCAACTGTCCCCCAACTTGTTTTAAAATAAAGTCCCTGCTCTATAAGTATTTAAAAAAATCTTGTGATGAGACATTGAATTTACTACGTATCAGTTCAAACGGCGCAAATGAGCTCCCTACCAAAAAATCTCCAAGTCTACTAACCCCATTGCAGCCCCATCTATTAATGCGATACCAAAGGGGATGATGGACGGAGCGTTTGAGCAAATCAAACACTCACCCCCAGTCAACTGATCTGGGTTTAATCCATCATCATTCTTTAGCTCACTCCACCACCCCAGTTCAGACATGGCCATATGCAAATCAGTCTGACCCTGTGCTCATGGGAACAGTCCAGCCCAAACTGCCAAGCCATGTCTTCCCTGGACCGGAAACAAGCATCCTGGGACCGGTTTCGGGTTCATAACCCTCATCAGCCAGGCTATCTTGAATCCAGTGGCAAAGTGAGCAAGGGACCCACGTCTGAGCATACCCTGTCAACTTGGGGCGAACAAAGCGATACCAAAGGGGATGATGGACGGAGCGTTTGAGCAAATCAAACACTCACCCATCATCCCCTTTGGTATCGCTCCATCTATTAAAGCAGCTGTCATGGAAAATTCAGGGCAGTTGCTCATTTTGGGTCAGAGGAGTATATCGCCTATAGCTACCCACCCCTGTTTTTTTCCTAACCAAATCCCAGTTCCTATATGCGGCATACAAGGTCTTAAAGCGGGTTCGTTTGAAGTAACTTGGCTCAAAAAACATCATTAGACAGCCCTGAGCAGACTTCCCAATCAATAGCTCATAGATGGAGGGTGACCTATTGCTGGTGTCCTGCACCGTTGTACGGCAGCTACACAATATCTGATAGCACTGCAAAACTGCAGAGAGATAATACAACCTAAAGTTCGGTAGTGCCTAGCCACCCCTAACTCTGGCTAAGCACATATAATCATTAGCTCTTCTGGTTTTCCCGTATGTCCAAATAAAACTAGCTGTTAACCTATCAATTTTCTTAAACCATATATCATTAATTTCTAGTGGGAGAGATCTAAACACGTATAGTATTTTTGGAAGGAAGATCATCTTAATTAAGTTGCATCTTCCCATTATCGACAGTCTCAAGTTATCCCATCTTTTAAAATCATGCTTGGCTTTCTCCAGAATAGGGGACACATTTTTATCAACTATGACGCCTTCCTTTGAGGTAATACAGATACCAAGATACGTAGCTTCATTTGTAATCCTAGTGTCAGATGCTAGCGTGTGTCTGTTGTTTAAGATTTGGGTTTTAGTTTTGTTTAAAAGGAATCCTGGCCCACTCCCGAATTCTTCAGCCAGTTCCTCCACTGCCCTTATGGCCCTGTCTGGATCGCTTGTAATTATGGCGATGTCGTCGGCGTAGGCGAGTGTCTTAGTATCCCACCCCTGTAGTGTAACGGGCACAACATCTTGTGAGGCTTCTAACATTCTGATAAAAGGGTCAATAAATAACATGAAGAGTAGGGGAGACATAGGTCAGCCCTGTCTTGTGCCCCTCTCGATTACAAAGGGTTCAGTTTCTTGTCCCATTATTCTCAGATAAGCGGTAGGTCTTTTATATATTGCCTGGATTGCGTTAATAAAGTTTTTTCCCAGTCCAATATCCTCCATCACTTTCCAGAGAAAGGCCCACGACACACGGTTGAAGGCCTTTTCTGCATCCAAAAAACAGACCCCCATTGGTTTAGCCAGGACTTCAGTTGCATTGAATACGGTAATAACCCTTTGAATGTGGTCCGTAGTTCCCCTCCCCGGGATAAACCCATGCTGTTTATCAGATAAAAGCTGATGTATGACCCCAGCCAATCGGGTAGCGAAGATCTTTGAATATAACTTTCCATCACTGTTTAGCAGTGTAATTGGTCTCTAGGAGCCAAGAGCAGCAGGGTCTTTGTCTTTCTTTAGAAATATAATTATGTTGGCAACATCCCAGGATCTGGGCGGTTGAGTCCCCATTCTAACTCCATTTCCGAGGCTCAAAAGCTCCTGTTGAACTTCTGCAAAAAATATTTGATAAAACTCTAATGGTATAGAGTCTACCCCTGAAGACTTCCCTGAGGGTAGGGCAAACAGGGCCAGTTGTAGCTCTTCTAATGATATTTCTCCCCCTATCATCAACCTCTCCTCGTCTGTGAGTGTAGCTGAGCCCAACGGGCCGACTAAATGGCTGTCTGGTAATGCAGAGCCGTAAATAAGCGGATCTTTATACAAATTAGCATAAAACTCCCTGAAGGCCTCCGTAATTTCTCCGGGTTCTGTAACTATATTCCCGCTCATGTTCTTAACATTACTAATATTATAAGCCATGCTCTGCTGTTTTGCCCTGACTGCCAGATACCTCCCGATACGCTCATTGTATTCATAGCAATCCTGTTCGCTAGCAAGGAGTTTCCCAGCAATTTTCTCTGCATGATGTTCATTTAGACGTGCCTTAGTAATAGCTATCTCATTTAAAACAGAAGCCACGTCTCTCCCATTTTGGACAACACCAATTAATCTGGTTTCCAAGCTGCTTAAAATTCGATATAGCTCTCCCCAATGATCACGCGCCTTCTCTTTAGAGATGCTAAACCTCAGGGTTTCGCCCCTTATGCCTGCTTTGAAGGAGTCCCAGACCATCCCTTCCTCGGCGCTTCCCTTATTTATGGAAGAAAAAAAACACAATCCAAGACCGCATATGTTCAATATAGTCAGGATCCAGAAGCAGCCCCCTTTGAAACAACCACTTTCTAGGTACTCGAATCAGACCAGCAATTACCAGCTCAAACACAATCGGATTATGATCAGACACTACTCTAGGATATAAATCCACCCGTGTCCCTCTGATCAATATAGGTGTAACTAAGAAATAATCCCAACCTGGCAAAGCTGCCATGGAGAGCTGAATAGTAGGTATATCCTAGGTCTGGTGCCCTTAAGGCATGCCATACATCTACCAAACCTAGCTCTCTACGCAAATGCCCCCCTCTTGACCCATTTAGGTTGAAGTCTCCACAAACAACAAATGGACCAGGCCACGTTGGTAATTCGGCCAGAAAGTTAAAGATCGTCCAGCACTGGGGCATATATTGCGCATAATGTAAAAGTGCCACTGCCGGCCTTACACTCCTGAATCACCCATCTACCCAGCTTGTCGACTGTACTGCGGCCTGGGATAGTTGAGGTACCCTTCACTAAAATAGCCACCCCTCTGGTCCTGGTTTCTTGTGTTGTATGACAGATAACCTTTAAACCTAGAGTGTTCAGCAGTGCCCTATCTTCTCTGGCGACATGAGTTTCTTGAAGGCAATACACGTCTGCTTTTAGGTAGCAAAGCTCTTCATGTACCCTCCTTCTTTTAGCCTTATTATTCAAGCCGCAAATGTTGATAGATGCTATACGCAGCCTAGCCATAACTCAAGGAGGTTGTTTGAGCCATACGAAATAACCACCTATTAGAGCCTGATGTCTTACTCAAGTGTATTACCGCTAGAGCCACCCGCCCCTACTTCTATAGTGCCTGCTGCCATCCTCTCTCCCCTCTAAATTCGTATGCATCAAACCATTGCCTTCCTAAGGCCATAAAATACTGCACCATCAATACTGTTACAACCACTTGCTGTATATTGCATATCATGCCATTACTCAATCTACCGTTACCCCTACCCTATCCCTCACCCTCACTCTAGCCAGCCACCACCCCCCCCACCCGTCCCCCCCAACTCCCCCAACTCCCCCCTCTAGTGAAAGCAGCCAGACCACCTGGTCTGTGTGATGGAAGCCGAATATCAGCACTGCGGTGCTCCCCCTCTCCTGTCAGGTGTTGTCCCCCTTACTCCTAAATGAACAACAGAAAAAAAGGAACACAGCTCAAACAAAGACAAAAAACATAGAACATCAAAATGGCCCTAGAAAAAGATTGTCTAAGTGTCCGGCGAATTTCAGTTTTTTCATATATTGTCCCGATCTTCAAGTATTGTTATTGCTCATTGAATCCTGACCCAGATATTCTTTAGCCTGAATCTCTGACGTAAACATTTTTACTGAGCCACAAACTAGTGTTTTCAGCCTGGCTGGGGCCAATAAGTATGCTTCATGGCCGAGTCATGGAAAGGCTTGATAACCTGTCGCAATCGCCACCTACGTTCCACTGTCGTGTGGCAAAAGTCCGGGCGTGCAAAGAATGATATGCCTTGATATGCCCGTCGAGCTTTTTCAAATATTGCCTGGCGCAGCAGGAAATTCCCAAAGAAGACTAGAATGGCTTGTGGCTGCCTTGGATTCCTGCCAGCTGACGTTGGTTTTTTGCTAATCATTGGGAATCTATGCACTCTTTGCATTTCCGAGGCCCAGTCCCATCCAGCCAGTTCAGGGAATGATGATTTCAGAAGGTCCAACATGTATGCTCGTATGTCCTCACCCTCCACGCCTTCATCTATGCCAAGAAAACGAAGATTATTTCTACGTTGGCGGTTTTCTATATCTTCCAGCTTCCATTGCACATCACTTAATTGGTGCTCATGCATCTTGGTTTGTTCTTTCACTTCAGTGACTGCATCTTCAAGGACCGCTGTTCTATCCTCGATATGGGCCAAACGTTCCCCGATCACCGAGCATGCCTTCCCAACCTTTCGCACAGCCCCTTCTAGTTTTTTCGTCGCATGCCTGGCTTTTTTGCTAGCTGCCCGTGTCTCGGCTCGGTGCTCTTTAATAGATTCTAGTATTAGACTAAGTTCAGGACTAATAGGGGTGGTGTTGGTGAGTTGTGGGGTGGTTGTCTTTGAGTTGTTAGCGATTGAATCTCCCGGCGAGATCCCAGCCATCCTTGTGTGGGAATAATCCCATTTCAAGCCGCTACCAGGAACTTTATTTGCTCTTTGTTTTCGAGGCTCAACACTGCCTTTACGCACTTTCTGCTGCTTCGGACGTTTAAATGCCGTTTTAGGCACCCCGAGCGTGCTAGATTCAGAGGTATCTGAGAGATTCCCACTAGACTCGCTATTATATGAGTCAGGGGCCTCAGATTCTGAGCCATCAGTCAAAGAGAAAAATGTATCCACCCCCTCCAAGGTGGTGTCAGAGATTACAGCCACTGTAGCACCGTGCAACACAGCAACGCGGTCCTTATCACCTTCGCCTTTGTCCACGCTACTTCCTGCCCCTACTGCTACTATTTCTTGTTCAGGTAAAAAAGAATCACTAGAGCCACCGGGTTCCCTGCCCTCTGTCCCATCCTCTCCAATCGCACCTACATGAGTTGTAGCATCTAGCGCGTCTGGTGTAACCTGCCTGCTAGTTTTTTTACCTGCCAATGGTAAAGATGGCCAGTTCTCAGAATGTTTGCTGGTAAAAAATTCCGTAATTGAGGGCTGTGGTATATATTGCGGGTCGGTGTCCAGAACCCCTGTCCCTTCTTCCACACCAGCCCCTGTCTTGCTTGATTTAGGGGCTTGATTCCTCCTTTTAATAGTGCCAATACTGCCCGATCTGTTTTTCCCCACTTGGGCTGTTACTGCTACTGCCTTACCTGACCCAGACTGCTCAAGGGTCGCATCCAGTCTGGCAGCAGGGGCTCTTATGGTAGATCTATTCAGAGCTGAAACGGATGCTTCTCCTTTGTCCTTCAAGCTCTTTGCAGGTTTTGATGGCATTCTCGTGCAGGCAGCCACCCAGGCAGTACAGTAGCCTAGTCCGAGCACCAGTCGGGGCAGCTTCCAGGCGAGTCCCGCCCACCAGTCCGAAGCACCGAGACCCCGGCGTGCTGCAGGCTCATAGAGTGAGCACCAGCCCCCGTTCTTCCCCTCACTCCACAACGAGGATCCAGCGACCATCACGATGCGGCGGGGTCTATCGCAAGGAGCCACGAAGAAGTCTCAAGCACCTAGGCCGTTCATCGAGCAGGAGCAAGGTAAGGCTTAGAAGTTCCCGGGAGAGCAGCTCCGCGAGCATCTAGGCGGCTGCCATCTTGCCAGCTAACTCTGAGCCAGGGTATTGTGATTAAACAATTCTTGATCTGTTTGGAACTTTATGTTATTGACTATATGCCTATGTGTCTTCTATATTTACCTTGTAAAGTGCACTGATACCCGCAAGGGTCTTCTTTGCGCTATATAAAATCTTTTTTTTTTAAATTAGACGTTGAAGAGGGTATGGCTTAGTGATGATCCTTGAGGTACTCGGCAGATGAGGTTCTTGGGATCGGAGGTGTAGGGCAGAAGCCTGATTCTCTGAGTCCTGTCAGAGAGAATGGCGGTCAGCCATTTCAGGGTGGTACCTCATGTTTCTGAATTCTGGGGTCTTGTGATGAGGGTGCTCTGGGAGACGGTGTTCAAGGTTGTGAAGAGGTCAAGTAGTATGAGTTTGGCGGTTTGTCCTTTGTCCATCCTGGTCCAGATGTCATCAGTTGCTTGGATTGGAGCAGTTTCCATGCTGTGTTTATTGTGGAATCCTGACTGTGAGATGTCGAGTAGGAGTTTTTTGTTTGAGATGGTTGGAGAGTTGTTTGTTGATAGCTTTCTCCACAACTTTGAATGGAACGGGCAGGAGTGTGATGGGTCTGTAGCTGATGAGCTCTCTAGGGTCTGCTGTGGGTTTTTTAGGAGAGCTGTGATTTCTGTGTGTTTCCAGGAAGGTTCCACTTTGGTTGGAGGTGTTAATGATGTTGGTGGGGTGGGAGCTGATCAGAGTTGCTCCTAGGTTGAAGATATGGTGTGGACAGGGGTCGGTAGGTGCCCCGGAGGTGATAGTTCTCATGATTACAGCAGTGTCTTCTGAGGTAAGGGATTTCCAGTGGAGGTGGTGGGCAGCTGGTCGATCAGTTTTTGTGTCTTGCGTTCGGGTCAAAGTTGCTGTAGATGCTGAGGATTTTGTTGTGGAAGAAAGTGGACGGATTGTCGCAGAGGTCTTTTGAAGGGGTGATGGAATTGTTGACGGCAGGGGGGTTGGATAATTATTTTATGACTTTGAAGAGCTGTTTGCAGTTGTTGGAGCTGTTTTCCAGTCTGAGAGCTAAGGCTGTTTATCTTGTTTTATTGAGTTGGGTGTGGTTATTTAGAATTTGATGGTTGTTGGACCACCAAAAAGCGACGGACGCCTAAAGCTCCCTATTTAAAGTGTATAATGATTTTATGCACTGTAAATAGGATGTAATGACATCTTCAACTTTTTGGTAGATGCCCCGCATCAGCTAAAATGTAAATAAGGCCTATGCCTTCTTCTGACTCTCCCATCACCAACCTCCAAGCAAATCTAGCTGTCTCGGAACAGCACTTCGCATACTTAGACTCATTTAGTTTAGCATTTAGTCTCATACTGCTCTGAGTAGTTTCCTTCATTCTCATGGTGGTTTATCATCAGAATGTTTGATAGGTTGACCACCATTGCAATCCAAATTGTTGCTGAATCAATTAACTCACCCTTTATGTGGGGTCAACAATTGCTCTACTACCGCCCATTTATGCATATCTACTATCCATCTCCCAAATACATGGGCCACAATTTCCGAGATTTTAATATCCTTGACTATATAAGCTCACTGATATTCAAATGTGTGTATTACTTTTCTGACTTTGATCTAGCACCAGTAGGCAGACTTCTGTTGTGCCTAACCTCACTTTCCTGGGTATTCTAGCAAGCATGGTGGTGATTTGTTCCCAGAACATTTAAAGGCAAGGACAAGACCAGGTCATATGTATAAAGTTGGCTTGAGTCAAGCGGAATGTGGTGAGTTTACTCTCCAGCATGCCATACATCTTTTAAGAGCTTAGATGGAGTTAAGGAAATGCAGTGTGAGTAATGTAGTTGATTATATATACATCTGGGATTAAATGATACTGACTTGTACACCAGAACTCTTCTCTGTTCCTCATTTGAGAAGTACCTTCCTACAGTTCCTGTCCATTTGTCTCTCAGCGTTGCATTTCGTTTATTTTTTTATAACTAACTTTATTGATTTCATAAGCATACATTTTTTTTAAACATCTTTTTATTGGCATTTTAAATCAATTTATACATTCTTTACATGTACAGTTAGTCATACAGTTCACTATACATGCTAAACCATATAAATCTGTGTGCTATAAAACGTAAGTAAACAGAGATTGCACTTTAATGTACATTCCTATTAGTGGTCAGCAGTATACTTTTCACTTCTAAGTTCTGTACCACAGTGTATGTGTACTCAAGGGAGTTACTTCCTCATGTAGCCAAAGATATACTATCATCTCTCTTCACTCTATCAATGCATAACAATCTATAAAAAACTTTGTGGTGGCATGTCTCTTAGTATTTCTGCTATAAGTAGCATGGGCTCTCGTATGTCCCCTAGCCTGGTTGGGGGTGTATAATTCAGGATATTGCATCTGTTTGTGTATTCAATTATGTGTCAAGGTGGGGGTCCAGGAGAGTCTTGGACTCTCGTGTTGGTGGTATCGTCTCTCAGTTCCCCTACGTCTTCGTCCCCTCCCTCTGAATCCGTCATATTTCTGGTCTCCCAGTCCCTCAGCATCTCAGCCTATAAATCCGCAATGGGGCGTTTACGTATTCCCTGAGCATCATCCTTCTGAAGGGCCCTCAGCTCCGCCTTAGACCAGTTATTTACACTTCTCTCCCATGTCTTTATCGAGGGGGTGGTACATGCCTTCCCTTCTTGGGCAATCTGTCTTCTCGCTAATACCAGCACTAGGTCTGTAAACCTGTTCCCTATTTTCTTGGCTTTGGGTGTAGGAAATAGGCCTAATAAGCAAATCCCGAGTGTCTTTGGGAGGGATCGGACTAGAGTTTTCCCAATCGTGGTCAGGACCTTCTCTCAAAATTCTCTTAAATATTTGCAGTCCCAAGTCATTGTACAAAGCCAGCATCTCTTAAGCGCAGGATTGGTCAGTAATTCCATAAGCATACATAACATAGCACAGAACACAACTATTGTCATCGCCAGTCTTCTCTTCCCATTTCGACTTTCATATAGAAATGCATTTGGGCAACCTATGCATAACCCCTCAATCTGTAGTGATACAGGCATTTCCCCCATATTCATTCGTGTTACGAGAGCAACCACTTGCCAGAAGAGGGGCTTATCCTTTGTTGTGCACCAGTATATGCCTCTTCTGCATTCGGCTACCATTGGTGTACTTGACTGCTTCTATCTATGGGCAGTATCTCTCTTCACCACTATTGTGGCCATCCCAATTAAGTATTGTTCCCCCTTGTGTCGCTGATGTCATCAAGAACCCCTAGTAGAGCCTCTTTTGGTGACAGAATGATTCTGTACCCCAGGATTGGGGAGAGGGAGGAAGTAATGTGTTGCCAGTAAGTGGTGATTAGAGGTCACAGCCATATCATGTGGAAGAAGTCTGCACCCGGACTTGAACAGCAGAAACAGGTGGGGTACTGTACCCTGCCTGCATGCCATAATTTAAGGGGGGGGGGGATGACATAAATACAGTGAACATAGTTCAGCTGAATCAATCTTAAGCAGGAGAATATGGTGATTGCACAGGGAGGCATACAAGCTAATTACCAGTCTGTGTCATCCATGGGACCAATCCAGGCCTTCCACTTCTGCCTCAAGGGAGTGAAAATGTCAGGCATTATTAATCATTGAGCGGTAGATCGTGATACCCCACCCGTCCCCAGTTTCCCCATCGGTAACTGAGCTTCCAACAGATTGTATTATAAGACTGTGACAAGTTCCTCCCTGTACGTGGCAAGAACATGTCTGGCTTGCAAGTATTTGTGAAATTGGGTTTTAGAGAGTGTGTATTGTGTCTGAAGGTCGCAAAAAGACTTAGGGTACGATTACGATGTCAGTCGGAAAGGCTCCGAATGGCATTCGATTAGTCCGAATCCGATTCGGTACCCGTCTTTCCGACCGAATCGGAAAGCCTCCTGACTGACCTATTACTATAGTCGGAAACCGTTTGGGCTTTCCGACTCGGTTCCGAATGGCATTCGAAGTAACCGAGTCGTTCGGAGCTGACTCGTACAGGTCTACGGACCACGTTTCCGATCTACATATTACGTTGTCGGATTCGGACAGCCTTTCCAAATCGGTTGTTCCGACACGGATTGGCTGTCGGAATCTGACTTTGGGGGCCTGTAGCCGGTCCCCCTTCACAGAGGGCCTTCCGAATGGGGCCCGTGGGGGTACCCATGGGACCCCTCTTCAATACCATGCAGTGTGGCAGGCACCATGGTGTGCCCGCCACAAGGTGCACGATTTTCCTCATCCACCTCTCTCTTCAATGGTAGCTTGTGTAGTCGGTCGGAACACAGGCTTCCATTGAAGTCAATGGGAGTCCGACGGAACGGTGTTCGGAAACATCGTTATCGGTCGGTCAGACTCCCCTAATCTGATTTCGTTGAAAACCATTCCGAGACCGAGTCGACCTGAATGCTTTCCGACCGACATTGTAATGAGGCCCTTAATATGTTTTTGTGTCCAATGTCACCCAAAATTAATATGTCTATTTTTTCCCATGCCTGAAAGTCTTGGAGGGTGGAGGTTTGTCTGAGGTGGCAACACTGCTACAGTGGTGTTTGCTGGGTGAGTGGCCCCGCCAATTCAAGAAGACCCCTCATGTCACCTGCGGTATACCTTTTGGGAATGGATCTTCATAAAGCAGACCAATAACCCTATCTAGGTGTAATAACTAGTTTGGCCCTGTATGAGGAGATCATCCCAGCCACTCATGAGTCCGTCATTAATCACTAGTAGTTGCGTAGCATGGTAGTAGAGTTGGATGTTTGCCATCGCCATACCTTTGTCATACATTGATAGTCTGCTCTTATGACATACTATGTAGGGTGGTTGGTTAGCCCAGGGTAAGTTACAGATGATAGAGGTGAGGTCTCAGAACCAATGGTCAGGTATCCACAATGGGAAATTGTGGAGGAGGTATGGGTAACATTTTAAAGAGGGCTACATGAGCTGATATATTGAGTTGGAGAGCAGCCCAGCAGTGAAGCTCCGATTTCACCATGGGGGAGATGTGTCATGTTAAGGCCCTATGTCAATGATGAGGGCAATATGGATCACAAATAAAGGTTATGAAACACGACATGTTGATTGTTGACTCTGTCAAATAATTGCCATAGGTGAAACTGTGAATCCATAATCTTAATTTGTGAAAAACTGAAGTCAACATGTGTTTTTGTTTAGCACGTTCTACAGCACACCTTTTGTTCACTAAGTATCATATCAAGTCACGTACGCTGCACCATTCACAAAGATCACCTACAGTCCGTTATTTGTTCGAATTGTGGTTATTTGTACCATATGTAAATGTGTTACCTGGAGTCTGCCCAGGACTGTGCAAGTGATTATATGGGTATCCATTAAATAGGGGGTCAATTGCTAAACACATGCTTGACCTAGTTGTTATCTTGAAGCCCAGGAAGCTAAGGCAAAGGCTTTCCCCAGTGGAACCTATTTCTTTTGCTATTATATATCCACCAGATCCTAGGGACACTGAGTCACGCTGTATTTTGGTTTACAGGGTATTTGGTTGGGCATAAAGCCACACTGGTTTGGATGGACCAATCTGGTAGCAATGCATCATAGTCTGGTGGCTATAATCTTTGCAACGATCTTAACTCGGGAAAATGAAAGCTATAGGCCTGTATGATCCTCATTGTGACTATGGCTGACCATGCTTGGGGATCTCACAATCGTGGCTTCGTCCAGTTTTGATAAGAATGGGCCCTTATGGGTTGCTTCTAGATAAAGATTGAGTAAGTGGCGGGAGAGGAGGTCTTGGAACCTGCTATAGTATTCCACTGAGTTGCTGTCTGATCCAGGGGTTTTCCCAGAGTGTAGGTCAGAGGTGGCCTCTTGTATTTCTTTGATCTAGATAGGATCGTTTAGGTTATCTCGGTCCCCTTGCAAAATCCTAGGGAGTGGCTTGTCTGCCAGAAGAGGTCTGCGTCTTTCACACAGGGTGTGAGGTTGCTGCACGTATGGCAACCAATAAATTCAGTAAAAGTCACCGCAATTTCCACAGAATTGGAGCAATAGCTCCAGTTAAGTCTAGGGTCTCAGGGGTTATTCTATTGGCTGCATCTTTTGTGGCCAATAAAGTAGTTTATCGGATTTGTCCTCTGCCATGTGGACCTACTTGTTGGAAGGTCTCTAACATTGCCGGGCCTCTCTGAGAGCCATCTGCTTGCGCAAACCTCTAGTGCTCTTGGAGGGGTTGGAGATGTATTGGCACTCCAGCGTGGTGACACAAGCCTCTAGATTTGTCATGTTTTGCCTCTCATCTTTTTGACCTGTCCTATAAAGCCTTTGGCAATCCTGTCATGGTGGCCTTTCCGGCCGCACAAAGTGTTCCCACAGAGTCTACTGATCTGCTTTTGGCCTTGAAGTAAGCCTGCAGCATGTCAGCAAAACGCTCGGTGCAGGGCTCATCCTGCACTTGTCCTGTAGGAACCAGGTTTTGAATAACCACCGGGATGCACCGTGCAATTCTAGTTGCCTAATCATAGTTTGATGGAATGGTCAGAGATCCCTCTAAGGGGGATGTCGAACCGTGTGATGTGCAGGGTGTCAGTTGCAGATAGAAGGAAAAGATCTGTGTGTGAAAGTGTCTTATGTGCAGCTGATGTGTGGGTATATGCTTTATTGTGTGGGTGCCATGTTCTCCAGATGTCACAGAGGCCTAGGAAGTCTAGCCACCCTTTAAGTTGCTTCGTCCGAGTCAGGCGGTGTGTTGTAGGGGTTTGGTAGCCTCTACATCTGGGTTTAACATGGCGATAAAGTCCCCCTTATAATAGTGGTTTTCGTAGGAAGAACAGAGAGCACCTTAGTGAGGACTGTGAATGTCTGGGTGGGTAGATGTTATGGAACGTATACACTCAAGATGTGTAGGGGCGTCCTTCAAGGATCCTGTCCACTCCTATTTAGGGTCTATGAACGTGTGTGTGTAACTGAGAGAGGAAAGGACGTGTGCTGTAGTATGGCCACCCCTCTGGAACCCCTGTCAAATCCTGCTTGGTAAACCCTGTCATAGCCAAAGTGTTTCAGGTAGGATGGAGCACCATCCCACTGTGGGTGACTGCAGGGGCCAAGACGGGACCTTGGACCTCACAAGCTAGCTCGTGTTGACATTTTGGAGGCATCTTGTATGTGGTGGGTAACAGATCGGCGAGACAATCAAAACGGAAACCCCACTGTAACAAATTCCCTCCCCAACTTCCCCACCCCATACTTTCTCTCTTCAAGCACCTGTCATCCCAGACAGTGGTGTAGCATAAGCCTCCATGGTGCGGAGGGGCCCTAAGCTCCAGGGGCCCCCTCCGGGACTGTGCACTGGCAGTGGGCTCCTGGCCTGAGACCTCCCGACTGGGTCCAGATAGTGGGCAGCCGCCTTCATGTACTTTGCAGGGGAGCCCCCTAAAGTGTTGTTACACCACTGACCCCAGAACAAATAAGCTCTACAGATAGCGTAAAATAAACAAGAAAAAGGAAGAGAAGATTTTGCAAGTCTTTGGGGTGTCATGGTTGATGTCTTCTGTATGTAAGACGAATGGGGTTGTAATGCCAGCACTGTGCATTTGAGGAAGGAGCCAAGTGGCTGTCAGTGACTGACCGGTTAGGTGTCAGGTGCAGCATCAATGGAGCCTTGGTCTTGTCCTGGTCTCTCCTCCCCATTCGGGTAGGGTCCCTGCGACTGCAAGGAGGTAGAGCCGACATGCCTCCGGCCTCCGCACTCGAAGACTCTGGGGACCTGGCAGATCATCTACACATTCCATTGGATCTGGTGCCTTGATTGCATTTGGATCACAGAGGGTAGGTACCAAGACAGGGCATTGCAGGGATGGCTGCCCACTCCTACACCCCCTTCTGGTGTGTCAAAGATATGGGGGCAGCTGTCATGAAGCACCTTGAGCCTTGCCATAAAGATGAGTATATATTTGAGGTTGGGCACCCTGAATTTTTGTTTGACTTAGTCGAAGGACCTTCGCTGCCTTTGTTTTTCCTGAGTGTAGTCAGGCAATATAATAATCTGAGATGCTTGGTATGTCAGGGACCCGAGTTTCCGGGCCTCACGGATGATGGAGTACCTGTGCCACTACTTGAGGATCTTGGCTATCAGCGGCTGTGGGGGCATCCCTAGCGAGAGTCACTGGGCTACCGACTTGTGCGCCCTCTTAATTAAAAACCACGGCGAAAGGGCGTCCTTTGGTAGCCATGACTGTAACCATTCCCGCAAGAAATCCACAGGATCTGAGTACTCTAACCCTTTGGGAACCCCACAAACTATAGATTGTTGCAACATGATCAGTTTTCAGCATCCTCTGTGCGCCAATCGAGAGCATCTGTATGGGAGAGCAGCCCTTTCACTTTGGCCTTTAGCGCATTTACATTGTCTTCTATGTTACAGATTCTTTCTGCTTTGGTGACTTAGTGGGCCATGTTGTAAAGTTCTTGACGGACAAGGAATCGGTTCACCTTAACCTCACCTATTTTGGTTTCAACCTCCTCCTGTAATTTCTGAATGGACTGTAGTATGGTGGCATGGTCGGAAGGTTCTGCCAATCTGTGGTATGGTGCAGTCATCACCGGGATGGTGGTAAACTTGTACATCTTTGTTTGGGCTTGCGATGCTGCCCCTTTGTTCTTCCCCATATTGTTGTACTTGTGTTGGTTGGGACCTGACTCCAAAGTATGGGACTTCCAGGGGAGCTGCTATGGGCAGTTTCTGCTCGGCCCACTTGTCTCCAGGCTATGACAGCAGCACGAACCGCTGAGCATGGCCCCAACGACCCCGTGCCTCAGGAAGAACAGACTCATCTGTTCTAGCAGGAAGATACTGGCAGATGTATGTAGCCGGGTCTCTGGACGGTGCTCTGGTGATGTGATAGTTGTAGGAGCTGCAGGTAGGGCAAGGAGGACACAGAAGGGGACTCCTCCCCTGGGGCGGTATAGCTGCACAGGGCCCAGTGTCTGTGGGCTAGGTCCTAGAGTCCCCAAGCAGGCAGGCAGGCAGTCAGGCAGGCTCTGCAACAAACCAAGGCGGAGACACAGGGCCAGAAGTCCCCCCTCCCC